>NC_080583.1:64748323-65387657 GCF_029962835.1 Magnolia sinica | reverse complement strand
TAAATTGTGTGTACATGTTTTTTACACAATTTTACAATTTCTAATGAAACCATGTACACAGCCTAGTATCTGCTCCCCCTAACTGCAAAACTCCCCCTTGCTTAGTGCAGTTGCTCCCCCTATCACCTGCAACACCATTCAAGCAGATATATAATTTTTCATTTGGGGTGTTTGAACTGTTCTCACCCCTTTTGTCAGTCATTGTCAAAGATATAGCAGTTGATATTGAAAATAATTGGATTTATTTGGGAGAACCAACATTCAAAGGAATATGCATATAACAGATAAATATAAGATGATCGAGTCAGTTTAATCAAACATCATTTGCAGCAAGTATGTATGCATATCAGACAGAATAGAGCAGTGATATAGCAGATAAAATAGTAAAAAAAAAATCACATGCATTCCATATTAGATACTAGATAAACCAGGGGATCACATATATCAGAATGGCAGTAAAGAGGAGTGGATTATAATCAGCAATTTCCAAAATTATCCAAAACATATACTGCCCCAAACAGCAGTAGATTCCCAACCAAATTGACCAGCCCATTCATGGGCACCCAAAATTAAACTTCAGTTCTTAAACCATCCATGGGTAACATATACAAAAAAAACTGTTTAGACGGTGTAGGTTAGTGGGTGATCATATACACTTATGAGTGCGCAGACCATCCAAAAAGATATTAATGTTCATATGCAGTAATGAGAGTGAAGTGTGTATGATAGCTCCCAGAGATCAGTACTTATGGAGCCAAGGAGGATGGTGCTATATCATCTCATCGACAAGTGAACAGCTCGACTAACTGTTGTACTGTCTACTGCACTCCTTGGACCATCCATTCCAAAACAGTAAGTCTCTCGTGCACTGAGTGGATATCCTTCTGAATTGCCCCAATCCTATCTAGTTTGAACCGTTTGGCATATCCGGGCATTGACGTTGACGATGCTTGATCGGGTCCAGGGGGTTCATCTCCGACCATTTCAGTTCCTTCCATGGGAGCATCGCCTGCATCTCCTACTTCTTCCGCTTGAAGCTCTTCCTTAGTTGGATCCTCAGGGTATTTATGGAATTTCAAATCCATTCTTCGAATATTATTTTGTTGAAGCTTTAGAGAGGAAGAACCAGATCAGTGGTCATTGGAAAGCCGATGGCATTGTAGACCATGTTTATGATCCAGGGATAGGGCAGATGAAGACCCCTGGATGTATGGATGGCGTTTACCAACTGATAGACAAGCGGAGTTGGAAGACAGATCTTTATCCCTTTGGCAATTAAGTACACTAGCATGGTCATGAAACCCATGAGATCGGATTGGTTGGTACTTCTGGGATATATATTTGTTGTGAAGATACCATGCAGAATCTGAAATCTTGGTTCCATGTACCTAGATTTCAACGCATTCCCTTAATACCAAGGGATGTCCCTACCATAACAAAGGTACTTAGTTACCATGGACCGAATTTCAACATCTTCGAGATCCATTTCTGGGAGACCCTCAGGTGTCATTGTTAGACCAAGGATATTTGCCATTGTAGCAGGTGTGATCAGCACATCATCTCCATCCAGAGAGACCATGATAGACAGAGGGTCCGACACAGGTGAGTGACACGCGGCAAGGAAGTTGCGTGTTCGTTCGAGTTGGCATGGCCCGCCGAAATCTAGAACAAGTAGCCAATTGATTGCAACAAATAGGGGTTCAAGATTGTATGGCTTTAGATAATCCCTATCTACCTTTCTCTCATGTATGAACTTCCTACCTGTGTATTTTGGTGGTCGTGAAGGTACTTCAGCCGGAGACGGTGCCGGTGTTTCAGACTGGGACCCGCCATGTGAAGTTTGTCGAGATCTTTGACGGGTGGGGGTCCCACGTTTTGGGTCCTTGTGCCTCATTTTGAAGCAAGTACTTTTTGTCGAGTGGATCTCGATGACTCACCCGGACCGGATACTTTTCCTTTGCCTTTTCCCATGTGGACAAAGAGAGGATTTGAGCAATTTGGAAAATAGGACAAAGTCCAACGGAAATACCTAAAAAAAAAACCCTTGATGATTAGAAAGGTGTTACTGTATTTTTGGAACTTCTGGGGATGTCTAACAATGTACCGAGCCGTCCAGTTGAGACGAGCATGAAGGGAGGAGAACTGGAAACCCTGGAATAAAATTCCTTTTTCGCGCTCCACCGACTTATACCGAGCGGCATTTGTCGATATCATTGATCCTTGTTTCGATGATATCGGTATACTCTTGATCGATTTTATCGAGCCTGTCTTTGATATCATTCTCAATCATATGGCTTTTCACATTCCAAAGGGTTATCGTTGATATCGACCCTTAATCGATTAATCAGGAATGATATATTGACAGTCGTATCTCCGGTGAATGATTTTTCATTTTTAGCATTCAGACGATCCTTTAAGTATACTGATAGAACTTCTACGAATCAATAGTATACCAAGTAGAATTGTGTATTATGCACATCAAAATTATAAACATTTGAATGTTTATATATACAAAAAGATTGAGGTAAGGAACCTCAAATATATCAATTGAAGCTCACCAAAATTGCATCATTTCAACAAATATCCAGATTTAGATGCATAACCTGGACTTGTTTTTCTATGCTTGACATTTTAGGGTATAGAGTTCATTTTTTCTTTCACTATCCATTTTGAAACAGAATTCTTTACTGTGGTAGATTTAGTCTTTATCTCACCCACTTGATCCAATGACTCCTTCATTCTATCTTTCCCTTTAAGTGGTGATGGATGAGTGTATTTCCTAGATGGACTTTTGTCATTTCGTATTTCTCTAGCTGGTGTGAATTTACCAATGTGATTTTGACTAGTGTTATGTGAAGTCCTTCTAGGTGTCAAGCATTCAAACTTATAATGACCCATATCACCACATAAATGATAAAGTGGAGAAGTTCTCATATTGCTACCTGAAGTAGCAAGTTTTTCAGATGTTGTATTTCCAGTTTTCTTTTTAGTTTTCTCGTACCTTAGGCCACTCGTCTTTTCCTTGTCTTCCCATCGCTAACAATTTTTCTAGTTTTTCACTACTCTGAGAAAATTTATAGTTTATTTTAGCAAATTTTTTGAATTTTTCTAAGTTAAACCGGAGTATGTGATTCTCATTCTAGAGGTGCCTATTTTCATCTTCTAATAATTCAATTTGTTTGATAAGCTTTGATGAGTCAGTTTTTAGGGATAGGTTGATTCTTTCCAACTTGTCATTATCTGAATAATATTGCTGTAGATCATTAATTAGATGTGGATTGATTTCCAATATTTTGTCTAGATATTTTTGCAGCAGTTCCTTCTTGTTTTCAGAAATTCCAAGTCTTTTAAGAATATTGATGCTATGAATATAAAGCTGATCGTAAGCATCTTGTAATTTGTCTTGATATTCTTCTTCTTCTTTTTCCATTTCCTCATTATCTGAAAAAAATGATTCAGTGGCTTGCTATTCTTTTTCGATTTCAGATTCACTGGGAATGATTGGAGTAGTGGAGACCATAAGAATTTTCAAAGATTTTTGGTCTCCATCACTCTCTAAGTCTTTAGATTCTGAGTTTGACTCTTCTGTATCATCCCATGTGGCAGCCATCATTTTGCCCTTAGTTTTTCTATTTGGGCATTCAGTAGACAGATGTCCATACTTCTGACAGGCATGGCATTGTGGTTCTTTGGTCTTTTTACCAAATTTACCCGTCGAAGGTTTGTTGTCCACCCATCTTCCTATGGAAGGTTGGCCACGATTCTTTTGGAAGAATTTTCTGAATCTTTCTGCTAGTAAAGCCACTTCCTCATCTTCATCATCTTTTTCACTTCCACTATCCTCATTTATTATTCTCTTTGAGGTTTTTAGGACAGTTGTTTCGGATTTAGGGATTTGTTTGAAGTATAGTTCAAAAGTTTGTAGGGAACCTATCAGTTCTTCTACTTTCATTTCATCAATATTCCTACACTCTTCAATGGTTGTTACTTTGGGATTAAACTGTTTCGGTAGTGATCTCAGTATTTTCCAACAGATTTTAGATACCGGAACTTTTTCTCCCAATCTACCCATGGAGTTGCAAATGATATTTAACTTTGTGAAAAACTCTATAAAGGTCTCATTCTCTTCCATTCTGAGACTTTCGAACTGTGAAGTCAGGAGTTGAAGTTTAGATCTCTTCACAGTGCTTGTGCCTTCATGGGTTATTTCCAATAGATCCCATGCTTCTTTGGATGTCTCACACATACTTATTTGATTAAATATATCCTGGGACACGACACAGTAGATGGCGTTCATAGCTTTAGCTTCAGCAGTCTATTTTTCTTTATCGAACATCGTCCACTTTTCTTTGGGTTTAGGTTTTGAGATTATTGTGCCACTATCAAGTACAATTTGTTCAGTTGGTGACACATATCCACTTTCAACTATATCCCAAACATCATGATCCAAAGATCTCAGAAAGTAGTGCATCCTAGCCTTTCAGTATGCATAATTTGAGCCATCAAATATTGGAGGTCTAGTGACCGATGAGCCCTCTTCTTTAGCCATATTCCCAACTTTAGTCAAGATTACTCTCTAGGTGGTGAAGCCCTTAAAGAGAGACCCTCTCTGATACCAATTGAAATAGTGGTGAAGACCGCTTTAATCGAAGTAGGGATATATCAATATGTCCTAGAGGGGGGTGAATAAGACTTTTTAAAGTTTTATGATTTATTTAAAGCCCTATTATACTAATCTTAATAACAGACACATATTAGGATTACTCAAAAGTAACTCTATTGGCTTCCAAGCCCGGTAGAGGATCCAATCACAAACTATTTAAGAAGTAAACAATATTCAACTTAGTTCATGATGGATATAACTATGTAAGTGTGTGGGGTGTGATCACAGATATTCAGATATGAAAATATTAACATAAGTCACACAAACAAAAGAATAGTAATCTCAAACACAGTCATTTTTATAGTGGTTCGACTACTTGTCTACTCCACTCCCGGTAACCGAACTCAATCCTTGAGTGTACCGGATTTCACTAAGGAGGTTTCACAGTGGTTCACCTCAAACCTAAGGTTTTAAATCAGGTTCACCTTCAGCCTTTACAACCTACACTGAGGTCGACTGTTTATGCTCTCACGAGCAAGGGTCAACACAACGCATCCACTTTAGGCACACTGGCCAAGGATCTTCCACAAGACCCTGAGGTTTCACTCGATCACCTCTAACCTAAGGTTTTAGATAGGTTAACCTTCAACCAGATGTTTATGCTAGATTGAAGCGTTCTGATGTGAAGCCTATTTATAAGCCCTTTTCTTTATCAATAAAATATACAGAGCTTTACCATCCTAACACATCTCTTTTGTTTTTTCTTTTTTATTTTGTATTAGTGAGAACGATGTTGTTTGCCAACAACACATTCTTCACAAACTTGGGAAGAAATACTAATTTGAGGAAGACATGTCACCATATTTTTTTGTTGAAGGGTCTTCAATCCACAAAAACTCAAGTGGCCATAACGAAAATGCCACAACCAAGAAGGATCTTTTACGTCAGCTACCAAGCAAGATTGCACACTTTCAATCTTCAATGGAAACAACATGTTTGAACTCATTTGCACAACAGCAATAGCTCCTCTAGTAAGATCATAAATCTCATAAGCACCCTTTTGAATAGTGATTACATAACCCTTTTCTTGCAATTGACCAGCACTTAACAAATTACTTTTCAAGTTAGGAACATAAAGGATATTAGAAATTGTTTCTACAAAACCATTCTTGGTTCTTATCTCAATATCAACCTTTCCCATCACCCTCATAGTGGAACAATCACCAAAACTTACTGTAGGATGAAAACCTTCATTTAAATAAGAAAAAGACGAGTTCCACACATGTGATTACTGCAGCCCGTATCCACATACCAAACATCAGACTCAGGTTCCTGATTAGCTTGAACTACCACCAACAAAGTTTCCACTTCCTTCTTTTCGGCAAAATTCGATTGCTCTTCCTTTTCTTTGTCATTAGGCAACCTAGTATAACATTCAGAATGATAATGTCCAAATTTATGACATTTAAAGCACTCTACCTTGAATTTGTCAAAATATTGATCTCGTCTTCTGCCTTTGCCCCGAAATTGATCATCATTGGCTTTGAAATACCTGCTCTCTCCTTCCTCTACCTCTACCTCTACCCTTTCCTCTAGAGTTTGAGAAATGAGTAGAGGTAGAAGCCTTCAAAGCTTGCTCCTTTGAAGTTGAACTTCGGTTCATCTTTTGTTCATGGACTAGCAAGGAGTTCTACAGTTCATCAAGAGAGAATGCATTTGTCTTTCGATTCTTCAATTGAACACACGACATAATCAAACGTTGGTGTCAGGAAACGTAGTATCTTCTCCACAATGGTGACATCTTCCATCTTCTCACTATGAAATCGCATTTTGTTGCTTATCTCCATCGTCCTGGCACAGTAGCTGGTGACAGATTCCGCATCCTTCATATGTAGAGTCTCAAAATCTCTTCTCAAAGCTTGAAGCTGTGTACGCTTCACTCTAGCAGAGCCTTGATATTTTTTCTTCATGGAATCCTAAATATCTTTGGAAGTTTCTTTGCTAAGAATTGTTTCCAAGATGGGACGATTAATTACCTGAATAAGGTAATTTTTTGCTTTCAAATCTTTTAGCTTTGTCCCTTCCAACTCTGTTTTCTGGGCATCCATCAAGACTGTATTAGTTGCTGGTTCTTCAATTCCAGATTCAACGATTGGCTAATACTCTTTTGACCGTAGAAAATTCTCTAGTAGCATACTCCAATGGTCATGGTGACCATCAAAATGTGGGATCGCCGCATGCACAAAATTTGAATCTGAAGCCATCGATTCCTACAAGAAAAAATAAGTTAGAGGAGAAAATAGCTGCTGCTATTTTGAACTGTTTTGGGGACTCTCATTGTTTGGGAACTCTTTCTCTCTTGCTTTCTCTCATACAGTTAATGGCTCTGATACCACTGATACAAAATAAAAAAAGAAAACACAAAAGAGACGTGTTGGGATGGTAAAGCTCTGTAAATTTTATTGATAAAGAAAAGTCCCTATAAATAGGCTTTACATCAGAACACTTCAACCTAGCACTAATCACAACTCATATAAAATAAGATCACACATAAGACACTTTCTCAGCCACGAAATCAAATAACCAAATACCTAATGACTTGGTCAAACCTACCAATGACTAGAGCTTCCAATAAATATTAATAAATATGAAATAAAATATTTAAATATTAACAGTTGGGGTAGGGAAACATCAATTATAGTTCTCCTCATTCTTATAGACTTCATAATGCTCTACATCATCAAAAGTCTATAACCCGCCTTATTCAAACACCTAAATGACTCAATCCTTCTGCTATTAAGTAACATATACTTTTGACCATAATCCTAGGCCAATTTAAGAAGTAGATCACAAGATCTCAATTAGAAACAATAGTTAAAAAAGAAAAACAACGATTAAAACCTTTGATTAAACATCTTAAACCTTTCAAGTGTGGGACCCAATTAGAAATTCATTTTGATGGATGTTTCAATCACTAAGATTTAAGCCACGAATTAGTTCCTCAAGATACTAATGAATCCCATGTCGAAACATATGGACCTTAACCGTGCATCTTTCGTGCATGTACATAAATACATTGGCATGTCAGCCCCTGTACTGTCGGCGTATACTGTTGAAATGTAATCTCTTGTGGTAAAATTCAATGACAGTCTAAATGAGAATGGTATTTAGAAATCGTACAACACATCATTTGGATAATGAACTCATCATTTTTCTCTTCGCCAAAATTATGTAACGTGCTTCATTTCTTACATACGTCCATCCATGTTCAACGGAGTGCATATGCGCACATACATCAGATCTACAAGCTACAATAGGTTTGAAAATACGAATCTCCTTACTCGAAAATGATAAGTTCAACATTTCAAATGTGCCTTCTTTACCACCATGTTTGCATGGGTAATATTTACATAAGATATTCATGTCTGCTTATGATATACGCAAGGTGAAGAGAAATTCTGATTATGTATCTCTCTCTGCATGGGATTCAGATTACATGGCCCTGTGTAGGCAGTATAATTTCTCAACTCTAACAAACTCTCCGAAGATTTCACATAATAGTTTTGATCGAAAAATCAATTTGATTTATTTTGTACCCTTTGCTCTATGAAAAAATGGGATAGTTTGCATGTCCTGGAAACATCACACGTGGTCGAGGGTATAATCAACCTGACTTATTAGAGGTATGTTAATGGGCAAGCGTAAACAAATGAATCCATCACTCTCTTGGAAAACACAGCATCATAAGCATAAAAATAATAATTGATAATATATTCACACAGTAAGTTTGCAAAAGGAGAATTTTTAGTATGTCCACCTACAGTAAACTTTGCATCCACAACTAAAGGAAGACAACCCAAAATATGAAAACTTAAAGTTGTGGTGTGTTCAAAATACCCAAAATGACTCATTGCTAATTTCCTAAAATCACTATGCATATAGATTACAGGAATACTATGTAGAAGGCCACCCAAAAAACAAACGTAGCAACGAAGAATTGTTTGAGGCACTCCACATCAGATGGGGGGCTGACACGAGGGGAGTTGAAGCTGTCGCCCTGGTTTTAGATCTGGAGTGGGAGGTTATAAATCCCCACCTCCATGAGCACGCTGAATAACCTGTGGTCAGTAGGCATAACACGTTCTGAGTAACCTGTGGTCAGTAGGCATAACACGTATAATGCGTGTATTCCCATGCCAGTTCTAGTCACGTATTCGAGAGGTGCATCATCAGCTTGGATGGTGATCACGGCATTCTCATTGCGGATGTAGGATTCCGTGATTGGTTGATCCAAGAACCCGTGAACCATTTGGATGACAGTGGCATCCAGTGGACGGATAAGGTGCTGGCGTGGTTGTTTTTGAGGAACAATTATCATTGAGTAGACTAACGTCTATGAGGTCGGAGCGCCCGTCATTGGTTGCTAAATTGATGAGATTGACATCGTTTACGGACCAGGTGCAATCAAAGCGTTTATAGGCGAAAGAAGAGTTTACGTGGAGGACACCACCGACAGTTGGGTAGGTGTTGAGGGTCAAATATTGCAATTGGACCCTATTTATTACTTGGTTTCATATGCACTTGATAATGTTTAATACTCTATTTTAATCATGTTTGTGTTGCAAAGTGAATGCAACAACTTGGATTGAAAAGGACGTTAAAAGCATATATTTAACACTCAAGAATCACTAAAGCCAGTGGACAGATCATCCAATCAGCCATAATCACTGATTTGGGGCCCACCTGATCTAACCTAAACCCTGAATTCTAAATCATGAAGTTCTCACCATCCGATTAGCGTGAAATTTTATAGCATGCCTAGGAATCATAAATTAGCCATTCATGCCGAATTTCATCCCTGGGATCAGTGTATAAGTGACCCGATGGGTAAGATCAGATAATAACCATTGAATTTGGGGCCACTTGATCAGTAGACATACTTCGACTTTGAGCTCAACCCTTAAATTGGATTAAAAAAAGGAATGGATGGAGTGGATTGATTGAAAACATCAGTGTGGGCCCCACAGTGGATCACGAGCATGCATACACCCATGCATCTGTAGTGCACAGGACCCGGACTTCCTGTCAAGACTGTTTGACCCGATGAAACATGAGTCCGAGAGAGAGTCTCTCTCCTCTCTCACGTCCGTGCAGACGACCGTCCGTTGGGACGAGTGGTGGCCCACCAAGATCATCCAAATGATGATCTGACCCGTCCAATCTGTCTGGACGAAGGTTTCAACCAAAACCATGCCATCCATATACACCCTTGCACACACACGAGTCCATGGTGACAGGTGAAGGCGACACGCAGTTGAATAATGGTGTGGTCCACCCAAAACATAGATTTAATTCATACTCGGAATCTTGGCCTAAATCGACCCTACAAAGCCAGTCAATGGCTCTGATTTCCTGGAAGATCATCGTGAGTGGGCCCCATCGACACCAGCAAAGGAGCTGGAACTAGATCCTTTCATAGCTACGCACGACGTGATGTGGTGGGCCACCACGATGGAGCTGCATGAAGATCTAGATCATTCATGTGGTCAGCTGTCAAAAACTGACCCAAGCGACGAGGATTGACGCTCGTATGTGCGCATGCGAGCATCGCAACCATTCTTCTTCTCGACGCAATCCTGTTGCTGTGTAAGGTTTCACCAACGTACACCCAAATCCATAGCTTAAGTGGTAGACTAAGTGAAAGATCCCTCGTTTCAACACTGAGGTCTTGGCATCGATTCCTTAGTGGGGGTGGCTAACAGTGAAGTGTGATATGACAGTGGGCGTACTAACAAAGCTAACAAAAAAAAAGGTTTCACCAACGCCTGCGTAAACAACCTTACGCAGGAAGGATCTTGAAATCCTTCCTGCTATATAAACACTTCTGTTCGACTTGAGAGGGGGAAGGAATCCTCCAGTAGCTCCGTCAGCCCAGGCTTGCTACCGTCCAGCAAGGAGAAAAAGAAAAGCATGGAGAGGCCACCATCAGGAGTTCTTTTCTTCCCTTTTCTTAGTTAGTTTTAAGAGATTTTAGTTCAATTATGTCTATGATTGGCTAAACCTCTTAACTAGGGCTAAGGGGTGAAGCTTGTAGCGTGATAGGTTATTTTCTATTGCTTTAATTCATGTTGTTGAACTCTCTTTGATTTTAGTCTGATTATAAGAAATACTTTTAGTTTTTACTGATTTGTTGTGACTTAAATTACAATGGATTTGCGATAGCTTTGAGTATGTTCTTTTTATTGAGATTGTGATTTTAGGAAATCCTGTTATTCACCATCGTCCCCTGGGCATGGTTGGATGATGGAATCCACCCTAACTTTCACAATTCTCTCAGATTGGTTGTGGATTGGTAAATTCTGTTGTTTGCTTTGTCTCATGAGCATGGTTTTGTGATGGAATCAATTCTAGTTATCATACCTCTCATCCATTGAGAACTAGATCAAAGGAAGTTCAGATTTGATTTTATTGAGATATCTTTCAATTGAATAAGATGGGACTCTAATTCCAATTGTGTTCGCGAATCAAGCATAGATCTCCCTAATCTCTACGAGTGGATCCTTGGAAACCCTAGTTTCTCACTTTTAAATTTCACAAGTTTTTCATTAAGTTTTTCACAATTATTCTCTCACATATTTTAGATTAGGTTTTCATATTCTTCTAGTTCTAGTTCTAGTTGTTCTCAATAAACACGAGATTAGTCCCTGTGGATTCAACCTCGGTCTCACCGAGATTATTACTACATCGTGACCTTACACTTGGGGTTTTTAACAAGTTTTTGGCATCGTTGTCGAAGACTAACGGTTTCGTTTTTCTAAGATTAGCTAGTTTTGAGATTAGTTTAAGATTACGTTTTTATACTTTTTAATTTTAGGATTAGGTTTTTCTGTTTGATTTTAGAAACCAACTTAACTTTCCTGTTTTGTAGGAACCTTATAGACTTTCTAAATTGGTAATCTCTTTCTAATTTTTCTGTTAGCTGTTTCTAATTAGGGTTTGTTTTCTACTTTTAGAAACTTTCTAATTCTAAGATTTCTTATGTTTTTAGAAACTTACTTACTTTCTAATTCTAGATTTAGAAACTTGCTATGTTCTGTTTTTAGAAACTGACTAATTTTGTTTTGTTTTGCAAGATTTTAATTAGGAACTTCTAATTTGGTAACTTCTTTCTAATTCCCTTTCTCTTTCTATTTTTAGATTTCAATTTCCTTTCTTTCTTTTAGGTTTAAGTTATAATCTGAATTTGAGGGCTGAAAGTGTTTCATGCCCAAGTGGGTCCGTGATAACACTCGACGTCTTTTAAGTGAAAGAGGATTGGTTGAAGAGGTTATCTATCTATTGCAGGATTAGACACCACTCGAGATCCTAAGAGTTAATTGAAGTGATGGCTGCAAATCAACCGGTAAATCAACAACCTCAACCTAGGGCTGAGAAAGTCCAGGATGAGAATGAGGTGCATTAAGCACCCCCACCTCATACTTTACGAGATTATTTACGACTGGTGGGGGTGAGCACACGCTCATGCATGGTTTTTTCAGAAAATACAGGACACATGGATATTAAGACAGGGGTGATCCAACTCCTTCCAAAATCTCATGGACTTGAATATGAAAGTCCATATTTACACTTAAAAGAGTTTGATGAAATCATAACCACTTTATATTTTCTTAACGTGTCTGAGGACACGGTCAGGCTGAAACTCTTTCCTTTTTCTTTGAAAGAGAAAGCTAAGACATGGTTGCATTCATTACGTCCTAGATTTGTTGGCACATGGAATGACATGATAAGGGAATTCATAAAGAAAATTTTTCCACATCATAAGACAAACGCCCTGAGGAAGTCAATCATGAACTTTGCCTAAAAGGCAGATGAAACATTCTTCCAATGTTGGGAAAGGTTCAAGGATCTTGTCAGTTCATGTCCACAACACGGTTTTGAAATGTGAGGCATTACACACTTTTTCTATGATGGACTGACATCTTCGTTGTGCCAGTTGGTCGAGACAATGTGCAATGAGGAATTCATGAATAAAAACGTTGATGATGTGTGGGATTATTTGGACAGACTTGCTGAAAATGCTTAATCATGGGACACTTACCCAAAATCAAGCACCACTTCTAGGCCCACTCAATCAAAGGAAAGGGGCGGATTATACCTTTTGAAAGAGGAAGATGATATTACTGCTAAAGTGTCTAATCTCATGAGAAAAGTCGAGGCCATGGAATTAAAGAAGGATAATGTTAATGAAACTGTTTGCGGTATTCGTTCTTGCAACATCCACACAACTGAAAATTGTCTGATAATACCCGCCTTTCAAGAGGTGTTGAATGAACAATCTAATGCCGTAAACAATTATCAAAGACCTTTCAATGGACTTACTTCCAATACATACAATCCTAGTTGGAGAAATCATCCAAATTTCAGTTGTAAGAATGGACAAATGGCTATCCCTCAAGGTTTCTTCAACCAAAGTCCAAATAAAGAGAAACCTCAAGATGATCCGGTTCCAAAACATCTTTAAAAGCGAGAGCTTTTCAATCAGGGGATGCTACAAGCCTTTCAAGATCTTACAAAAGCCATACAAGGGCTTGGCATAAGTAATAAGATTGGGAATAAGGGGAGCCTTCTAACTCAACCTCTTCCTAATCTAAAACCACAATATTAAGTTAGCGACCCGAGCTCTTCAAACCAAGTGGAGCAGGCTAAATCTATCACCACTCTTAGGAGTGAGAAGACTATTGAAAAAACCATTCCGGCTAGGGCTAAAAAGCCCAAGGACCCGGAAGAGGATAACGATGATAAACCTTGCATTTCTCCATAAGAATTAGAACCAGAACTTCAAGGTAAGCTGGTTGCCCCATTCCCCCAACGGTTGGTTGCACCAAAACCTCTCTCTAACTCTCAGGATATTCTAGAGGTGTTGAAACAAGTACGGGTCAATATTCCTCTACTAGATGTGGTTAAACAAATACCTTTATATGCCAAATTTTTGAAAGACTTGTGTACGGCCAAAAGACGGCAAAACATTAAAAAAATCTTCATAACTGAAAAAGTGAGTGCCATCCTAAAGTAAGATGTGCCACAAAAATTCAAAGATCTCGGTTGCCCAACCATACCTTATGTAATCGGGAACTACTGAATTGAGCACACATTTCTTGACTTAGGAGCATGTGTAAATTTGATTCCCTACTCGATCTACAAATAGTTAGGTTTGAGTGAATTGAAACCCACCCTAACCACATTACAACTTGCTGATCACTTAGTTCATGTACCGAGAGGGATAATTGAGGATGTGTTGGTCCAGGTTGACAGATTTTACTACCCGGTAGATTTTATCGTCCTGGATATAGAACCCATCAGTAACATGAGCACTCAAATTCCCATTATTCTTGGTCGCCCATTCCTCGCCACTTCAAACGAAATCATTAATTGTAAGAATGGAGTCATGAGTATGTCTTTCGGGAATATGACATTGGAGTTGAATATCTTTTTTAATACAGGCAAATGGTTAGAGGTTGATGACGATTTTCACGACATTAACATGATTGACTCTTTCGTGGAAGATAAAACACTTTTGACCTTATCCTCTGACCCTTTAGAGATGTGCCTGGCCCACTCCCATGATTTTGATGATGACATAATTAGGGAGATGGGTGCCATGCTTGATACTGTGCCGGTACTTGAAGTTAATTGGTGGAGGCCACAATTTGAAGAGTTGCCCAAACCAACGTAATACCTCTACCATCTAAGCTCAAGGCACCAAAGCTTGACCTAAAACCTTTACCCTCTGATTTGAAATATGTCTATTTAGGTCAAGATGAGACATGCCCGGTGGTAATTTCTTCCCACCTTAAGTAAGAACAAGAGAGTATGCTTATCTCTACTCTCCTTGAGCATAAGGGAGCCCTTGGATGGGCGATTGTGGATGTCAAGGGAATTGACCATTCGGTTTGTACTCACTGCATTTATCTTGAGGATAATACGAAGACCTCTCGGCCACCACAACGCAAAGTAAATCCAAGCATGAAGGAAGTGGTTAAGGCCGAGGTTCTTAAGCTGTTGGATGTGGGTATCATATACCCTATATCCGATTGCCAATTGGTGAGTTCAACTCAGGTGGTTCCTAAGAAGTCTGTAATCACCATCGTAGCCAATGCCAACAATGAACTCGTGCCAACTAGAGTTACTACTGGTTGGAGAATGTGCATCGATTACAGGAAATTGAATACCGTCACAAGGAAGGACCACTTTCCTTTACCCTTCATCGATCAAATTTTGGAAAGGCTAGCTGGTTATTCCTATTACTGTTTCCTTGACGGGTGTTCGGGCTACAACTAGATAGAGATAGCCCCTGAATATCAGAAAAAGACCACGTTCACATGTCCTTTTGGCACCTTAGCTTACCGAAGGCTACCATTCGGTCTGTGTAATGCCCTTGCCACTTTTTAGCGATATATGATGAATATTTTTTTCGACATTGTGGGGCAATATCTAGAGGTTTTCATGAACGACTTCCCTGTCTTTGGTCTATCTTTTGGCGATTGTGAAGAAAAGAATTTGGTACTCAATTAGAAGAAGTGTCATTTCATGGTTCGTAAGGGAATTGTTCTTGGACACATCATCTCGTCCAAGGGAATCGAGGTAGATAAAGTGAAAATTGATCTTATCTCTACCCTACCTTCACCCTAGAACATATGAGATGTGTAATCCTTCTTAGGATGCGCCAATTTTTACAGGAGATTCATAAAGGACTTTAGTCACCTCTTTCGTCCTTTATGTAATCTACTTCAAAAGGATGCACCATTCAAGTGGACTGAGTAATGCCAGGAAGCTTTTACTAAGCTCAAGGGCATGTTAACCACTGCACCTATCATGCAGCCACCCGATTGGAGCCTTCCTTTTGAACTTATGTGTGATGCATCTGACTATGCTCTTGGGGCGGTTTTAGGTTAGATAAAAGATAAGAAACCCTATGTTATACATTACGCAAGTAGAACTCTAAATCCTACCCAAGTGAACTACTCTACTACGGAAAAGGAACTCTTAGCCGTAGTGTTCACTTTGGACAAATTTAGGTCCTACTTGTTCGGATCCAAGATTTTCATTTACACAGATCATATGGTGCTCAAGTATCTTCTTTCTAAGAATGATGCTAAGCCCCGCCTGATAAGATGGATCCTTCTACTCCAAGAATTTGATTTGGAAATAAAAGATAAAAAAGGAGTAAAGAACGTAGTGGCTGACCATCTTTCTCGCCTTAATCTCTCTGATTCTCTTGAGACGACACATATAAATGACATGTTCCTTAACGAACAATTGTTCAAAGTCTCCCATTCACATTGGTTTGCTGATATTGCTAATTATCTTGCCATGGGTTTCATGCCGACACATTAAACTGCGCAAGATAAGAAAAAATTCTTCGCCAAAGTTCGTAAGTTCTTCCGAGATGATCCGTTTTTGTTTAAATATTGCCCAAATTAAATCTTAAGGAGATATGTACCAGACAATGAACACCAAAGTGTTATCTCCTTTTGTCACTCTCAGGCTTGTGGTGGTCACTTTTTTGCTAAAAAGTCCATGGCCAAAATTCTACGGTGCAGCTTTTATTGGCCCACTATGTTCAGGGACACTCATGAGTTTTGTAAAGCTTGTGAGCCTTTTCAGAAGTTGGGAGTATTGTCCTGTCGAAATATGATGCCTCTTAACCCCATTCTGATCATTAAAACATTTGATTGCTAGGGCATCGATTTTATGGGACCATTTCCCCAATCCTTTGGAAATCTATTTATTTTGCTCACCATAAACTATGTCACTAAATGGGCCGAAGTGATTCCGTGCGGAACAATGACTATCAAATGGTCATTAAATTCTTAAAAGAGAATATCTTTTCTCGGTTCGGAATGCCTCGAGCCATCATTAGTGATGGGGGCTTACATTTTTGTAATAGGTCATTCACAAATTTAATGAAGAAATATGTCATCTCTCATAAGGTGAGCACTCCATACCACCCACAAATAAGTAGGCAAGCTAAAATTTCCAATAGGGAGATCAAACACATTTTGAATAAAACGGTTAACCCTGATCGAAAGGATTAGTCAACCCGATTGACCGATGCCTTATGGGCTACCGCACCGCATTGAAGACCCCTATTGGAATGTCTCCCTTTAGACTTATCTATGGGAAAGCTTGC
This sequence comes from Magnolia sinica, assembly GCF_029962835.1. Lineage (NCBI taxonomy): Eukaryota > Viridiplantae > Streptophyta > Magnoliopsida > Magnoliales > Magnoliaceae > Magnolia > Magnolia sinica. Next base: position 65,370,864 of record NC_080583.1, on the reverse strand, counting down.
CACTTGCTTGTGGAGTTAGAACATAGAGCCTATTAGGCGATCAAAAATTTGAATTTCAATCTGGACAACGCTGGCTCGCAACGCAAACTTCAGTTGAATGAACTCGAAGAAATTTGAAATGATGCGTATGAGAACTTGAGAATTTACAAGGATAGGATGAATGCTTTTCATGACCAATACATTCTTCGAAAATCATTCACACAAGGTCAGAAGGTCTTCTTGTATAATTCTCGATTACATCTCTTTCCAGGTAAGCTCCGATCTAGCTGGACCGGACCTTTTACTGTTACTAATATTTATCCTCATGGGGCTGTCAAGATTCAGAATCCAAACAATAGCAATGAATTCAAAGTTAATGGACATCGATTAAAGCCATTTGTTGAGAAATTTGATTCAGAGGACATGTCCATACCTCTGACCAATCCTGTATACCAGGATTGATCTCCTAATCTAATGGAGGTGTAGTTAGGGTTATTGCTTTCTGCTATTTTAAGATAGTCGGCTTTATACTATTTAGGGTAGGTTGTTTCTGCCATTATAGGATAGTTTGTTTTTTGTTGGTTTAACTCTTGTGCTAACCCACCTTCACGCTGAGATCCTTTGGAAAAAGCTTCAAAATTCCTTCTTTAGGTACTATCTTTCCATCACTTCACCTTTAATTATGTTGTCACTTTTACATTGCATGCTTATATCTTTTACATTGAGGACAATGTAGATTTTAGGTTGGGGATGGGGGATTAGGCAAGCTAATGAGTGTTTTCTTACTCTTTGAGCAAAAATTGTGAAAATTTTTCTACAAATTTTGTAAATTTGAGTGATTTTGAAGGTCATTCATGATTTAGAAGTATAAGTACTTAATGTTGGTGATTTATGACTCTTGGACTCAGTTGATTGTTAGATTTCACAGTTAAGTTCGAATTATTAATCCAGGATTAATTAGAAGTTTTAAACATTGATCGAGTCATGATTTCACATGTCACATTTAGCTTACACATTAAGGTGTCAGTTTGATATTAAAACTGTTAACTTGGTGATTATTAAGCATGGAAGGAACCAACCTGGGGAATTTGTCTATCATGTTCCAAAAAAAAAAAGAATACCCAGCTAAAAAAATAGTTGTCGTCGAAAACGGCTAACTATTAAAGATCTTTAAAAAGGTTGACATAGTGTGAAAGCCATCAAAGGAAAAATCAAAAGTTGGAAGAATAAAAATGTTGAACTGTAAGGAAAGTTTTGGTTTAGGTGTTGGTTATCCCGAATGCTCTTTCGATTATTAATGTTATCATAAAAATTGAGAATTGGACCTTTAATTGTGATAAGTCGAGGTTTCACTCTACACCCATGGAACTCGATGTTTAGAATTGTTCTCATTGTTGGATTAATACTTTGAACTTGACCATGAAGCTTACTGAGCGCTCGAGTTTAGGAGAAACTACGACTCAACATTAATGTATTTTAGAATTCTATTATCTGGAATATTTTTCAAAAATCACTTGAGCTTATAGAAAATGTCCTGTAATTCTCAAAATATTTTTCGCATACTTTGCTTGGGACTAGAAAAATGCTAGTTGGGGATTATGTTGAGGGTTAAATATTGCATATTGGACCCTATTTATTACTTGGTTTTATGCACTTGATAATGCTTAATATTCTATTTTAATCTTGTTTGTATTGCAAAGTGAATACAAGAGCTTGGATTGAAAATGATGCTAAAAGCATAGATTTAACACTCAAGAATCACCAAAGCCAGTGGACAAATCATCTAATTAGCCGATAATCACTGATTTGGGGCCCACCTGATCTAACCTAAACCCTGAATTCTAAATCATGAAGTTCTCACCATCCGATTAGCGTGAAATTTTATAGCATGCCTAGGAATCATAAATTAGCTATTCATGCTGAATTTCATCCATGGGATCAGTGTATAAGTGACCCGATGGGCAAGATCAGATAATAACCATTGAATTTGGGGCCACTTGATTAGTAGACACACTTTGACTTTGGGCACAACCCTTAAATTGGATAAATAAAAGGAATCAACAGAGTGGATTGATCGAAAACATCGCTGTGGGCTCCACAGTGGATCACGAGCGTGATCACACCCGTGCACCTACAGTGCACAGGACCAGGACTTCCGGTCAAGCTGTTTGACCCGATGAAACACGAGTCCGAGAGAGAGTCTCTCTCCTCTCTCGCTTCCGTGCAGACAACCGTTCGTTGGGACGAGTGGTGGCCCACCACGATCATCCAAATGATGATCTGACCTGTCTAACCTGTCCGGATGAAGGTTTCAACCAAAACCATGCTGTCCATAAACACCCATGCACACGCACGAGTCCATGGCGATAGGTGAAGGCGACATGCAGTTGAATAATGGTGTGGTCCACCCAAAATACAGATCTAATTCATACCCAAAATCTTAGCCTAAATCGACCCTACAAAGCCATTAAGCAGTTCTGATCTCCCAAAAGATCATTGTGAGTGGGCCCGATCGACACCAGCAAAGGAGCTGGAAGTGGATCCTTTCGTAGTTGACGCACGATGGGATGTAGTGGGCCACCACAATGGAGCTACATGAAGATCCAAACCGTTCATGTGGTTGGTTGTCCAAAACTGACCCAACGATGGGTATTGATGCTTGTATGTGCGCATGTGAGCATCATAGCCATTCTTCTTCTCGACGTAATCCTGTTGCTGTGTAAGGTCTCACCAACACCTATGTAAACAACCTTACGTAGGAAGGATCTAGAAATCCTTCCTGCTATATAGACACTTCCGTCTGACTTGAGAAGGGGAGGAATCCGCTAGCAGCACTGTTAGCCCAGGCCTGCTACCGTCCAACAAGGAGAGAAAGAGAAGCGTGCAGAGGCCAACATCAGTTCTTTTCTTCCCTTTTCTTAGTTAGTTTTAAGAGATTTTAGTTCAATTATGTTTATGATTGGCTAAACCTCTTAACTAGGGCTAAGGGGTGAAGCTTGTAGTGTGATAGGTTATTTTCTATTGCTTTGATTCATGTTGTTGAACTCTCTTTGATTTTAGTCTGATTATAAGAAATACTTTTAATTTTTATTGATTTGTTATGACTTAAATTACAATGGATCTGCGATAGCTTTGAGTATATTCTTTTTATTGAAATTGTGATTTTAGAAAATCTTGTTATTCACCATCGTCCCTTTGGCATGGTTGGATGATGGAATCCACCCTAACTCTCACAATTCTCTCAGATTGGTTGTGGATTAGTAAATTCTGTTGTTTGCTTTGTCTCATGGACATGGTTTTGTGATGGAATCAATTTTAATTTTCATACCTCTCATCCATTAAGAACTAGATCACAGGAAGTTCAGATTTGATTGTACTGAGAGATCTTTCAATTGGATAAGATTGGACTCTGATTCCAATTGTGGTCGTGAATCAAGCATAGATATCCCTGATCTCTATAAGTGGATCCTTAGAAACCTTAGATTCCCACTTTTGAATTTCACAAGTTTTTCATTAAGTTTTTCACAATTATTCTCTCACATATTCTAGATTAGGTTTTCATCTTCTTCTAGTTCTAGTTTTAGTTATTTTCAAAAAACACACGAGATTAGTCCCTGTGGATTTGATCTCGGTCTCACTGAGATTATTACTACATCGCGACCCCACACTTAGGGTTATGAACAGTAGGCGCTAGTGAAAGTGACGGAATCACCCATGGGGCTGAATTTTATGGTCTTGCAATGGTATTCTGATCTATGGGATGCCATGTTAAGGTGCTGTTGAGGAAGAAGAGAAGAAGATGATACTGGTGCTTGTGCTGATGCTGGTGTGGAAGAAGAGAAGAAGAAGATGATGATAGTTGTTTTGGAAAATTTAAGTAGCAAATCTTGTTCTTAGTTCTTGTTTGTTCTTCTTTTTCTTTGTTGGCTATCTACTCGTTCATTGCAATTTCCCCACCTTTTTTCGAATGGAAACAGAGTGTGCAGCACACCACTAACCTCGGTGGTGTGTTGACATCACCAAGTTTTGTGGACCCCACCATGATGTAAGTGTCATATCCAGACCGTCCATATATTTTTTGATATAATTTTAAGCCATGATATAAAAGCGGAGGTAGATCTAAATCTCAAGTAGACCACACTACAGAATTCCCAACATGGAAAACTTATTAGGGATTAGGTGTGCCCCAGCCTGACCCAACAGGGTGCCGCTCGTACCGTGAGGCCCACCTTCCTGAGGTATGTATTATATATTTATGTTGTCGATTTATTTTGTTATATCATTCAGGGAATGGGCCTAAAAATGTAGCAGATCCACGTTTCAGGTGGACCACACCACTAGACATAATAGTGATTGATCATTAAAAACTTCTGGCAGGCCATATCAAGCTGATATTTGATTTTTCCCGTGTGACCTTATCAACAGGTTGGATGGAAAATAAGCACTATGGTGGGCATTGCGGTGGGCCCTAGAATTTTTTTTTACAGTGAGCGTTCAGTGACTAATGTTGCAATGGTGTGGTCCACCTAAGATTTGAATCTGCTTCATTTTTGGGCTCATCCTAAAATTATCAGGAAAATGGATGGATGGATTAGATGTACAAAATATACATTAAGATGGGCCCCACAATTAGGGCTATACTGTGTTATGTGAGGCCCGGGCTGCAGCTAATCGACTCCGTTGATGTATGGGTTTGAAAGCGGTGATTGAAAGCCCACCATTTAAAACTTCCAGGGCCTACTGTAATGTTTATTTGCTATCTAACCTATCGATTTTGCCACATAAATCTGAATTAAAGGATAAAACAAATATCAGCTCGAATCAAAGCTTTTGTGGTGAATGGTCCACCTAAGTTTTGGATCTGCCTCTAATTTTTTTTGAGAAATTTACCACTGTAGATGCCAACTTTTATCCAGCATTTTTTATGAAGCATACGAAACTTAACTTACCAACTTAGACCTTGCATGTACTGACAGCGAATTTGAGGATGAAAATACCCCTCCTTTTCACTGCTGTTGCTTTCACTCACGTTGTTTTCACCCCCTTTCCTCACTCCATTTCCACTATGAAAGACAAAAAACCCATTTTCTCCAGCATGAAAATCCCTCCATTGGATCGCATCATTCTCCCATTGGATTGCATCCTCTTCATACATCAGCATTTTCTCATCTTCTGAAAATGGTCGATCCACTGAAGAAAGCACGCACCATAGGTATATTTTAATATATTTCCTATTAGATGAAGCTTACATCTGGGCTTTTCGTTCATCTGTGTATACATCATCTGATGAACATGATGCATTACAAATAAAACATCATTGCAAGCGAATCGGATTGTGTTCTGTGTTACTCAGTACGCTCTTATCGTACTGAGGAAACTCAGTTGGGCCCACCTTGAATGTATGTAGTCTATCCACATCGTCCATCCATTTTTCCATCTAATTTAAGGGGTTAAGACTAAAATTGAAGCATATCAAAAGATCAAGTGGATCATACCACGGGAAACAATGGGGATAATGATTTCCACCATTGAAACCATACTAGGCCCAACAATGTTGTTTGTTTGTTATCAAACCTGTTCATAAGATCATACATGGATGAATAGAAAACACAATTATAAGCTTGATCCAAAACTTCTGTGGCCCTTAAGAAATTTTCAATAGTAGAAGCTCAATTCAAAATTTTCATGTGGTGTGGTCCATTTGAACATTGGATATGTTTAGATTTTTGGGCTCAAGCCATAAAATTATCTGTTAAAATGGATGGACGGAGCGGATAAAATACATAAATGATGGTGGACCTCACGGGGTTTACTCAATATGCAATCCGCTTCCATAGCAAGCTTTCTACGGTTGAATCACTGTTTCCTTTTGTATGATCCACCTGATATTTGGATACGCTATGATTTTAGGCTCAAACCCTTAATATAGATGGAAAAATGGATGAATGTCGTGGATAGTCCACATACATTCAAGTCAAGGTGGGCCTAAATCAGTTAACTCAGCATGATAAAAGCATACTGATCAAAATGATTTCAAATTTCAAGAGTTCTTGGTCTATTTGACCTACTTCTTAGCAATAGGCTCGAGTTGTTGCTGACATTCCCAGTTCATGATTGGTTGAATTCCCTGAGTAATACATGAATTTGATGTTTGGTTAGTTCAATCGCATTTCAAGTTCATTGAAATTCATGTTAGGTTAGTTCAATTGCATTTCAATTATGTGTTAGGGTAGTTCAATTACATTTCAAGTTCATTGAAATTCATGTTACCTCACTGAATTTCGAGTTTGCCCTGCTCAATTTCATGTTTGTCCCCCTCAATTTCATGTTTTTCCCACTGATTTTCTAGTTTCCCCCACTCAATTTCCAGTTTTTCCTGTTGACTTTCATGTTTTCTCCGCTCAATTTTCAGTTTGCTCCGTTGAATTTCATTATTGCCTTGCTGAGTTTCAAGTTTGTTGCGCTGAATTTCATGTTTGCCCCGCTCAATTTATAGGTTCCCTCCCTCAATTTCTAGCTTGCCTCGCTCCATTTCTAGTTTGCCTCACTCAATTTTTATGATTGCCTCATTCAATTTTTAGCTTGCCTCCCTGAATTTTCATGCTTGCATCGCTCATTTTCATACTTACCTCACTCAATTTCATGATAGATAGCATCGCTGAACTTAGCAAGTACCACATGAAGTCATTTGTATCTTTGAAGCCCTAATCCATATAAGCTTACTCTCTCTAGTTGTTTATTTAAAAAATTGACGCTTTGCTTACTCTTTATTTCCTTAAGTTCTATATCATTCTCATCTATTATGGAACATGAGTACTCTGTCCTCTATTATTTAATCGAATTCTGTATTATGACAAGCTTACATTGCTCAATTTTCAGTTTGCCCTACTGAATTTCATGTTTGCCCTGCTCAATTTTCAGTTTGCCCTGCTGAATTTCTAGTTTGCCCCGCTCAATTTTCAGTTTGCCCCGCTGAGTTTCTAGTTTGCCTTGTTGAATTTCATGTTTGCCCCACTAAAATGAGCTTCTGTGACAAAGCTTGGGTGGCCAGATAGATGGTGGGCCCGACAAAGGTTGGGTCATGTTAAGCCATCAAGGATATCTCTCGTAGTAGGGGTAACTGGCAATCCGCTTCTGTGACAATCGTAACTGACCATGACATTCATGATATTAGGAGGAATCCCCTGGGAAAGACAATCCCGTTGGGCAAGTTTGTATGCCACCAAATGAGTTACTTTTTCTATTTACATAAGTAGATATGCAACTTATTTGGGGTAAGTTTGCATGTTTGCTTTGCCCCGTTCAATTGAGCGATACAATAGCTTCTACAATAGGAGTTTCTGTTGTACATGGTGGGCCCCATGTAGCTTCTGTCAATATGAATTTTCTATTGCCAACATACATTTATCATCAAGGAGTTTAGGTTATTGATATTATCGATGTACCATTGATAATATTGATAACTAAAGACATTTTGTCCATTAAGCTTAGTTTGCCCCACTCAATTTTAAGTTTGGCTCGCTGAATTTCCAGTTTGCCCCCCTCAATTTCAAGTTTGGCTCACTAAATTTCTAGTTTGCCTGGCTTAATTTCAAGTTTGTCCCGCTCAATTTCTAGGTTGCCCCACTCAATTTATAGGTCGCGTTGCTCATTTTCTAATTTGCCTCGCATATTTTGATAGTTTGTCTCACTCGTTGATATTCAAGATAAACGCCTCCATCCCACATTTTCTTCCGCTTAATTCCAGGTGTTCTTTTTGCAAATCTCTCAAATTCTAAGTCTGCAATGGCACCGTTTATTCTCATGATACCAATAAATTCACTGACGAACATGTTCTCCCCAGGTCCATATAACATTAAGTCTGCGATGGCGCCATTATGTAATAGAATTCAGAACTTGAACACTTCCTCTCCCGCTCATCCGAGGATTCTTCTTTGCCCCACTCAATTTCCAGTTTCCCCCACTGAATTTCATGTTTGGCCCACTAAATTTCATCTGAATTTTGTATTTGCCTCACTCAATTTCATGTTTGCCTAGCACATTTTCATGTTTGCTCGCTGAATTTCTTGTTTGCCCCGCTGAATTTCATGTTTACCCCGTTGAAATTCAAGTTTGCCCTGCTAAATTTCAAATTTGCCCCGCTGAATTTCATATTTGCCCCACTAAAATTCATGTTTGTCCTGCTGAAATTCATGTTTGCCCCGCTGAATTTCAAGTTTCCTCCGCTCAATTTCATGTTTTCCCCCTTGAATTTCATGTTTGCCCCGCTGAATTTCATGTTTGCCCCACTTAATTTCCAGGTTGCCTTGTTGAATTTCTAGGTTCCCTTGCTAAATTTCTAGGTTGCCTCGCTTAAATTGTAGTTTAACTTGCTCACATCCTAGGTTGCCTTGCTCAATTTGTAGTTTGCCTTGCTCAATTCATAGTTTGCCTTGGTCAATTCCTAGGTTGCTTCGCTGAATTTCATATTTGCCCTGCTGAATTTCTAGGTTGCCTCGCTAAATTTGTAGTTTGCCTAGCTCGATTCCTAGGTTGCCTCGCTCAATTCCTAGGTTGCCTCGCTAAATTTCTAGATTGCCTCGTTCAATTTGTAGTTTGTCGTGCTCAATTCCTAGGTTGCCTCGCTCAATTTGTAGTTTGCGTCGCTGAATTTCTACGTTGCCTGGCTCAATACCTAGGTTGCCTTGCTCAATTCCTAGGTTGCCTCGCTAAATTTCTAGGTTCCCTCGCTAAATTTCTAGGTTGCCTCGCTTAATTTGTAGTTTGCCTTGCTCAATTCCTAAGTTGCCTCACTCAATTCCTAGGTTGCCTCGCTGAATTTCTACATTGTGTCGCTCAATTTGTAGTTTGCCTCGCTTAATTCCTAGGTTGCCTTGCTCAATTTGTAGTTTGCCTCACTCAATTCAAGGTTCCCTCTCTCAATTCCTAGGTTCCCTTGCTCAATTTCTACGTTGTCTCGCTCAAGTCCTAGGTTGCCTCGCTCAATTTTAAAAGGCATTCCAAAGTTGAAGTAATAATCACTATTTACTAAGACAGGTTTTCATCATATAGCCAAATCTTTCTAACAGACACAGTTGAGTTGGCAAAAAAATGGATTCAGAATATTGGCAAGATAACCATACATTCTTGTTTTGACACCAATCCAAATGGTAACACATCAGCCATTTTCTCAAATACAAGAGGTTCTCACGAGTTGAATTCTTTTTTGTGGAAAATTAGGCAATAAAAGCCATCTTTAAATGAAAGTTAGTGCCTTAATATCTAGCGAGCCATGAAAATGAAGGTCATTCGGCTGTTCTGTAAAGCCAACAACACTATCTCATCTTAAAGAATTGCATCTTTTTATTTTGTTTATTATTATTTTTACCTTCTTTCCATTAGGCCATGTTTGGAAACCATGGATTTAGTGCCAAACAACAGAAAAAGAAAATAGATTTCCTTTGATATGACTATTTGTTTTATTTGGATAAGAAAGAAAATGGTGGATGGTACCTATGGCTACGGTTATAATCTGTAGTCATAGGGGGCTGCCAGATCGGCGTGGTACGGCGAGTGCGGGGGGGGGGGGGGGGGGGGGGGGGGATTTCGGGTTTTAATTTTTGGGGGAGGCTGCCAGATCGGCTTACGGTATCTATAGCTACGGTTATAATTCATAGCCATAGGTCTACTTTGAGAGCAGGGGTATTTTTGTCCTCAATTGCTCTAACCGTACATGCAAAGTCTAAGTTGGTTAAGGTAAGGTTTGTATCCTTCATAAAAATTGTTGGATAAAAGGTAGCGTCTACAGTGGTAAATTTCTCATTTTTTTCTCATGTCCTGAGATGAACAAGCAAAATGAATGACATACATCATGGTGGGGCTACAGACGAGTAGTCACTCGGTATTGGTATGCAATCAGGTCCCATCACATGGGTCCCACCTATCACAATCATCAGATGAGCCCCCATTTATGATATTTATGGAAGGACTCGAAAAAAAGGTTGAAATTCTAAGGTTCATGAAATGAAGATTCTGCCCATTTCGTTGTCTACCCATCCTTACATAGTAGATTACATGGATCAACGACTACGATCACACACATCTAACCCTTTGCCATGCATGTCACTGCAAATATAAACACTGTCCGTCACGTGTCAACTCCCAACAATGGCTGGTGGTCGGTGCTCTGTGGGCACCACCATGATGTATGTGTTTCATCCTTGCCTCCATCTATTTTTATAGATCATTTTATGGTATGAGACCAAAAATGAGGTATATCCCAATCTCAAGTGGACTACATTACAGGAAATAGTGTTGCATGAACGTTGACCATTAAAAACTTTTTAGGGGCCAAAAAAGTTTTAGATCAGGCTGATCTTTGCTTTTCACTTCATCTGGGTCAGTATGACCTAATCGACAGATTGGATGTCAAATAAATAGTACGGTGGGCCTTAGGATGATTTTAATAATGGATATCCAATCGCTATTGTTTTCTTGTGGTGTGGTCCACCTGAGATATTTATCCCTCTCATTTTTTCAATCAAGCCCTAAAATTATTTGTAAAAATGGATGAAAGGCATGGATGTCACACATACATCATAGTGGGCCCCATAGAGCACCGACCACCAGCCACCGGGCTGGTGGTAGGGGGAGTAGCCAATCCGTTTTTGCTGTAAAGATGTAGTTTGACCACGTGCTGAGTAGTTCGAAAGCATTTTGCAAAAAGTTTTTGGTGTGATGTTTGCGAGCAATCCATCCCACCCATCCATTTTGCGATGTTAGGAAGGCACCAAAATGAGGCCAATTCAAAAACTCAAGTGAGTCGCAGAGTAGGAAAAAGTAGCTAGGAAAATGCCATCCATGGAAGCAGATTGCTTATTAAGTAAACTTTTTATGTGTTGAGTGTCAAATATTACATATTTCTGCCTATTTATATCTTGATTTTATGAACATGATAATGCTTAATGGGTATATTTTATACATGTTCGTATTGCAAGGTGAATCTGAGAGCTTGGATTGAAAAGAATGTTAAAATCATGTATTTAATGCTCAAGAATCACCAAGGCAAATGATGGATCTTAGGAGACTAAGATTGAAGATTTCAAGGGCCCAAGATTCAAGGAAACCAAGTGGAGAAGGAAGAAAGTCGAAAGTACAAAGTGCAGAAATTTTGAGAATCTGATCTTCATTGTCTATGTCATCGACCCCCATTCAATGACATCAAAGTAAGTGTTCGATGATATCGAAGAATTACATGAAAATCGAGTTTGGTTGTTGGACAAATTGGATGCATTTCTTGATGACATTGAAGCCCTGTTCGATTGCTCGAAGACCTGTTTGATGACATTGAAGGCAGTTCGATGAAATCGAGATTTTTGGAGCAACTCGCTGGAACACTTTGGATATATTCTCGATCGATGACATCAAAGGACTGTTCGATGACATCAAAAATATGTTCAATGACATGAAAAGTTATGCAGTGTGAAAGGCATTATGCAGTACAAAAAGGCATGACTTCCGGATTCAATTAACGTTCGATGACATCGAAGGCGTAATGCAGAGTGTGTAAATTTGAGGCGGTTTTCAAAGACGGTCGGATAATATGGGTTCTTTAAGGAGTTCTATGGATGAACAAGGTTTTAAGAAGCAGAGCAAAAGGGTGGAGCAATCTCCTAAGAGTTTTTCGTATTTCCTTATTTAATTTTAATGTTTTCTTTAAGGGTTTTCGTTTCAATCATGTCTATGGTTAACTAAACCTCTTAGCTAGAGCTAAGAGGTGAAGCTTGTAGCTTGTTGGGATGTTTATCTTGCTTTGATTCTTGTTTGTGTTGAACCTCATTGATTTCTAGTTTGATATTAAAGGAATATTTTGAGTTTTTTATAATTTATTGTGACTCAAATTACAGTAGATGTTGTGATAGCTTTAAATATCTTCTTCCTTGTTTTGAGATTGTGAGATTGGTAAAACTCATAATTCACTATCGTCTCCTGGGCATGGTGGATGTATAAATTCCCTTCTAATCACCACAATACTCCTTCATTGAGGACTAGATCAATGAAAAGTTTAAAATTTTAATTTAATTGCTTCATCTTCTAATTGGATAGGATATGACTTTAATTTTAGTTGTGTTTCTTGAATCAAGTACAGTAGTATCTTGATAGCTAGAAGTGGATCATTGCCCTCTAGTTCCCTTTTGATTATTGATACTTTATTCACAATTACTTTAAACTATTTTAGATTTCAATTTAAATCTTTTTCTAGTTCTAGTTCTAGTTATTTTTAGAATACGTACAAGTTTAGTCCCTGTGGATTCGACCATGGTCTCATCGAGTTATTGCTATATCGCAAACCTACACTTGGAGTTGTGAACAAGTTTTTAGCATCGTTGCCGGGGCTATAGTTATGTTTTTCTACGATTAATTAGTATTGGAATTAGTTTAAGATTATAGTTAATTTCTTCTTTATTCTTAGGTTAGGATTTTCTATTTGTAGAAACTAACTTCGTTTTTCTATTTTGTAGAATCCTAACATAGCAACTCTAATTGGGTAATTTCTCTCAAACTCTCTCTTATCTTTTTTAAATTTCTTATTTGCTTTAGTTTTTGTAACACCTCGAATTTTCGCTATTTTAAATTTCCAAAAATTCTTTTTAATTTTTTTTATATATGCAACTAGCCACATCATCACTTATTGACCCTTGATGCTCGAGGTGAACTTATGCACGACTGGTAATGATAAAGAATCATACAAATAAGATAGATCAACCGTAGAAAACCAATGAATCCAACCAATTACTTAAACATGGAGTTTAACACCATGATTTGTTCACATAGGGCCCAAATTTAACCGACACATCACTAACTAATCAAGACAATCAAAACTAAGTTAAAGATCTACCCAAAGCCGAGTCAGCTATGGCTCGGACCTTAATTAATAAACCAAATCAACCCAATTACTCTTTTAACCTAAAATCGACGGTTTAAAGTGATTGTGACCAAATCACCATTTTCGCTAATTTTGAATAGCCCATACTGTGAACTTAGTTAATATATACCTCAACAACTGTGCCCAAGAAATCTCCCTACTAAATTTATCCCAGAAGTGCCCGATTACCCGAACAAGCTCTAGACAGCTTGTTAGTGGGCCACTATTTTCAAAATTATAGAGTAATGTCCATCTCACTGGGCTTGACATCCATCGCGGACGGTGGGCCCAAATGATGCCCCGAACTGCACAACTTGGACCTTGAAGGTAGAGCTTGTAAAATGCAACTCACCCAAGTATTGGCCAAAAATCTAAATATTAAAATAAATGGCCTCGCCACCTAGGACAATAAATTAGGACATTTCAGTCGTTGAATTTTACCCAAATTTGCACCATAGGTTGAAGATGTTTCCTTGCACTCGTCCGCCAAATCTGACCCCCGATCAAGAAACGGTGACCGTTAATCACAAATCGGACCCTTGCGATCAAACCCCAAGTCCGTTTGCAGTCAAACTTTGCACAGCCCTTCATCGGGCCATGGGGCACCTATCCCATAAATTAGATGGGCCGGGGAGCCATCAGGACAACCTCAACAGTTAGAAATGTGTCCTACAAGGTTGTTTGAAGCAATTAATGGAACCGAGGGCCAAATGATTTAATTCCAGGGTATAAAACCCTTATACCCCTCTCTCCCACAAAATTTCTAGCAGATGAGAGAGGGAGAGGAGGGAGAGAGAGGGAGGGAGGGAGAGAGAGAAGGAGAGAGAAGGAGGGTGCATGTGTAAGGGAGCTAGGAAATTGGGATTTCCCGCACTCCCAGCTCCACATTGTCGGGAATCTTGGCCCTATCGCTGTAGAGGCGAGCTATGTCCGATCCAAGGTAAGGATTTGAGCTTCCTTCCATTTCTCCTTAGTTAGAGCCACATGCATGCATCTTGACATGAAGTCCATGTAACGTGCCCCGGCACGTCAAGTTTGCGGACTCGACACCGCTAGAACGACCACAAGAGCTTCCGGTCGATAAATAGGTGCGGACCATTATCTTTAGGTGCCCAACTATCAATCTTAGGATGAAGTTAATGATTATGGTTACTGAAATTGCTACAAATATGTTATTTGTAGGAATTTCGTTAATGAATTCTCCTTGTAGTTTGCCTAAACATGCATAGGGAAATCAATGCTCAATTCCAAGTCAAATAGACTAGGCTGAATTGAACATTGCCTTCCTTCCTAAATTTTTCTTCTTTTCATGAATGATTGAAGTTGGATCATCCCCAAATTTGATTGAACTTGGAAATTGTGTTGCATGTTTGTCTATGCGTCAGATTTTACTCGAATGTTCGCTGCTTGTTGCATGCATGACTGAATTTTCTGCAAATAAGAGTAACATGTGATCCTTTCTTTATTATTAGGAAATCTAACCCTGTATGCATGCATGTCTAGTTACTGCCATTAGGAGTAGTTCACATTCCCTTTTTGGTACCTTGCAAACTATGCCTTGATTAAATGCATGCTTCTTATCACTCACCTTCCTATGCACTCAATATACCTTACCTCACATGAATTGCTATGTTAGTTGTAATGTGGCCTGCATGTTCATTAAAATGCCTAATAGATTAGAATTTTCTGATTTGTTGCATATATCCGTTCCTATAGATGCATAGTTGATTTAGTAGTATTATTGATTGACTATGGCTATTTAGTTAATTGTGTTGGACAGCAAAATCAGAAAGATTAGCAAGGGTAGCCCCATTGGATCGGCTGCCCTAGGCCAATCCGACCGATTCAGGCCGAAGACGGACAACCGACAGTAGTTGGACTATGCGGGATGCTTACACCCAGTGCCGGTTGCTCCATACTTCACCTGAGTCAGCCGAATTAGTCCACCAGTTGGCCAACCATATATGTTCACCATATATTGTCACACCTGCTTGAATCTTAAGCACCCCATACCTTTGAGAGGCCACTATTAACCGTAATGATATGACCTAAGACTCATGAGCTAGGCATGGTGTAATGGGACACCGTGTCCGAGCTGTCGGCCTGCACTGGGGTGACGAGCCTCCCCATAATGACCAGTGAGCAACCAAGTCTCGGGAGCCAGGCATGGTGGAATGGAACACTGTGTTCATGCTGTCGGCCTACGTTGGGGTGATGAGCCTCTCTGTAGTGACCAGTGAGCACAAGAGGTGATAGGTCCTTGTTCGAACGACCCTCGTTAAATTATCCAGCCGATGGTTCCGTGCTAGAGTACCATTTGAATGACCTGGGCATGAATGGAATAGGGTGACATGCCCTTTCCCTTATGGTGATTTGGTTATGGGGCAAGCCCGCACCTCGAAACTGAGTGATCATACTCGATATTTGGGTGATGATCCATACCGAGTTGATCCTTAAACCTTTAGGTATTATGCCTTACCTTCAGAATTATTGATTTGAGAGACAAAATGGATGATACCTAAATTTAGATTAAGGATCGCAGGCTTAGAGACGCTATGGTCGCCCTGGGCCAAGTGATCTGGGTAAGGCCATTGATTAAATGGAGGTGTTTCAATTTCCCCAATCTTGCTGGATGAATGAACTTAATTAAATACTCGGCTAACATAAATATTTACGCATTGCATTAATTAGGTTGGCAACTTAGCAGTTGAGGTCGCATTGAGGGAGTGTTTGTCATTTGCGATCGTAAGATGGAGTCGCTTGAGAGAGTGTTGTTGGTGAGGACATGCATCATTTCATAATACATGTATATGAACTAACAAGAGTAGTTAGGTATTGGTGTTTGTATGCTTTTCATTAATCTCGCCTTTGAAATTGATATTTTATGTAACTCATTGTTAATGGCACCCATTGAGTTGATTACTCACTCCCACTCTGGGACAGTATTTTAAAACACCAACCAGACCCTTGTTTAGATGCAGGTGTTGCAGAGCACGACGTGCTGGATGGGGTGAGCATAGATGAGGAAGAGGAGCTTTCCTACTTCCAGCTTTTGGGCAGATCCCCATAGACCGCACTGGATTAGCGATGAGCCGTTGGGGCGAGGGGATAGTTGCATACCATTTTTGGACTTTACATTTTGTATATTTTGCAGGTCGTCGCCTCGGGTATCTCATATGATATTTCCTTGTTGGATCTTCACTTAGCCGTGTTTTATTTCAGTAGCTTAGCTGTGGTTTGTGGTTTATGATCCATTTGATCCCTCTATTGCTCATTTCATTTGATTTATACCCGAAATTAGTAACTCTTAAGATATAAGTGACACCCAGGAACTTGGGAGTCGAGTATTGCTCGACCCCTAAAAATCTGGGGTGTTACAGTTTGCTTTTTCTAGGTTTAGTTGTTTAAGTTGTTTGAGGGTTGTGAGTGTTTCATGCCCAAGTGGGTTCATGATAACACTCTCCGTCTCTTAAGTGAAGGAGGATTAGTTGAAGGATTGCCTATCCATCATCTAATTAGACACCACTTAAGATCCCGTGAGTTAATAGAAGTGATGGTTGCACATCAACCTCAACACCCAGTTGAGGAGACCTAGGATGAGAATGAGGTGCATCATGCACTTCCACCTCGTACTCTATAAGGTTATTTACAACAAGTGGTGGTGAGTACACCTTCTAGCATGATATTCCCATTGAATGCAGGAACTGTGGATGTTAAACCGGGGGTGATTTAACTCCTTCCTAAGTTTCATGGACTAGAATCTAAAAGTCCAGACTTGCATTTGAAAGAGTTTAATGAGATAATATCTACATTACACTTCCCAAACATGTCTGAGGACATGGTAAGGTTGAAATTGTTCCCTTTCTCTTTGAAAGAAAAGGCTAAGTCGTGGTTACAATCCTTAAGACCACGATCCATTGACACATGGGCTAAGATGATAAGGGAGTTCCTTAAAAAGTTCTTTTCGTATCATAAAATAAATACCTTAAGGAAAACAATCATGAATTTTGCACAAAAAGAGGATAGACCTTCCAATGTTGGGAGAGATAGAAGGATCTCATAAATTCGTGTCCACAACATGGCTACGAAACATGGCGGGTGGATAACAAGCTTTTTCTATGAAGGATTGACCTCACCCATGCACCAATTTGTGGAGATGATCTATAATAGGGAATTCATAAACAAGGAAGCCGATGATGCGTGGGATTATTTTGATAAACTTGCTGAAAATGCACAATCATGGGATACTTCTTCAAGAATCACCACTTCTAAGCCTACTCAATCAAAGGAAATGGGAGGAATTTATGTTTTAAAAGAGGAAGATGATATAAATGCACGAGTGGCCAATCTCACAAGAAAAGTCGAGGTTATGGAATTTAAGAAGGCGGAACCTATCAAACCTGATAAGGCTGTGGAAGTTGTTTGTGGTATTTGTGCTTGCAATATACATACAGTTGAAAATTGTCCAACAATTCTTGATTTTTAAGAGATATTGAATGAGCAATCAAATGCCATGAACAACTACTAAAGACCTTTCAGTGAACCTACATCGAATACATATAATTCCAGCTGGAACAAACATCCAAATTTCAGTTGGAGGAATGGATAAATGGCTAACCCACAAGAGGCCCTTACTCAACTCTTAAATTAAAAGAGACCTCAAGAGGATCCGATTTTAAAACACATCCAAAACAAAGAGCTTTTTAATCGAGGCACATTACAAGCCTTTCAAGGCCTTACCAAGGCCATTCAACGGATTGAGTCACACTTAATGATTGGAGAGAAAGAGACTCTTCTAGCCCAACATCTACCAAATCCAAAACCACAATATGAAATTAGTAACCCAAGCTCTTCCAATCAAATAGAGCAAGCTAAGTCTATTATTACTCTTCGGAGTGGAAAAAAATTGACAGATCTATTCTGGTGAGGGTTGAAAAGCCTAAGGACCCGAAAGAAGATGAGAAGGATAGACCTAGCATTGCTTCATACGAGGAAGAACCAGAAAAAGTATGTAAGTTGATTGCGCCATTCCCTCAATGGTTGATTGCACCAAGACCTCTATCTAACTCTCAGGATATTCTAGAGATGTTTAGCAAGTGAAGGTCAATATTCCTCTATTAGATGTCGTTAAACAAATCCCTTCATATGCCAAATTTCTGATAGATCTACGCACTACCAAAAGACGGAAAAACATACAAAAGAAAATCTTTTTGATAGAAAAAAGTGAGTGCCATAATCAAGCAAGATGTGCCACAAAAATATAAAGATCCCGGTAGCCCAACCATCACTTTGTAATTGGGAACCACCGGATTGAGCATGCACTTCTTGACTTGGGGGCGAGTGTAAATCTAATCCCTTACGCGGTTTACGAACAATTGGGTCTAAGGTGAATTAAAACTTATTCGGAGTACATTACAACTTGCTGATCGATCGGTTCGTGTACCGAGAGGGATGATTGAAGATGTGTTGGTCTAGGTTGATAAATTCTACTATCCATTAGATTTTATTGTTCTGGATACTCAACCCATCGTGGATGTAAGCACTCAAATTCCCATCATTCTTGGTCGCCCATTCCTTGCTGCATCAAATGGCATCATTAATTGCAGGAATGAAATTATGAATTTATCTTTCAGAAATATGACATTGGAGTTCAACATCTTTTTCAATATGAGCAAACAACCAGAAGATGATGACGATACCCATGACATTAACATGATCGATTCTTTCATGGAAGATAGAACACTTTTGACTTTATACTCTAACACTCTAAAGACGTGTTTGGCCTACTCCCCTGATTTAGATGATGACATGATTAGGGAGATGAATGGATTGCTTGATGCTACGTCGGTACTTGAAATTAACCGGTGGAGGCCACAATTTGAGAATTTGCCCCAAACTAATGTAGCGCCTCTACCTTCTAGCCTCAAGGTATCGAAGCTTGACCTAAAACCTTTGTCCACTGATCTTAAGTACGTCTACTTAGGTTAAGATGAGACATACATGGTGGTAATTTCTTCCCACCTTGAGAAAGAACAAGAGAGTATGCTTATTTCTACTCTCATTGAGCATAAAGGAGCCATTGGATAGTCGATTGCGGACCTTAAGGGAATTAACCATTTGATTTGTACTCAACGCATTCATCTTGAGGATAATGCAAAGACCTCTTGACAACCACGACGTCGACTAAATCCAAATATGAATGAAGTGGTTAAAGGAGAGGTTCTTAACTTGTTGGATGTGAGTATTATATACCCTATATCCAACAGTCAATGGGTGAGTCCAACTCAGGTGGTTCCTAAGAAGTTTGGAATCACCATCGTAGCCAATGCCAGTAACGAACTCATGCCAACTAGAGTCACTACTGGTTGGAGAATGTGCATTGACTACGGAAAGTTGAATGCTGTCATAAGGAAGGACTACTTTCCTTTGCCCTTCATTGATCAAATTTTGGAAAGGCTAGCTGGTCACTCGTACTACTGTTTCCTTGATGGGTATTCGGACTACAATCAGATAAATATAGCCCTTGAAGATTAAGAAAAGATAAAATTCAGATGTCCCTTTGACACCTTTACTTACCGAATGATGCTATTCAGACTATGTAATGCCCCTGCCACCTTTTAACGATGCATGTTGAGCATATTTTCAGACATAGTGGGGAAATATTTAGAGGTCTTCACGGATGACTTCTCTGTCTTTAGTCCATCCTTCAGCGAGTGTCTGATATATCTTTAAAATGTGCTGATGTAATGCGAAGAAAAGAATTTGGTTATGAATTGGGAGAAATGTCATTTGCTAGTTCCTAAGGGAATAGTGCTTGGATATATAATTTTATCCATGGGAATTGAGGTAGACAAAGCAAAAATTGATCTTATCTCTAACCTTCCTCCACCTAAGAGCATACGTGACGTGCGATCCTTCTTAGGACACGCAGGATTTTATAGACGATTTATAAATGACTTTAGCCATCTCCCTCGTCCTTTATGTAATTTACTTCAAAAGGATGTGTCATACGAGTGGACTGAATGATGCCAAGAAGCTTTCACTAAGCTCAAGGCTATGTTAACAACCACTCCTATCATGATGCCACCTTATTGGAGCATCCCTTATGAGATCATGAGCAATGCGTTTGACTATGCAATTGGGTGGTATTAGGCTAGAAAAAAGAGAAGAAACCCTAAGTGATTCACTATGCGAGTAGAATTCTAAATTTTGCCCAAGTGAACTATTCTACTACGGAGAAGGAACTCTTAGCCATAGTGTTCGCTTTAAAAAATTTAGGTCCTACTTGATCGGATAAAAAATCATCATTTACACTAATCACGTGACGTTAAAGTATCTTCTTTCAAAGAAGGTTGCGAAGCCTCATTTGATAAGATGGATCTTCCTACTCCAAGAATTCGACATAGAAATACGAGACGAAAATGGAGTAGAGAACATACTGGCTTACTATCTCTCTAGACTTGATCTCTCCGATTCCCTTGAGCCGACACTAATAAATGATATGTTCCCTGACGAATAATTATTTAAACTCTCTTAATTACCTTGGTTTGCTGACATTGTGAATTATCTTCTCACAGGTTTCACACCGACATATTGGACTATGCAAGATAAGAAAAAATTCTTCGCCGAGGTACGAAAGTTTTTTTAGGATAATTTTTATCTGTTTAAATATTACCCAGACCAAAATTTAAGGAGATGTGTGCCAAATAATAAACATCAGAGTTTTTCTCCTTTTATCATTCTTGGGCCTGTGGTAGTTACTTTTCTGCTAAAAAGACCACGGCTAAAATTCTGTTGTGCGGCTTTTACTGGCCTAATATGTTCAGAGATACTCATGAGTTTTGCAAAGCTTGTGAGCATTGTAAAAAATTAGGAGGATTGTCCCGTAGAAATATGATGCCTTTAAACCCCATTCTAATTATTGAAGTATTCAATTGCTGGAGCATCGATTTCATGGGGTTATTCCCCCAATCTTTTGAAAATATTTACATTTTATTAGCAGTGGACTATGTTACCAAGTGGGTTGAAGCAATTCCGTGTCGGAACAATGAACATTGAACGGTCATAAGATTCTTAAAAGAAAATATCGTTTCCCAGTTTGGAATGCCTTTGGGCATCATTAGTGATGCAGGTTTACACTTTTATAATGGGACATTCGAGAACGTAATGAAGAAATATGACATCTCTTATAAAGTGAGTACTCCATACCACCCACAGACAAGTGAACAAGCTGAGATTTCCAATAGGGAAAAATTCTGAAAAATGCAGTTAACCCTGACCATAAGGATTGGTCAATCCGATTGACTGATGCCTTATAGGCTTACTGTATAGCTTTTAAGACCCCCATTGGAATGTCTCCCTTTAAACTCGTCTATGAGAAAGCTTGTCACTTGCTTGTAGAGTTGGAACATAGATCTTACTGGGCTATTAAAAATCTGAACTTCAACTTGAACAACATTGGCTTGCTACACAAGCTTCAATTGAATGAACTCAAGGAAATCTAGAACGATGCATATGAGAACTCAAGAATTTATAAGGACAGGATAAATGTGTTTTATTATCGGAACATCCTTCGAAAATCATTCATAAATGGTCAAAAAGTCCTTCTGTACAATTCTCGGTTACATTTTTTTTTCTGGGTAAACTTCAATCTCGTTGGACTAGTCCTTTCATTGTTACTACTGTGTATCCTCATAAGGCTGTCAAGATAAAGAATATGATGAATGAAAATGTTTTCAAAGTCACTACCAAAAAAACGACCAAAGGCTACAGACCATCCTAGCTTTTAGCTACGGATATAAACCGTAGCTATATTACTATGGCTTAAAACCATAGCTATGAAAGCCAAAACCGTAGCTAAAAGCTACCACCTTCACACGTTCATCCAACATGGGATAGCCCCATAAGGGACTCTACGAGGCCCATTAAAATTTATGTGCTCCATTTAATACGTCTATCCATTTTGAAAGAGAATGTTAGGGCAGGAGCCCAAAAAAGGAAGTAGATTGAATGCTCAAGTGGACCACATGTTAGGAAACAGTGGAGATTAATACCTACCATTGATTGATGGTGTGGTTCAATTAGACCTTTGATTTGCCTAGATGTTAGGGTCATTCCCTATAAAAAAATTAAAAAATTAATGGACGGAGTGGATATATCAAATGCATCAAGATGGACCCCACAAAGCCCTTCAAAAATCGGTCCATCAAGATCCCACCAGATCGTGTGAACGCGGAGGGGCTACGACGGACGACACAATGGCTACGACCAAGGGGATTTTAGCTACGGTTTTAGACCGTAGGAGCGCAGTAGCAGGTACAAAATGTGGAAATCGCGCTCCTTTTTCTTTTCCCTCTCTCACGAAATGTTTCATTCTTTCCCTCCCCTCCTTGGGAAAAACCTCATTCCCTCTCACGTCCATCCCTTTCTCTCTCACTCTCGATCTCCCGCGCCTCTTCTCTCTCTCTCTCTCTCTCTCTCGATCTCCTGCACCATTATTCCCGTCCCTTTCTCTTTCTCTCTCTCTCTCTCTCTCTCTCTCTTTCTCTCGATCTTCTGCACCCCTTTTCTCTCTCTCGTCTCCCGCACCATTGTTCCAAATATAAAAATCATCATCAGCGCATTCGTTAGATTGCATCATCAGAGAGGATTTTGGTATGCTGCAACCTATTTAATTTCTTCTATTTATTTTTTTACCCTCTTTTTTATTTATTTTTATTTTTTAATACCCGTTTGGCTGCACCAATATTGTATGTGTTTGGGAGTCTTGAAATCGAGAATGTGTTTGGGAGTCTTGAAATCGCAGTCCGGTGGAATTGATTTCATCCAAAAATTGCTATGGCATTCACATCAACAAGTGGAATTGCGATTTTGGTTCCCTTTGACGGAAAAGGAATAGTCTTCTTTATTGCCGAATTTTCTTTCCTTGCATTTCCAAACATGATGCCTTTTTAATGCAGGGTATCCCCTTCCGTCCAATTTCCCATAGATGGATTTTATGAAAAATTCCCAGAAGACAACCATTTCTATATCATTTTGTCCTATCTTGAGAGATCTAACCCTCAACAAAGTAATGATCTCCTTCTCATAACCTATCTTGTTTCTTTTGAAATAGGAGTCTAAACAATTTAGTTACTGACTGTCTCATAGCTGTTAATCTTTCTGAACTAATAAGTTGTAAAGGCTGTAATGGAAAGATGGATGTCCCAGGATCATGCATAATATTCAAGAAGCTTCTTTTGTTATTTAGTAGTTGCATTTTGATGTTAGAAGAGCCTCTTTTTACCGTTTATGATATATCCATGGTTACTGGTTTGCTTCATCATTCATTTATCAGTCTACTAGTTATGAACACACCTGTTATATAATTTTTAAACTTCTTTCCAGTCATTACGGCTATATTTTTTTTGTTCATTGTAGCGAATGTTGCATAGTTCAACAATAATGTGATGAGAAGTGGTCTTAGCTGCCATGCTGATACGATTGAGAAAACTTTGTAGATCATGGCCGAAGCTATCTGCCTGATTTTGTTGAAGACACTAGTTAATGGTATGATATGAATATAACATATCTGCTACTTTTCTTTTCATGGGTTTTGGAATTGTAGTTTTATACTGTTGATGCTATACTACATTTCTATTTTATAATTTTAAGCATTGGTAAGGAAACTGTTTACTGGTTTACTGGTGCTGCATTTGGAAGTGTTGTGTAAGATTGACTAGCAGGATGGCTTCCACTGGGCCATAATCTGAATGGAGAGTTAAATTCACACATATTAGTGGCATCTTCCTTTATTAAATCAGTATCAATGTCTCAAATGCATAGATATGTGGGTCATAAATTGAATTAAGACTGGAATTTACAAATATTAGTATCTACTACCTATCCTTGCATTCTTCTGCTATTTTCCCCCAAAACAGGTAGTGAGAATTTTCGTTAGTTTCTTTTGAAATATTCTTAGTAATTTATACATTCAAGGCTAGCAATACATGGTTTTGCTTCTAACAGTCGTGTAGTTCAAGAAAACACAAATATCCTTTCTTTGTGGACATTTATAAGGATTGAATAGATAGACAGGTGTTAACTGTTTTGTTGGTATTGTGCTTTCATGATTGATTGTTTCATTAGTGGATTGAATAAATGGATGAGCAGTTTAAACAAATATTTAATTGTTGAATGCTGTATGTTGAATGGCCCATCTAGCTATTGATAGCTCTGTTATATTGTTTCAACATTGCAATTAATGGCTTATTTTTTAATTCATATATTTTATCCTTGTGGAATGCTACTTTTTTATTCCTTACGTGTGCAGGATTTTGATCAATTGCACATAAATTTAAGCCTGCAAGCACTTCAGCCTTTTGATGTCACTTGTGCTTAGGAGTGGATCACATGGAGGATTTGTTTTATTTATTTATTTATTTATTTTAATTTTTATTTTAAGGGGGCTACACCTATTTTACTTCATCACTAATGTGCAACATGTGGAGTGCATCCTTGTCACATAGCTATCTAATGTACATTCTTTTGTTCTTATGTCTTGCACTAAATCACACTTCTGCCATTGGACAACTCTAGGCCACTGATCATTACTTGAGCAGAATATTCATTATCTTCAGAGTTATTCCTCATTTTTAAGTGAGCTGCGACTGTTTGTATAGATTTTGTTAGCATTGTTTCTTTTAGAATCCAGTGAATGAATTTTGACAGCTATTGTAGAGGTCCGGACGAGATCAACTGGTTCTTGAGGAATGTTTCATGGGAAAGAACATCTAGTGGGTGTTTTTTCATATTTAATCTTTTAGCCTTTTTTTTTAATAATGCAAAGGTGGTCTCTCTGCCATTTAGAACATGAATGAATTCATGGAAGTGGGGAGAGAGGGAGGATAGTTGGTGAAATTTAGGATGGTGATTTTTTTTGGTGTTTTTCCATAATGAGAAGATATTGGTGAGATCATAGGGAGGGAGGTAGACAGTTCCTGAATTTCTTGTTGTATGTGTATTCCTGTGATGAAAAGAGAAGATGTTGGTGAGATCTAGGGGAGGAGCAGACAGTTTCTGAATTTTTCTGTTGTATGTGTGTTCCTATAATGAAAAGAGACCCCAAAAAACTGGGACAAGCTATGATGTGGTGGTTCTGGTGAACCTGGGCTGCAGGATTGAATCAGTTTCTTTATTGCTTAAATTTTTGCTATGAATTAAAATATTACTTATCACTTAAATTCTGTTTTATCTTTATATACTAGACTTTCTGTTTTCAAAACTTTGTTAACAACAACAACAACAAAAGGGAGTTGGCTGAATTTGTAATTCAATGGGTTTGTGTTTAAGGACTGGTTTCCAACGCTTGTTGTATGTTTTGTTGCATGCATGGATTGTTGTATACTTAATGTAAGGCAACTTGTCTAAATTTAGTGAGAGTTCCTAATGTAGTCGATAATCTGTGAAGGAGGTAAGGTAAGTAGACCATGTAAATGAGGCAATCCCTTCTGCTTAGGTGATTTGCCTACTTTTGGTTCTATTTGAATGCACTAAGGAATTGGATTGTGATGATTAGTTTGATAGAGTGGAAATGGTGGAATTTTAATTACCTTTTGAGTACTTAGAAGGAGGATTTACCCTCAAATCGTAGTTTGTTTCCTTTAGACTCCAACTTGGCAATAATGAAATTACAATTGGGAGTGGAGTCCCTCACAATAAACAGTTGAGGAAATTGCAATTTGGCCACTTCCAATGTATTGTCCTAGTTATTGCAATTCAATTCAATAGTGAATCCAAACACAGCCTTAGATTTCCACTAGTGGTGGAATTTATCTGGTTTTTACTGTGAACAGAAGCATTCTCATTAATGGCACCATGGTTTAAATGATCAACCAGTACGACTCTGTATTTTTTGAGTCATATCAGTTATTGTTTGAATTGTGGACCAAAAGCATCCTGTCCACTCATCTAGTAGGCCACATATGTATGCGCCACATGTGGACTATTTGCAATTCTCGTACCATCCATTGTATTGTACATGAGTAGCACAACCGATTTGTTTTAGTGGTCTGATTACCTGATGCATGGTTTGGATGCTCCACAAACCAACTGAAAATATCAAGCAGCACAAGAAGCCAAAGAATTTTCTATTATAATTCCAAATATAGAAATGAAAGAATCCAGATAATATCACCAAAAGGGCATTGTTTGGATTTCTTACCACTCTTATG
Source organism: Magnolia sinica (assembly GCF_029962835.1). Taxonomy (NCBI): domain Eukaryota; kingdom Viridiplantae; phylum Streptophyta; class Magnoliopsida; order Magnoliales; family Magnoliaceae; genus Magnolia; species Magnolia sinica. Next base: position 65,344,770 of record NC_080583.1, on the reverse strand, counting down.
ACATCGGTACTAATGAATTGAATTGAAATAACTAATCCAAGATAGATGAAAGTCTTGAAGTTACAACTACTTTCTCAAGTATATTCATAATGAGGGAGTCTCCTTCAAATTGAGTTTCTTTCTTTTCAAGTCCAACTCAAAACTAACATGGTGTAGCAGGGGAAGTTGCTTTGACTTCAAGTGGTGGATTGAAGAAGCTATCTTTATTAATTGATAACTATGAAGAGGTTGCACTAGTAAATCATCTATACCAACTCTCTTACTTGATATTCTTGCAATTTCCATTTTCTTTCATGCTCATTTCTTGCCACATTAATGCCAGATATTTACTCAAACTCTCTAAGTGCATCATGAAAATACAATTCTGGTCAATCTTAGGATCTCAACAAAATGGACCTATCTACACAATGCAGTTGGACCATTCCACGAATGTAAGTGAGCCAAGCACAGGCTAAGGTTTGACCCATGGATGATCCTAACCACTCATTTTCCTATTTATTGTTGAATCTTTCATTGGATGATCCAAGCCACAACTTTTCCTATTAACTACAGATAATCTTTCATTGGCTGATCTGAGCTACACCTTTTCCTATTTACTTCTGATCAAATTTCATCGGGCAATCCAATCTGTTAATTGGTTTAACTTTCCCTATTTATATTAGACCATGTTCTATGCTCTCTAACCATAGCAAAATTACATACTGTAGAGAAGCAGTATAGGAAATGTTCACTTTTGATATGGTCAAAGATATGGAAACAGGAGAAATTTGGAGAATGAAAATTTTGGTTTTCTAAAAGTGGGAGTGAAAAACTTTATGCTGATTGGATTGTCCATTGCCAAATATATGTAGGTAGAAGAAAATTTGGAAGCCAGGCAGGGGAAAACAACATTCCACCACTACTTTTCAAGATTTTGCACGCCAATTTTTCTGGAGATGTATCTTCTATTTAATTCAAGAATCCAAATTCGCTAGTTATCCTAATTGATAACTCTTTTTAGACGTTCATTGTGTTTGTTGAAATTCTTCCCATCATCTTCCCACCAACTATGTTCAGTTGTAGATTGTTTGTGTTGGACTTTTGCAATGCAACCATGTAGATTTGATCATATCCCTGCTACTTGCTCGTTCAATTTAACTCTGATGATGTGCAACCATGATAAAGAAGGAAATAGATCATATGTATCTACATGAATATCATTTTGATTTTAAAGTTGAACTCTTGAAAATTGCAAATTTTTTCTCTCCAAACAGTCTTAACTAATCGTGTAATCATGCAAGAGGCTCAGTGACGTGTCTATTGGGAGCTCGTCGTTGAATTTTATTGAGAATATGACATCTTTAACTAACTTGTAAGACCATATGATCTCATCATATGCAGTAATACTAATCTGTTAGATCTTTTGTTTTTTCTTTTTTCATCCATGCCTCGGAAACTTAAAATAAGATACTCATACATTTTTGATTTGTGCTTTTCTCTACAGGGTCCTAAGAAACAATATGCCTTCTGGTACTATTCCATCCACCATTGGAAAACACCTATTATTGATGCAGATGTGAGTTTTTCAAGTTATGTTTGGTTCAAATTACAATTTCTCATGTTTACCGAGTTCATCCATTAATTTGCAGTCTATGTGACGGGAGTCGACCCCACTGCCTTTAATGTTTATGGAAAAGGGTCTTTAGTAATATCATGATTCCTGTTGGGTTTCTGGAATACGGGTTTTAATGTTGATATGATGGAGTACAAGAATATTAGCTTCACTGTTTAGGATGTCAGGGGTCAGGACAAGGTAGGGCTCCACCACCATTGTCTGTTTTGTTTGATAATCCATGCCTACTTTGACTGTTGAAGCATTTTCATACTATATTTCACTGATGATATGGTACTGTGAATTCTCTCAAAACAGATCAGACCGTTATGGAGGCACTATTTCCAAAACACACAGGGACTCATTTTTGTTGTTGACAGCAATGACAAAGACCGTGTAGTTAAGGCGAGGGATGAACTCCCAGGATGCTGAATGAGTTAAATTTTCTTCAAAAAAGGTATTCAATTTATTTATAGATTTTGCTTGTTCAGAAATGAGAAGATCAGTGTATGCTCTCGAGTATTGTCTTTCTTTTTTATGTCATCTCGTCGTCGTCTTTCTCTATAATTTCGTTCTTCAATTTCGGGGCATAGCTTTTTCATATGACTATATTATTTGTATGATAAATTGATTTTCAGCCATGCACAGTAAGCTTTCGGATCAAAACGAAGTTGAGAATAGGGTATTAGTTGATGGAAAATTGATAACCAGTAGAGGCACATCAATGGAGTTCTTGCTTGCGATTGTTGAGAAGCTATTTGGCTGCAAGAAGGCATTGGATCTTGCTATCAATGAGAACTTTAAATAGAGATATAAATATTATGTTGGCATTATACTTTTGTAAATGGATTGAAATAAATGATTGTATTCAATTGAATGAATGAATGATTGTGTTTGATTAAATGAATGAATGATTTAGCCATAAAGTATTTATCTATATTAGCTTATATGAGTTGATCTATCAGGGCATGTACTACAGTGGTAAGAGATGCCAAAATTATATTTTCTTTAATTATTTTTTTTAAAAATAGGCATTAGCTACGGTTATTAACTGCAGCTATTTATCTGGAAACCGTAGTTGTCGCTAATTTTAGCCTATCGCTACGGTTCTCACTCTACTTTCAGCTACAGATAAAATCCGTAGCTGTATATATGTTAGAGCTACGGAAAGTATTGCTACGGATTTAATCCGTACCTATTGTTTCTATGGCTACGAATTAAATCTGTAGCCATAGCTTTAAGGCCTATGGCTACGGCATCAATGGCTATGGTCGTGCTACGGACTATAACCGTAGCCTTAGGCATTTAGCTACGGCTTTTATCCATAGCCTTTGCCCGGTTTTCTGGTAGTGAGTGAATGGACATCTTCTCAAGCCATTTGTTGAGAAGTTTGACTTAAAGGACATGTCCATACCTCTGATTGATTCTGTGTATTAGGATTGACCTCCTAATCTGATGGAGGTGTAGTTTGGTTTATTGCTTTCATAGGATTTAGGATATGATAGTTTGTTTTTCAATTTGTTTAGTCTTTGTGCTAACCCATTTAAATGTTGAAAACTTTGGAAAAGCTTTTATTCTCTTTCTTCAGGTATCATCTAACCATCTCTTCCCCTTTCTTTTTGTTTCCTCATATACATTGCATGCTTGTATCTTTTACATCTAGGATAATATAGATTTTAGGTCGGGGGTGTGGATTAGGTAAACTTGTAAGTGCTATAGTTTATATCCCTGTCTGTTGTCAAATTTGTGATGACAAAATCACTGTTATGTTATATATAACTTGCTTAAGTGAAGCTCTTTCAAGGATCAACATTCATGAACAAGCTAAGCTCACAACAAGCAAAGCTCACAAGTACAAGGATCAATCTTGAATGAAAGAACTGCTCACAAGACAAGACTCAAGCTGCAAGACTTCAAGAAGAGTTCAAGGCAGTTTGTACACTTTCAAGATTGAGCTACATCAAGGTTTGATCTACATCAAGACTTCAAGGCTCATACTTCAAGGTCTCTTGTTCCTAATGTTTCAATGTCCATACTTCATGGTTGAGGTTTGATTGACCATAGGTTGACCTTAGAAGTAGGTCATTTCGGATACATAAACCGAATGTTTATTTTACATGTGATTGGTCTGTTCTTCGACTAGTCCTAGACTTGCTTCGACCAGTCTAAGAAATTTCTCGACCAGTCGTGAGTTTGTTACAAATTTCGGATGAAATCTGTTAGGCTTCGACTAGTCCAGGAATCTGTTCGACCAGTCGTAGGAACAGTGTCGACTGCTCTTCGACCAGTCGTACAATCTTCGACTCGAAGTCCAACGATATAGGTTCTTCGACCGATCGAAGGAAACCTACGACCAGTCGTAGGTGACCTACGACCAGTCGTAGGAGAGCTTCGACTAGTCGTAGAACGATCAGAGCATATCCCGCCGGATTTTTCAAATATCTGTTGTTGCTTCGACTAGTCGAAGAGCTCTCTAGACCAGTCGAAGATACGATCTTCTCACTTATAAATAGTGCACGAATCTCAGAAGAAATCATCGAATTAATTAAAGTATTCAAGCCAATTTTCGTCGAACTTCTGAGAGATAATTCTGTGCTCCATCTAAGCTAAGTGTGCTTTTTTAATATTCTCTTTCCTTAGCTTTATTTAATTGATTTTGTTTCTGCTATTCCAATCTGATTTGATAAGAGGAATTGTTATTCCCTTTCTTTGGAATCAAAATCAATTAAGGCAAGCCCTATTTGGTTTAATTTAAAATCTATTAGAATTAGAACCATTGTAATCGAGTACTGGACATTGAACTTGGACATTCAATCATCTACTTTGATTTGGTTCTACCGGGCTGCTACAACGAAGGAGATATTCAGGTATTTTACATATTGTAAATTCCTTTCTATTATTTTGGTTTCTTTCAAGATTTGCCAAAAAAATCTTGTTATATTGGTTATCTGAGGAAAGCCAGGAAAACTCAGAAGTGGGATTTTTTTAATTGTGTAAGCCCACATACAAAGACACAATTGTAAGGGTTTTGGGTGAACCTGGGAAAACCTATTTTTAGTGAACGCTAATATCCCCTGTGTGAGGATATTAGGAGTGGAGTAGCTTTTTGTGTGGCTGTTGTTTAACAGTTGGTGAACACACAGGCGAACCACTATAAACCCTTGTGTTTGATTGATTTATTCTTCTAATTTTTAATTATTCTTTTGTGGGATGTATGCATGGTGGTGAATGTTGTAATTATTTAATTCAAGCTTTGTGAGAATGTTGTAATAGCTTAGAATTTATTTTCTGCTATTCCTTTATCGCTTGATTTTCAATTTCATTTGAAAGTTGTTCCAGCAAGGTTGCCTTGCCATTTTTATGGTGTATGGCTGTCCCTAGAACAATACATTTTTAATTACAAGTTATTTCAATTCAGTTTATATTTATTATTGTATTCCTCTTCGGTTTGAGACTTGATACAAAGATCTTTCTAAGAATAAGGTTGTCCTACCATAAACTCTGTTTTTGGTGTAAGGTTGTCCTTAGAACAACGTTTGTATCAACCTCTCAAGATCTGAATTTTGAGGTTATTTTAATTTACTGCATTGTGATTTACTTTGGCTATCATATTCATTTTAATTCCGCTGTTATAAGTTTTAATTTGGCACTGTCCTATTCACCCCCCCTCTAGGACATACAGCCTGGCCTTTTCAAAACTAATCAATATTTTCTTAGTCTTTGAGCAAAAATTGTGAAAATTTTCAAAATTTTCAAGTAAAAGAAATTATTTGAAAAATAAAAGTTTGTGTACTTAAGAATGTTTTGAGTATGATGAAAAGATAGAGATTGAATTTTGAATTGTTGGAGTTTGATCAACCAAGTAGACTATCACTTAAGTTCTTTCATTTAATTGATAAGAGGAAGTTTGAATATCATGTTGATCTAAGTCACAAGTCACATTCAATTTGCTTTTTGTGAGTAATGCTAAAATTTCTTATTGTTAGCGTGTGTATCATTGGTAGATATTGAGAATTGAGTCTGGATAATTTTATCTATCATAAAAAGATGAAATGAATCAGTTAAAAAACTGAAAGATCGACAAAAAGGTCATTTATGATGAAAATATTGGAAAAGAATGAAAAATCTAAAAAGAATGAAAATGAAAAGACTGAAAAGAATGAATAAATAAAAGGGACCGTCGATGTCACGCCCTAAACCTGGAAATCGGATTCACAGGAATCCCGATCGCCGAATCCGGTGCCGACAACCTCCGTAGTACCCCATTCTCGGCTCCCAGTGCCTATATGCTAGATTCTGATCTTGGGATTCTACAAGGAGGATTTTCAATATGAATTTATCTCATAAGAAGCATAACCACAAGTATACCCAAATCATAAGAACAACATCATCACCATATATCCACTAATATAATCATTTGAGTACAATGCTGAAAAGGAAATACATGCATATAATAAAATCTCTAGAAGCTCTGCCGCACGCTCCTGCCCTAGCTCAACTGCGTCCTATCGTCACCTATACGCATCTATCATGCATAAGCTTATACAAAGCTTAGAGGGTCGTGTAAGTGTGTACACAAGATAAGTGCCAAGTATTCAACACAATGCCTTAATCATATAATATTAGAATTACTGGCATGAATCATATGATATCAGAGTAAGCAGAAATACTACAAATCCATAAAAATATCATCAACCTCATCCAGAATATGTAATGAAAAGACATAATAAGCTAATGTAATATACTGAGAAAGTAATGTAAATCGACTATGTAATGTGGAAACATAATGAACCAGATATCAGATATCGAGGATGCAATACAATATGCAATTCGAAAGAGTTACTAATACCATCAGCCTTATCTAGGTCATATAAATGTAAAAATATAGTAACTCAAAATGCCAAATGCTATGGATGCAATGCAATATGCGGTGCAAATGAAATGACCAAGCTGGAGTGAAGTCGGGATGATAATACGTAGTATCGCAGGCTACGGGGTCCATCACAAGGGACTTCTATCCAAACCAGTCCCATACCTAAATTTGGATAGATAGATTCAATGTGGTAAACTCCTGGTCTTAGGTTAGTCGCGCGCCCAACCGAAATTCTGGCCATACGAAGGTACACAATAATTAGTTGCACACCACCAGCCCGAGTGGATAGTGAATGAAATGAATGCATGAGTATGCAACTCCTACTCAATAAGTCCACATATCAGTACTGTTCATCTCTAGGATTATCACCGGGGTCTAATACACTCTAAACTGGCTGCCGCCCCTATAGACCGTGTAGCCCAGTGAGTGAAAAAGGCCTCACTACCCGCCTGCCAGTAGTATACTAATGCCTACCTAGCTCGTTGATAGTGGACCCATTTAGGAGCTAGTCAGACTCAGCCTAGCTACACCTACTCCCTCAGGTGGGTAAGGCCACACCCCCTCTGAACCGACCACGACACAGTGGGAGATGTGGCTTCCTGGTATTCGGCACTCGGGTGCTCATGTATCCACTCGGTCTCGACATTGGGGCATCCTCAGGTACCAAGAGAGTTTAAGAATTTTCACCCAGGGCCATCTATGACAGCTCCATGCTATTAAAAAATTTTCGGTGTCCCATCTGCCCATTCACGATATGCCTGTGGAGGCTATGACCCTGATGTCGTTAGGACGTACAGTAATCATAACATACAATGCAAGGTGCGTGAGTCATACAATCTAGTCATGCGATAATCCTGCGCATACCGTGCGCTCATGTGAGATAACCTCCGCCTATCAGGGAGTCTCATAATAGCCTGCTCAATGACATATGCAATGGTCAACCACATCTCATAACAAATATGCAGATAATGCGTATAGGTATGTATCATAATGCTATGCTGTGACATACTCATAAATTAGTATCAGTAACCGGTATCGACAATCGACTTCGACAATGTGGACATTTAACCAACATTGCCCCCAAGGAATGACCCATATAGAGCCTCACATATAGTGGACCTATGGCCTCACAAGGGGCCTAATATACAACACCACGGGCCTCACTCAAGAGCTTAATACACATCATGATGGCCTTTCACATGGGCCTAACGTATATTACAATGGGCTCCATCGCCTGGCCCTCAATGCATCACAATGGGCCTCATTACATAGGCCTCATATACATCACATTGGGCCTTAAACATGGGCTGAATACACATCACAATGGGCCTCAAATATAGGCCACATATACATCATAATGGGTCTTAAACACGGGCTGAATACACATAATAATAGGCCTCAAATATGGGCCGCATATACATCACATTGGGCCTCAAACACAAGCCGCATATACATCACACAGGCTGAATACACATCATAATGGGTCTCAACTACAGGTCGCATATACATCATATAGGTCTCGACAATCGGCCTCGGCAATCGAAATCAACCTCGATAATCAAAATCGGCCTCAATAATCAGAATCGATACTCGGAATCGGCCTCGATACTCGGCCTTAACAATCGGAATCGACCTCGATACTCGACCTCAATAATTAGAATCGGCCTATATAATCGGCCTCGACAAATTGGAATCGGCCTCGATACTTGGTCTCGACAATCAGAATCGGTATCGACAATCGAAATCGACATCGATAATCGGAATTAAAATCGGCCTCAATAATCGGCCTCGACAAATAGAATCGGCCTCAACAATCGACCTTAACAATCGGAATCGGAATCAGCCTCGATAATCGAAATCAGCCTATACAATCGGCCTCGAAAAATCAGAATCGGCCTCGATACTCGGCCTCGACAATTGAAATCGGCCTATACAATCAGCCTCGACAATCGAAATCGGCCTCAACAATCGGCCTCGACAATCAGAATCGGCCTTGACAATTGGAATCGGAATCAGCCTCGATAATCGGCCTCGACAATCAGAATCGGCTTATATAATTGACCTCGATAAATTGGAATCGGCCTCAATATCGGCCTCGACAATCAGAATCGGCCTATACAATCAACCTCGAAAAATTAGAATTGGCCTTGACAATCGGAATTGCCCTCTGCAATTAGAATCGGCCTATACAATCAGCCTTGACAAATCAGAATTAGCCTTGATACTCGGCCTCGACAATCGGAATCAGCCAATACAATCAGCCTCGATACACGGCGGGATCCATATATGAATGGCCGATCAAACCATAATATAAAGATCGACCCTTGGCCGTGGTTATATCAAATCTGATGGCACAGAGCCATCCATTTATGGCAAATGGAGCTCACTTATTTGGGTTAACCTACTAAGAGAATGATGAGAATGGGCTTAACAAGGCCTAAGGGAAGGTCACAATGTGGACATTCATCCATCATTGCCCATCAATGTGGACATCTAACCAACATTGCTCCTAAGGAGTGGCCCACATAAGGGATTCATACACAACGTATCGACCACACATACATCACGTTGGGCCCCATTATGGGCCTCTCATATATTGCATTGGGTGTTGTACAAGGGCCTCAAATGAATTATAATGGGCCATGCCCATGGGCCTCAAATATACTACAATGGGCCTCGCCCATGGGCCTTAAATACATTACAATGGGCTTCGCCCATGGGCCTCGAATACATCACAATGGGCTCGCCCATGGGCCTCAAATACATCACAATGGGCTTCACCCATGGGCCTCAAATACATCACAAAGGCCTCGCCCATGGGCCTCATATGTCAAGTGAGCCACATCACATGGGCCGCATTATTTGGGCCGCACTATTGCGCTTCATGTATATCAAATAGGCCGCACTGATGGGCCTCATATGTATGAAATCGGGCCCATCTTTATGTATTTTTGAGATCCGACCAATTCATAGGTTAACATAGAGATAGATGAAGTGAAAACCAAATATTAGCTTGAGTGGGAACCATTGTGGTCCTTAAAAGTTTGAACGGTGGATGTCGCTGTCCACTATTTAAATGGTGGGGTCCACTTGAACTTTAGATCTGACCCATTCTTTTACTCATGCCATAAAATGATATCTCAAATGGTTGGACGGTTGGACACAACGCATGCATCATGGTGGACCCCACTGTCCTAACAGTGGATGGTGTAGATAAAGCACATACATCATTGGGGCCCATGCCACAGGGATGAATCACATACATCTGGAGTGGGTCCCACTGTTAAAATAGCTTGGATGTGCACGTACATCACGTGGGACCTGTGGAACTCATTGACGTTTAAGAGAGAGAGCAGCTACATAGCTGCTGTATGAGCAGCATTGCTGCCTCTTAAAGAAAAGAGAGGTGGGTTCCACGTAGGGCCCACTATAACATATATATGAAATATAATATATTAATATTATATTATATACTAACATGTAGCCTTTGCTGCTTTTTAAAAGAAGCAGAGGTGGGTCCCACGTAGGGCCCACCACAACATTTGTATTAAATATATAATATTATATTACATTATAATATAATATATAATATATCATATCATATATTAATATAATATAATATATTAATATTATATTTAATAAATATACAACGTCCAGGCCTTGGACGGCCTAGACATACACATACATCATGGGTAGCCCCACACGTGGGGTGGGTCCCACCGTCCAAGGATGGTGGATGCCCCACACGCATCACGGTGTGATGCATCAAGATGAGTAGATGACGTGGGTGGGTCCCACGGACCCCACTATCCATTCACACCTCACAGTTAGCACCCACCCCACCGTCAGTCACACCCCACTGCTAGCCACCCCCCTGACAGTTCACACCTCACAGCTAGCCACTCCCACTGACCGTCCACACCTCACCGTAGAAATGAGGTATCTTTCACTCAGTCTGCCACTAGAGCTATGGATTTGGGTGTGGATAAATACATCAAGGAGGGCCCCACCCACATGCATGGGGTAGGCCACGTCCTAGATGGATGGTTGGGATGTCATATAAACATCATGGTGTGTCCCATATGGATGGGGTCCACCGGTAGATGGCGTGGGTGTAAACATCATGGTGGGCCACACACCTCATCATCATCATTACCATACAAAGAAGGGAAAGAGAGAAAGAAAGAGAAAAAGGAGAGATCGGATGGTGATGGAGGGACCTCGCCACTATGGGCCCTCCAAGGTTGCAATACATAGATCAAGATGGGTCCCACCATATGTGGGCCTTCAAATCACAAAAATTAAATCATAAAACACCCATTGTTAGATCTCATCTTCGTTCTTCCTCCTATAGGTTCTGGAGCTCTAAGAAAATAATTCCAATGGTTGAGATGGTCTTTAGATGGTGGAGATGAGAGGTAAGAAGGTGGGCCACACACAAAGCTCTTTCTCATGGAAGCTCTTGCTTGGACGGTTTTGACTCTCATGGGGTTTGCTTGAAAGTGAAGGAATGAGAGAGTGAGAGAGAGGATGAGATGTAAAGAGAGAGAGGGATGGGTGAGTGAGTGATGGGTGATGGGTATGTACTTGACATGTAAGGGTGTGTAAGAGAGAGAGTTGACTTTGGGGTTGCTCTTGTACTTGACATGAGGTGATTAATGTGCACTTGATTGATGAGACATATTGTAGAGATTCTCTTGGGATTACAAATGCGAGGCGTTTTATCGAACTGAACGCGAACTCGTATCTCCTGGCCAGGGTATCACCTCGGCGCATGAGACATAGCATCGGAACCGTGGCGACGGTGCGGTCGCTAGGGTACAAGTCTCAGGTTGAGTCGACTCAAGTTAACAGGACTTGGCTTAGGATCGTGCGTAAACATTGGATAAAGGTTGAAGGTTGTCGGAATTCGACCGGGAGGACCGCGAAAGCCTACGGAATGGTACGGGCTAGGATACGGGTCTCACAGTCGATATAAAATCAAAAACTGAAAAAAGAAAGAAAATGAGATAAGTTCAAAATCAACACTTGATTATTCAACTAATCTTAAGGTGATGAGCATGGTTAACATTATGAAATGATAATATATATATATATATATATATATATATATATATATATTATAGAAAGTTGGAATTCTCTGAGCACATTGGAAAAAGTTGATATATGAACTTGTGCTACTAAGTGATTGATAAAGAACCTATCTGATAGATTGTTCGTGTGATTCGGCACTAGGGTTTCAAATTTTCACTCTCGCTTCTTTGGATTGTACTAATTCATACTTGTTTGTGCAAAAGATTATTTTCTGAAAGATGTTTAAACATTGAGGACTAAAGATTATGTCACGCATATTTTACTTGGGACTAGCAAAATGCTGGTTGAGGGTGTGTTGAGTGTCAAATATTGTATATTTTTCCTATTTATATCTTGGTTTTATGAACATGATAATGCTTAATGGGTATATTTTATATATGTTTGTATTACAAGGTGAGTCTGAGAGCTTGGATTGAAAAAAATGGATTTAATGCTTAAGAATCACCAAGGCAAAAGATTGATCTTAGGAGACCAAGATGAAAGATTTCAAGAGCCCAAGATTCAAGGAAGCTAAGTGGATAAGGAAAGAAGTTGAAAGTACAAAGTGCGAAAATTTAGAGAATTTGAACTTCACTATCTATGTCATTGACCACCGTTCGATGACATCGAAGCAAGTGTTCGATGACATTAAACACAGGTCAATGACATCGAAGAATTATATGAAAATCGAGTTTGGTTGCTGGACAAATTAGATGCATTTCTCGATGACACCGAAGACCTGTTCCTCAAAGACTTGTTTGATGTCATCGAAGGCAGTTCGATGACATAGAGATTTTTAGAGCAACTCATTGGAACACTCTGAATACATTTTCGATTAATCGAACACCCTTTGATGACATTGAAGGACTGTTCGATGATATCAAAGGTATGTTCAATGACATGAAAAGTTACGTAGTGCGAAAGGTGTTACGCAGTGCGAAAAAGCACAACTTCCTGATTCAATTTATGTTCGATGACATCGAAGGCGTTATGCAGAGTGCGTAAATTTGAGGCAGTTTTCAAAGACGGTCGGACAAAGGATATAAATATGGGTTCTTTAAGGAGTTCTAAGGATGAATAAGATTTTAAGAAGTAGAGCCAAAGGGTGGAGCAGCCTTCTACGAGTTTTCCTTCTTTCCTTATTTAATTTTAATATTTTTTTAAAGGTTTTAGTTTCAATTATGTCTATGGTTAACTAAACCTCTTAGCTAGGGCTAAGAGGTGAAGCTTGTAGTGTGTTGGGATGTTTTTCTTACTTTGATTCTTATTTACATTGAAGCTCATTGATTTCTAGTTTGATAATAAATGAATATTTTCAGTTTTCTACGATTTATTGTGACTCAAATTATAATAGATGCTGTGATAGCTTTAAATATCTTCTTCCCTGTTTTGAGATTGTGATATTGGTAAAACTCATGATTCACCATCGTCTCTTGGGCATGGTGGATGCATGAATTCCCTTTTAATCACCACAATACTCCATTGAGAACTAGATCAATGAAAAGTTCAAAAATTTGATTTAATTGCTTCATCTTTCAATTGGATAGGATGGGACTTTGATTCTAGTTGTGTTTCGTTAATCAAGTACGGTAGCATCCTGATTGCTAGGGCTAAAAGTCGGGCAGGTTGGGTCCAGTTGGTGCTTAACCCTAGCCCAACCCATGGTTCCTATACCTCAACCCTAATGTAAGTGCTATATTATAGATCTAGCACCCAGTATTGTCAAATTTTGTTGCGCCAAACCACTTGGAGTCTGCAACTTGTTTTGACAAGATGGATTACTCACCTTCATGCATTTCAAGTCATCTTTGTCATCATCAACTCTTCTACATCTTCAAGTTAAAGAACATTGTCAAAGATCAAACACAAGCTCAAGTACAATAATATAAGTTCTATCTCAAGTTTAAGGCTCAAGTTCAAATTCATTATCACTATCTTAAGTCTCAAGAACACAAGCTCTAACTCATACTCAAGTTCAAGACTACAAGGTCAAGCTTCATGTTCTTCAAGTTAAACAAGTTATCAAAGCCATTGATGTTTCGATGTTTCAAACTCACAAGGTATGGATGACCCTAGATTGACCATAAGTTAGGTCATATTGATTTCATATTGAATTTGGGTCATTATATAAGTTTATAGGTTTTTCTTCGACCAGTCCTAGTCATTGTTCGATTAGTCCAGGCATTGGCTCGACCAGTTTAAGAAGTTTCTCGACCAGTCTAAGATTTGTTGAGAAATTTTGTAAATTTTTGGTTGTGGCTCGACCAATCGTGAACACTGCTCAACCAGTCGAGTGAACAGTCTCGACCAGTCGAACAGTGCTTGAATCGAACTCCAGCGACTTAATTTTTACTCACTCGACCAGTCGAGCAGGCCACTTAACCAGTCGAGTATCGGGTTTATCTTATCGCGCCAGAAATTTTAAAAATTGGTTGGTGCTTCGACCTGTCGAACCGACCCTTAGACCAGTCGAGGGAGCATAATTTTTACCTATAAATAGAGGACAAATCTTAGAGTTTTTCATTCATTCCAAGCCTAATCAAGCCGTTACTTTGAGAGATAAGTCCCTGCAATTATGAAGCTATTACTTATTTATTTTAGATTCTTTTATAGTTTTTTTATTTTTGATTTTGAGATCTCTTTATTCAATTCTATTCTATTAAAAAGGGAATTTTGATTTACCCTCTTTGAGATCAAAATCAAATCAAGCTAGCCCAGGTTAATTTAATTTAAAAATCATTTAGACTTAGAACCCTTTCATTTGTGAGATTGGACATTGAACATCTACGTCTAATTAGTTCTACCGGGCTACATCGGAAGAAGAATCTTTAGATAAGTATTATATTTCATTTTTTTTAATTTTGGTTTGTGAGATTCAACCAAGAAAATCTCTATTTTTGGTTTTGACTTAGATAGCCAGAAAATCTCAGTGCTTGGGGTTTTTTAATTGTGATAGCCCATTTGAAAAATAATTGTGAAGGTTTTAAGGTGAACCTTGGAAACCTTATTTCTTAGTAAAAGCCAATATCCCGTGGGTGTGGATATTGGGAGTGGAGTAGTTGTGTGGCTATTTGCGAATAGTTGGTGTACACACACGAACCACTATAATTCTCAGAGTTTGGATGATGATTATGATGTATGTATGGTGTTGAATGTTGTAATTTACTTTATGCACTTGTGGTGAATGTTGTAATAATTTAGTTTATTTCCTTTACCTCATTATTAGTTTGAGTTTTTAATACTTACAAACATTCTAGTAAGGTTGTCTTGCCATAAGCCTTTGGTTTTTGGTGTTAGGTTGTCCTTAGAACTCACTTTGTATCAACCTCTCAAGACTAGTGCATTTGAGGTTGCTATTTAATTGTGCTATCTATCTTTTATTCCGTATTTATTTTTAATTTGGCATAGTCCTATTCACCCCCCCTTCTAGGACTTAGAGCTCGGCCTTTTCACCTAACTCAACCCAACCCAACCTCGGGTTGGGAATTCTCAACCCAAGCCCAACCCAAGCAGGTTCGGTCGGGTTGGTCAGGTAGATATATGCTAATATTTTCATTATTACATTAGTCCATTATATTTTCAATACAAGTTTTATTTTTTATACCTATAATCTTATTAATTATATATGTAGTTATTTATTGTAAAGAATATTTTTTTCTAAACAAATAAGCTAAAATATAGGACAACTACTTCTTTAAAAGTTGTATTGTGTATCAAGCAATCTACTTGAGAGAGAGAAATCCGGTGTATCTTGTTAGCTTGAGTCATTGGAAATGATGTGAACCAATGGAACCCGACGACATTGGAATTTCATGTGCCTTCAATACAGACGATCCATACTCAATTATAATTATTTTATAAGGAACTTATATATTGATCGGGTTCGGATTGGGTCGGGCAACCCGAGACCTCAACTCGAGCCCAACCCAAGTTTTATCGGGTTGGCGTTTGTATGGCCCAAGCCCAAGAGCAAACCCGATATATTCTGCCCAAGCCCAACCCAATGTTGGGTCGGTCGGGTTGAACCCGCCTAACTTTCAACCCTACTGATAGCTACAAGTGGATCCTTGACGCTCTAATTCCCTTTTGATTATTGATACTTTATTCACAATTACTCCCAACTATATCCAGATTTCAAGTTAGATCTTTTTCTAGTTCTAATTCTAGTTATTTTCAGAATACGTACAAGTTTAGTCCTTGTAGATTCGACCTTGGTCTCACTGATTTATTACTACATGGCGACCCTGCACTTGGGGTTGTGAATAGTAGGGCCCACTGTGATTTATGTATTTTTTCCACACTATTCATCAATTTTACCAAATAATTTTAGGTGTTGAACTAAAAAATGAAATATACCCAAAGCTAAAGTGGACCACACTATAGAAAATGGTATGAATTGAACTTCTACTATTGAAAAAATCTTTAGAGCCACTGAAGTTTTGGATCAAGCATATATGTCTTTTCCCTTCATCCATGTTTGTGTGATATTATGAGCAGGTAGAATGATAAAGAAATGTCATTGCAAACCTTAGGAAGGTTTCAACATTATTCTTGTTGTGACCTATGGTGTGGCCCACTTGAGCTTTGGATATGCTCAAGTTTTAAAGTCAACCCCTACAATGAGCTAGAAAAAAAAGGATGGATGGCATGTATAAACCACACACATTCATGGTGAGTCCAATCGATAAGAGCATAGTGGTATGCGATCTAATTTCACCATCTACATTGTTCATAAAGTATCTCTTGGGATCAACTGAAAACATAAAAATAATAACCTGATCCAAAATCTGTAATGTTGAGTGTGAAATATTGCATATTTCAACCTATTTATACCTTAGTTTTATAAACATGATAGTGCTTAATCGATCTAATTATGCAAGTTTTCATATGCAAGGTGATTTCGAGAGCTTAAGGTGAAATTGATGACAAAATGAAGATTTATGCTTAAAAGATTTCTAAATAAAGATTTGGAGATTTGGAAGTCATTAATGAAGAATTCACATGCCAAAGATCTAAGGAAACCAAGTGAGGAATGAAGAGAATCGAAGATTTAAAGTGAAGAAAAAGAAAATGAATCTTGAAAATTGTCCTAAAAAAATATATTCCTGAAAATATCCTTGAGAAAAGCATATTCTGAAACTCCGAATCTAAAAAAGAAAAGTTCTAAAAGTCTATTTTGGGAAACTGCACAAAGTGCGTAAATTTGAGGTGGTTTCTAGATTTTTCCAACTCGTTGCGAAAGTTGGAGTTCCATAACTATAAATAGGACTCCCTAGGATGCTCCAAAGCATTTTCTAGGGTTTGGAAAGGTCTTAAGGAGCATAGCACAAGGGTGGAGCAACCGTCAAAGAGTTTTTCTTCTTCCCTAGTTTATTTTTCATGCTTTGTTTAAGAGATTTCGTTTTAATCATTTCTATGGTTGGCTAAACCTCTTAGCTACGGCTAAGAGGTGAAGTTTGTAGCGTGTTTGGATGATTATCTTACTTTGTTCTTGTTTTTATTGAACCTTATTGATTTTTAGTTTGATATTAAAGGAATATTTTTAGTTTTCTATGATTTATTGTGACTCTAATTACAATAGATGCTGTGATAACTTTAGATATCTTCTTTTCCTGTTTTGAGATTATGAGATTGGTAAATCCTGTTGTTCACCATCGTCTCCTGGGCATGGTAGAGTGATGGAATCTCTTCCAATAATCATAATTCTCCTCCATTGAGAATTAGGTCAATAAAAAGTTAAGATTTGATTTAAATTGCTTTATCTTCCAATTGGATAGGATAGGACTCCAATTCCAATTGTGTTCCTTGAATCAAGTAAGGTAGCCTCTTGATAGCTTCAAGTGGATCCTTGGCACCCTAGTTCCCACTTTTAAATTCATAAGTTTTAATTAACATTATTCTCCATTACTCTTAATTATTCATATTTCAATTTAGATCTTTTTCTATATATTTTCAGAATACGTACAAGTTTAATCCCTGTGGATTCGACCTCGGTCTCACCGAGTTATTACTACATCATGATCCTACACTTGGGGTTGTGAACATATAACCCTACCATTGCTTCAACCGTGGACGTTCTGTCTCATTTTTTTGCACATCCATGTTCATCCCGTTATCGTCATTCCTCCTAAGACCTAGTCAAAGTAGAGAAAGTGTGATTTATACAAAATTTGTGTGGTGTATGTGGAAATATGAAAAGATTTTTTAGCACTATAGCTGAAATGAATCAAACAGTGCGACATTAATGTCTAAGCGGCCAATGAGGAAGCAATCATGAAGAAATAGTTCCATGACAGATGACAAAGGGAGAAAAAGAGAAATTCAAGTAGTTGATGGTCAAGGATAATTTAACCATATTTGGCCTGAACCCACCGCTAGTCTTAGAACCTCAGCGAATGTATCGTAACCAGATTGTGCAAATTGTCCAAGAAGTTGATGGTCAAGTACTCGACCACAACACTATCCCAATGTATCATAAACCATACCACAAATGAATAGATCGACAACATCCATTGCCAATGAACTATTGACCAGATTTTTTCTTATTCTCAGGTGAGCCTGAACAGTCATGTTGGCCAATTTACAATGAAACGCAGAGAATTGGCGAATAATGATTTTCACAAATCGTAATTATTCAATCATTCACTAATGGCAGTGGGCTTCACATTATATTCAAACCTATTGCCATATTTTGTACACACTTGGCAAGAGATGGAGGAGAAGTTTCACGCTCAGTTCTTCTCTAAGAACAGAGAAATAATTATGGATGATCTCGCCCACTTTTGGCAATTGCACAGAGAGACGTGTGAGAGTTATATCACAGGGTTTAAGCTGGTGAAGAGCCAATGTAAGGTTGTCATTACTGAAGCCGAATTTGGGCAACTTGTGCAAGATGGGCTTGAGTATAAATTATGTAAGAATTTCATAGGCACGGATTTCATAGAATTATATGACCTAACTAAGAAGGTTTATCACTATGAGGAATTCCTGGAAGAAGGAACTAGGCAATAGAACTCGTCATTAGGGACGTATTGCAATAATCCAAATTATGATGTCGCAATTACCGAAGTGGTGGCTAAGAAGCCACTGGTATGTTCTGCATTGGTTAAAGTGGAATCGACCACACTGACTACACAGAAAGCTCAAAAGATTTACACTTTTGACATTACAAGAGATGAGGAAATATTCGACATTTTGTTGGCTTGGAAATTTATCAAAATTCCTATAAATCATAAAATACCACCGGTTAACGAATTGCAAAAGACCAAATATTGCAAATGGCACGAAACTCGGTCTCTTTCAACTAACAAATGCATTGTGTTCAAGAACGTCATTCAGGATTACATCAACCGAGGATTGCTGAAGTTCCTTGAAAAAGGTGAGGAAGCCATACTGATCGATACAGACCAATTCATATCCAACCTTGAGGTTAACATAGTCACAGTTAGATGTGGACATCAAGTTGAGTCAGACCGGATTGGGTCCAACTCGACTCGATCCGATTTTTCTAAGAACCTGACCCGAACTCGATTCGATCGGGGACCGAGTCCAGTAGGGCTGACTCGATTCGATAGGGGACCGAGTCCAGTAGGTCTGACTCAATCTGATCTGAATCCTTGCTAGCCTAACCCGAACCGATTCTGATTCAGTTAGGGAAACTGAACCAGTCGAATCGAGTTAAGTCTATCCAGTCGGGTTGAATCAAGATCGAGAGAGAGAGAGAGGTGGGAAAGAAGGAGAGAGGAGGAGAGAGAAGGAAGGGGGAGAAAGAGGGAGAGAAAGGAGGAGAGATGGGTGGGTACGACGCCATTCGAGTAGAGAAAGAGAAGGGAGGGATTAGGGTTTCGTTCGGGTGAGGCGGGTAGTAAAAAAATAAAAATAAAAAGTATTACTTATATAGTACCCAACCAAATTGGATCGGATCGGATCGGTCCGGATTAACCACGATCCGAACTCGATCCGATGTACAATCAGATCTGAGTGGTCCTACTCGAACCACACCGATCTAGTTCTTCGGTTCGGTTCGGATCGGTTCGGATCCACCAGATTAGGTCAGATTCTGCCCAGCTCTAGTCACAGCTAATCTGAGAAATCAGTCGCTGTTGAAGGTCGATATTGGCCCTAGTAAGGAGAGGTATCACGACGACTAGTACGGGGTCGACATTGGCCCTCTCATTCAAATAATAGTCGGTCAAACACCGTTCAATGGGCTAGTTAAGGCTCGCAACTATGTGACCGATGTGCTCGAAGAACTGTTCCTGGGTAGGAGATCCTCTCGAATTGAGATGGAGAGGTCTTTACATGGCCCCTTAGATAGTTAGAGGGAACGACTAGCATCGACCACAACGGATGGCTCTTGATTTTTACCAGCAAATTGAGCTACCGAGCCAAAAGATGGTCAAACCCCCAGCAACTCGAGTAGGAATATGGAAGTGGGTTATATATACAAAATTTCTAATGGTACCAGAGGTGTTAACCTGGATTCAAAAGTGCCATCAAGCTGTGATAAGGAGTAAATTAGAAGAAGCTGCAAGACCACCTAGGTAAAAAATGGCTCCACCTAACCCTTTCTGGCGGATCCCTACGTCTGAAGGACAAGTGGTTGTAAACATAGTAGGGGCAGTATTGTCTCTTGTGTTACAAAACCAGGATTCTGATGTTCTCGACCGACCTAATATTCAGTCGGCAAGTCCTAAGGAGGAAGACAGTTGTGGTAACTTATCAAATTACCTCAGTGATGAGTGCTTCCTGACGGATGAATGGTTGGCTAATGAACTAATGTCGACTGTTAAAGCGTTGAAATTTGTCTCACCAGAAGACCCCTTGGCCGACCTTGTGGCTGATGAAGGCGTTAATCATATAGAAAATCGTAGAACGGAAGTAGATGCTGAAATACTAAGGGGCCAATGTCTAAATGATGGAATTGTGTTTGGGACATTGCCACCAGTTGTGTTCCATTGCAACATGGTTTTCATGTTGCCTTCAAGTTTCCATGCTAGACCATCCCAGCCAAACAAAATGACAGATAATGTAGAAGAATATACACCCCCCCCCCCCCCCAAAAAAAAAATAATAATAATAATAATAATAATACAGCATTCTTCTTTCCCATTCGAAGAAGATGCCAAAAATGAACCTAAGATGGGCAAAGCATCTCATGTCAACATCATCATAGTGGAGGCAGGGGCTACATCTAAAAAGGTGGTCATAGAGAGGCCTACCCACAACATGATGCAACATCTCAAGCCGTTGTACATATTGACTCACTTCAAAGGATGCCTTGGTACCAGAATATTGGTCGACAACGGGGCCTCCATTAACCTTTTGCCGTTAACGATTATGTCTAAATTGGGAAAAACTGCAACCGACTTGATTCCATCAGAAGTAACCGTCAGTAATTTTACTAGTCATGTCACAAATACTCACGGTGTCTTGCCGGTCGATTCGACTATTGGAACCAAGACAATATTGGCGCCATTTTTCATTATCGATACATCATCAAGCTATAATGCTTTATTGGGTAGGGACTAGATTCATTCATTTGCATGTATTTCATCCTCCTTACATCAATTCATGATTTTCTTAAACTAAGATAAGGTCGAACTAGTGTTGGCCGATAATAAACCTTTCTTGTCCACCTCGAAAGCTAATGAAGCTTATTATTATAGGGAGGAGGTAGGACTGATTTGGTTCACTTGGAGAAACAAATTTAGCTAACCAACTAAAATATCAGTAAAGAAGTATTCGAAAAGTGTTGTGCAAGCCATCACCGAAGTAATGTGATCAAATGACACCCTACCGAAGGATACCGTTCCTTATCGGCTGATACCGTGTTGCACTATCGAAGAAATTCCTTGATCACCACACTAAGAAATAGGCACCACCAAGCCGATTTCACGACCAGAATAAGAAGGTTCGAAGAAAGTCTAAAAGAGATGGATGTTGGATGCCTTGTAAATCTGGCCGATATGGATAACTCAGTCAAAGAAGATGGTATTGAACCTGAAGAGGCTCTCGATAAGATGGAAGATTCTCAGCCCCAAGTCCAAGACCCGTTGGTCGAAGTCAACTTAGGGACTGAGCAAGATTAAAAGCCTACATTCATCAGCGACTTGTTGAAGCCTCATGAGAAAGAATAATTTATGAATCTACTAAAAGAATTTGCTGATTATTTTGCATGGGATTATCACAATATGTCAGGGCTCAATTAGGGATTAGTCGAGCACAGGTTGTCGATAAAAGAAGGATATAGGCTGCACAAGCAGTCACCCAAGCGAATGACAGCTGAAGTCACCCATATGATAAAGGAAGAAATTAAACGACTTTTAAATGCTAGTTTTATTTGGGCTATCAAATACGCTAAATAGATATCAAATGTTGTTCTGATAATAAAAAAGAATGGTAAGTTGAGGATTTGTATTGATTTCAGAAACTTAAATTTAGCAACATCGAAAAATGAATACTCAATGCCAATGGCTGATCAGTTAATGGATTAGGCTATTGGGCATGTCATAATGTCTTTCATGGATGGACATTCTAGATATAATCAAATTTACATTACAATAGACAATGTGCCGAAAATGGCATTCAAAATTTAGGGTCCATTAGGAACCTATTGTTGGGTAGTAATGCCTTTTAGACTTAAAAATGCATGAGCTATATATCAAAGGACAATGAATGCCATCTTCCATGATATGATCGGCCGATTCATGGAACTTTATGTGGATGAAGTAGTCATCAAATCGGCTGACATGGAAGATCATATGGCCCAACTGTGCAAATCAATTGAGTGGATGAGGCTCCATAAACTGAAAATGAACCTCTTGAAGCGTGCTTTGGGATTTCGGCCCGTAATTTCCTGAAATTCCTAATGCATCAAAGAGGGATTAAGATCGATCAAAATAAGGCTCAAGCAATCATTAACGCTCATCCACTGAGGAATAAATCAAAGCTATAAAAGTTCCTAGGGCAAGTCAATTTTATGCGAAGATTTATATCTAATTGCACGGGAAATACGGACATTTTCTCTCCATTAATAAAGTTGAAGCAGGGGTCTGAGTTCGTTTAGGAGGCAGAACACCAGTTGGCTTTTGTAGAATCAAGAAGTATGTAATCAGGGCACCAGTTCTGATGCCACCAATCGAAGGTTGACCGCTCAAGTTACATGTCGTGGCCTCTACAGACTCAGTTGGAACTCTCCTAGCCCAGGATGACAACATGTGGAAGGAACGCACAATCTATTATTTGAGCCGGACATTACTAATGCCGGGAGAGATGGTACTCTGCTATAGAAAAGTTGTGCTTATCATTGTGTTTTGCAGCCACTAAATTAAGACATTATTTGTTGGCTGAGAGAGTAAATGTAATAAAGGTAATTGATTTGGTGAAATACATGCATGTGGCTAAATAAAAGAGGGAGATTAATCAACAATTTTTACGTGTTCAAACCCTTTCTTTTCTTTTCCTCTTTTTTTTTTTTTTTTTTAACCTTTCCTTTTTTGAGTAAACCAACCTTTTTTGAGAAGTAGACCAACATTCATTACCTTGGGTAAGGTAATCTCATAAATGCATATGAGACAACCTTTGAAATGTCTGCGAATGCATCAAATTTACAAAATGGTGTCATCAGTAGACACATTTTTGGGAAATAGTTGTTTCACTTCTGTAAAGTTCTCCCGTGAAAAAATAATTTCCTGTACTCTTGTAATTATGGTTTAAGGCCACTCATCTGACATCATTGATAAAAAATTTATTAGAATATGGGCATGTTCTTTACATCATCTTTAACACTGAGATCAAAGCTTTTCGAGCCATTTTGTCTTGGGCTAGCATTGTGCTGCCTACTATAATCTTCCCACCAATTTGAAGCATGTGGTTCCTTCTCTGTGTTTTTATTATAAATGCAGAGTTACACTCCATTGACATACATAATTATTAATCTGCATCGAATTCAGTACTCGAATCTCCATTCTTTGGTGGCCTAAATTGGTGAGACTTTTTTTCCAGAGTCATTTTCAATTCCCTGTTAATCAATACTTGAAGTTAATATAATCACATGAGTTTTGAATTATAGATATATGAATTTGCTCTGTTTTACAATATTTAAAATCTTCTTATTGAAATATCTACCAATAGATTGTCGGAGAAACTAGCTATGCATTTAAAAGCGCACAAGAAAAAGGAAATGACTTGCTCTACACCCTCTTCTAGAATACTTGCATTCTAAAGGATTGGAGAGTTGATGAAGTATCGATGCCAAGCCCTTTACATTTGTGGATTGATGGATGCTCTGATTTGAAGATGCTTCCAAAAGGACAATAAGAAGTTGGAGTTGTGGATCATGCATTCATAATTCAAAGCCATGTTTCGAGAAGATGAAGGAAAGATTGGCATAAGATTCAACATATATTCGTCAGCGACTAGGCGATTATTAAGATGTGATGCCATTAAATTCATCACTTGCATTTCCTCTACTTGTGAGGTAAATTGGTGAGACTTCTTTTCCCTTAAATCGTTTTCATTTCAATGTTAATAGTTGCGTGAAGTTAATATAGTCATATGAATTTCTATTATTATTTTACTGACGTGTTTCATTATTTTTTAATATTGAAATCTACATGCTAATTGTTCTAAGAAATGCCTCAACCAAGAATCTTTTTGTTTTAATCATGCTAGAGGTCTTGCATTTTGATGCTTGACCCTTCTTTGGTGAACCATAGTATAATTCACAATGATTCATGGAATTTTCCCATGTTGGCCATTTTTGTTTTTAGCCATCTGTTTGAAGGAAGCAGATTGCATGGTGGGCCGCATATCACCAACCTTGGTGGGGTGTTGACGTGACAAAGTTTTGTGGGCTCCACCATGATGTATGTATTATATCCATACTATTCATCCATTCTGAGAGATCACTTTAGGGCATGAGCCCAAAAGTGAGGCAGATCTAAATCTCAAGTGGACCACACGAAAGAAATCTATGGGGACAGTGATGCCCACTATTGGAACCTTCCTAAGTGGTTGTTGATGATTTTTTTTTTTTTAATTTTTTCCCTTTCTACAGCTAGCTGTATCTTGTGGTTCACCTCACTTGGGCTTCTTACTGTCCTATGGGCATTTGTCATTGGCCTTCTTAGTAAACTTAACTTCCTGCTTATGATGTTTATCATTTTAACCAATGGGACAAATAACTTTAATTTTGTGTATATGCAGCAATCATCCTTCATTCAAATTTTACAACACCTAATCTGAAAGCTCGTCTGAACACGTTCCTCAAGGAGTTTCGTGCAACTAATTAGATAAATAACCTTTTTTATTGGTATTGTGCTTTTATGAATGGATTAAAATGAATGATTATATACAGGTTTATGAATAGATTAAAATGAATAATTTAGCCTTAGTTGTTGA
Source organism: Magnolia sinica (assembly GCF_029962835.1). Lineage (NCBI taxonomy): Eukaryota > Viridiplantae > Streptophyta > Magnoliopsida > Magnoliales > Magnoliaceae > Magnolia > Magnolia sinica. Next base: position 65,319,829 of record NC_080583.1, on the reverse strand, counting down.
GAACTGATGTTAAAAATTGAATTTAGCTTCAGTTGATGCCAACAAAGGCTAAATCCATCTTTAGCCTCAGTTACCCAAACTAAGACTACAACTCCCATGGCTAAAGGCTTTAGCTCCAGTTGTTGAGAACCGAGATTAAAAATAGATTTAGCTTCAGTTGGAGGCAACTGACCTAAAATTTAGATTTAGTCTCAATTGGAAAGAACGAAAGCTAAAATTTTGATTTAGCCTCATTTTGACGTGACTGAAGATAAAATGGTTCTTTTAGCTTCACTTGAATAACCGAGGCTATAAAAGTCTTTTTAGCCTCGGTTGCCAAAACCGAGATTAAAGCCTTTAGCTACTGGGGTTCCAACCTCAATTTGGATAACTGAGGCTAAAGGCTCTAGCCTTATTTTTTTTAGCCACAGTTTTGAACTAAGGCTAAAGCCCTTTTTTTCTTGTAGTCATGGATTACTCCAACTTCACGTGAAGCAATTAAGGCTAAACCCTTTTTTTTTTCTTGTAGTATTAGATTACTACAACTTCACATGAAGCAATTATATCGAAGTCACATGAAAGAAAAGAAAAGAAGACAGCAAGGCATTTGTATCCATTGGAGAAAAAACATGAGAGAAGAAAGAAAGATGCATATATAAATTAACTTATATATGTAATCAACAATATATATATATATATATATATATATATATATATATATATATATATATATATATATAAGCAATTGAAATTTGTTAATTAAGTACTCCACTCCTAGTAGGTGTTACCTTCTCACGTGGGGGCTCACTTTGATAAAAAAATTTATATATCAATAATGATCATCCATTTTTCCAGCTCGCTTTAGAAAGTTATACCAAAACTTAAGCACATCCAAATCTCTTATGGACCACACCACAAGAAAAGGTGGCGAATGACCACTAAAAACTTTTTTAGGCCACGAAAATATGGGATCAATCTGATATTTGTAATTTTCCCTTCATCTAGGTCTGGTTGACCTTATCAATAGGTGGATGGTAAATAAACATTTGGGATCTGCTTTGGTGGGTCTTGGTCAGCTTTTAATTGTGGGGGTTCAATCAACACATTCCCTTTGGTGTAGTCTACCTGAGATTTGGATCTATTTAAATTTGGTACAACATTCTAAAATAGATTGAAAAAAAGGATGGACAGTGTGGATATATAATATATCATCAAGGTGAGCCTATGGTAAGGGTAACATGTGTAATTTGGTAACACGTAATAAGGTGCCCTACGACTCCTGCAGATTGCGTGGTGTGCACGAGACCTTAGTGGTGCGTCACTATGATGTATGTGTTATATTCATACCATTCATCCATTTTACGATATCATTTTAGGGCATAAGTGAAAAAATTAAGGAGGATCGAAATCTAAGTGAACTAACACCAAAGAAAGGGTCGGGGACAATGATGCCGACGGTCGAAACCTTCAAAGAGACCAGCAAATAATGTTTATTTTCCATCTAACCTATTTCCAAGATCATACAAACTTAGATGAAGGGACAAAACAAATATGAACTTTCCAAAACTTCCTGACTCCCGAGAAGTCCTCAATATTAAGCATTCAATCCCCTGCTTTATATGTTATGGTTCGCTTGAGCCCTTTATCCCCCTCATTATCAGGCTCATGCCCTAAAATAATCTCGCAAAATGAATGTGCCATGTATATATAACACTTATCATAGCGAAGCCCACGTAACTTACATTAGACAATTAGCTTTTGATGCCGACAGCATGTTGTCCATTTTGCCTAAGGATGAATTTCTAATTGTGGTAAGTTAAAGTGGGTCCACCGTGATATTTGCAAGAAATCCACTCCATCCAACTTTTTTTTTCAGGTCATGTTAAGGAATGGGCCCAAATATAATCAAATATAAAAATCAAATGGGATGTGTGACAAGAAAAAGTAAATAGCGAAATGCTTACCGTTGAAACTATTCTATGAACCCTCACTCATTCTATCATGCGGTCGATTTGATTTCCATTAATTGGACAACTAAGAATGCTGGGTAAGTGTCATTTTTGTATATGATAAATTAAAAATGAGACCCACAATTTGGTTGGTCTGGATAAATGTAAATCAGTGTAACATATGCAAAGAGGAAGACTGAACATTGAAAGTCTGCACGGTGGGGAACTATCATTGAAAGTCTACACGAGTTTAGAGTACATGTGCAAACGGCAACTTCAGTTCTTCAAGTAGTACCCACATATTATTTATGTAAAATCCACCCCAACTATCATGTGAATTACCTCAACTTAAGCCTCTCGCCTAAAAATCAACCTAATCTGTGATTCAGATGGACTACATAATTGGAAAGTGTATATGACCATGCGTACCCTCTAAACTGTTTATGTCCCTGCAGCCCACTTGAATCACAGATGGACATGAGTTTTGGAACCAGGCATAAGATTTATGTGGAATGTAATGTTTGGAGTAAATTTCATATAATTATTACGGTGGGCCTGTAAAAATCAAGGGTGGATGTTAATGTTTGGAGTAAATTTCATATAATTATTACAGTGAGCCCGTAAAATTCAAGGGTGGGTGTTAATGTTTGGAGTAAATTTCATATAATTATTACGGTGGGCCCGTAAAAATCAAAGGTGGATGTTAATGTTTGAAGTAAATTTCATATAATTATTACGGTGGGCCCATAAAAATCAAGGGTGGATGTTAATGTTTGAAGTCATATAATTATTACGGTGGGCCTATAAAAATCAAGGGTGGATGTTTCTGCCAACTTTTTTCCATTTGTGTGACCCATTTGAATTACAACACATCCTGATCATTTGGCAAAGGGCCTAACGTGGGATTATGCATATAATGGTTAGATTACATCTAACATGCAAAACATCCAAAAAATATAATAAACAATTATACATCCGGTAATTTCTGTAGCTTCTTCTTGGAAGCCGATTGCATAGTGTTTGAGACACATCACCGACCTCGGTGGTTTGTTTTGTTACCGAGTTCTATTAATCCACCATTATACTATATACACCATCCATCCATTTGGCAAGATAATTTTTCAGCATGAGTCCAAAAATTAGATCCAAAACTCAAGTGGACCACACCTGTAGAGCCATGGGACAATGACATGCACAGTTGAAACCTTCCTAAGGCACACCGTGATTTTTGTTTACAATCCAACCTGTTCATGACGTCACACAGCCTTGGATGAATGGAAAATACAAATATCATCTTGATCCAAAACTTTATGCCACTAAGAAGTTTTCAATGCTAGGCAATCAATTCCCATTATTTCCCATTCTTTTGTGACCGAACAGTTTTTTCGATAGACTGGTATTCCATCGGAGTCCGTGTCTGAGGCTGTGGTAGTCTCGACTCCCATGAGGAAGTCCGTTGTGTTGACCCGTCGCTGCCCTTCTTGCCCGGTATTAGTGGGCGAGATGTTCCTTCCTGCTGATCTGTTCGTGATGCCGATGTCTGGCTTTGATGTTATTTTGGGTATGGACTGGCTTGCAGAGTATTGTGCCGTCTTGGACTGTACCGCAAGGACAATTACGTTTCACATTCCCGTCTTGCCAGTATTCCAGTTTGTCACCGAGCCTAGAGGAGAGTCGTTATCTAGTTTCATAGCTTCTGTCGTCGAGGATTCTGTGACAGAGTGTATTGAGTAGTTGCCAGTTGTTTGCAAGTACTCGGATGTGTTTTAAGAGATCCCGGTTTTGCTGCCGCGTTGAGAGGTGGAGTTTCAAATTGATCTGGTGTCCAGTACCTCGCCTATCTTGAAGGCCCCTTACCGAATGGCACCGTTGGAGTTGAGGGAACTACATGAGCAGTTAGATGAGCTCCGATGGTTAGGTTTCATTCGTCCCAGTAGTTCGTCTTGAGGAGCCCCGGTATTGTTTGTGCAGAAGAAGAATGGTTCCTTATGGCTCTGTGTGGACTATCGTAAGCTCAACAGATTCATCACTAAGAACCCATATCCGCTTCCCCATAATGATAATCTGTTCGATTAGTTGCAGGGTGCATAGTATTTTTCTAAGATAAACTTACGCTCTGGTTACCATCAGATTCGGGTCCGAGAGGAGGACATTCCGAAGACAGCTTTTCGGACACATTATGGTCACTTCGAGTTTTTGGGCATGTCGTTTGGACTAACAAATGCGCCAGCCATATTCATGCAGCTGATAAATGAGGTCTTTCAGCCGTTCCTCGATCAGTTCATGGTGGTATTCATTGATAATATTCTTGTATATTCGAGGACCCGGGAGGACCATGTTGAGCACTTGTGATTGTGCTGGAGACCCTCTGTGCCTACCAACTGTATGCGAAGTTGGAGAAGTGTGAGTTTTGGCAGGAGGAGGTGAAGTTCCTGAGTCATGTCTTGACGAGGGAGGGTGTCGCTATGGACCCCTCGAAGGTTGATGCAGTGCGTCAGTGGGGCCAGCCCACGAATGCGTCTGAGATCCATAGCTTCCTTGGTCTGGTAAGATATTATCATCGATTTATTGAGGGTTTCTCCTGTATTGCAGCACCACTGATCCGGTTGACGCGGAAGGGCGTCGAGTTCGTCTGGAGTGACGCCAGCGAGGAGGCGTTTACGGAGTTGAAGGACCACATTATGTCCACTCCTGTTCTCACTCTTCCCGATGGGAGTGAGGGTTTTGTTGTTTTCATCGATGCCTCTAGAGTTGGCTTGGGTGCTGTATTGATGCAACACGAGAAGCCAGTGGCGTATGCCTCGCGCCAACTCAAGGTACATGAGCTGAACTACCCCACTCATGATTTGAAACTTGCAGTAGTCGTCTTCGCACTGAAAGTGTAGAGGCATTATCTATATGAGGTCAGGTTCGAGCTCTTCTCGGATCATAAGAACTTGAAGTATCTGTTTTCACAGTCCGAGTTGAACCTGTGGTAGAGGCGATGGATGGAGCTATTAAAGGTCTATGATTTTGATCTTCAGTACCACCCGAGCAAGGCAAACGTGGTGGCAGACGCACTTAGCCGTCAGCCACGAGGCCTGTTGGCTTAAATGATGGTGCGAGAGTGGCAGATGCTCGAGGATGTTTCAAAGTATGACTTTGAATTCAATCTACAGTCTTCCATTGTTTAGCTTTCGAGCTTGTCAATTCAACCCTCTTTGGTAGCTAGGGTGATCAAGGCTCAGCAGACGGATGAGTCACTTCAGGAGTACCGATCAGAGACCGCATCTGTGGAGCAGTCAAACTAGTAGATTGGTTCCGATGGTGGATTATGCTTCACAGGCCGATTGTGTGTCCCGGACGTGCTAGAGTTGCGTCATGATCTGATGATCGAGGCACACCGATCGAGACTTACTATTCACCTGGGCTCCATAAAGATGTATCGTGATATGAGGAGGCAATATTTTTAGTAGGAGATGAAGTGTCATATTGCTAGTTTTGTGGTCGAGTGTGTCACATGCCAGCGTGTCAAGGCCGATCATCAGAGACCCACTGGTCCTTTGTAGCCGTTAAACGTTCCAGAGTGGAAGTGGGAGCACATATCGATGAACTTCATCGCAGGTTTGCAGAGGACTCAACGCGGTCATGATACCATCTGGGTTATCGTCGATCGTCTGATGAAGTCGGCTCATTTCATTCCGGTGCGTGCTTCCTGGTCGATGGACCGGCTTGTAAAGGTGTTCATTGAGGAGATAGTGAGATTACACAGCATCCCAGTTTTGATCATTTCAGACCGAGACTCTAGATTTATGTCTCAATTTTGGGGGAGTTTCCAGTAAGCGTTGGGGGCCACTTTGCGTCTCAGCACCGCTTATCATCCATAGACGAATGGGCAGACCGAAAGGGTCAACCAGATCCTTGAGGATATGCTTAGAGCTTGTGTGATCGACTTTACGGGCAGTAGGGATGAGCTTATGCACCTCGCCGAGCTCACATATAACAACAGCTATCAGGCGACTATCGGCATGGCTCCTTTTGAGGCACTTTATGGTAGACCGTGCAGATCTCCTAGCTATTGGACCAAGGTTAGAGAGCGTTGTCTCTTAGGCCCCGAGCTTGTGCAGCAGACGTCAAAGGCTATTGATGTTAACAGGCAGAGGATGTGCACAGCTTAGAGCTGGCAGAAGAGTTTTGTTGATCGTCGATGTCGACCCCTCGAGTTCGCAGTCAGGGACATGTTATATCTCAAGGTCTCGCCTATGAAAGGCGTGGTTCGTTTTAGTGTGAAGGGCAAGCTCATCCTGAGACTTATTGGACCTTTTGAAATTACCAAGCGCTTGGGCGTTGTGACCTATAGGCTTGCCTTACCTCCTGAGTTATCTGCGATCCATGACGTGTTATATATTTTTATGTTGCAGAAATGTGGGTCGGACATTATTCTTGTGATTGATTGGCAACCACTCGAGGTCCGTGAGGATGCTTCCTACATTGAGCAGCCGATTCGTATTCTGGATCGAAAGAAGCAGGTCCTCAGGACTAAGGTCATTCCCTTGGTGAAGGTGTAATGGGGTTATCATTTGGAGGTCGAGGCGTCTTGGGAACACGAGGCCAAGATTAGAGAGCGTTATCCCCATTTGTTTGATGATTGATTACTTGTATTGCCTTCTCTTGTGATTAATGATTGAGATATATGTGATGATATTAATACATTTTATTGTTCTGGTTTTATTAATTTTGAGGATAAAATTTCTTTATTGGTGGGGAGGATTGTAAGACCCGACCTGAATTTTCATGTGTGCATGAGTGTGTGTGAGTATGCATCTCGTTCATTTTGGTCCCGCAGTCCTACTGGTTAAATTTCGGCAACCCGCGACCCTCGAATTGTGTTTGCGGTTATCCTTGAGTCCGGTCATATAGAATCGACTCGGATCGACCCTAGACCTATGCCATCTTGTTCGTATCGTCGTTACAGTTCCAATGACACATCTTGTGTGTCCATCCGACTTATGGATCAAAACTTATGAGCATTTCATCATGAGGCTCACTTTTTGTGCAATGCAAGTGGACCACTTTTATGGCACAATTTTTCATGAACACCACCCACACACACTACAATTCCATGGAATAAACACTACCCACCTTAAACACTACCCAAGCCTAACCTAAACCCTATGAGCATAGTAATCTCCTCCCATAGCTATGATTACCCTTCTTACAAATCCATCATTACCACCTCCATACAACGTCTCTCTCTCTCTCTCTCTCTCTCTCTCTCTCTCTCTCTCTCTTCCTTCTCATTTCTCTTCTTTCCTTCTTCCTCTCCAACATCCAGCCCTCCTCCCATTTTCCAACATTTTTCTACCTCCTTTCCTCCATCATCTAGCCACCATAGTCCCATCTTGACCATTGAATCTTAAACCTTGGCGCTTGAGATCCCTAGTGATGGTGGAAGCTTGAAAATCTGAGGTGGGTGCTTCTAGTAGTGCTGAATTCTCTCATCTCTCTTATTTCTTTTGTTTCTTCATGTACGGGACAAGTGGGACCCACCAATCCATGGTGGGGATCCCATCTAACCCCTTGGATGTGGCCATTAACCATCTTTCATGCATGTGTCATTCCATGATGGGGCCATCCTCCATGGACCCTATCATGATGTATTTCATAATCTCAGCCCTTCCAAGGTCATCTAGACCTTTGTTTTATGGTGGGGATGGCATCCCCACCTCAGATTCTTATTATGGAGGTCCATGCATGCATAGATCCATAAGATGAGCAATGTATGTTGGTTCTTCTTTGTGCATAAGGGATTTATAGTGGCGAAATCCCTCTTGTATGGCCGATCTCTCTCTTATTCTCTCTCTATCTATTTCTCTCTCTTGATGGGACGTCCCCATGTCTCATTTGCTGGACATATGGAGATCCACCTTGCTGTCCATTCTCACATACAAGGCCCAGGTCGATTGGAAGTATGTTCTAGATGTGTGTGGCCAATCTAGGTGGCCCCACCTTAATGTGTGTGAGGATTTTCTTGCTGGACTTTTATTTGTGGACTGCACTAGGCAGCAATATACCTTGCTATCCAGAATTTTTTTTACAAGCTTATGTTGCTGATTTTTTGGAAGTGTTTGGCCCTCATGTTTGAATTATTTTTGAAGGATTTGAGGGTGGGTCGTTGGCATGTGGACCCCACCCTGATGTATGCTAAAAACCACCCCTAGCAGCCCCTCTTTGGGATGCTCAAGGGCCTGGACGATCCCACATGGATGGTCCAACATGTGGGATCGTCCAACCATGTATATGGGCTTGGAAGGCCCTTTGTGGGCCATGTTTTGGGATGGTGAGCCACTGATGTAACCCCACCTTGATGTATAGCAGTAGAGGCACCTCTCCCAACCACTTTCCCTTAATTTCTATGGCATGGGCCCACTCCATGGGTGATCCAAAAAGGGGGCAACAACCTGTATTTTCTGCAACCTTGTTGTCCATAAATGGTATGAATTAAATAAAATACTTTTGTCACTCCAAAAATTTTAAAATTTTGTAGGGAGGTGGCCCACCCATGGTAGGACCCACCTACAAAATTTTGGGGCCAATGGACACCTGTACACACCATGGCAAGGGATGGACCGGCCCACCACAATGGGATGTTCAGATCAGGCAGTATCTCAAGACAGATTATTTTCTTAAAATTAATTAAAATATTTCTAGTTGTCCAAAAATCCTGAAATTTTGTGGAGGTGTGGCCCACCCATGAATTGTCACCCTGCAAAATTTCGTAGCTATTGGGCCCCTGTACTGCCCGTGGTGAGGCCTGGAGTGGCCCACCAGGTAGGGATGCCTACCTTGTGGGCCCACCTAAATGTGTTATATATCCCACCATCCATTCATGTGGGGTCCTTAGGGGACTTGACCATCCTCCCCTTTAGTAGCCTCTAACTGGGTCCTATGGGATGAGTTTTTGGCCCAAATACCCAGGCCCGTAGAGCTGCCTACATATGGGATATTCCTGTCTTGGGCTGCGACTGGGCCTGCATTCCAACGGCATGGCCCAATTGAAGTGAGTGTTATATATCCCCTTCTCATATGGTGGGACCCACAATGATGTGTGTGGGCCATCAGGGATTAAATATGCTATAAAACAATTTATTGTTGGGTTCCAACCAACCCAAAAAATGGGTGGGCTAGAATTTGGCAATGGGCCCAATACTGCTACCCATAAAAGTTAATCTGGGGTAGCATGGCCCACCAGATTTGAGGATGGATTGATCTGTTATTTGCCATTTTTCCTTTGATATTTTTAGGTTTAATTAGGGCCCATCTGAGTCTCACTCAAGTTGGGTTTTTATTAGAATGATATATGTGGTTAATTGACTAGTTCCTTAGGCCTTTTTGGACTAGAACTTTCTAAGTAGGACCAATGACCATTGGGCCTATACTCTCCTACCTATTGTGATGGCTTAGGGGATATAATATGCAAGTAGTTGGATCCTTGACTGCCTACTAAATTAACCCTGTACTTGGGCTAAAAAGTGAGGCTCAACTCACTTGTGTTAAATGTGAAATTTGCCCATATGGATGAACTACTGGTCTGCCCATGAAGCCCACCACAATATATGGATTTATGACCCTTGTGGTTGGGCCTAAACCTTGCTTGAGGGCCCACCATATTACATATGAGTTGGGCTTGTTTATAGCCCATTAGGCCATGCATTGCTTGGGCCTTAGACCCTACTTTATATGCGTAGAGGACTACCTTTTTGGGACCCGGTTGAGGTTGAATGTCCTCCTTGGTGGCCCTAAGGTAGGCCCATAGGGCCCTTATAGGTAGTTGAAGGCCCACCTTGGGCCTGGTTAGGACTATTTCCTCCTTGGGATTATGACTCTCTTAGCTTGTGGGCCACCCCAAAGTATTGGGCCCCCACCAAAGGACTTTGCTTCTCCTTAGAGTACCTGTCTATGTACTTAGACTTTGTCCCTCCTTGGGAAGGAGGAATATATTCTACAGGTAGCACACTTACGTCATCATGACCCATATGCATCATCTGTATGAATTGATTGCATTGTATGGTGGTCATTGAGGGATGGAGTTTCTTCCCTCATGCACAATGAGTGCTTGAAGCTTGTGCATGATCTGTATGTGTGACTCATACATTGGCATCGCATTTCATATTGATACCGTCCTTGCTTTATCAGGGCCTTACCTCCACAGGGATATTCGTAGATGGATGGATGTGTGGACACCGGAAATGATACTTAAGCATACCGGGTGCATAGGATGTCCATGGGTATAATTTTCAAAACTTTCATGGTACTAAAGATCAGCCCCAACGCCGTGACCGAGTAGAAGCTATGAGCGTACGAGGGCCTTATACCGGTAGGTCACAACTCCCACTGTTGTGTAGTCGGTTGGGTAGGGATGTGGCCTTATCTGCCTGTGAGGGAGGGCATTATTAGATTGAGTCTGACCAGCTCATGAAATGGGTCCGCTGTTGTCGAGCCCTGTTGGTGGTTGGCTGTCTACAAGTGGGTAGTGAGGTCTCTTCGCTCGTTTGACTGTGCAGGGTCTGTAGAGTAGCAATCATTCAGTAGTGTAATGGACCCCGGTGATTTCCTTATGATTAGAAATGTACTTGACATGTGGTTTGGATATGAGCACTAGCATTACTTGCATCGCATTAGCATTGACTGCATAAGCCCCTTCATGCATTGCCTTGGTATGGCGCCCAGTACTCATTGCATCGTATTCATGATAAGCCTTGGTAAGGCTTGTGATATTGTCACTGAGCATATTTCTCTCCTTGTACCTCCCGCTATTCTTATGTACACCATTGTCACACACTTTCACCACCCCCTAAGCTTCTATAAGCTTATGTACAATTGATGCGTGCAGGAGATCATAGGCAGATGTTGTAGCGGCAGAGCTTAGAGTAGCGCTGAGCTTGAGGACCTAGTGTTGCAGACTTTCCTTTCCTTTCCTTTCTTCTTCTGTTATCTTATGTATGTCCTTTTAGACCTTATGGATATTTGTAAAAGTTCAAATTTATAGTGGATTCTGTGATGTGTGCCTTTGTTATTCTCAGATATACTTGTTGTGATCTTGGGTATGCTCATATTGGAATGTTTATACTATTATGAAAATCCTCCTTGTAGGATCCCAGAACCAGAACCTGCCTCAGGAGTCGAGAATGGGGTACTACGGAGGCTGTTGCAGCCAGAACCGTCCATCGGGTCCCTTGTGAGTCCGGTTACCGAGTTTGGGGCGTGACATGGGGCATATATATATATATATATATATATATATATATATATATATATAAAACATGTCAGTAGGCACTGCTGCCCAACAACGTGAGGGCGGAAGCCCTCCGTGAACTAGGCCCCACTCCTGGAATCCAACAGGTAATTGTTTAATCTACACTGTCCAACAGTTTTTCTAGATCATTTTATGCCCGAGTCCCAAATATGAAGGAGATCACCCACACCACTAGGAATAGAGGGCCAGGGGTGTTGTTTGCTTTATGCAGCCAGCAAGTGAGCACTTGTGGGGCCCACCATGATTATGTATGTGTCATCCAAGGACCCGGATTAGCTACGGACAGGTTAAGTAGCAAGACTTGCTACAAAAGTGACGTCACCAAGTTTTGTAGGCCCCACCATGATGTATGTTTTATATCCACACTGTCCATCCATTTGGAGAGATCATATTAGGGCATGATCCAAAGAATGAGTCAGATCCAAAGCTCAAGTGGACCCCACCACAGAAAACAGTGGAGAGAGTGACGCCCACCATTAAAAAGTTCTAATGGCCACAAAAGGTTTCGATAAAGCTAACATTTGTGTTTTCCCTTCTTTTATGTGTGCGTTAACATATGAATAGGTTGGATCTCAAATAAACATCGTGGAGGACCTTCATAAGGTTTCAACGGTGGGCGTCACTCTCCTCACTATTTTCTGTGCTGGGGTCCACTCGAGCCTTAGATCTGCCTCATTCTTTCGATCCCACCCTAAAATGATCTCTCCAAATGTATGGACAGTGTGTTTACAACGCATACGTCATGGTGGGGTCCACAGAATTTGGTGATGTCACTTAAGTAGCAAGTCTCGCTGCTCAACTAGTCAGTAGCATCTACGTCTGTCATCCACACCTTCACCCAAAATATAAAGATCCAAATTCTAGGTCATTCACACTAAATAAAATAGCAGAGATAGGGGCGTCCACCATTGAAGCTTTGCATGGGCCACTTTGGTGCATTCTCCACCCACCCACATGTGTGAAAGTCACACAAATCTGGGTGAAGAGAAAATACAAATATCACCTCAATCTGAAGATTTTAGAGGCATGGTGGTCCACCCTGACCAGCAGCGTGCCTTAGCACGTTGCCCAAGCCGGGGTCACACCCGTGGAACCCACCACATTGCATATGTATGATTCACATTGCTAGAGCTGGGCCCACCACGTTGCATATGTATGATTCACACTGCTAGAGCTGGGCACGGGACAACTCGATCTAGCTGACTCAACTCGTCCGACTCATTCTAATCCAACTCGATCCGAACTGAATAGGTGAGTCGGTCCGAACCGAGAAAGCTTCATCCAATCCGAACTCAAACCAAGTTGAGTTAGAGTTACCCAGTAACTTGACCTGAAACTCGATCCTGTTAAACTTGACTTGATTTGAAACCCAACTTGACCCAATTCTCTAACCCTACCCCGACCAGATCCCAACCTCTCTCTCTCCCTCACTCATCCTCCTCTTCCAAGCCTGGCAACCACCTACCACCATCACCCTCCTCCTCCTCCTCCTCCTCTCCCTCTCTCCTCTCCACTCCCTCCCTCCCTCATCTCTCAATCCAACTCGATGCCAACTCGACCCGTCTTGGTACTTCTGACCAGATCGGACTCGGTCCGAATCAGTCCAAGCCAGATCGAACTCGAATCGAGTCAGGCATGCTGGACTCAGTATTAAGTTAGATCGAGTTCGGGTCGGGCCTATTTCAAAACTGGATCGGGTCGAGTCAGCTCTAACTCGGTCCGACTCGACTCAATGCCCAGCTCTACACACCGCCTATCCATTCTATCAGATCTTTTTAAGGCCGAGGCCCAAAAATGAGGTTGATCCAAATCTCAAGTGGACCACACCACATGGAATAGTGGGGACTAATGTCCACGGTTGTTGCCTTTCCAACGATTATTTGCCATATAACCAGTACCTTGATACATTGCCCGGTATGTGGCACTTCTATGGGACCTGCCATGATGTATCTATTTAATCCACACTATCCATCTATTTTGTCATATTATTTTAGGCCAGTGTGGTGTAGCTATAGATTGTGGACACACCTTTGGAATAGTGGTGGTTGCATCCCCACAATTAAACTTTCCTAGAGTCATCGTGATGTCTATTTGTCACCAAGCCTATGTAGGCCCAATTTTGGAACCCCACCTTGTTATATACATGTAATCCATATCCACCGTCTATTTTACCAAACTATGCAAGGGAGTGGGGCCTTGATCAATGCGCCACACTAAAGAAACAATGGTCATTCAATGTCTCTATTGGAACCTTCCTAGGAACTACTATAAGGTTTAATTGCTACCTACACCCTTGGTGGGACCCACTGCAAACCCCAACCTAGTGCATGTATTGCGTAGTCAGGCTATTCATTCACTTAATAGCCCATGATTGGCGAGGCCCACGGTAGTCCCCAACTTGGTTCATGTATGTTACATCCACCACGTTCTTTCATTGCTAGCCCATCTATAGGGCATGTTTGAGATCCTAATAGGCCGCCTTGTGGACCCGGCTTTAGAGCATTATAATTCCCACCTTAGTGTCCTTTGAGGGACCCACCACAATTGTTTGTGGACCCGACCTTAGGGCATTATAATTCCCACCTTAGTGTCCTTTGAGGGACCCACCATGATTGTTGGTGGACCCCACATATCGCGCCTTCCTAGGCCTTTAGGAGCATGTTTAGGTCGTAATTAGAGGTTATGATTGGCACCCATCTTGGACCCTTGATGTGCCACATGGCTCGCTATGAGTGGGCCTTTCGACTATAGGCACACCTTTGTAGGAGCACGTGGGGTCCATTAGGGCTAGATTCGAGTGGATCCCACTTAGTCATATCCGTATTAGATTTGTGGGGCCCGTAGTTACTTTATTTGTGATCCAACTTGGTCGTGGGTGCTCTTTAGTGAATGAATGATATCCACCACATGAGCTGCCTTATTGTTTATGTTGTGGCCACCCATTAGGCCTGCCCAGATTTATATGTAGTGGTCGCACCATATGTCAACCTTGTGGTTTGTGTCGTATTGGCACCATTGAATCACCGTTTGCGTTCCACGCATCGCATGTATTGAGCCCATCATAGTCTCGTGTTTGGTTGGTTGTGGGTTGCCATCTTGGGCCTTGCTTAGGGATAATTGGAGGGCCCACTTTGATTACCATTTCGGCTCCACCATGATCATTTGTGAATCCTACAATTTGTTGTCCCATTTGGATGTCGATAATTGTATGTTTTGGCCACTTAGGTATGGGCTTGCTGAGTGGGCCCATTGACTTGAAAGCCCACTCAATTGTAGCTCTCTAGGGCCCGTCAAACTTGGTTTCCAAGTAGGTTCCACCTTTTGTGAATGATGCATTTCAATTATCATGTGGTGTGATATTTTACATTTGTGTTAGTGCAACACTTCCTTGATTATTTATGTGGCAATACATTAGTGATTGGTACAAGGTCGGCGCTTATACTTGCTATAGCACTTTCTTTACATTGATGTGATGTCTTCTTTATATTAAGGATGCACTTACTCCATGTTACACATTGAATTTACCTTACTCTTGATTTAACATTGTTCTTATGTTTGGTATAGTACTTCTCTTATACTTGATGCGGTATTATGTTATCATTTCTCATCCGCATCATGTTTGCTTGACTTAGATGATGGCTAATTCATGATTTTTGGCTTACTTATGCATGGCAAAGCCACATTGATGACCTTGCAACTTGGGGCATTTCCAGGGGACCCATATGAGATGGGGCCACCCTACATGTATGTATGGCTTGCATGACATAGTTACATGACTCGGATGATGGATTCATGCATTCACCCATTACATGATACATTTGCATCCACACCCTAGTGACATTAGGGTTGGAGCCACCACATGATTATCGTGGTTGGCAACTTGAGTATGGACGTCAAAAATTTGGTTACATTTACTGAGCACATAGGATGTCCCTGGGTAAAAGTCCTTAAACCCTGAGGCCACAGGATGCTCTAACATCTAGTTCGAGTGGATAGGCCGCATCTCCCACTATGCCGAGGTTGGTTGGAAGGGGGTATGACCTTATCCACCCGAGTAAAGGGGGTTATAAGCTAGGTTGAGTCTGACCAACTCGTGAAATGGGTCTGCTATTGGCGAGCCAGTGGGCATTGGCATATCACTAATGAGGTGGATAGTGAGGTGTCACTGACGAGCTGTGTCATACGCGCGATGGGGCGGTAGGCCAGTGTTAGAGTGTATTAGACCCCGATGATTCCAGATGGTAACCATACTGAGATGTGGATTAGACATCAGGATTAGTATGTTGCATTGCATCCTTAGCATATGACATTTGGCCCTGTAGGACTCTACATCGCATAGCCTGGTATAGCTGATAGTATTTATGTACTTGTCAGTCTGGCCCTCCATCATTCCGTTTACTCTGACATTTGTATGCTTGGCACATGCATTGCGTACACACATATGCACTCTTTAAGCTTCATAGTAAGCTTACACACATTTTTTTACGTGCATGTTATGCTAGACCGTTACAACATTGAGGAAGGAACATGTGTCTAATCTTTTGGACATTTATTGTATTATGTATTTTCCTTTGAGCATTGTACTCGAACTGCTATTAAAGTGGAGATGTGATGATTTCCTTAGTTTTGGTACACTTGTAGTTATGCTCATGTGTAAAAAAAAAACCCTTGAAAATCCTCCTTGTGAAATCCCGGGATCGACACCTTGCGTATGGGAGCTGGGAATCGAGAATGGGGTACTACAGATGCTATCACCGCCGAATTCGAAGCTCGGGAATTCTATAAGCCCATTCACCGAGTTTGGGGCGTGACAAAAGAACTAGTAGGAGGACGTCCTTAACCTCATGCAACCGCAAACCATGACACGAGGAAAGACACATTTAGGTCTCAACATGTAGCACCTACAACAGTGGGCTAGAGTAAGATTCCAAATCCTTATTGTAGGCTAAGGCCGAACACTTATTACCGTTGTAGCCAACCAGGCCACTTATCAAACACCTACCCTCAACGCCCTATAGCTTACTTGACCATTAACGAAGGGGGTATTGAAGGTGATGTAACGAAAGAAGACCCTAAATTTGATGAAGATGAACAAAGCACTGAGATATGAGCTAGTGACGAAGAGTGGTTGGATGAGAATCATGGCGAATCCTTAGTCGTGGGTGATTATTGTATACCCCATGGAAGGAGTTGCATCCATAACAACACAATATATTTTGTACATGGTGTATTATCAATGGCAATGTTTGTGATATAATCATAGACAGTGACAATAGTGAATATTATCTCGAAGTTGATGGTGGACAAGTTACGGCCACCTACTTCAAAGCATCCTTCCCCTTACTCGATTGGCTGGATTAAAAAAAAAGTGAACGAGACCAAGGTAACCGAACAATGTACTATCTCATTTTCAATTGGTAAAAATTATAAGGATCAAGTACTTTGTGACATGCTTGACATGGAAGCATGTCATATGTTAGTCAGTCGACCATGGCAATCGGATCGTGATGCGACCCACTGAGGACGAGACGATGTTTATGTTTTCGTCAAGGACGATTGAAAATGGTCCTTGCCCCCTATGACACCAAAGAACCACCCTTAAGCTTCTAAAGTGGATGTGAGTTCCCTTCTAACCATTCAAGATTTCACGAAGGAATCCATGGAAACTGGCTATATTTACGCCATGGTGGTAAAAGGCCGGGAATCAGAGCCCTTAAACATTCCTCTAAGTTAAGTTTAAGGTTGTTGTTGAATGAATTCAAAGAAATGTAGCCTGATGACATTCCTAATGGATTGCCTCTCATGCGAGATATTCAACACCATATCGACCTTATCCCCGGGTATAGTTTACCCAATAGTCCTCACTATCGGATGAGTCCGAAGGAGTGCGATATTCTGCAAGGGTAAGTAAAGGAATCGATACTTAAGGGTCTAATCCAAGAAAACATGAGCCCATGCATCGTACCGACCCTATTAACTCTAAAGAAAGATGGAGTTTTGCTCCATTGTCTATCTAAGAAAGAAGCTTTGTTAGCAATGAAAAAAGTCCATGGAGGAATATATGGGGCTCATCAAGTAGGGAGGAAAATGAGGTCACGCTTAGATGTTACAGCTACTTCTTTTTAACAATGATGACCAATTATATTCGGTATGCAAAGGATAATGAGGCTTGTTAGAGAAATGGGGCAATCCAGCATGTGTTCGCCATAGAGATACATTCTATCATAAAACCTTGGTCATTCTGAGGTTGTGCGATTGACTTGATAGATCAGATCCACCCACCGTCATCATAAATAGATTCGTTTATAATTGTTGCGACAGATTACTTCACCAAATAGGTAAAGGCAAAGCTCATGAAAGGAGTCGGTCATCAAGAAATTATTGAATTCATTGAGAGCAGTACTATCCATCAATTTGGAATCCCAAAATCCATTACAATGGATCGAGGTGCAACATTCTTGGCTAAGGTAGTGCGAGTAATTGCCGACAAGTATATAATAAAATTTTTACATTTGATGCCATATTGCACACAGGCTAACGGCCAGGCTGAGGCTAGTAACAAGGTAAATAAAAATATTCTAAGAAAACTGATTAAAAAAAATTCTCAAGAATGGCACACGAAGCTATCGAAAGCACTTTAGGTTTATCGAAATTCACCGCACACAAGTACAGGTGTGAGTCCATTTACACTAACATATGGACATGATGTACTAGTGCCCTTGGAGGTCACTATGTTATCCTTATGGACCGCGTATCAAGATAAATTGACCCCTCCTGAGTTTATGGAAGTAATGTTGGCCGAGTTTGAAGGGCTAAATGAAGTTCGCATAAGGGCCCTTGATTCAATCATCGCCAATAAAGCGATCATTGCTCGTGCTTATAACAAGAGGGCAAAAGGAAAATCCTTTGGGGTAGGAGATATGGTATGGAAGGTATACTTCCAATTGGTCAAAAAGATCGAGCTTTTGACAAGAAATGGTCTCCCACATAGGATGGACCATATGTTGTTGTCCAAGTTCTTATAGGAGGAGCATATTGTAAGGCCTGTATCCTACTTCGTACCATTCCGTAGGCTTCCGCGGTCCTCCCGGTTGAATTTCGATGACTTGCGATTTGTTATCGACAGTTGCACGCAACCTTGAATCATGTCTCGTATTCCGGAGTCGGCTCAACTCGAGACTTATACCCTAGCGATCGCGCCGTCGCTGCGGTTCTGATGCCGCGTCTCGCGCGTCGAGGTGATACCCAAGCCAGGAGATGTGGGCTCACGTTCAGTTTGAGAAAACACCGCGCATTTGCAAACCCAAGAAAGATTTCAAATCATATCCCATCAATCCCATCAATCACACCTCATGTCAAGTACACATCACCCAATCCTCAAGCAACCCTCAAAGTCAACACCCTCTTACACAAAGTACACCCATCACTCACCTTTTCACCCATCACACCCATCTCTCTCTCTCATCTCTCTCTCTCTCTCATTTTCCTCCTAAGCAACCCACGTCCATGGCTCTCCATGAGAGAAGCTTTGTGTGGCCCACTTCCATCTCCTATCTCCACCATCCAAGTTTGATCTCAACCGTTGAAATTTATCATTTGGAGCTCTAGCATGCATTGGCGGAAGAATGAAGAAGAGATCTAAGGTGGGTGTTCATTATCTCATTTTTTTATTTTGATTTAAAGCCCACATGGTGGGACCCACATGATGTATGCATTGTATCTTGTATGGAGGAGCTCATAGTGGTGGAGCTCCTCCCACCTCATCTGATCTCCCTCTCTTTTTCTCTCTTTCTCTCTCTTCTGATGGGTGTGGCCCACTTGATCCATGCCGTGCAACTGCGTGGACCCACCCGATGAATGTGCTTCATCTAGCCGTCCAGCTGGGATGGTGGAGCCCACCATTATGTATGTGATTTACACCCAACCCATCCAAATGGACGCTGGACTCCAGCAATTTAATAATCATATGTATTTCCCTTTTAGCATTGTATTCAAAGTTTATATTAGTGGATATGTGATGATGATGTTGTTGCTTTTGTGATTTGGGTATACTTGTGGTTATGCTTATTACGAGCTAAATGTACATTAGAAAAAAAAAATCCTCCTTGTAGGATCCTAGGATCAGAATCTGGCGTATGGACGCTAGAAGCCGAGAATAGGGTTCTACGGAGACTGTCGGCACCAGATTGGCGATCGGGATTCCTGTGAATCCGATTTTCGGGTTTGGGACATGACACATATATTTTAAGAGATATGAATGGGAAGGTCGTGAAAGCTCCAATAAATGGCTGATTCCCGAAGCCTCACTTTCCCTCACTTTGAGAAGTTGTTAGAGATCAGGTCAAGTAAAGTTGAAAAACAGAAAGATTAGTAAGTTTTCTTCTTTAATAA
Organism: Magnolia sinica; assembly: GCF_029962835.1. Classification (NCBI taxonomy): domain Eukaryota; kingdom Viridiplantae; phylum Streptophyta; class Magnoliopsida; order Magnoliales; family Magnoliaceae; genus Magnolia; species Magnolia sinica. The sequence goes on along the minus strand of NC_080583.1, from coordinate 65,300,215 downwards.
AAAAAGGCCTTGAAATAAAGGCCATTCAATTACAAATATATTATATATATATATATATATATATATAATACTCAGCCGATCGGTCGAGTCACAGATAGGTTGCCTTGAGTTCTTCAAATTTTTTGACAGCTGACTCATTGACCTTCAAGACCATCGCACGTTTACTTCTCCATGATGGTTGTTGGTCTGTGAGCTCGCGGAGAATGTTGCTGACTTCATTGATGCGACAATCGACGAGTGCAAACTCCTACTTGGCCTCTAACCTCTCGGACTTGCTGGACTCTTCATGAGCTCGATAGAGTTCTATCTGGGACTCAATGAAATTTCTCAGGTCCTGATTGTCCAGCCGATCACGGTCTGGATAGAGCTGTTAGACCTCGGAGAGGTCAGTGAAGAGGTTGCCAGGTACAACCTCCATGGATCATAATATCTCTTTGTCGAAGTGATGTTGATGGATGTAGTGCAATTGATTCTTTCAAGCCGCATCGTAGTGAGCTAAAAGAATCACGAACTCAACACGGAGGGCCGAGAGTTCCATTAGTAGGGCACCACATCATTCGAGTTTAGAATCAGCGCTAGAGTATACCTCTCTAAGCCATTAAAGGTCTGAAATGACCTTAAGAATCTCTTGCAGAGATTCATCGGATGGAGGAATGGGAGAAGGAGTCAATCCCTTCTTCAAGAATTTCCTTTAGAACCCTTAAGGATTGATAGAAGAAATTAGAAGTCATGGCATCAACGCTGGTTGTTGAGGTTTTATGTTTGTGCTATGCTACAAATCCGAGTGGAAAGTGTTGTTTATAGATATCAAAAGCAGTAGTAAATGCATGCATTGATAGGGTTCGATAGTTGGGAACCTGAAGTAGACAGTTGGGTTGTTGATTCGTTTATGAGAATATGGGGGGATGCAACAAAATAAATAAGGTTCCTCGAGGAACGTTGCGTATTTACTACAGTTGAGTCAGCATAAGGTAAAACATACGTGAGTGGAAAAATGCCTAAGAATTGAACACGCGACTAGTGATAAAGGAACTCGGTTGGCTGAAGGAACAATGTTCAAACTAGTTATCTTTGCTAAACATCTCTAGTCGTGACCAATAATAGAAGATTTGGTATCTGAAAAGAAGACATCCTATACCTTGCCAAAATATCAATTTTATTGATAAAAAGATAGATTTATTTATTAATATTGTTAGTCATCAACCGCATTAGATGTGCAGGAAAGAGAAATAGAAAGGGAAATGTAAGACAACCGAGTGATTTAAATTTTCATGCCTTTAAACTCCTCGAGGAGAGCCTGCATCTCAGCCTCATTTTTCTCTTACTTTGGTGCCCAATATGCTCTTTTCTCGATAATGATCGGCATAAGATGAAGCAGCTGGTCAAACCGGATGCTGCTTGAAGAAACCCTGTTTTCGGCTTCTCTCTTTACGTCAAGGCTTATTTTTTACTACATCCGGTTGATGTTGATCTGTTCGTCCAGAAATGAAAGATCTTCTAGGACAATGATGTCTTTGGCGAAGAAGGAACGTTCGCGTTCCTTAAGTTCCTCCCTCAGCCCAGTACAATGAGTCTGCAACACACGAAGCATGGTACGATTGAACTGGTGTCTGAACCCAGCGCAATCGGTCATGCCAAGCCAATTCATGATTCTTACTCACCTCTACAGAGTCTTCCTTGGTTAATGCCTATTGGTGGAGTATTCATAGAGCAATTCAGAGTTGAAGGTGAGCTCAAGATAATTGCATCCCATAAAATACAGACACTTTAGTTTTTAGAGGAGTTCCCCGAGTGCAACCTCTAAATCAACCATTGTCGAAGCCTCTTTAATGAAATAATTTGCATGAAAGAGTAATGAGGATTGACAGAACTCTATTAAGCCCCATTCAAAGATTTCTTTTAGATAGCTTTTAGCGCCAACAATGAAGGCAAGACAGAAGTACAGAGATGAGGTTAGTTTGAATTTAAATAAGGTTTAGATTAGTTTAAATAGAGGATTTTGGTACCTGCAATTCATAGCAATTATAGCAAAAAAAGTGCTACATGTTCAAAGCAACCAGGAACGTGTAGTGATTAAGGTTTCAAATTCAGAATGAGCCCACAATGTCTCAGGTTATAAGGGCCAAGTTAGCAATTAGTTACAAACACACACACACACACACACACACACACACACACACACACACATAAAAGAGCTAAGGCATGGGAAAACAAAAGAGGCTCGACGTACGATTGCATTAATAAGATTTAATCATTATAATAAATCGGATACAATTGAAAAGAAGAAAATTGCTAGATCAATGCCCCCATCTCCTCTAATCAACTCCTCGACACATGTAAAATAGCTTCATGTTTGACAATAACCTTACGAAGCAGACCGATTGTTGTTGTTTGAGCCTTAACAGTCACCGCTAGCTCCTTAACCAATTTCTTCTGATGGCTGAGCTGAGTGTATTTTTCAGCATAGCCTTTCTGCAGATTTTGTAGTTCCATTTTCAGAGCTATCTTGGCCTCCATCTCATCCAACTCGGTCTCAGACAATTTTAGTTTGGTAGCGCAGGTCGAGAGTTGGTTGGCAACCTCCTTAGCAGAAGCCAATTGAGACTCTGTTGCGGCTTGTTCTACTTCAATATGGTTGACAACAATGCATATCATATGTTTTTCTTTAACGATTCCCGAAAACTCATGGAGGGTTAATGATTTAGCCATGAGACTGGGATTTGAGCAGCAGAAGGGATTGTATAATTTGACCAACTTATTGAGTTTGTTGATTATCTCGACTATCAAAGTCCTAGACAACATTGTTTCCAAGAGAATCTAGAATTCTTCATTCAGGCTTTGTAGACTAGTCAAGAGAGAGAGAGGGTGACTCAGCCAAAGTAAATTCTTTGACCAAAACTCACTCAAGGGAAGAGAGAATGTCATTAACCTGAAATTCTTCCTCATCAAAAGTAGCGAGAGTCAGAGCATCACCCGTTATCATTGGTATACGAATGGGTGATAAATGCAAGTCAGGATTCGGGACATCAACTATTACAACTTCCTCGGCCACGACGACAATTCCTTCATGAGCTAAAGATTCCTCAACTATTGGGAGGGCTTGTTCATCGAAGGAAGGGATTAGGAAGATGGTTCTCACAGAAATGGTGAAAAAGGGCTGCTTCTTCTTCTTCTCCCTAATCGACTGCAGTTGGAAGTGTCGGAGGTATGTCGATCATATATTCAGACTCCGACGGAGAGTCATGACCTCGGGAGAATTTTAAGATGGGAGGGCTTCAACGTTGATCGTGTTCTCAGAATCAACAGTCTGGAAATTAGTGATCTCAGGGATATTAATCGATAGTGGGTGTTATTATAACAGTTACGCTAAATGATTTATTTTTTAGTGACTGAAAGCCCCCGAGTAACTGCGAGTAACTGCAAGGAAAAGGCATAGTCAGTCAATACGAAAATCAAGAAAATTAAAGATAATTATTAGGTAAGTAATTTCCACATAAGTCAGAACGGATGGCGTAAGTAATGGATCGTGTGTCCCTGGCCCAAGGATTTTTTATAATCATCGCCAACACTTGCCTCAAAGTATGAAATGATGATAAGGGGTAAGATACTTTTCATCAAAAGGAAGGTCAGGATTATTTAGTATGTCCCTATCCTATCACCATTTATTCCAGCATTTTTTATAATGAGCTTCTTGGTGATGTTTCAAGCCTTTCTCAATTTCTTTTTAGTAATCGGTGATGGAGATGCTTGGCCAATACTTAGTTTTGAAATATTTTTCAAATGAATATATGGTCTCGACCGAGGAAGTACTCGATGTCCATCATCGCTTTGATGGAGCCAGCAATGGTCGATCCATAGTTGTTGGCTGAGGAGGTGGGTCGACACATTAAAAACCAAGACAGGAGGCTTCGGAGGTGGACCAAGCGGAGCTCCCAAGTCAAGAATTCTTTTCAGAACTAGTGGACATTTGCGGATCGGTGGAGGTGCTAGAATAGTGAAATCCTTACCACCACTTTTTGGGGTTTGGGAGGAGCAGCTACTTCTTCATTCTGTGAAGTTTGAGAGAAAGATGTAGCAGCTGATCTCATCTTTAACTTATTTATTTTTTAGCTCAGGGTACTGGCCAATGAGGGTGTTTCCTTCTTCTTTCCTTTAGGCATATGCTTTGTAGAAAGTTGAGCTATGATCTCTTCTCGAGATTAATTCAGTAACCATTGATAAAGGCTTTCCCACCAGACAGCAAAAGTATCCATTACCTGTGGTTGATTTGGATAGTAGGGAAGATCAAGAGCTAGGCTGGCTTCTTGGAAAGAAGAATGGAGATGTCGATAGAGCTCAGCTTTATTAGCGACCGGCCGATTGATAGGGGGTTGGTCGCAAGTCTTTTGGGTAAATGGATAAGAGATATACTGAACCAAACTGAATTGCCGTGCAAGAAAATTCAGGCAATAATGTTCAATCCCAGCCTTGACATTCTTGCTAGAATCAGTTGAACCTCCATATGGAAGGTCTCGGCTGATGAGGTCGCTTTCCCAAGCCAAATGCGTTTGGGATGCATCATGATCGTTCTCTCACGCATATCAGCCGGTAAACCAATCAGGACCATACTCTTTGTCGTGAAATGGAGTGAATGACCTATTTCGTCTACATTTACCCGAAGAGAAGAACAATGTACTCATATACACTGAAAAAGAGTGGGTTTTTTTAGGAGAGTGGACGATGCGCTCTCCATAAGAAGTATAGGTTGCTTCAGAGTGGGTGGGGTGATGTACAAGATGGTAACAAAAGTACTCATAGATCCACATCTGGAGAAGCCATAGTGGTCCTCCTTCAAGATACAAACCTTTGGTGGTAACTTCGTAGATTCCTCTATACATGTGGCCAAGTACATAAGGCATCAAGGCAAGTTTTCGACCTTGAGTAAGGGCCTCAGCCAGATAGAAATATTTAATGGTTATCTGCAGGGCCTTCATGCAGAGCTGGTGTCGATAGATCCAAAGCAATAGAAAATTAGTGTGTTCCTTGTAATAGACCGATCCATTGAGATTACGGTAGACTTGCATGAAGTGTGAATAGGCCTTGTCGGCTTTGTTTGAGAAGTGTGAATTGGGATAAAAGACTTCACCAAAAGTAAGAAGTTAGGTCAAAGCCATGATGTCAAAAATGGTCGGACTCATGGGACCATGGTTGAAGAAAAATGTATTGGTCGATGAACTCCAAAATATTGAAGCCACGATAAAGAGAGGTGGATCTGATGGATAATCGAAAACGGAGGGCTTAATACACTCATCAATGCCCGATGCTCTCTAAGATACCTCATGTTGAGATGAGACGCAGGTGAACCAAGCATCCCATTCTAAAAGGGCCTTTGGCCACATTCGAGGATTCCTCAAGGCATTGGCGGGATCAAGGACAGTCGGATTGGATCAGCAGGGTCTCTTTGAGGTAGAGGTGAAACAAAGGATCTATTTTGATAACTTCTTCAACTTCTGTTGTTGGAGTGAACACTGGACTCAAGCAGTAGTAATCGCCAATGGACGATTGAAAGACTGTCTTATCGATACACTTATCAACAAGAGCATCCATCACTGTAACCAAATCGTTTTGTTGAAAAGACGGAGTGAAAGATAAGGAGGGACCCATTGCTCAAGAAAAAGTTGGAATTCGCTTAAAAGAGAATAAGGAATGAATGCATGAGAATGAAAAAATTCAAAATGACACTTATATCGACTGAGAGGATATGACATTTATTAGGGCATCATTGCAATTGTGTGGGAAACGACGAAAGAACATGTCTCAATACAAGGTTTGAATCTTACTTCGATAAAGTGCAACCATCGCTGACGTGTTTCGCTGAATCGACCGAAGACGGTTATGGAATCGCTGACACATGTAGGCAATAAATACTGCATTCATGAGGGGTCTCACATTGCTTTCACCTTTTTTCCATAGGTAAAGCAATGAGGGAAATATTCATCCCCGTTATTGTCATTCCTCCTAAGAGCCAATCGGAGCAAATTACGTGTGATTTATATAAAATCTGCATGGTGTATTTGGAGATATGAAAAGATTTCTTAGCAAACAATAATTGTAAGTTATCAGACAGTGCCACGTCGATGTCTAAGCAACCAATGAAGAAGCAATCGTGAAGAAATGGTTACATGACATATGACAAAGGGAGAAACAGAAGAATTCAAGTAGTAACGAATGGTTATGGCAACTGTCAGGACATGAGAAGGATCAAGATGGTCGGATCAAAGTTATAAATAGCAAAGGAATTCAACAGAAAAACTTCGTCTCTTACCAACCCAATCAAACCAAACATTACCTTCCAATTATTAGTCAATTTACATTCCATAGTGTAATCCTTTTCTCTTTCTGTCAAACAAATTACATTTCTTAGTATAATCTTTTACTTTTCAACTTGTTGTTTACATTCCGTGGTGTAATTCATAGTGGTAATCAAGTAGCTAGTAATCTTAGCTGTAATTTGGGTCTACGCTCGTACGTCGGATTCAATTTTTCACTTGGAAAGGTATTTTACAATTGTTCTTCTCGACTGACTATAAGAATCGCTTCATTTCACTTTATCTGTATTAACAAGTCATTTGTATGGAAGGCAAAGGTACAACCCATCATCAGAGGACGAACCCCTTCCTCTGAATATTACCTGATCTTATTTATATATTGAGCAAGTGGCTGAATAGGTGACTGATCTCATCATATCTGGGTCATACAATGCATGTCTGCCTATCTTAGTGCTTGGAGTTTTACTTGTTCGGATTGAATTGAGCCACAATTTCAATTCTAGCACGTCCACATAAAACTGAAAATAGAACCACGCAACAATCCAAATATAACCGGGTAAAAAGAATGGATTGACTGAATTTCTCACAAGTATTACATTAGGCCCACTTAGCTTCTAGTGCCAATCAAACCATCTAATTTAAACAATGTAATGGAAATTTTCGATTTGCAAATCCTCCATATCTAAGGGGAGGTTTGGAGGGAGTGGATTAGGTGAGACTCGAGCCTCACCTAAGATGGTGCGGCCTTTACTATAGGGCCCACCTTGATGTATGTATTATGTATCCATACCTTTCATCCATTTTTTCAGTTTATTTTAGGTCATGATCCTAAAAATAAAGAATATCCAAGTATGAGGTGGACCATACTCTAGGAAATAATGGTGATTAAACACTACCATGAAAAACTTCTTACCACAGACCTTAAAATTTCTTTAGTGTTTATTTGCCATCGAAGAGGTCACATAAGCCCGGATGAAAGGGAAAACAAATATTAGCTTGATCCAAAACTTCCGTAGCTCAATAATGGTCCATCTCCATTCTTTCCTAAGGTATGGTTTCCCTGATAATTGAATATGATTCAGTTTTTGAATAATACCCTAAAATGATATGGAAAAATGATGGATGTGGTAGATATAGAATACGTACACTAATCCGCTCCTTGCTAGAATGGGGGAGCAGATTAAGTGAGACCTTAGATCCACGAGGTGGGTGAGACTTCTGACTATGGGGCCACTGTGATACATGTGGCTACGTCCATGTTGTCCATCCATATTGAAAGCTCATTTCAGTGGTGATTGATTATTAAAAAAATCCTATGAGCCACAAAATCTTTGGATCAAGATATATTTGTGTGATCTCTTCATTTAGGTGTTTGTGACCTTATCAATAGGTTGGATGGGAAATAAACATTCCCGTGAAATCCATGAAGCTTTTAATGGTGGGGATTCAATCACGACCATTTCCTATGATGTGGTCCACCTAAGATTTGAGTCAGCTTCATTTTTTAAATCATGCCCTTAAAATGAGCTTTCAAAATGGTTGGACGGTTTTGATTTAATGCACATACATCACTGTAAGCCCAACAGTCGTGGCCCCACGCACCTCGGTGGATCCTGGGTCTCACCAAATCCGCTCCCGCGGATGATGGTCAACAGTAGTAATCGGGGACATCGTAATAACAGTGCTCAATGAGCTTCGTCATGTATGTATCTATCAATGCCATTCATTCATGTTTCCGAGACTATTTCCAAGATCTAAATCTCATATGTACCACACCATAGGAAAGAGGGGTGATTGAACAGTCACCGTTAAAATTTTCTTAATGGTGAAAAAAGTTTTAAATTAAGCTGATATTTGTGTTTTCTCTTCATCCAATGTGCCTGATCTACAAGTTGGATGACAAATAAACATTACATCGAGCCTTAAGAAGTTTTAAATGGCGGGCATTCAATTGCCACTGTTTTCTTGTGGTGTGGTCCTCTCAACACTTGTATCTCACTTATTTATTGGATCATGCTCTATAATGATCTGGAAATATAGATGGCCGGCTTTGATAAAACACATATATATCATGCGGGCCCCACGGAGCATTGTCAGTAGCCACATCGCTACTTAAGCTGTCAGTACGCACTCCGCGTCCGGCAATCGCTGGTAAATGGAAACACATGGGCAAAAAGTTGTAAATGGAAACAAGCAACGGTCCGATTTTCGACCGTTGCTGGTTAACCCCCGAGGAGAATCGCAACGGAAACCATCTCACGGAAACCATCTCTCTCTCTCTCTCTCTCTCTCTCTCTCTCTCTCTCTCGATCTCGAATACGCAGACGGTGTCGCCGTTAGGGTTTTCCAGTCATCCCTCTGTATCTGTCTCTCGCCGGAATACGCAGGCGGCCGCCAGATTTTTCCAGCCATCCCTCTCGGCGTCGATCTCTGACGCATCAACCACTACAGAGGTTGTTCCGGCCAATATACGAGGAGTTTCCCCATCCCTCCTCCTTTCCTATTGCGTATCCAGCTCTACTGCAGAAACAAGGTATCATCTCCACTTTCAACAATTTATTTATTTATTTATTTATTTAATTGAGCCAAAGAACAAGCACCTACCATTCATTCAATCTTTGCTAACACCCATCATACAGAAAACCTAGAAAAAGGAGATGATGCTGGAAACAAACACCAAAACCCAACAAGGGGAAAATAAATCTATAAGGAGACTCTAACCATCATAAAATAGTTTTTCTTTCTTTCTTTTTGGCCATTCAATTGTTTTGTTCAGTACCTCCCAACTGAGGAATGAAACGGTTCTCATATGAAAGTGTCGCCCACATGATGGAAAGCTCGGTTCTCATATGCTTGTGGCATGTGTGTTCGCATGTGGAAGCAGAGAGCTCCACAGTCCACACGCTCTTAGGCTCAGCGTGTATGATATCTGGAAACTTCACCCAGTGGACCCACCATGATTATGGTCCAAAATCAAGATAGGACAATCATCAGTTGGCCACACTAGTACATTGATCATGGTCTGGTTGTCAACCCCTTTTGGTTGTCCCTGTTTCCAAGCCCTTTTTCCCCCTTTCGCCATCTAATCATCACTCCTAAATGTTTCCTTTCATGTGGCCACCAAAGTGATGATTCAGGCTGTATTGTGGATCTTGAGCCTAATAGGGAATGTGTATACAATGGAATGGGGGAATATCCAATACACATCATGGCGTGATTCTACTACAGTACCTCTTCTGCGGTCCTACTTAAGCATATCGAAATTCAAGACAGTAAAAAATTCACGTGGGCCACAACAAGTGAATATATAGGTTTTAGGCGTGATTCTACTACATTACCTCTTCTGCGGTCCTACTTAAGCATTTGATAGGTATGATTTTTGGGATATAAGGTGCCCATAATGAGGCTTACCGATGTGCAGCTTGGATTCCAGAAACATATCATGGGTGAGCCCTGCACAACTCGAGCGTATGGTAATTACCCATACGTTCAAATGCATGTGATCATTCCAAAAATGGTTCCTTTTTTTATTATTTACTTTTTACCGTTGGAAGAATTTTGCTTAAGAACCATGAGATCGCAATCTAATGGCCATTAAACCATTTCAAGCATTAACCAAACCTTGGAAGTTCAAAGGGCCCACAACTCACATCCCCTTGCTAAACTCACACACACACACAATTAAATTTCCGTTCTTCTCTCAAAAAAAAAAAATTAATAATAATAATAATAAAAAAATAAAATAAAAAAATAAAATAAAAAAATAAAAAAGAATAAAAGAAATTTTCTATTCTTTAATTCCATCATCAGAAATTTAAAAAGCTGAAGTCCCAAAGATAGAAGAAAGATATTTGAATTTTCATTCTGTTATTCCATTGAAAGATATTTTCAGCAGCATTCCCTTCTCTGTAAGCTATTTGGGACAATACCTTCAGAAGTTGTAAATCCAATCTAGGATTCCTTTTTTTTTTTTTTTTTTTTCTCGATTTGATGATTTTGGGCTTTTAAATCTAAATCCTCAACACCATTGATTTCTAATGCCCCATTGATCGTAATCACGATGCTGAATTTCAAGAATCCATTCTGCTTCCTTATTTTCCCTGAATTCAGTTTCTAATCTTCTCCACTTGTTCTTTTTTCACCTTTTTTTTTTTTTTGTGTGACTGAAGAATCATTGTCAGGTATTGTCTATGTGACAATCTGATATATTTTTAATTGGTTTATGATTATCGGATTTTAAATCCTCAAGATCGTTGATTTCTAAAGCCTCATTGATCTTAATCATAATGCAATTTCAAAATTTTGTTCTGCTTTTTAATTGGCTCTTTGCTTTTTTCCACTCTAACTTTAGTTCCTTTATTATCTGCTCTACCTGTTCCTCCCCACCCCCCCACCCCTTTTTGCAAATGAAGAATCATAATCAGGTATTGTCTTTAGGACCATGCCTTGTTTCTAAGAAAATGATAGTCTAGTTCCAACAATCTGATTTGTTTTTCATTAGTTATTTGTATGTTTGCCTGATTTCTGTACCTGTTTCTTAAATTCAGCTCCTTTTAATGTTTTTCTCATGGGTGTCTGTTTACTTGAGTTTTGCTCTTATTTCCTGAATTTCAGCTTCTTTGAATCTTTTGTGATTTTAGTTTGGTATCCTTCTTTGAATCATATCAAGCTCCCTAAAGCTCAGTTGTTGGTAACTTTCTAGCTTCGATTTTGCTTTTAGAATTCAGTTTTTGTCGGTTCACTTGAATTTCAATCTATTTACTGGGTTCAATCTATCTGAATCCTCCTCCACTTATCTTAATTATATATCGCCTTTCAGGGGTGAATTTGATCCCAAAAAACTTTCAGGGGTGAATTTGATCCCAAAAAATAATAATAATTTAAAAACAAAAAAAGGAGCAAAAAAAAAAAAGCAATTCTGCTGTTGGACTTTGATAGAACTATTAGTCTTGAAAGAATCCAGTGGTTTGGTGATTCAAATGTTTGTCTGATATGACTCATCATAGTAGGCCATGCGTAAAAATTTTGGGCCTTTTTTTTTTTTTTTTTTTTTGGATGTGGACCATTGGTGTATTTATCTTCGTAACTTTCTGTAGAGGAGAATTTGCCTATGGATCCTCTTGAACAATTAGAAAACCAAATTATATTGTGCATATTTTCCACAATTTTTTTTTTTTTTTTGAAAGAATACATTTTCCACAAATATCAGCATTTATTATTATTATTTTTTATTACTGGGGAAAGTTTAAGGAGTATTTCATGTAAGCTGTTTATTAGAGATATATCAGGGTTGATATTCTTAGGCATTATAAAATTCCAACTTCATTTTCTTTCTTTTCTGAGTCATATGATTTTCACCTTTAAATCTTCAAGAGCAGGAAATTTTAGATGTTTTTTTAGTGTTCTGTTGATCTTAATCAAGATGTTAAATTTCAAATATCTCTTCTACTTTCAATGGGTCTTTCTTTGTTTCTTTTAAATCTTTTACCTGTTTTTTTCCCTTTCTTTTGACTGAACAATCAGAATCAAGTATTCTGTACAAGCATGCTTTGTTTCTAACCGAAGGATTCAGATTCGTTTCAGAATCTACTCTAGTTTTAAGTTTGATTTTTGTTCATTTGCTTGGGTTTTTTTTTTTTTTCCTTCTTATTTCATGAATTTGAGTTGTTGCAGCTTTTTTTTTTTTACCTATATCATTCCTGTTTAAGTAATCCATCATCATCATCTCCCTCCCTCTAATCCATCTTTGTTACTCAGATCTTTTCATAGTCATTATTATAAATTCTAATTACCATTTCTATAAATATTGCTGGTTCTTTATATTCCAATCATCTTCTCTGACTCAATTGAGGTCTTTTGATCAGGACATGGGCCACAACAAACTCCCGCTAAAAGTGATCCGATGCGACAAGCATAGGAAAAGCGCCTTCTCAAAGCGGATAAAGGGGTTGAAGAAGAAGGCAGCAGAGCTCGCCACCTTGTGCGGAATTGATGTGTGCATGGTCTGTTGCGATCCCAATGGTGACCCGCTAGAGACATGGCCAGGGAGCCGGTCTGAGGTCATCCCCATCATTGAACGGTACAAGAAGATCACAGAAACTGGAAGGAAAGGGAGCATCACTGATGTTTGCAGCGTGTTAGAGGATAAAATAAAGAAGTTGCAACGGGACCTTGATAGGCAGCAAGCAGAGAATAATAAGCTCATTCTCTACCCTTCGCGGGATCATCGACTGGACGGGATGTCGGAAGGATATTTGAGGGAGTTAGTAGGCCAGCTTGACATGAAATTGGAGAAGTTGAGAGGGAGAATTGAGATGGTGAAATCTAGTAGTGACAAGAGGAGGTTGAACATGCAAACGGAACAAGAGCTTGTGAAAGAAGATTGCAATGCACCTCTTCCTCTTTCCTATGTTACACCTCTGCATCACATCCACACGAGTTCTCAAAATCTAGGTTTTGATATTGACATGGTGCAAAATGAACAAGAGCATGTTGTAGAAGAAGATTGTAATGCACCTTCCCATCTCTCCCATCTTCCACCTTTTTATCACCTCCAAACAAATTCTCAAAATCTTGGTTTCGATTCTGACATGGTGCAAAATGAACAAGAGCATGTTGTAGAAGAAGATTGTAATGAACCTCCCCATCTCTCCTATCTTACACGTTTTTATCACCTCCACACATATTCCCAAAATCTTGGTATCGATTCTGACATGGTGGGAATGGAACAAGAGCATGTTGTAGTAGAAGATTGCGGTGCACCTCTCCCTGTCTCCTATCATACACCTTTGTATCACCTCCACATGGATTCTCAAAATCTTGGTTTCAATTCTGACATGGGTTCAGAAATGCCCATTCTCAATGGCAATATTATGAGTGGAAATTCATATGATTGGATGGTTGGTTTTCAAGATTTCAAGACAAATGAGTGTGGAACTGAGATACTTCTCCCAACTTCAAATGAGTTGGAGTACACAGGATTTCCTCTATTGGGTTTGGAGCCGCAAGATTCAGTAGGACTTCTGAATATCGAGCAAATGGAGTATGAAAATGATACAAGTTTTCAAATTCCGAACAGAGCATTGGGATCATGGAATTCTTTGGCAAGCTTTCGGTGAAGGGAGTTTTGTGTTTTTACCTAGGTGATTTTGCATTTTAGGATATGAATTACAGAAGCAGCAATTTTGTTTTGTGGGAACTCCATTTTTTGGGACTTTGGTATATACCAGCAAACCCTTTATAATGTGGGGCATTTTGTAAATAGCAGAAAGGATATAGCAGAATAGAATTGTAAATAGTGGAAAGGATATAGCACAACAGAGTTGTAAATGTGATACAAGTTGTTATAATATGATTATCGCTATACGAAGTTTGCAATTATCTAGCATTACCCATGTATTTAAAGACTGATTTTTGTTGCCAAACTGGTGATTGTGAAAAGTTAAAAGCTTCAAAAAAACATGCAGGGCACATTTGGAGGCAATGTGAATTGGATTGTAAGGTTAGTCTGGTAGAGTGGAAACTCCCAAACTGGTTGTTTCCTTCTTCAGCATTCCTATTCTGGACAAGGCAGGATTCAATACCAACATTTCTATCTTAAGCTTAACATGCAAACAGACACGTGGGGTCCACTTTTAATGTCATCCAATCCATCCATCATTTGCACCCCCATCCCATTCTCCTCAACTAGCAAAAATCAGATAGGCTGCACTAAGTAAAATCATGCATAAAACTCCTAAATTCATGTGTTGTGGTCCACCTGAGTTTTGGAATGTGCTGATTTGTTGGTTATCCCATTCATCCTGGTTGGATAGCATCTTCTGAATTAATTATAAGGAATATACAGAAGATAATGGTCCCCACATGCAATCCTGAAGGTTTTTAATGGTGGGTGTTCACGTCCCAACTGTTCCCTGTTGCATGGCTGACCTGAGTTTTGGATCAGCCTGATTTTTGGCACCAAGGAGAAAAATAGTGGGTGTAAATGATGGATAGTACATCATCTTCCCATAGTGCAGTAACCTTTGCATCTTTTGGTAGTGGTAACAATGTAGTATGCAAATTGAGTCCTAAGACATACTGATCTGACTCATGACTTTGATTTCCCCCAATAAATGCTTGTGAAATTTAGTTAAAGTGCCTCATTCTGACATTATGGAGTGCTGCATAGGCGATTGATCCTACTCCCAATGAAGAGGCCGTTATGGGAGGAAGGATATCTGTAACAATGAATACAAATGCTGATGTTTGTGCTGTCCAGAAGGCTGGAGGAGAGGGTGTCGTGCAAAGTGTAGTCATGCAGTGTTTGCATGTTGCTTCCATAAAAGTTGCTGATATAACAAGCAAAACTATAATGTTCTGTTTTCATGCACTTGGCCTGCTGCCCTGAAATTCCTATATAATGAGCATAGATGTTGATTTGACTTGGTGAACTCTGTGAAAAGTTCTCTATTTGTTCAATCATGTGTGTTTTGGATTTCCTTAATTGTGTCCTTGTTGCTGGATAGTGATTAGCAAGTTGTATCAAACAATGATGCAGTGTTTGATTATATTCTCAAAAAACTAGGGTACATAAATTCAGGAGTATAAGCAACCAATTATTTATTGTGTTAAAAAATATGAGTCAGTAAAAAATATGGAAATAGTAAGAAGAATCATGCACACCAAAATTTAGTTTGCTTCAATAGATAATACTTGTTCTTATTGTTCTTATATCAAGGTCAATGGTTTCTGCAGTCATTACAAATGCATATCTTCCGGCCCTACCTTGACGATTATTTCATTCTATTGTAAACCTGTGCAGGTAGAAACTTACAATACAGAAAGAGCACTGAGAAAGGTCAAGTGTCACTTGTCATTGATTGATGTAGATGCTGATGGACTAGATATTAAAATGAGGGTGCCCAGAGAGCAATATGTTACTAAAAAAATGGTTGGTGAATTGTTGAGAAATCATGTGAAGAGACTACAAGATGACCTAGATGACAGGCATAGTAGTGAGAGTAATGTTGTTGAAGTTGAAATTGGTTCATCACAACAAGAAGATATCAAAGGAATGGCTGGAAGCAATTAAAATTTCAATGGCGGGTCTTCAAGTTGGCATGTCCTTATACTGCAGTTCTATTTAATTGTGATGGAACTAGTCTAGTCTTTTGTCTTTTTTCTTTTTTTCTTTTTTTTGTAGGACATGTTTGATGGTTAAAAAAACATTGTACATGAAAGTTCACTTAACAACCATTGTATGTTAACATCTCTTGACTCATCACCGTTTGATCACATACCTTGGAACGTACAGTAATACCATATGTTTGAGCTGTGTGTGGCCCAACGGGATATTTGAGTGACATCCAACCTGTCCATTGGATACATCCCCTAATGTTAGACAGACATCCCAATCCAACTTGATTCATAACTTAGGTGAGCAAAACCAAAGGGAACAATGGCGGACATTGGGGGGAGAGACACTCTCCGTAGAAACTACCAAATGAAATATGGGGTCCACCATGTTGTTTATAAGTCATCGAAGCCATGCATCAAGTAACCCCCACTAGGGGGGGGTGGGTGGTGTGGGAATTTCATGTGGGCCACAACAAGTGAATGTATAGGTTTTAGGTGTGATTCTACATTGCCTCTTCTAGTGTATCCCACCTGAGCTTTTCATAGGTATGATTTTTGGGATTTAAGGAAGGTGCCCATAATGTGGCTTTCCAGATGCATATTTTGGATTCTAGAAACATATCATAGGTGAGCCCTACCCAGCCCGAGCATTAAGCAAATCTAGGAAGCTCTCTTGCATCCCGTGTCTATTCCTTGCTAAATTCTACATCTCACTGAAAATTTTCATTCTTTGATTCCATCATTAGAAATTCAAAAGGCTAAAATCCCAGAGAGAGAAGAAAGATACTAGAATTTTTTTCTGCTATTCCTTTGGAAGTGATTTTCAGCAACATTCCCTCTCTATGTAAGTTGTTTCGGTCGATTCCTTCACAAGGTATTCTAAATCCAATCTAAGATTCCTTCAACTTTTTCTCAATTTTATGATTTGGGGCTTTTAAAACCTCGAGACCATTGATTTCTTAAGCTCCATTAACCTTAATCAAAGTGTTGAATTTTAAAAATCCATTGTGCTTTTGATTGGTTTCTTTCCTTTCCCTGAATTTAGTTTCTTTCTAATCTTCTCCACTTGTTTTTTCCCTTTATTTGTGACTGAAGAATCATAATCTGGTATTGTCTACACAACCGTGCCTTTTTTCTAAGTTAACCATTGTTTAGTTTCAACAATAAAATCTCTTTTTAATTGGTTTATGTTTATAAGGCTTTTATATCCTCAAGACCATTGATTTCTAAAGCCCCATTGAAGCACAATGCTGAATTTTAAAAATCCGTTCTGCTTTAAATTGGATCTTTGTTTTTTATCCCTAAATTCAGTTTGTTTTATCTTCTCCGCCTGTTTTTCCCCCTTTTTTGCAATTGAAGAATCATAATCAGCTATTGTCTGCAGGACCATGCCTTGTTTTTAGGAAAATCATAGCACTACAAGAAATAGGGGAATTACTGGTGCATTTTTACCGGTGGCCAACTTATACTGCCTGTTTAGATATGAATTACCGGTGGCCGCCCCTAATGTAGGAAACAACTGCCCCTAAAAGTTTTTACCGACATTTTTTAGGATATCTTTACTGGCGGTCACAAAACCGCCAGTAAAAGGTCCAAAAAACAAAACCCCCAAATCTCATTTCTCATTCCCTTCTCTCCAAAAAACAAAACCCTAGCTCATTCTCTCCTCTCCCAAACCAGCCATAAGCTCTCTCTCTCTCTCTCTCTCTCTCTCTCTCTCTCATACAAATCCTCTTCTATTCTATTCACATTGCTTTTGTTTTCTGCTCAAAGAAGAAAAGAAGTTGATATTCAAAAATGCCCTTTGTTAGAGCAACAGAGTAGTAGGTAGTAGAGGCGAGGAAATGTTATTATTTGGAGATCTCTATTATCTTCACACAATGCCTCTCTCTCTCTCTCTCTCTCTCTCTCTCTCATACAAATCCTCTTCTATTCTATTCACATTGCTTTTGTTTTCTGCTCAAAGAAGAAAAGAAGTTGATATTCAAAAATGCCCTTTGTTAGAGCAACAGAGTAGTAGGTAGTAGAGGCGAGGAAATGTTATTATTTGGAGATCTCTATTATCTTCACACAATGCCCCTCTCTCTCTCTCTCTCTCTCTCTCTCTCTCTCTCTCTCTCTCTCTCTCTCTCTCTCTCTCTCTATATATATATATATATATATATATATATATATATAGGAAAGGGGAAATGCCAAGGTTTCTTAAGATATGTTTTTCGACGAATGTCGATTTGAGATGAAAGCATTGTCTGCTACTGAGCTAGGGTTTCTATATTTCTCTTGGAATCATGATGACCAAACGCATATGCAAGCTCTGTATCCTTCTCTTCTTTTCTACATTCCTCATTTCATTTGGTTTTGTTTTCTAGGGTTTTCTTTAAGAAATGAGACACCTTTGTTCGTTTCCACCATTCTCTCATTTTATTACCTTTTTTTTTTTGAATTTTTTGAATTTTTTGGTCGATTTTATTGAATAAGGGAAAATGGTAGATCTATTTCATTTGGATTGCAATATCTCTCTCTACAAAATAAAAATTTCTGGATTTGAGGATGGTTGTCTTATGTATGAATATGAGTGTCTTGCATGAGGATGTTGGTTTTGGGGATTTTAAGCTCTCTCTCTCTCTCTCTCTCTCTCTCTCTCTCTCACATACAAATCCAATTCTATTATATTCTCATTCTTTTGTTTTTAAATCACTGCTCGAAGAAGAAAAGAAGTCGATATTACAAAAATGCCCTTCGCCAGAGTAGTGAGTAGTAGTAGTAGAGGCGAGGAAATGTTATTATTCGGAGATCTCTATTATCTTCACATAATGCTCCTCTCTCTCTCTCTCTCTCTCTCTCTCTCTCTCTCTCTCTCTCTCTCTATCTATCTATCTATCTATTTGTCTATTTGTCTGTCTATCTATATATCCACACACACGCACGTCAATTTGAAAGCATCGTCTGCTACCAAGCTAGTGTTACTATATTTCTCTCTGAATCATGACGGCCAAACACACGTGCAATTTTCTAGGGTTTTCTTTAAGAAATGAGACTTGGGTTCGTTTTCGCCGTTCTCTCATTTTATTACCTTTTTTTATTTTTTTGAAAAATTTGGTGGATTTTATTGAATAAGGGAAAATGGTAGATTTGTTTCATTTGGATTGCGATATCCCTCTCTACAAAATAAAAAAGTTCTAGATTTGAGGACGGGTGTGTCTTATGTATGAATATGAGTATCTTGCTTAAGGATGTTGGTTTCGAGTGTTTTGAATTCGGACAGAGGGATTTGGTTATCTTAACCTTGGCCGATCACAGAGGAGTTCATGGCCCATGCTTCTAGTGTGAACTACCTAAAGATTGGGTGGAAATCATCAAGGGTTCGATCACGAGCAGAGAAGATCACAAGGTGAATTTGTGGGCAATCCACAAGCCGAATGTGGTCACAGGTGGAGAAGATCACAAGGTGAATTTGTGGGTTATCGGCAAGCTGAATGCTATATTGGTCAACTCTATTATCTCCGGCCCTCTCTATTTTGTATTCATTTTTACTTTCTAGATTGCTTTGCATCATCAGAATCCACATTGTGCTAATTATATGTCCGAATATTGCTTATGAAAGATCTCCAACCATAATTGCAATAAAAGGGATGCAGATTATTCACCGTGATTCCATTAGAAGGATAATTTCTTTTTTTCTTTTTTCTTGGTTGAGTGGATATATACAAAGTTTCCATGTAATACCATTAGACCCAAAGCAGTTGAGTGGATTTCCATGCCCTTGCTTTCACCACCTCCTTCAAGCATATACCTCAACTATTAAGACATGTTGCAGGATGGGCCAACGACGACTCAAACGCTTGACCTTGCATCCTCACTTGAAGGACTAGGTGGGGCACGCCCAGTTGGTGAAGCCATGACAAACGCATTGTGGGGTTGGTGCAGAGGGTTGCAATGGCGATCACACCTTCACGACTTGGATCACATCTTGGTCCAAAACTGCCACCTAGGTCGCCCAAGGTCCTTACCCTAGCGTGGTGGATTTGCTAGAGCTACAGGTTCATTTGCAACTATCTCGTAGAGCCTAACCAAATCAAGTCATATGAAGTAGACTAGCTATGCAGTCTCCTCTACAAAGTTTCTCATTATTCTCATTCTCTATTTTTACAAAAAGAAATTGCCCAAGTTGCATGTGATTGTGAGCAGCACATTGGGACATAGTTTGATCGAATGGATCAGGTTAGATATCACTTGGCACAAAATTATCATTTTTTTATTATGTTGCCCATGACACTAAAAAAAATCATATTAATTTGATCTATCCTATAATATTTTGAGTTTTCTCTATCCTATTAGTTTCCAATTAAATTGAAAATTATATTTGAGATTTTAGTTGTTTTTTTTTTTTTTTTTTAAACGCAAAATATCAAAATCTTTGAGATTTACTTTATATTTAGATGTAGGGATGGTGAGATCTTCTTGGTTTGGAGGGGAATGATATTAACTAGGTTTAGAGAAAGATGTCAAAAAGCCCACCTGGCTATAGAGAAGAATGATCCACCATTGAGCATCAATAGAAATGGCCCCTAATATATCAATTGACTTTAGAGTTTAGAGCTTCTTATCAACGTTCTTTATTAAGCATTAATAAATTTGCCCTCGGCATTTCATTTTTCTTATTTAGAAACACTGATTGAACTGTTGTAGTTATAAGGCGTACAAATTGTTGTATGCAGATATATGTTCATAAAAGTTTGCATGGTAGCAATTCTTTCTCTTTTCTTTTTCTTTGTTTCCTTTTTTTTTTTCTTTTCTTTTTCATGGTGGTCATCTGTTAATCAGTTAAAAAGTTCTGTAATAGAAAAAATTTCTCTGCTTACCGGCTTTGTTTGTGAATCCCCTATTTTGCTTTGTCCTTTCGGCCCTTCTTTAGTGATTTAGATTGTCTGGTCAAGCAATTTGATCTACGAAGGAGAATAATGCATGGGCATTTTCACACCGGGCTCGAGTGGGGTGACCTGTGGGATGCAAGGGCACACTTGGGGTGGGTGGCCCGTGTGATGTGGGTGGTTCGTGTGAGGCTGGTGGCTCATGTGAAGTGAAATCCATGTGATGTGGGGCCCACGAGGGGAGTTCAGCCGAGGTCCTAACTCATGAGATGTAGGGTCTGGGCTATGAGATAAAGGGATTGATTCGTCATACTCTATCAGTTCGAGCTTTTAGAGCAAGTGGTTATTGTCCTGCATCAAAGTGGCATTAGAGCGTGAGGTCTCGTGTTCGAGACTCCTCACCCGGGGTGATTAATGCAGGGGCATTTTCACACCCATGCTCTATCAATTCGAGCTTTTCAGAGCAAGTGTTCAATTCTCCTGCATCAAAGAAATTCTTAAACCAGTGATTTGTTATCAGAGCAAATAGCAACACCCAATTCATTGGACATGCATCTTTTTTAATAAAACCAGGCTTGTGTTCTAAATGGTGAATTTGATTGCCTTTGAGACTGCTTTATAGATGTTATAACCTACCTGAAGCCACACTAGATACTTGCTTGTCTTATTTGCTGCTTTAATATTTCTTTGAGTGTAAGGAGCTTACTGCTGCGACCAGAGATGAGGGCAGAACAGTTATCTTGGTGAAGCAATCAAGATTCTTCATTGCTTTCTTTCCTTTGTTCCTTCTTTTTCTTATTTCTCAGTTCGGTTCAAATTATTTGCAGAAGTTCATTTATGCTTGTTCTTTTATACGTTACCCAACTACACGGAGAATTAAAGGGATTTAGCATTGATGCTGAATCTGTCTATCGTGCAGTCCAAACTCTGGTGACTTATATTCATTCAATATACATTTTCTATTTATTTTAATGAGAAATGCTTCAATGCTGTCAGAGCACTATAAGTTATAGTGCTCATAGTTGCATCGGGTAACTGATCAGTCTAATAGATCAATCTAAATTGATCTAAACTGTCCATCAAGTATACAACACATTTCAAGGGCTAATATGTGAAAATAAGAATGATCAGATGATCAAATCCTCCTAGACCTGGCCTTATTTTTTGTAGCTTCCTTTTTTCCAACCCATGGATGAGATGGTTAGAATTTCCTAACAGTAGTAATTCTTTAGGATCAATCCATGATAAGAACTATCAAATGGACAGATTGAATTGTTGGTTGGACTATTTTTTGTACAAATGATCTTGACCATCCATATTGGAGGCCATTGATCAGATGGTAAAGATCATCAGATCAGTGTGATATTTCCATGGTAACCCATGAAATGTGCATTGGACCTAATGGACTCTAGATCAATTCATGAGACTCTTTTAGTGTCCCAATGCAACTGGGAGCACTACAACTCAGAGCACTGTAGCATCTCTCTATTCTAATACATGTTAAATAGGGATGCTGACCTCGTATGCACAATGTAACACCCAATATCACACCCATTTCATGGGGACATGTGGCCCATGTGCATGATATCAGGACCAGGCACTGTCTTGCCAACATGGATTGGACATAGTCAAAGATCTTGCCTATGATGATCCAAACTGCTCAAATTGAGCATTTTTGTTACTTTGAATCCTTTTAGCAGTCCCCATTTTGTTAGGATCATATGACCAATGAGGTTCTTCGGATTATGGCCCATCCATGATGGGCTCACACCAGCTGAGTTGTCTAGATGGTGTACATGCTTTTGCAGATGTTGTATCCACAATTCATCTCTATGGAGCCTGTGATGTTACTATTCTTTTTTAGCAAATGATCTTTTTGCTGGATAAGCAAAGACTAATATTAAGCTTTGCCATGTCTCAGGAGACAAAAATTAGTCGAATAGATGAGAAACAGGTACCATTTTTGTGAGAATATTATATTATAGGAGCATGATTAGTTCTTGCATGTTAGTATGCACTGATGGGTACGGTATATATGAAAATATGTTTCAGGATCTTACAAATCTAGGATTTTATCGCTTGCCAATCTTGTTCAGGGACTCCTTGATGTCCAGAGGCGCCAAGAACTCTTCGTCAATGTCTTCTTCTTCTTCTTCATTCTCTCTTCTTCTTCTTCTTCTTCTTCTTTAATCCTATCTTCTTGTTGTCTACCACCTAAGCCCATAGGACTAAGGATATCCTCATCAATAGTCCTAATAGGCTCAGATTCAGCATCAGATCTCGGGAACCCATAACACCTAGCTAACTTGCAAACAAAGCGGTTAAAAGGCAGACCGATGTTGGGAGCGTTGGCCGCAACCTTTACAATTTGATAAAGCACAATCGATGGAAGACATACATTCTCCCTGTGGCCCACTTGGTAAAGGATGTCCACCATGTAGGGCGTCAGTTCAGTGTGGTTCCTGCCCTCGGGTACACGTTGAAGGTAAAGATGCAATGAAGCACACGATACACTAGAAGCATCGACGTGGCTGGTAAGCTGTTGTTAGATTTCCAGTTGATGAGTTGGTGTTCACACCCCAAGTATAGGGTTGTGATGTAGTAATAATCTCGGCCAAACTGAGGTCGAATCCACAGGGACTGAACCTTGTACATAATCTGAAAATAACTTGAATTAAAACTAGGCAAAGATGTAATCTAAATCAGAGAGAATTAAGAGAATAATGGTGAATTAATTAACTAAAACTTGTAGAATTCAAAGGTGGGAAACTAAGGTGCCAAGGATCCACTTGTAGCGATCAGGGAGATTTATTCTTGATTCACAAACATAACTGGATTCAAAGTCCTATACTCATCCAGATAGAATATACTTCATTAAAAACAATTATGAACGTCCTTTGATCTAGTCATCAATGGATAAGAGGTATGAGAATTAGACTTGATTCCATCACAAGGCCAGGCCCATGAGACAAAGCAAACAACAGAATCTAATCAATCCACATCCATCTGAGAGAGTTATGAACCTTAGGAAGGGTTCCATCATCCAACCATACCCAGGAGACGATGGTGAACAACAGGGCCTCCTAACTTCATAATCATAATAATGAAAAGAATATGCTCAAAGCTATCGCATATCTATTGTAATTTAAGTCATAACAAACCATTAAAAATTAAAAACATTCCTTATAATCAAACTAGGATCAAAATCAATTCAAAATAAAAATAAATTAAAAGGCATAAACAAAAATCTATCATCTCACTACAAGCTTCACCTCTTAGCCCTAGATAAGATGTTTAGGTGAGGCTAAAAATCTTAAAAGCATCAAAACAGAAATAATCTAAAAGGGAAGAAAGGAAAACTCTTAAGATGGCCGGCCCACGCTCCACGATCTCTCTCCTTTGCTCCCACGTCCCAAAGATGCCTTTCCACGTCCTTCTCTCTCTCTCTTTTATAGGCCCCATGGGCGGTTTAGAGTGGAGAACCGACTCCACTTTCGCAGCAAGAAGCGGTGACGCAACAAAAGCGTGGAAACAGCTGCGTTTGGATGAAATTTTGAGACGGTGATCATTGCAAACGTGGATTCTAACTCCTTGGTTGGGGTAAAGACCCCCCTCTGAAGGTTCTAAATGGTTTCGATCACCTATCTGACCACAAACAGTGGCCCACAACTCCCGCAACGTTTGGAAAAACCGGACGTGCGTATAGTGTGAACAGACTGCGCTAACCTGTTCGGTGGGCCATACATTGATGTTTTTGGTGAAATCCACTCCGTTCATTGGATTCCTGATGAAATTTCAGTCCGAAAAGAGCAGTGTTGGTTGAGTTTTTATGCGGTCCACTGTATAAAATCAATTCGCCTTTCCATCTTTCGTTTTCTGGCGATCCACGTGTGTATGTGTGTATGGGGCCAAAAGGCCACTATAGCTAGGTTCGTCCCTACCCAGGACACAATGGACAGTCTAGATCATCCATTTGGATGATGGGTAGGGCCCACTATCAGAACCCAATCGACTAGTGTGGTTGCTGTTTGAATTTTTAAAATTTGAGGAAGTAGTCGGTCAGCCCTCTGTTTTACGAGATCCCATGTCCGGTGTGGCTCACATGCGCATGTGCTATGTACACGTACATGAGCATTTGGGGTCCATCATGATGTATATATGAAATCCGCTCCGTTCATCCGTTTTACCACCTTATTTAATGGGCTGAGACCAACATTGAAGCATATCTAGATATCAAGTGGGCCCCAGATCAAAGTATTATGGGCTGATCTGTCCGTTAGGCCACTTTCACAAATATCCAATAGCTGAAATTTGACTTGCACGGTTAATTTATGATTCTCAGGCCATATATAAAGTTTTGAGCCGAACGGATGGTAGGAACCCTGTAATCTTGCATTCTGGATGATTTTCAGGCCTCTTTAACGTGAATTTCTTGATTTTCTCGGATCTCTAGCATGTAAATTATTCGATCTCGGTCCTCTAGGGTCCGTCCCTTACCTTGGTGATTCTGGAGCATCAAATCCATGCATTTAACACCCTTTTTCAGTCCAAGCTCCCAAATTCACCTTGTAGCACAAACACAATTTAAAATAGGACGTTAAACAGTATTATGTTCGTAAAATCCGATAATAACTGAGGTCTAATATGTAATATTTGACCCTTAACACAATTTCCAACCAGCATTTTGCTAGTCCCGAGCAAAGTATGCGAAAAACAAGTTGAGAACCACAGGACAAATTCTATAAACTCGAGTGATTTTTGAAAAACAATCCATATACTAGAATTCTAAGATTCATGAATATTGGGCATTACTTTCTTCTGGACTTAAGTGCACAGTAAACTTCATAGTCAAGTTTAAAGTATTAATCCATATATTAGAACAATTCTAAACATTGAGTGTCATAAGTGTATAGTGTAATCTCGGCTTATCAATATTAAGAGTTCAATCATCAATTTTCATGATAACATTGATAATCAAATAGACTGTTTCTGGATAACCAAACCTAAACCGAAACTTCCCTTACAGTTCAGCCTTTTTATCCTTCTGTCTTTTGATTTTTCCATCGATGGCTTCACGGTGTGTCAACCTTTTTAAAGATCTTTAACAAGAAGTCATTTCGAACACAACTGTTTTTTAGCTGGGTATAATCTCTTCTTCTTCTTTTTTTCAATGAACATGATGGACAAATTCCTCAGGCTGGTTCCTTCCATGCTTCGTGATTACCAGGTTAATAAGTCAATATCGAACTGAAACCTCAATGTGTAAGTTAGATGTGACATGTGAAATCATAACTCGATCAATGTTTAAAACTTCTAATCATGGATTAACAATTCGAACTTAACTGTGGAATCTAAAGATAGCTGAGTCCAAGAGTCATAAATTACCAACATTACGTATCTTATACTTTTAAGATCAAGACCACCTTCAAAATCACTTCAAATTCACAAGAATTTTCAGAAAAATTTTAAAAAATTTCACAATTTTTGCTCAAGACCAAGAAAATACTAATTAGGTACCTAATCTCTCATCCCCAACCTAAAATCTACATTGTCCTCGATGTAAAAGATATAAGCATGCAATGCACATGAGACAACGAAAGTAAAGGAGAAGTAATGGAAAGATAATACCTGATGATGGAGTTAAGCGACTTTTTCCCAAAGAGATTTCAGCATGACGGTGGTTTGGCACAAGACTCAATACAACAAAAGCAAACTATCTTAAAACAATTGGCAAGCAAACTATCCTAACGGCATAAAGCCGACTATCCTATAACAACATCAAGCAAACTATCCTAGTCCTATGAAAGTAATGAACCGACCTATACCTCCATCAAACTAGGAGATCAATCCTGGTAAACAGGATCATTCAGAGGCATAGACATGTCCTCTGAATCAAATTTCTCAACTAATGACTTTAATCGATGTCCATTTACTTTAAACTCATTACCATTGTCTGAATTCCGAATCTCAATAGCCCCATGAGGATAAACATTGATAACGGTAAAAGGGTCAGTCCAACGAGATCGGAGCTTACCCGAAAAGAGATATAACCGAGAATCATACAAAAAGACTTTTTGACTTGGCGTGAATGATTTTCGCAGAATGCGTTGATCATGAAATGCCTTCATCCTATCTTTGTAAATTCTCAACATCTCGTATACATCGTTCCCAATTTCTTCAATTCATTCAACTGAAGTTTGCGTAGCGAGCTAGCGTTGTCCAAATTGAAATTCAGATTTTTGATCGCCCAGTAGGCTCTATGTTCCAACTCCATAGGCAAGTGACAAGCCTTCCCATTGACAAGTCTAAAGCGAGACATTCCAGTAGGGGTCTCAAATGCAGTACGGTAAGCCCATAAAGCATCGGTCAATCGAATTAACCAATCATTACGATCGGGGTTAACCATTTTTTCCACAATGAATTTGATTTCCCTATTGGAAATCTCAGCTTGCCCACTTGTCTGTGGGTGGTATAAGGTGCTCACCTTATGGGAAATACCATATTTTTTTTATTAAACTCTCGAATGGTTTATTACAAAAATGTGAGCCCCTATCACTAATGATGGCTTGAGGCATTCTGAACTGGGAAAGGATGTTCTCTTTTAAGAATTTAATGACCGTGCGATGGTCATTATTTCGGCACGGAATCACTTCAACCCATTTAGTAACATAATATACTGTGAACAAAATGTATAAATTTCCAAAAGATTGGGGGAATGGTTCCCTGAAATCGATGCCCCATCAATCAAATGCTTCTATGATAAGAATGAGGTTCAAAGGCATCATATTTCGATGAGACAAAACTCCTAATTTCTGACAACGCTCACAAGCTTTGCAAAACTCATGAGTGTCCCTGAATATAGTAGGCCAGTAAAAGTCGTACTGTACAATCTTGGTCGTGGTCTTTTTAGCAGAAAAGTGACCACCACAGGCCTGTGAGTGACAGAAGGAGATGACACTCTGATGCTCATCGTTTGGTACATATTTCCTTAAGATTTGGTCTGGGCAATATTTAAACAAATATGGATCGTCTTAAAAGAAATTGCGCACCTCAGTGAAAATTTTCTTTTTATCTTCCGCAGTCGAATATATCGATATGAAACCTGTGGCAAGATAATTAGCAATATCAGCAAACCAAGGCGAATGGGAGACTCTGAACAATTATTCATCGGGGAACATATCATTGATATGCACCGTCTCAAGGGAATCAGAGGAATTAAGGCAGAAAAGATGGTCAGCCACTACGTTCTCTACTCCCTTTTTATCTTTAATTTCTAAATCAAATTCTTAAAGTAAGAGGATCCATCTTATCAAGCGGGGCTTAGCATCATTCTTAGCAAGAAGATACTTGAGCGCTGCATGATCTGTGTAAATGATGATCTTAGATCCGATTAAGTAGGACCTAAATTTGTCCAAAGCGAACACTACAACTAAGAGCTCCTTTTTCGTAGTCGATTAGTTCACTTGGGTAGGATTTAGAGTCTTATTTGCGTAATGAATAACGTAAGGCTTCTTTTCTTTTCTCTAGCCTAAAACCGCCCCAAGAGCATAATCAGATGTGTTGCACATAAGTTCAAAAGGAAGGCTCCAGTCGGCTAGTTGTATGATAGGTGCAGTGGTCAACATGCCTTTAAGCTTAGTGAAAGCTTCCTGGCATGGCTCAGTCCACTCGTATGGTGCATCCTTTTGAAGTAGATTACATAGAGGATAAGAGATGAGACTAAGGTCCTTTATGAATCATCTGTAAAAATCGGCGTGTCATAAGAAGGATCGCACGTCTCGTATGTTCTTGGGTGGAGGTAAGTTAGAGATAAGATTGATTTTAACCTTATCTACCTCGATTCCTTTGGACGAGATGATATGTCCAAGGACAATTCCCTTACGAACCATGAAATGGCACTTCTCCTAATTAAGTATCAAGTTCTTTTCTTCACATCTTTCCATCACACATTTAAAACTCTCTAAGCACTCGCTGGAAGATGAACCGAAGACGGAGAAATCATCCATGAAGACTTCTATATATTACCCCACCATATGAGAAAAGATGTCACGCCCCAAACTCGAAAACCGGGCTCACAAAATTCTCGATTGCCGAATCCGGTGCCGACAGCCTCCGTAGTACCCCATTCTTGGCACCCAGCGTCCATGCGCCAGATTCCGATCTTGGGATCCTACAAGGAGGATTTTCCAATGTACCTTTAACTCGTATTAAGTATAACCACAAGTATACCCAAATCACAAAGGCAACATCATCATCACATATCCACTAATATAAACATTTGAATACAATGTTGAAAGGGAAATACATATATCAAAGTCAAAACTCCAAAAGACCACTGCACGCTCCATGCTCGACGCTGCTGCAACCTAACGCCACCTGCATGCATCTATCATGCATAAGCTTATAGAAAGCTTAGTGGGTAGTGAAAGTGTGTGTACAAGGTAAGTGCCAAGTAAGCAATATCAGAAATATTGGCAAGTTCATAAACATCATACGAAGTCAGAGTAATACAAAAATACGCTGATAGGCCCATAAATATAATCAGCATTATCCAGGCTATGCGATGCAAAAATATAATAAACCAATATCATATACTGAGGAAGCAATGTAGATCAGTTGTGCAATGCGGAGATAGTAAGCCAAATACTATGTGCTGAGGATGCAATGCAATATGCGATGCAAATGAAATGACTAAGATGGAGTGTGAAGTCGAGATAATAGTACGTAGTATCGCAGGCTACGGGGTCCACCATAAAGGACTTCTATCCAAACCAGCCTCATACCTAAATTTGGATAGTCAGACTCAACGTGGTAAACCCCTGATCTCAGGTTAGTCGCGCGCCCAACCGAAATCCTGGCCATGAGAAGGTACATGTAACAAATAGTTACGCACCACCAGCCCGAGTGAATAGTGAATGAATAAGTATGCAATTCCTGCTCAATAAGTTTACATATCAGTATGGTTCCTTTCTGAAAAATCACCGGGGTCTATTACACTTCAAACCAGGTTACCACCCCATCGCGCGCAACAAGGTGAGTGGAAGATACCTCACTATCTGCCAACCAATATCGGGTCCGGTTCATCGATAGCGGACCCATTCCATGAGCTGGTCAGACTCAGCCTAGCATTGCCCCCTCCTCTCGGGTGGGTAAGGCCGTACCCCCTTCCAATCAACCATGACACAGTGGGAGATGTGGCCTAACGGTATATAGCCCTCATGCTCTCATGCATCCACTCGATCTAGATATTGGAGCAACCTCTGGAACCAAGAGGGTTTAGGGACTTTCACCTAGGGATATCTATAGCACCCCATGTAGAACAGATTTTCGGTGTCCCATCTGGCCATCCACGAAATACCTGTGGAGGCTACGCCCCTAATGTCACTAGGGCGTACAGTAATCACAACACACAATGCAAGATGCATGAGTCATGCATCAATCCTGCGCATACCATGTACTCATGTGAGATAATCTCCGCCTATCAGGGAGTCTTATAACAACATGCCCAATGTTATATGCAATGGTCAACCACATCTTATAACAAACATGCAAATGATGTGTATGGGTATGTATCGTGATGCTATGCTGTCACATACTCATAATCGGTATCAATAACTGGCACCGACAATCGGCTTCGGCAATGTAGACATTTAACCAACATTACCCCTAAGGAGTGGCCCACATAGAGCCCCACATATAGTGGACTCATGGCCTCACAAAGGGCCTGATATACAACACCATGGGCCTCACTCAAGAGCTTAAAACACATCACAATGGGCCTTTCACACGGGCCTAACATACATCACAATGGGCTCCATCACCTGACCCTCAAATGCATCACAATGGGCCTCATCACATAGGCCTCGACAATCGGCCTCGGCAATCAAAATCGGCCTCGATACTCAGCCTTAATAATCGGAATCAACCTATATAATCGTCATCGACCAATCAAAATCGGCCTCGATACTTAGCCTCGACAAATAGGAATTGGTCTCGATAATCAAAATTGGCCTCGATTACCGGAATCAGCAAATCGGTTACGTCAACCGGAATCAGCAATCGGTCATGATAATCGGCCTCGATTCCTAATCGATAATTGGCCACGACAATCAGAATTGATCAATAATCAGAATCGGTAAATCGGTCACGTCAATCGAAATCGGCCATTGGTCACGACAATCAGAATCAATGGATAATCAGAATTGGCAAATCAGCTATGTCATTCGGAATCGGCAGTCGGTCACGACAATCAAAATCAATCGATAATCAGAATCGGTAAATCGGTCACGTCAATTAGAATCGACAATCGGTCATGACAATTACAATCACTCAATAATAAGAATCGGTAAATCGGTCATGTCAATCGAAATCGACAATCGGTCACGACAATCGGAATCAATCGATAATCAGAATCGGCAAATCAGTCAAGTCAATTGGAATCAGTAATCGGTCATGACAAGTACAATCGATCGATAATCAGAATCAGCAAATCGGTCACATCAATCGAAATTGGCAATCGGTCATGACAATCGGAATCAATTGATAATCAGAATCGGTAAATCGGTCGCGTTAATTAGAATTGGCAATCGGTCACGACAATTGCAATCGATCGATAATCAGAATCGACAAATCGGTCACATCAATCGGAATCGACAATCGGTCACGATAAATGGAATCGGCAATCAGCACTGATAGTCTGGGTCGATAATCGGCACCGATAATCAGGGTCAATAATCGGTGTCGGCCTCGATAATCGGCACCGATAATCAGTAGATAAACAAAGCGGGGTCCATAGATGATCAGCCGATCAACCATAGTATAAAGATTGGCACTGAGCCGTAGTTATATCAAATCCGATAGCACAGAGTCATCCGTCTACAGCGAATGGGGCCCACTTATTTGGGTTAAGCCACGAAGAGGATGGGCTAACAAGGCCTAAGGGAAGGTCACAATGTGGACATTAAACCATCATTGCCCAACAATGTGGCTATCTAACCAACATTGCTCCTAAGGAGTGGTCCAAATAAGGGATTCATATACAACCTAGCGGCCACACATACATCACCTTGGGCCTCATTCATGGGCCTCACATACATCGCATTGGGTTTCATACACGGGCCTCAAGTGTATCACAATGGGCCATGCCCACGGGCCTCAAATATATCACAATGGGCCTCGCCCCTGGGCCTCAAATACCTTAGGTGGGCCGCATCAATGGGCCTCATATACACAACAGGTGGGCCCTGCTCATGGGCCTCATACACATCAAGTGACCTACATCAATGGGCCGTACCAATGGGCCTCTCATGAGCTTAGATCACATCGAAAATTATTTCAATAGTTGAAAGAGTAACATGTGTATGATTGTACACTATCATCCCATGGGGCACATGGCCCACTAATGATGATCAGCACTGTCCAAAGATTGTCCAGCACCGTCCAACACAATCTGGATGGTGTGGATATAACATATATATATCCTGTGGGCCTCACTGATCTAGACAGATGGGCGGAATGAATATACAATAAATACATCAAGGTGTGGCCACAGAACTTGCTGACGTCCTACATTGGGACCCATTGCCGGACGGTTTGGATTCAAATACATCTAGGTGGCCCACAGAACTTGCTATTGCCAATTAAAGAAACTGTATAGCTGGTGTGAGACCCACCAGCCAAACCATTCCTCATCAGGTGGGCCCCACGTGGGACCCACCATAATATAATAAAATTATATAATATAATATATAATATATCATGAGGGGTCCACCATTTATCAGGGCAGGACCCACAACATTTGGCAGGTGGAACTACACCGTCTAGCAATCTGGACGGTAGCAATACAAAATATACATCAGGAGGGGTGGCCCACCAAATATTTGAATCCAACACACTGATGGTGTGGATGCACCACACATGCAGATGCGTGTCACGTCCAGACCCTAGATGGCCTGGATATAACATAAACATTACTATGCAACCAACCGTCCAGCAACTGGACGGTGGAGATAAAACACATATATCATGGTGGGGTGATACAGGGCCTGGACGGTCCAGATTCAACCGCCATCAAGGTGGCCCCACTGATGAACGGTGTGAATAAGGCACATACATCAGGGTGCCATCCCACTGTCCCAATCAAATGGATGGTGGGGATGGAGAACACGCTCATCGAGGTGGGTCCATATCTGATGAATAGACAACGTGGTGAAATATGCACAAACAAGGTGGGCCCCACCCCTCACACGTGCAGCACGTGTGGGGTGGGCCCACAGCTGCCCAAATTGATGGAAAGCACTAATAAAATACATAAATCACGAGGGGTTCACCCACCACCGTCCAAACAAATGGACAGCTAAGATGAAACAAATGCATCTTAGGTGGTCCACCGTCCAGATGCTGGACGCGTGGACAGAGCACATTCATCATATCAGGGCCCCACCATCCCTTGCTGGACAGTGGTGGATGGCACGCACGTGACAGGTGTGTCCAGCACCAATGGACGGTGTAGGTATAACACCTACCTCATGTTGGGATCCACGGAACTCGCTGATGCCTTCAGCACTGGCCACTGTCCAAACGGACGGTGTGGATTTAACGCATGCATCAAGGGGTCCCACCCCACACGTGTCACACGTGTGGGTGGTCCCATGTCATAGGAAAATGAATGGACGATATGTATACAATACATACATCAGGGCGGCCCTACGGCCCTTGCTGCGTCAGGTCAGCAGCTGTAGGCTGCTGACCGTTCAATCAAATGGACGGCTCAGATGTGGCATACAGGTATGAGGTGGGTCCCACCCACCACACGTATCACACGTGGGTGAGCTACGTCCAGAACAAATGGACGGTATCAATGTAACATATACATCATGCTGGCCCCACAGAAATGGATGGACGGACGGTTCTGGTACAACACATACATCGTGGTGGGGCCACCTGACTTGCTGACGTCAGGGACTTACTGACGTGCAGTACAGTAGCTATGTAGCTGCACAGTACACCAACCATTCTACATCCACCGTCCAGCATATCTAGACCGGGTGGATGCAACACATCATACAAGGTGGGCCCCACACGTTGCCATGGTGGGGTCCACGTCCAACTGGATGGACGGTTTAGGATATAACACATCAAATGGTGGGTACCCACCGTCCAGACCTACTGGACGGTGCAGGCAAGGCCCATTCATCATGGTTGGCCCCACAAAGCTTGCTGTCGTCAAGGGACAACAGCAGTTGGTGGAGGAACTCCAGTCAACCCTCTTCCAATGTCCATTTGGACGGTGTGGATCAACAGACATCAAGGTGGGCCATCAAAAAGAAGGAGAGTGAGAGAGACGCGCGATGAGGGACCCCGCTACTATGGGTCCCTCTAGTTTACAACACATACATCACATGGGTCCCATCACAAGTGGGCCCTCAAATAATCAAAAATTAAATAATAAATCACCCACCTTAGGATCTTCTTCTTCATCCTTCCACCAACGCGTTGTAGAGCTTCAAGGGAACAAGATTCAATGGTTGAGATCAATTTTAGAGGTTGGGATTGGGTGATAGGAAGGTAGGCCACACTACTCTCTCCCATAGAAGCCATGAACATGAGTTGCTCCCATGGAGCTTGGGAGAAATGAGAGAGAGAGAGAGAGATGATGGGAGAGAAGTGATGGTGAGTGATGTAAGTAGGTACTTTCTTGTAAGAAAATGTTGACTTTTAGGGTGGGTGGTTGTACTCGAGGATGGGTGTGAGTGATGGTGAGTGATGGGAGTGTACTTGACATTTGATGTCGTGGATTCTCTTGGGATTTGTAACGCGCGGCGTTTTCCTCGAACTGAACGTAGGCCCACATCTCCTGACCTAGGTATCGCCTCGGCTTGCGAGACACGGCATCGGAACCACAGCGACGGCGCAGTCGCACTGATACAAGTCTCGAGTTAAGCCAACTTTGATATACGGGACACAACTTAGGATCGTGCACAAACGCCAATTATAGGTTGCGAGTTGCTGAAATTCGACAGGGAGGATCGCGGGAATTTACAGAATAATACGGACTATGATACGTGTCTTACAAAAGATATTCATCATACATCACTGAAAAGTGGCAGGGGCATTACATAGTCCAAATGGCATCCTTTGGTAAGCAAAGGTGCCATAAGGACATGTAAATGTAGTCTTTTCCTGATCTTCAAGGGCTATCTCTATCTGATTATAGCCCGAATACCTGTTAAGAAAATAATAATATGAATGACCAGGTAACCTTTCCAGAATTTGATCAATGAAGGGTAAAGGAAAGTGGTCCTTCCTCGTGATGGTATTCAATTTCTTGTAGTCAATGTACATTCTCCAACCAATAGTAACTCTAATTGGGACGAGTTCATTATTGACATTGGCTACGATGGTGATTCTAGACTTCTTAGGAACCACCTGAGTTGGACTCACCCACTGACTATTGGATATAAGGTATATGATACCCACATCCAACAGTTTAAGAACCTCAGCCTTAACCACTTCCTTCATGGTTGGATTTAGTCTATGTTGTGGTTGCCGAGAAGTCTGCGTATTATCCTCAAGATAAATGCGGTGAGTACAAATTGAAGAGTCGATTCCCTTGAGGTCCGCAATCGTCCATCTAAGGGCTCCCTTATGCTCAATGAGACTATATATGAGCATACTCTCCTATTCTTTCTCCAGGTGGGCAGAATTACCACCGGGTAAATCTTATCTTGACCTAAATAGACATATTTCAAATTAAAGGGCAAAGGTTTTAGGTCAAGCTTCGGTGGCTTGAGGTTAGACGGTACAGGCACTTCGTCAGTTTGGAGCAACTCTTCAAATTATGGCCTCTACCGGTTAACTTCAAGTACCGGCGCAGTATCAAGCATGACAACCACATCCCTAATTATGTCATCATCAAAATCATGGGAGTGGGGCAGGCACGTCTCTAGAGAGTCAGAGGATAAGGTCAGAGGCGCTCTATCTTCCATGAAAGAGTCAATCATGTTAATGTCGTGGAAATCGTCATCATCCTCTAATCGTCTGCCCGTGTTAAAAAAGATGTTTAACTCTAATGTCATATTCCCGAAAGATATACTCATCACACCATTCCTGTAATTGATAATTATGTTTGAAGTGGCAAAGAATGGGCGACCAAGAATGACGGGAATCTGAGTACTCATGTTACTGATGGGTTCGGTATCCAGGACGATAAAATCTACAGGGCAGTAAAATCTGTTAACCTGGACCAACACATCATCAATTATCCCTCTCGATACACAAGCAGAGTGATCAGCAAGTTGTAATGTGGTTAAAGTGAGTTTTAATTCACCAAAACCTAACTGTTTGTATACCAAGTAGGGAATCAGATTGACACTCACTCCTAAGTCAAGAAGTGCGTGCTCAATTCGATAGTTCCCGATTACACATGATATGGTTGGGCTACCGGAATCTTTGAATTTCTACAACACATCTTGCTTTAGGATGCACTTTCTCAGTCAAACAGATTTTCTTTTGAATATTTTGTCATCTTTTGGTCGTACACAAGTCTTTTAGGAATTTGACATATGAAGATATTTGTTTCACGACATTAAGTAGAGGAATGGTGACTTTCACTTGTTTCAACACTTCTAGAATATCCTGAGAGTTAAAAAGAGGTTTTAGTGCAACCAACCATTAGAGAAATGGAGCAACAGATTTCCCTTGAGGTTCCGGGTCCAATTCTTATAGAGCAGTGCTAGGTCTACTGTCGTTATCCTCTTTCAGGTCCTTAAGCTTTTCAGCCCTTACCGAAATTGATTTGTCAATTATCTTCCCACTCCTAAGAGTGGTGATAGACTTAGCTTGCTCCATCTGATTTAAAGAGCTTGGATCACTTATCTCATATTGCAGTTTAGGATTGGGGAGAGGTCGAGCAAGAAGCATCCTCTTTCCCCTAATTGTTAATTGTGACTCTATTCTTTGAATAGATGTTGTAAGTGATCCCAAAGCCGCTCTAATGTCCTGGTTGAGTAGCTCTTGGTCTCGAATATGTTTTTGAACCGGATCCACTTGAGGTTTTACTTGATTTGGAATTTGATTGAAGAAACCTTGAGGGGTAGCCATTTGTCCATTCCTCCAACTGAAGTTTGGATGATTTCTCCAACTAGGATTGTATGTATTGGAGGTAGGTCCATTGAAAGGTCTTTGATAATTGTTCACGGCATTGGATTCCTCATTGAGCAATCCTCGGAAGGCAGGTATTGTTGGACAATTTTCAGTTGCGTGAATGTTGCCATCACAAACACCGCAAACAGTTTCATGAACCTTATCCTTCTTTAATTTCATGCCCTCAAATTTCCTTATGAGATTAATCACTTTAGAATTGATATCATCATCCTCTTTCAAGAGATACATTCCACCCCTCTCCTTAGATTGAGTTGGCCTAGACATGGTGCTTGATTTTGGGTATGTGTCTCATGATTATACGTTTTCAGCAAGTTTATCCAAGATATAGTGAAGCACACGATACACCGGAAGCATCGACTTGGCCGGTAAGTTGTTGTTCGATTTTCAGTTGATGAGTTGGTGTTCACACCCCAAGTATAGAGTTGTGATGTAGTAATAATCTAGGTAAGACCGAGGTCGAATCCATAGGGACTGAACCTTGTACGTAATCTGAAAATAACTTGAACTAGAACTAGACGAAGATGTAATCTAAATCAGGAAGAATTAAATCAGGGTGAATTAATTAACTAAAACTTGTAGAATTCAAAGGTGGGAAACTAGGGTGTCAGGGATCCACTTGTAACAATCAGGGAGATTTATGCTTGATTCACAAATGCAACTGGATTCAGAGTCTTATCCTCATCCAAATGAAAGATACTTCATTAAAAACAATTATGAACGTCCTTTGATCTAGTCATCAATGGATAAGAGGTATGAGAATTAGACTTGATTCCATCACAAGGCCATGCCTATGAGACAAAGTAAACAATAAAATCTAACCAATCCACATCCATCTGAGAGAGTTATGAATATTAGTAAGGGTTCCATCATCCAACCATACCCAGGAGACAATGGTGAACAATAGGGCCTCCTAACTTCATAATCATAATAATGAAAAGAATATGCTTAAAGCTATCGCAGATCTATTGTAATTTAAGTCACAACAAACCATTAAAAACTAAAGGCATTTCTTATAATCAAACTAGGATCAAAATCAGTTCAAAATAAACATGAATCAAAAGGCATAAACAAAAATCTCCCATCTCACTATAAGCTTCACCTTTTAGCCCTAACTAAGAGATTTAGCCCATCATAGACATGATGAGGCTAAAAATCTTTAAAAGCATCAAAATAGAAATAATCTAAAAGGGAAGAAAGAAAAACTCTTGAGATGGCCGGAAGAAAAACTCTTGAGATGGCCGGCCATGAACTGGTGGACGTGTGTCCGTCTGTTAGCTTGCCTACGCAAGAGAGCTCGGGTCAGCTGAGAGTTGACCGGACTCTTGGTCCGGTGCACATCGGTTATGTGCACCTGCACGCACACGTGCACATGAAGGGTCCACTGTGGTGTGTATGTGAAATCCGCTCAGCCCATCCATTTTGTCACCTTATTTAAGGGGCTGAGACCAACATTGAAGCATATCCAGATACCAGGTGGGCCTCAGATCAGAGTATTGTGGGCTGATCTGTCCGTTGGGCTACTTTCACAAAGATCCAATGGCTAAAATTTGACGTGTATGGTTAATTTATGGTCCTCAGGCCATATATAAAGTTTCGAGCCGAACGGATGGTGGGAACCCTGTGATCTTGTATTCTGAATAATTTTCAAGCCTCTTTAACGTAAATTTCTTAATTTTCTCAGATCTCTGGTGTGTAAATTCTTCGATCTCGGTCCCCTGGGGTCTGTCCCTTGCCTTGATGATTCTGGAGCATCAAATCCATGCATTTAGCACCCTTTTTCAGTCCAAGCTCCTCAATTCACCTTGCAGCACAAACACGATTTAAAATAGGATGTTAAATAGTATTATGTTCGTAAACTCCGGTAATAACTAGGGTCTAATATGCAATATTTGACCTTCAACAATTGGTCATACACGAAAATTAGATGCTCATCCCAGCTCTGAGGTGTTTTGATGTTCTTTTCATTGATGAGGACAGTTCCCCCGGGCCACCCCAAGTGCTTGCATAATGGCGTCAATGTCGATGTGGACAAAACACCTGTTAAAATCAAGGTCGAAGCCCCAAGGGTTCCACCTGAGGGTTTTCGGTGTTGAGGGTCAAATATTGCATATTAGACCCTAGTTATTACCTGATTTTACGAACATGATACTGTTTAAAATGCCCTATTTTAATCATATTTGTGCTGCAATGTGAATTTAGGAGCCTGGACTGAAAAAGGGTACTAAAAGCATGAATTTAACACTTAGAAATCACCAAGGCCATGGACGGACACTAGGGGACCGAGATCGAAGAATTTACATACCAGAGATCCGAGAAAATCAAGCAATTCACGCTAAAGAGGCCTGAAAATCGTCTAGAATGCAGATCATAGGGTTCCCACCATCCGTTCAGCTCAAAACTTTATATCTGGCCTGAGGACCATAAATTAACCGTACACGTAGAATTTTAGCCATTGGATCCTTATGAAAGTGGCCCAAGGGTAGATCATTCCATAAATCATCGATCTAAGGCCCACCTGATATATTGATATGCTTAAAATTTGGTCTCAACCCTTCAAATTAGGTGAAAAAATGGATGGACGGAGCGAATTTCTCATGAACATCTCCATGGGACCTACACGTACAGTGCGTGTACACCACGTGCACATCACCGGCTATGCACGGGTCTTGCCGAGATGGTCAAACGGGGTTGACCCGTCTCCCTCTTTGCGAGACGTCCAGCGGACGCACCCATCGGATTGGGTTTTGATATTGGGCCCCATATATCATCCAAATGGATGATCCAGACCGTCCATATGCTCCATAGGAGGGTCATAACCCTCGTCATGGTGGTATTTTGGTCCCTTGCGCACGTACACACGTGGATCGCAAGAAAACGCAGGATAGATGGCGAGTTGATTTAATATTGTGTACCGCACCAAAACTCGACCAAAACCACTCATTTTCGACTGAAATTTCTCTAGGAATCTAATGAATGGCGTGGATTTCACTGAAAATATCACTGTGGGGCCCACCAAACACATCAGCGGAGGTTCTTTCGCACCATACGCACGTCCGATTTTCACGGACGTTGCAAGGAGTTGTGGGCCATTTTTTATGGTCGGATGGGTGATCTAAACCGTTCAGAACCTTCAGAGGGTGGTTTTTACCCCAACCATGGAGCCAAAACTGGTTTCTTGGCCGTGTACCGTCCAAAAACTCGATCCAAACGTAGGTCTATCGCGTTTTTACGACTGCCAGCTGTGCGTAAAACGTTCCACTGCCCTTGTTATGTAGAGAGGCTCTCCACCGCCCTTGCTATGTAGAGAAGCTCTCCACTGCCCTACCTTGTTTATAAAAGGGAGAGAGGAAGAAAGAGAAAGAGGATCTAACGTGGAAGAGAAGAGAAGAGAAGAGAAGAGAGAGAGAGAGTGGACGCCAAGAGTTTTCTTCTTTCCTTTTTTTCTCTTCTTCTTTCTTTTATGTTTTCCTTTGAGATTTAGTCCATCATGTCTATGATAGGCTAAGCCTCTTAGCTGGGGCTAAGAGGTGAAGCTTGTAGTGTGATGGGAGATTTTTTGTTTATGCCTTTTGATTCATGTTTAAACTGAACTAATTTTGATTATAAGGAATGCCTTTAGTTTTTAATGGTCTGTTGTGACTTAAATTATAATAGATCTGCGACAACTTTGAGCATGTTCTTTTCATTATTATGATTATGAAGTTAGGAGACCCTGTTGTTCACCATCATCTCATGGGCATGGTTGGATGATGGAATCCTTCCTAACATTCATAACCCTCTCAAATTGGTTGTGGATTGGTTAAATTATGTTATTTGCTTTGCCTCTTGGGCATGGCCTTGTGATGCAATCAAGTCTAATTCTCATACCTCTCACCTCTTGAAAACTGGATCAAAGGAAGTTCAAATTGGTTTTTAATCAAGTCTAATTGCTTTGCCTCTTGGGCATGGCCTTGTGATTCCAGTTGTGTTCTTGAATCAAGCATAGATCTCCCTAATCTCTACAAGTGGATCCTTGGCACCCTAGTTTCCCACCTTTGAGGTTTACAAGTTTTAGTTAAAGTTATTCACCATTATTCTCTTAAATTTTCCTGATTTAGATTACATCTTCTTCTAGTTCTAGTTCTAGTTGCTTTCAGATTACGTACAAGGTTCAGTTCCTGTGGATTCGACCTCGGTCTTACCGAGATTATTACTACATCGCAACCCTATACTTGAGATGTGAACAAGTTTTTGGCGTTGTTGTCGGAGACTGACGGTTATGTTTTTATGAGATTAACTCGTTTTAGAATTAGGTTAATATTAGGGTTTTTCTAGATTTAGGTTTTTATATTTGATTTCTAGAAACTAACCTAATTTCATGTTTTGTAGGACCCTGACATAGACGTTCTAAATTGGTAATCTCTTTCTAATTTTCTAGTTTTTCTATCTTTTATTTTTAGATTAGGTTTTATTTTCTATTTTTAGAAACTTTCTAATTTTAGGATTTTTTTTTTTAAATTTTAGAAACTAACTTACTTTCTATTTTAAGTTTAGAACTTTCCTAATCTGTTTTAGAAACTTTCTATTTTTAGAAGCTTCCCCTTGTTAGAAACTTGTTTACTTTCTATTTTAGGAAATTTCTAATTTTAGACTTTCTATTTTTAGAAGCTGACTTGTTTTGTTTTGTTTTGTTTTTTTGTTTTTTTTTTTTTTTTTGCAGGTTTTTAACTTAGAAACTTCTAATTTGGTAACTTCTTTCTAACTCTTTTCTCTTTATTTCTAGATTTTTATTTCCTTTCTTTCTTTTAGGTTAGGTTTAAAATTTGAATTGAGGGCTGCGAGTGTTTCATGCCTAAGTGGGTTCGTGACAACCCTCGATGTCTCTTGACTGAAGGAGGATTGGTTGAGGAGTTGACTATCCATTGCAGGACTAGACACCGCTCGAGATCCCCAGAGTTAATTGAAGTGATGGCTGCAAACTAACCTCTTCTACCCTAACCTAAGGTGGACGACATCCAGGATGAGAATGATGTGCATCAAGCACCCCCGGCCTTGTACTTTATGAGATTATTTATAACCGGCTAGGGTGAGCACTCCCTCATGCATGGTTTTCCCTGAAAATACAAGACACATGGATATCAAGCCAGGGGTGATCCAACTCCTTCCTAAATTTCATGGGCTTGAGTCAAAAAATCTATATTTACACTTAAAAGAGTTTGATGAGACCATAGCCACTTTTTATTTTCCAAACGTATTTGAAGACACAGTCAGGCTAAAACTCTTTCCCTTTTCTTTGAAAGAGAAAGCTAAGACGTGGTTTCACTCACTACGTCCTAGATCTATTGGCACATGGAATGATATGCAAAGGGAGTTCATAAAGAAATGTTTTTTCACATCATAAAATGAACACCCTTAGAAAATCAATCACGAACTTCACCCAAAAGGAGGATGAAACATTCTTCCAATGTTGGG
The DNA here is from genome assembly GCF_029962835.1 of Magnolia sinica. Taxonomy (NCBI): domain Eukaryota; kingdom Viridiplantae; phylum Streptophyta; class Magnoliopsida; order Magnoliales; family Magnoliaceae; genus Magnolia; species Magnolia sinica. The sequence goes on along the minus strand of NC_080583.1, from coordinate 65,258,304 downwards.
AAAGGTTCAAGGATCTTGTCAGTTCATGCCCATAACCCGGTTTTGAAACGTGGTGCATTACACACTTTTTCTATGATGGACTGAAATCTTCCATGTGCCAATTGGTTGAGACGATGTGTAATGGAGAATTCATGAATAAAAATGCCGATGATGTGTGGGACTACTTGGATAGACTTGCTAAAAACACATAATCATGGGACACATACCCAAAATCAAGAACCATGTTTAGGCCGACTCAATCTAAGGAGAGGAGTGAAATATATCTCTTGAAAGAGGATGATGATATCAATTCTAAAGTGACTAATCTCATAAGGAAATTCAAGGCAATGGAATTAAAGAAGGATAAGGTTAATGAAATTGTTTGCGGTATTTGTGATGGCAACATTCATACAACTGAAAATTGTCCAACAATACCTGCCTTTCGAGGGTTGCTGAATGAGGAATCCAATGCCGTGAACAATTACCAAAGACCTTTCAATGGACCTACCTCCAATACATATAATCACAGTTCGAAAAATCATCCAAACTTCAATTGGAGGAATGGACAAATTGCTACCCTTCAAGGTTTCTTTAATCAAATTCCACAACAAGAGAAACCTCAAGAGGACTCGGTTCTAAAATATTTTCAAAAGCAAGAGTTTTTCAATCAGGGTATGTTACAAGCCTTTTAAGACCTTACAAAAGCGATACAAGGACTTAAAGCTGAAAATATGATTGGGAATAAGGGGAGCCTCCTAGCTCAACCTCTTCCCAATCTAAAACCGTAATATGAAGTTAGCGACCCAAGCTCTTCACATTAGATAAAGCAAGCTAAATCTATCGCCACTCTTAGGAATGGGAAGATCATCAACAAAACCATTCCAGTTAGGGCTAAAAAGCCTAAGGACCGGGAAGTGGACAAAGATGATGGACCTAGCCATGCTCCATAAGAATTAGAACCGGAACCTCAAGGGAAGCCAGTTGCTCCATTTCTCCAACGGTTGGTTGCATCAAAACCTCTCTCTAACTCTCATGACATTCTAAAGGTGTTGAAACAAGTGAAAGTCGACATTCCTCTACTTGATGTCATGAAATAAATACCTTCATATGCCAAATTCCTGAAAGACTTGTGAACGACCAAAAGACGGCAAAATATTCAAAAGAAAATCCGTTTGACTGAGAAAGTGAGTGTCATCCTAAAGCAAGATGTGCCGCAAAAATTCAAAGATCCCAGTAGCCCAAGTATATCATGTGTAATCGGGAACTATCGAATTGAGCATGCACTTCTTGACTTAGGAGTGAGCGTCAATCTGATTCCCTACTCGGTATACAAACAGTTAGGTTTTAGTGAATTAAAACCCACTCTAACCACACTATAACTTGCTGATCACTTTGTTCGTGTATCGAGAGGGATAATTAAGGATGTGTTGGTCTAGGTTGACAGATTCTACTACCTTGTAAATTTTATCATCCTGGATACGGAACCCATCAGAAACATGAGCACTCAGATTCCCATCATTCTTAGTCGCCCATTCCTCGCCACTTCAAATGCAATTATCAATTGTAGGAATGGTGTCATGAGTGTCTTTCAGAAATATGACATTGGAGTTTAACATCTTTTTCAACACAGGCAGATGGTCAGAGGATGATGACGATTTTCACGACATTAACATGATTGACTCTTTCATGGAAGATAGGACATCTTTAACCTTATCCTCTGACCCTTTAGAGACGTGCCTGGCCCACTACCATGATTTCGATGATGACATGATTAGGGAGATGGTTGCCATACTTGATACTGCACTGGTACTTGAAGTTAACCGGTGGAGGCCACAATTTGAAGAATTACCCCAAACTGAAGAAGTGCCTCTGTCGTCTAACCTCAAGGCACTGAAGCTTGACCTAAAACCTTTGCCCTCTAATTTAAAATATGTTTATTTAGGTCAAGATGAGACATACCCGGTGGTGATCTCTTCCCACCTGGAGAAAAAATAGGAGAGTATGCTCATACCTACTCTCATTGAGCATAAGGGAGCCCTTGGATGGACGATTGCGGACCTCAAGAAAATTGACCCTTCGATTTATACTCACCACATTTATTTCGAGGATAATACGAAGACCTCTCAGCAATCATAACGTAGACTAAATCCAAACATGAAAGAAGGGGTTAAGGCCGAGGTTCTTAAACTATTGGATGTGGGTATCATATACCCTATATCCGATAGTCAGCGGGTGAGTCCAATTCGGGTGGTTCCTAAGAAGTTCGGAATCACCATTATAGCTAATGACAATAATGAACTCGTGCCAACTAGAGTTACTACTAGTTGGAGAATGTGTATTGACTACAGGAAGTTGAATACCATCACGAGGAATGACCACATTCCTTTGCCCTTCATTGATCAAATTCTGGAAAGGTTAGCTGGCCATTCCTATTACTGTTTCCTTGACGGGTATTCAGGTTATAATCAGATAGAGATAGCCCCTGAAGATCAAGAAAAGTCTATATTTACATGTCTTTATGGCACCTTTGCTTACCAAAGGATGTCATTTGGACTATGTAATGCCCTTGCCACTTTTCAGTGATGTATGATAAGTATCTTTTCTGATATGGTGGGGCAATATCTAAAGGTCTTCATGGATGATTTCTCTGTCTTTGATCCATCTTTTAGCGAGTTCTTAGAGAGTCTTAAATGTATGTTGGAAAGATGTGAAGAAAAGAACTTGGTACTTAATTGGGAGAAGTGTCATTTCATGGTTCGTGAGGGAATTGTCCATGGACATATCATCTCGTCCAAAGGAATTGAGGTAGATAAGACTAAAATCGATATTATCTCTAACCTACCTCCACCCAAGAATATACGAGATGTGCGATCCTTCTTAGGACATGTTGGTTTTTACAGACAATTCATAAAGGACCTTAATCTCATCTCTCGTCCTCTATGTAATCTACTTCAAAATGATGTACCGTACGAGTGGACTGAGTCATGCAAGGAAGCTTTCACTAAGCTTAAAGGCATGTTGACCACTGCACCTATCATACAACCACCTGACTGGAGCCTTCCTTTTGAACTTATGTGCGATGTGTCTAATTATGCTCTCGGGGTGATTTTAGGCCAGAGAAAAGAAAAGAAGCCCTACATTATTCATTATGCAAGTAAGACTCTAAATCCTGCCCAAGTGAACTACTCGACTATGGAAAAGGAACTCTTAGTCGTAGTGTTCGCCTTGGACAAATTTAGGTCCTACTTGATCAGATCCAAGATCATTATTTATACAGATCATATGGCGCTTAAGTATCTTCTTGCTAAGAATGATGTTAAGCCCCGCCTGATAAGATGGATCCTTCTACTCCAAGAATTTGATTTAGAAATTAAAGATAAAAGGGAGTAGAGAACATAGTAGCTGACCATCTTCCTCGCCTTAATCCCTCTGATTCTCTTGAGACGGCACATATCAATGACATGTTCCCTAATGAACAATTGTTCAGAGTCTCCAATTTACCTTGGTTCACTGATATTACTAATTATCTTGCCATAGGTTTCATACTGAAACATTGGACTACACAAGATAAGAAGAAATTTTTCACCAAGGTGCACAACTTCTTCTAAGACGATCCATATTTGTTTAAATATTTCCCAGACCAAATCTTAAGGAGATGTATGACAAACGATAAGCATCAGAGTGTCATCTCCTTCTATCACTCACAGGCCTGTGGTGGTCACTTTTCTGCTAAAAAGGTCATGGCTGAGATTCTACAGTGTGACTTTTTCTAGCCCACTATGTTCAGGGACACTCATGAGTTTTGCAAGGCTTATGAGCGTTGTCAGAATTTGAGAGCATTATCCCATCGAAATATGATGTCATTGAACCCCATTCTCATCATAGAGGCATTTGATTGTTGGGGCATCGATTTCATGGGAGTATTCCCCCAATCATTTGAAAATCTATACATTTTGCTTGCCATAGACTATGTCATAAAATGGGTTGAAGCAATTTCGTGCTGGAACAATGACCATCACATGGTCATTAAATTCTTAAAAGAAAACATCCTTTCTCGGTTCGAAATGCCTTGAGCCATCATTAGTGATGGAGGCTCACACTTTTGTAATAGACCATTCGAGAGTTTAATGAAGAAATATGGTATCTCTCATAAGGTGAGTACCCCATACCACCCACAGACAAGTGGGCAAGCTGAGATTTCCAATAGGGAGATCAAACACATCTTGGAGAAAATGGTTAACCCTGACCATAAGGATTGGTCAATCTGATTGACCGATGCCTTACGGGCTTACCGTACTGCATTTAAGACTCTTATTGGAATGTCTTCCTTTAGACTTGTCTAGGGAAGGCTTGTCACTTGCTTGTGGAGTTGGAACATAGAGCCTACTGGGCGAATAAAAATCTGAATTTCAATTTGGACAATGCTGGCTCGCTACGCAAACTTCAGTTGAATGAACTTGAAGAAGTCCGGAACAATGCGTACGAGAACTCAAGAATTTACAAGGATAAGATGAAGGCGTTTCATGACCAACATATTCATCGAAAATCATTCACACCAGGTCAGAAAGTCCTTTTGTATTATTTTTGGTTACATCTCTTTCCAGGTAAGCTCCGATCTCGTTGGACCAGCTCTTTTACCGTTATCACTGTTTATCCTCATGGGGCTGGCGAGATTTGAAATCTAGATAATGGTAATAAGTTTAAAGTAAATGGACATCGATTAAAGCCATTAATTGAGAAATTTGATTCAGAGGACATGTCCATGCCTCTAACTGATCCCGTTTACCAGGATTGATCGCCTAGTCTGATGGAGGTATAGGTAGGTTTATTGATTTCATAGGACTAGGGTAGTTGGCTTTTTGTCCTTCTAAGTTAGTCGGCTTTATGTCGTTACTTTTCAGTTATTTTAGGATAGTTTGCTTTTATTGGATTAACTCTCGTGCCGAGCCGCTGTCATGCTATAATCTCTTTGGGAAAAAGCCACTTAACTCCGTCATCAGGTACTATCTTTCTATCGCTTCTCCTTCACTTTTGTTGTCTCATGTGCATTGCATGTTTATATATTTTACATTGAGGACAATGTAGATTTTAGGTTGGGGATGGGAGATTAGGTTACCTAATCAGTCTTTTCTCAGTCTTGAACAAAATTTGCGAAAAAAAATTGAATTTTTTATTTTGGAATCTTGATTTTAGAAGTATAAGATACGTAATGTTGGTAATTTATGACTCTTGGATTCAGCTATCTTTAGATTTCACAGTTAAGTTCGAATTGTTAATCCATGAATAGAAGTTTTAAACATTGATTGAGTCGTGATTTCACATGTCACATCTAGCTTACACATTAAGGTTTCGGTTCAATATTGAATTATTAACCTGGTAATCACTAAGCATGGAAGGAACCAGCCTAGGGAATTTGTCCATATGTTCATTGAAAAAAAAAAGAATTCCCTGCTAAAAAACAGTTGTGTTCGAAAACAACTACCTGTTAAAGATCTTTAAAAAGGTTGACACAGTGTGAAGCCATCGACGGAAAAATCAAAAGCTGGAAGAATAAAAAAGTTGAACTGTAAGGCAAGTTTCGATTTAAGTTGGGATATCCAAGAATGCTCTGTTTGATTATCAATGTTATCATGAAAATTGACGATTGGACTCTTAATGATGAAAAGCCGAGATTATACTATACACCCATGGAACTCAATGTTTAGAATTATTCTAATCGAGGGATTAATGCTTTGAATTTTTACCATGCGCTTAGCTTTCAATGTGGGAATCCACCCAAGTCCGGTGAACTAATCTAGGATGTCATTATTGGCGAACATTGTGTTGCCCACATGGCACTCGTAAATGACGAGTCGATTCATGTACCTTCCCAAATCTACGATGCACTAGGGAGCTTGTGTTAGTGCGTTGATTTGTGCATCTATGTGCCAATCACGTGAGTCCATGCGTCAGTTCAGTTGAGCTGTTGGAAGTATCAAGAAGTGAAGAACAAGTAAATTAAGGAGCCTTTGTAACCTTAAACCTTAAACCCAAAACAACCTAGCCTCTAGATGTCCTAACGTTAATAAGTAAACCCTTATTTGATCATCCCTTAACCTTATGAGCTCAATCAGAATATGATAAGATAGGCTATAAGAGGTGCAAAGTTGTTGTGAAAGACGGAGCCTAAAACATTAGTTTTTGAGTGGAGTTCGATCCCATCGACAGACCGTCGATGTGTCTCAATCAAACATGGCTCGAACTTTCTTGTAATAGAAATCTCCTACTGAGACTGAATTTGTAACTTATTATCCTCTCGTTGATTGAAGGTAGCCAGAAATGTCCAATAGGCATATAAACATCGCGGTAGATCTAGGAATATTTCAACAGTAGACATCATTATCATCACCGTTTCCTACAGTGTGGGCCACCTAAGATTTGGATCTTTTCATTTTTAGGACCCAGCCCTAAAATAATCTTGAGAAACATATGGACGGTGTGGATTAAACATATACATCATGAAGGGTCCCACAAGTGGGGATCCTACTCCCCGGGTCTCTGACGCTAGATAGTTTGTAGTATCTCTGACGCTGAGAAGCGACCGGAGTCTCTCTTTCTCTCTCTCTTTCTATTGTATTTTTTATTCCTATCTCGTGGGTTCTAAAACAGCCTAGCTATATGTCCTAGAGGGGGGGGGGGGGGGGGGGGTGAATAGGACTACGCCAAGTTAAAATAATAACAGCGGAGTAAAAGAGTATGATAGCCAAATAAAGGAAATCAATTCACAATGCTAAAATAAAAAGCAACCTTAACAATCAAGTATTGAGACATTGATACAAATGTTGTTCTAAAGATAACCTTACACCATAAAAACGAAGGGTTTATGGCAGGACAACCTTATTTCTAAAATGTTCTTTGTATTAAAGACTCAAACTGAAAAGGAAATAAAAGAAATAGCAAGAAATAAATTCTAAACTATTACAACATTCCCACAATGCTTGAAATGTAAATATTACAACATTCACATCCACACATACATCCCCTAAATCTGAATGATAAAAGATATAGAAATTAAACAAACATTCAAATCACACGACACAAGAAATTATCGTGGTTTGCCTGTGTGTACACTAACTGTTAAACAACAGCCACATAGCTACTCCACTCCTAATATCCTCACACAAGGGATATCAGTGTTCACTATCAAAATAGGTTTCACAGGTTCACCTAAAACCTTCACAATTGTGTCTTTTAAATGGGCTTACACAATTCAAAAACCCCTCTTTCTGAGTTTTTTGGCTTTCCTCAGATAACCAGTACAATGAGATTTTTCTGGTGAATCCCAAAAGAAACCAAAAAGAATGTAAATTACGATAATATAAAATACCTGGATTTCTCCTTTTCTTTGAAGCAGCCCAGAAGAACCAATCGGAGTAGAAGTTCGAATATAGAAGTTCAATGTCCAATACTCACTTTAAAATGGTTCTAGGTTCAAATTGATTTTAAATTAAACCAGTTGGGCTTAGCTTTATTTGATTTTGATTCCAAGAAGACAGAATACATAAATTCCTCTTTTAAATCAGATAGAAATGCAGAAGCAAAATCAAATGCATAAGCTAACAAAAAGAGAATATTAAATATGCACAAAGTAACTTAAAATGAACACAAACTTATCTCAGAGCAAAGCCTTGAATTTTCTTGAATTGAGTTATCATTCTCTGAAATTCGTGCTTTATTTATAGATGCAAAAACCTCATCTACGACTGGTCTTGAAAACACTTCGACTGGTTGTAGAACCAACGATATTTTGAAATTTTGAGCGCTATCTGAAAAAACCGTTCTACAGCTACTCTTAGGATGTCCACGACTGGTTGTAGAAAACCAGGATTGGTTGTTATAGTTCGAGTTGTAGAACCAGGACTGGTCGTGGGACAAGTCATGCACTGTTCACACGACCGGTCGACCAGGTCTCAGGAAAGGTCGTAGCATAACTAAAAAATTCTGAGAAATTGCAACAACTTAGGATTGGTCGTGGAATTTCTTGGACTAGTCGAACCAGTGCTAGGACTAGTCGAATAAGGTACAAGACTAGTCTTAGAACATACCAAAATTATATAAAAAGATTCAACTTGAATTATATATACAAAATGGCCTACCCTAAGGTCAAACTAAGGTCTATCATACCTGGGACATGAAGTATGAACATTAAAACTTCATTCAATCAGAAGACGGTTGACCTTTGAACCTTATGAAGCTTGAGATATTTACTTAATGTAGCTTGATCTTGAGATCTTCTAAAGCTTGGATTTGTCTTCGTAGGTTGTACTTTATTTTGAGTTGAACATCTTCTTTAGACTTGAACAAGCACTCTTCTTATCGATGTAGTTCTGAATATTGAAGCTTACAGAAGAGGACCAAGTACATGACCTTGCATTTCTTGAAGTAGATCACCGTACTTGACTTGAAGCATTGATGCAGTGTCTTAAACATTCATATAACAACAAACTAAATAAGACACATATAGAGGTTTTGGCATAGCAGAATTTGACAACCAAAGGAGCATGAGACCATAGCTCTTACAGGTTCACACATGTAAAATCCAATCCGTCCACCAGGTTAGCCAACTCAAGGGGGGCCCAATGAGCTTTGGATCACTCTTATCTTTGTATTTTCTTATCATTCAGATCCATATGATTTTAAAAACAAGTTAAATGGTAAATAAATATTATGACGGGCCATACGATGTAATCCCTGTATCCTAGACCGAACCGTTCTGTATGCTTCCACGGTCTTCCCGGTCGAATTTCGGCAACCTTCGACCTTTTTCCAATGTTTACGATCAATCCTAAGAAGAATCCTGTCAACCAGAGTCAGTTCAACTCGAGACTTGTACCCTAGCGACCGCGCTGTCGCCGCGATTCTAATGCCGCGACTCACGTGCCAAGGTGATACCCAGGCCAGGAGATGTGGGCCAGCATTCGGTTCGAGCAAAACACCGCGCGTTGCAAAACCCAAGAGAATCTCTACAACATGTCACCTCAATCCATAAATCAATCCCATCAAGGGTCAAGTACACCATCACCTCACACCCTTTCCCAAGCAACCCCCAAAGTCAAAAAGGTTCTTACACACCCATACTTTTCTTACACCATCTACCACAAAAGTCAAAAAGTCTCTTACACATCCATCACCACCACATCCATCACCCATCTCTCTCTCTCTCTCTCTCTCTCTCTCTCTCTCTCTCTTTATAACCCTCACTCTCTCATTTTTCAAACTCATTTCCAAGCAACCAAGATATCATATGCCCAAGCCCTTTCTAAACTCCAAGAGAACTTTGTGTGTGGCCCACTTCCTACCCTCTCATCTTCCATCTCAACCATCCAAACTCCATCTCTTCCGTTAGGATCGAAGCTAAGGAGCAAAGGAAGCTAAGGGAGCAAGAAGAAGACGGTGGGTGATCTTGGATTTTTGTCTTTCGTTCATTTCTTTTAATTTAAGGGTCTATATATGTGGGACCCACTTTGATGTATGCTTGTATCCAAGAGGGGCCCATAGTGGCGGGGCCCCTCCATTATCTCTCTCTCTCTCTCTCTCTCTCTCTCTCTCTCTCTCTCTCTCTCCATGATCATGGCCCATTTTATGATGTGTGTATTTTACCCAAGCCATCCAAATAGTGGGCCACCTTGATCTTTTTTTTGGGGCCTGCATGACCGGGTGGTCATACAGGCCCGAATGAAAGGGAAACACAAATATTAGCCTGATCCAAAACAGGTGGTCCATGTGGAACCCACCTTGATGGGGTGCATACCCACACCGTCCGTCACCAGTGGAGGGTGCACTGACGCTGGGTGTGTGCTAATAGTGAAGTGTTAACTAACAGTGAAGTGTGGGCTGACAGGGGGGGTCCATGGGACCCATCCACGCCGTCCATCCTTTTAGATGGGCCACATCATGGTGTATGTGCTTTACCCAGACCGTCCCCCACCCCTGGACGGTGGGACCCACGTCCATGTGGGCCCTCCCTGACACACCCAGACCCATAGCTACAGTGGTAGACTGAGTGATACCTCCTCTCAACGCTGAGGTCTTGGCACGAATTCCCTAGTAGGGTGGCTAACGGTGAAGTGTGATGGTCAGTGGGCCCGTGGGACCCATCCACACCATCCATCCATTTGGAGTGGGCCACACCATCATGTGTGTGGGACCTCCATCGTCCCTGGACGGTGGGACCCACCCCACGTGTGGGGCCTCCCTTAAATGCATGTGATCGTCCAGGCCATCCAAGGCCTGGACGTTGTCAATTTATATATATATATATATATATATATATAATATTAATATATTATATAGTATATTATAATATAATATATCATTATATTGCATGTTGTGGTGGGCCCTACGTGGGACCCACCTCTCTCTTTTAAATGCAAAAAAGTTTAATGTACAGCAGTTGATTATATTATTATATATATATATATATATATATATTACATATGAGGGTGGACCCTACGTGGGACCCACCTCTGGCCCCCCTTTAATGCATGAAAGTTGCATAGCAGCAACTACTATATGGTGTGTGTGTGTGTGTGTGTGTGTGTGTATATATATATATATATTATTGTATATATATAGAACGGTGGGCCCTACATAGGACCCACCTCTGCCTCGTTTAGGCAGCAACAGCTGCCCTATTGCTGCTGTGCACGGCAGCAAGTGAACCCCACTGCCAACTGTCGTACACGGCATCAAGTTTCGTGGGTCTCACCTATTCCATCCACGTCGTCTATCTATGGGACCCACCATGAGGCATGTGTTGTATACGAACCATCCCAACCATTTTGAAGGATAATTTTGAGGCTTGAGACTAAAAATAAGACAGATCTAGGATCAGGTGGACCACATTATAGGAAATATTGGGTTTGAACGTCCACCATTAAACCTCTTGGGGCTACCAAGTTTGGACCAATATGATGTTGTTTTCCTCTAAATCCAGGTCCTTGTAACCTTATGAATAGGCTGGGTAGAAAATGAACCCTATAATGGGGACCCACTAGCATTTAACCATGGAAATCATTATTACCACGATCAGATACGATATGGTCCAGTTGATCTTTTGATATGGTTTATTTTTATATAATACTCTATATGGATTTTCTAAAAATAGATGAGATGGGCTCGACCCATTTAAATCGGCCCATTGATTCGGCCCATTTGATTAGGCCCATTTGATTAAGCCCATTTGATTTGGCCCATCTGAGTTGGCCCATTTGATCGGCCCTTTTGAATCAGCCCATTTGATCGGCTCATTCGATCGGCCCGATGCGATGTATTTGAGACCCATGAGCGAGGCCAAATGTGATGTATGTGTGGCTGCTACATTGTGTATAAATTCCTTATGTAGGCCACTCATTGGGAGCAATGTTGGTTAAATGTCCACATTAATGGGCAATGATAATTAGATGTCCTCATTGTGACCTTCCCTTAGGCCTTGGTAGGCCCATTCTCTGCGTGGGTTAACCCAAATAAGTGGGCCCCATTCACTGTATGTGATTGAACGATTCTGATTATGAGTATGTGGTAACATAGCATCTAATACATGACCATACGCATCACCTGCATGCTTGTGATGAGATGAGTGATTGATCATAGCACATACCATTGGGCAGATTATTAGGGACTCCCTGGTAAGGGGAGTTGCCCACATGAGCGCGCGATATGCGCATGTTTACCGTATGACTGGATTGCATGATTCATGCATCTTGTATTGTGTGACATGTATACTAATCGCCCTAGCAACATCAGAGTCGTAGCCGCCACAGGCATATCGTAGTTGGCAGGATTGGATACCTAAAATTTTGTTCTACATGGGGTGATATAGATATCCCTGGGTGAAAGTCTCCAAACCCTTATGGTACCAGGAGGTTGCTCTAACGTCTAAACTGAGTGGGTGCATGAGCGCCGAGTGCCGAGTACCAGAAGGCCGCGCTTTTCACTATGTCGTGGTCGGTTAGAAGGGGGTGCAGCCTTACCTGCCCGAGAGAAGGGGGCAAAGCTAGGCTGAGTTTGGCCAGCTCGAGGAATGGGTCCACTATCGACGAGCCAGGCTCGATATTGGCAGGCGGATAGTGAGGTCTCTTCCACTCACCTTATTGCGCACGATGAGGCGGCAATCTGGTTTGTAGTGTACTAGACCCTGGTTATATTTCAAAGTTGAATGTATTAATATGTGGACTCAGATGAGGATTTGTATGCTTGAGTTGCATCTTTTATCGCATGGCCTTGGTATGGCCGACATCATTCATGTCTTGCATCGCATAGCGTTGGTACGGCTAATGGTATTCATGGATTCATCAACATATTTCGCATTACTCTAATACTACATAATTGTATTACTACCTTGCGCACACATTTTCATCACCCTCTAAGCTTTCTATCAGTTTATGCACGACCGTTGTGTGCAGGTGACGTTGGACCGCAGCAGCGATAAGGCAGGAGCGCATAGCAGATCATCTTGGAGCTTTTTATCCATTATCATTGTATTTCCCTTTATGCTCATTGTACTTATAAAGTTTTTTATCATAGTAAAAACGTGGAGTTTTTTGTTGTTGTTTGTGGGTTATGCCTTTAGTTATGCTTATAACGAATCAAACTGATGTTGAAAATCCTCCTCGTAGCATCCTAGGATCGAAACCTGGCAAATGGGTACTGGGAGCCGAGAATGGAGTTCTATGGAGGCTGTCGGTGTCAGATTCGGCGATTGGAAATTTTGTGAGCCAGGTTTCTGAGTTTGGGGCGTGACATATGAGGTAGCCCACTTGTGGGCCCCAATTCAATCCACAATAACATAAAAACGGAAGGGAAAAGGAAGAAAGGGATGGTGTGGACCCCGCCATCATGGGGTCCACCACATCAAAGTGGGTCCCACCCTTGTGGGCCACCAGAAATGAAAGAAAACAAGGGAAAGGGAAAAAAACTACCCTTGCACTCACAGCACAAGATGAACGGTTAGTCAATGGAGGGGTGCACATGAACAATTGGATCACCTCTCCTTTCTAATCTCATCTAGCTCTCACTTAACTCTCTCTTTTCTCTCTCAATCTCTCTTTTCTTCTCCTAATATTTATCAAATCTCTCTTTTCTTTCTCTAACTTTTCTTATCTCTCTCTCCCATGCTTGAAAGAAAAAAATCTGAGGAGTCCATTAGCTTTAGGGATAGAGGGGGAAAGAGAGAGAGAGATGGATTTGGTTGGGGGTGGGGAGGGTTGAATGATCGTTGGGATTTACGCAAGTGGAGTTCACATCACGCTTGTGTTGCACGACCCACCTCGGATTGTGTCAATGATAATAACTTACAAACCGGGTATCGCATTGGGGTAGCACTCGCACGGTTGTCAAGGTATAGATCTCAGGTAATTGCGGTACTAAATTAGGGTCATGATCCAGTGGCCATCTATCTAGTACGTCCGAGACATGCAGACATTGTAAATTAAGTGTACAGTTAGCCTTAATAGCTAAAATTAACAAAGAGATGCTAATAATGACGAACTAAGATGGCACAATGAATTTGATTTTTGACCAAGGACCTATCTAAGGCATCTCTCATTCAACAAGATCTCCACGATTAATATATAAGTAGGCTTTTGTATCACATGCTAACCAGATTTGTAGAATAATGAATCACCATATGTATCATTCATGGAGGTTTTAGGAACTTAGGCTGATTTTTACATACCTTAATGGGAAGCATTCTTATTGATGTTGATGATAATGTTGTACCTTGATATTCCACACCTTCGACCCATTTAAACACCTGAGATGGTAGTGATGGATCTTCTCGCATGTTTGGATCAAGACTTTATTTATAAGAATTAAGGTTAAAGTAGTTCAATCTATCACAACTCTACACTATAAGTATAACGTCTCAGAAAAATCCGTACAAAGACTCGAGTATCACCTTAGGCAGGAATTACTAAGGATCGAATTCTGTAGAAATTAGATGAAAATGAATTAAGTACTAAACTAAATAACTAGTGGAATTAGCATGAACCACTATCTATACGAACTGTAAGACTCAAAACTATTAAAATCACTAACTCAGCATTACTTAAAAACCTAGGAAAAATCTCAAAACTCAATTACTCTCGAGAGCACATTGAAACTCCGTATCGGACCTGGACCGCACGTCGAAAGTTCGATTATCGCGAAACTATAAGGTTATGATCGCCTTATTGGGCTTGACAACCATCGCGGGAATCGAGCCCAAATGGTATCCAGAAACGCATAACTTGAGCCTAAAGCGAAGTGTGTGAGAAACGTGAATATCTTTAGAAAATGAACTCAAACTTAAATAAATTGGACCATTCGCTTGCGGGCAAAATTGAAGGTTTCAGACCATCAATTTTTTACCAAACTTTACCCGTGGATCAGGAAAATTTCCCTGCACATGTCAGTATACCTGTGGCCCTGATCGAGTGACGATGACCGTTGAACTGAAACAGGTCCTCCATGGTCGATCCATAAATCTGATCAGACCGTAAGCATAACTTGCCATAGATCCATGGTCAGGGAACTTACTCCATGATGCAGGTGAGTAATGGGCCTCCAGATGAGTCCTGTTTGCCCAAAACAGACACCCTTTGGCTATAACCTAAGTATACCATGGCCCTAAAGCCATTTGAACCAGTTCTGAGCCTATTTAAGGACCTTAAACCACCCCTCTCTCATTTCATAGGAATTTATCTAACCCTAGGAGAGAGAAGAGAGAAAAGAGGAGAAAAGAGTGAGGAGAAGAGAGAGAGATAGAGAGATTGTTGCGGGGATTCACTCCCACTACTCCACGTACCGAATCACCACCCCACCATCGCTATGCCAACGATTCTAGCTTCGATTTGGTTAAGAAATCTTAAGCCTAATATTGTTTTAGAAATCCAAATAGAGGAATCGGCGAAATAGCTAACCTATTTCATGATTCAGGTAACTATTGTTCTGTAGACGGAGACGTAGGATTCAAACCGAGTTCGAAATGAGGAATTCAACGAAAGGTGTGGACTATAAATGTTTAGGTTATGGTTTTTAAGGCTTTCAATGTTAGCAATAATTTATGTCTGACTTGATTGCTGCCATATGAGCTTAATTACGATATATTCGATAAACTATACATGCGTGCGAACTATGTGAATATATAATCTATTCCATGTATTTGTTGAAATGTTTGAATGAAAGTGCAATTCTGATTTATGCTTGCCATGTCTATCAACCTAGAATACATGTTTGTTGTATGTATGACAACTCTTTTACGAAAGGATTTACCATAATATATACTATAACTGATCTAGTTTGTATATGTAACATTATCTAGTCTAACTGTTCGATAAAATGTCTGAATGAGTAATTGTTTGGTAAATCACTTTTATCAAGGGTGTTAAGATAGGATTCTCAACTACCGTATCCATATTGGTAGTTTCCTTTATATAACATAAATTGTTGTTATATGATTTATGGATGAAATGCATATGTATGTCAACATGCTCAATGTGTTTGATAAAATGCTCAAATGAGAATTATGTTTGAATTGTTCATTAAATGCTATTATGAGTAACATATGTGATTTCCTATGGCATTTGAGTATGTTTGGGACTACCACCTAGTCTAGGCAATCGGTAATGGTTCCTGATTGAGTGGTCGAGCTAGTTTCGCCACATTAGATACGTTCGATGAATCCGAGACTTACGCTGATTGTCGACAGTGGTTAGGCCATGCGGAGTGCTTACGCGCTTCATGTCGATTAATTCAACGTGCGCTCGTACCAATCACACTTATCAAATAATCCGATTAGCCTATTATGTGTTTACCATGTATGGACGTTATTGTTTAAATCTAAGGTACCGCTTACCAATGTAAAGCCCGTTTCAACCGTGGTACCAAGATCTGCTAAGACTCATGAGCCGAGCATGGTGATATGGACACCATGGTCGAGTTGTTGGCCTACGCTGGGGTGATGAGCCTCCCCGTAGTGACCAGTGACCAACCCAAACTAATGTGGTATGGAACACTGTATTCGAACTGTCGACCTATGCTGAGGTGACAAGCCTTCCCTTAGTGACCTTGAGTATAAACTAGGCCTACGCTGAGGTGACGAGCCTTCCCATAGTGACCTCGAGTATAAACTAGGCCTACGCTGAGGTGACGAGCCTCTCCGTAGTGACCTCGAGTGTAAACTCGTGAAGTTACCTATCCACTGATTTCATCAGGGGTGATGCCCTACAACTTGCATATTGTATGTGATTAACTAGGATTTACGACCCTAGATGGATCCTTTCTTGGGTTAATGATATAATAAGGAAGTACCTTAGCTTTCTGAATCTGCTGTATGAATAAGCCTAATAAATTACTTGGCTAACACGATCACGCACCGCATTACATGTGCTTTGGCGAGGAAGCGCACGTTTAGGGAGTTTGTCATGTGCGATCGTGAGATGATGTCGTTGAGGGAGTGTAGGCGAGGGCATGCATCATTACAGCATACCATTTTTGCATTAATAAGAGTACTTAGGATATGATTGTTGTACTGCTTTATCATTACTACTTGACTGAATTGATAACATGTTAACCTTTGCCTTATAGTACCATTGAGTTGATCACTCACTCCCACTCTGGGACGGTGTTTTAAAATACCAATCAGACTCTGTTTTAGATGCAGATTATGGCGAGGCTTATGCGATGGAGCCAGACTTCTTCAACGAGGAGGAGTTCTCCTACATTCAGCTCTCAGGTGGGTCTATGTAGACCTAGGGCTGCGTTGCGGGAATTACAAGGATATTGGATTAGTTGAACATTTACATTCTGTTATTTTGTATATTTTGAAACAAACCATGTATGTACTCAGCCCGGTAATACATTCATACTCTGGAGGTTATGGAACACGTATATACTCTATACATTTATCTGTCTTCCGCTTACTCAATTTAAATATCTCTGGAGTATGATATGCTAATTTGGTGTAATCCCACTCATGTTTAATGTACTAATATAGACAACATTTAATCATCATGATCTATGTTGCATAAGTGATGCGTTAGAACTCGGGAGTTGAGCTTTGCTCGACCCCTGATTTTCGGGGCGTTACAATAAGAGTCCATGTCTCTCTGAAATATTTTGCACACGTACTATAGTCCAAGCATATCACCCCTTTATGCATATGAATTGATTAAAACTACCGTAGGCCCTCCGGTATGCTTAATCCAAATAATTCAATGATCATATCTAAACCATTGGTCATGTGGGGCCCACTTAATAGAAACCTTACATGCAATAGTTAAAAAAGATGTCAAACAAATTATTTTGATGATGATCATTTTCACATATGAATAATGAACATTAAGTAAGAGCCTCTTGGGATGGTGAGAAAGACAAGAAAATGGTAATAATTATACACTATAATTTGCCTGGTTACCTTGTAACTTGTGTGTGAGAATTTAACTATGAAAAAGATAAGTATCCCTTCGTGGAATCTATAGTTTACTTTAATATCCAAACAAGCTCTTGGGATTCATAGGAAATAATCATTTGATAATTATTACAATTTTTTTCTACAATTCAAACTAGCCCTTGAAAAGAAAATGTTCAATGGCTCGGATTCAATGACTAATATATTGGGATATTTTAATGAAAATTTAGAACTGTTGATATTTTCACAATGTCAACAATAAATACGCTTATAAAAGATGACAAATGTTGTTCTCAGTATGGGATTTTTCCTGGAGACTTCACAATTTGACAGGACATTTTAGATTTTGATGTTTTTCTCACAATATTTTTGGAAAGATCTTATTGAAAACAAAATATTACAAATATATATTATAAATTAAAAAATAACTTAAAAAATTTAGAATATGAGTAAGAATGAATTAATTTAAATTTGTAAATATTTATTTCACTAAAATCACAAAAAATATAAAACTACGAGATCCTAAAAATCCCATCTTTTGGTGAATTATTCCAACAAATATTGTGAGATTTTCAAAATCTCACTGTTATTTATCATAGTGACTAGGGCTGTTAATGGGTATTGGACCATGGGTACCCAATGACCTTGACCAATTTTAATGGACCCATTAAGAAACCAGATTGTGTTTAGGTCTCACCTATTGGATTGGAATAGAAAGCAGGCCTAGTTGGGATTGGGTTGGGTCCCTGTGACCCGGCTAAAATCAGGCGTAGTTAACTCAACAAACTCTAATGCTCCTAGTTGTATTTGAAATTTAGACAATATAATCCATTGTTCTAGACTACTTATAAGGTCCAATGCATATGTAACACCCCGGGTTTTTAGGGGACCATGTAGGAACTCGGCTCCCGAATTCCCAGGTGCCACGAGTGCCCTAATGGGCTTCAGATTTTAATTACATTTGGATGATCTCATAAACAATGGAGAGTTTAGCAAGGCATAAAGTATAAGTAAGTCATAAAGTAGTATCAAATGCCACTAAATATAAAAATATCCAAACCACAAATCAAAAATCATCTAAATAAGGAACTAGTCCCACCCATACATGACCCAAAGTGACTAGAACCCTGGCCCACACCCTGCGGTACCCCGAACTCAGACTAGAAGGATCCGCTGAAAGTCTGGAAGCAGGGAAGCTCTTCTTTCTCATCCATGCTCACCCCGCTCAGCTCGTCGAGCTTCGCCTCACCTGCATCTAATGTCGTATCTGATTGGTGTTTTAAAACACCGTCCCAGAGTGGGAGTGAGTAGCTAACTCAGTAGGTGCCATTAGCCATAAGTTACATCAAATAACAATTACATGATGAATTTAATGAAAAGCATAAATTCATAAATCACTAACTAGTCTTTGTTAATGCGCATGCATGAGTTATGTATGATGTATGACCTCACCCACAACACTCCCTTGAGCGGCTTCATCTCACGATCGCGCATGACTAACACTCCTTCATTGCGACCTCAACTGCTGAGTCGCCAAATCCTAGCTAATGCGATACGTGAATAATGTATTAGGTGAGTTTTTAGTTAATTTTGTTCATCCAGCAGGTTGGGAAAACCGGTACACCCCGACGATATTAATGCCCTCATCCAGTTGTGAGGCCAGGATCCCTCAACGTGCGAGGCCAAGACCCCGCGATCCTTCATCCTATTGAAGTCCCCACCCCCAATTGCAAGCACGTGGGGAGTGCTGGGAAGCGGGATCACTCGCGGTCACTACGGGGAGGCTTGTCACCCTAGCATAGGCCGACGACTCGGACAAAGTTTCCCATTCAAACATGCCCGG
Organism: Magnolia sinica; assembly: GCF_029962835.1. Taxonomy (NCBI): domain Eukaryota; kingdom Viridiplantae; phylum Streptophyta; class Magnoliopsida; order Magnoliales; family Magnoliaceae; genus Magnolia; species Magnolia sinica. Next base: position 65,239,054 of record NC_080583.1, on the reverse strand, counting down.
CTCACGAGACAGTGGATCTGTTTCTAACAATTGTCAGTGGGCGAGAAGTGTTTTAAGTTCCATACAGGAGTGAGTAAACATGATTAACAAACATGGTTGGTCAGTCAGTGGACTAGACCGTCCAAGTTCAGGTGAGCACGTAACGCACGAGATCGGGCGCAAGCAGCCCATGTGGTTCCACTACTATCGCCCATTCGCATCCTCTCAAATCAATCAGTCTAGTCACAGTATGGTCTAACCAATGGAACTACCTTCGCAAATCTCGGTTCTCTGACCAACCCAAAAAATGGGTTGCATTCAATAACACTTCTAGCAATTATGAGTTCATCTTCTAGTACAGGTAGAATTATGCGTACAATACATCTAGCATAAATTTAAGGTTGTTAAAATGAATATAACTAGTCTTAATATCACAAGTTAGACATGTGTGTGTGTGGTGTTGGATTACCTAAGAGTCTAAGGACAACGCCTCCCTCATAGTACAAAAATACAACAAGAAATAATGCATTCATACATGCTATAGGGAAGATAATGCAAAAAATCAAATGTGATGAAGAACATGCAATGCCAATTTCATGCCCAAACATGTTGAAGACTAATTAAACAAAAATTCATCATTGCAAGCAAGTTGGTGAACCTAACGTGTAGGTTCCTAGCTGGAGTTTCCCTAATTCAATCATGCACATCACTCTAACATTCACAATCATTAAATTTATCATAAAATTGGTACTTGGCCACCTAAAGATAATAGTCCACATCTTAAGAGGAGATTTTCATTCTTTGAGATCTTAAGATTTTGAGATTTGGGTAAAACCACCAATTCCTAAATCAAAATCAAGAAAAATAACATTAATAACTAGAAATCTACACTAGGTTGCTTAATTGAAGAAAAAAAATATACCATTCTTACCTCCGATTCTTGGCATGGGTGGATTTGGTGGAGGTTTTGTATTAGCCACCGATTTGGTTAAAGAAATACCAACCCTACAAGCATTAAGATTTTCCTCACTTAGACGAACACTCTCTCCCTTATCTTTCTCTTCATTTTCTCTCCATCTCTCTTTCTCTTTCTCTTCTCCTTCACTCAAGGTAGGGCATGAAATTCGTATGGGAGAAATGGATGCCTAAATGAGGCCCTTTTATAGTGTCAAATTTGGTGTAAATGGCCCCAAGGGTTGAGTTTTTACTATACTAGCCCTATGGGAGGGTTTTTCTAACCTCTAAGGCCCACTATGGCGTGTACATATTGATATACACCATAAGATAGTTAACCCTAATGATGATCTACGTATGGACATGATCGGCCCGCCATTTGGATGCGCCGATCGACAGATATGATTAGAAATCTGTTCAAAGGTCACCGATGGTCGATCGGGGCCGCAGCTATACGTATATGAGCAAAGAAATATTCTTACTCAACATGTGAAGTTTGGTCATAAACCGACGGTCCAAAATTCTCAACTTTGCATATAAGTGGACGACCCAATTCACTTAAGTTTCAACTTCTTCCTTTAGAATATTTGCACTCCTCATGCACTCGTCCCTTGGCTCAAGTTGAGCAGTTCTGGACACTACCCAGGTCCGACTCCCACGATGGACGTCGAGCCCAGTAAGACGGACATTATTCTATAGTTTTGGAACTAATGACCCACTAACGAGCGGTCTAGATCTTGTTCGAGAAATCGGGACATTTCTGGAATGAATTAGGTGTAAAGATTTCTTGTGCGCAATTATTAGGGTTTAGATTAGCTAAGTTCATATTGTGACCTATTCACGACCGGTGGAAATGAAGATGTGATTATAATCACTCTAAACCGTCGGTTCTTAAGCTAAAAGGATAATAACTCAATTTGGTTTGTTAATTAAGATCTGACCCTTAGTTGTCACAACTTTTGGCATGTCTTTATTCAATTACGGTCATCTCAAGTAGTCAGTCATAGGTCGGCTAGAATTGGACCCTACGTGAACAAATCTTGAGGCTAAGCTCGATGTTTAAGTGATCGGGCGGATTCATTGGTCTTCTACAGTCGATCTATCCTATTTGTACCGTTCTTTATCGGTACCAATCGTGTATAAGCCCATCTCGAGTGTCGAGGGTCAGTAAGTGATAATGTGTCTAGTTAAAAAAAGAAAATTTAAGGATTTTTGGAATTTTTAAAATAGCGAAAATTCAGGGTGTTACAGCATATTTCATAGCCTACCATGAAGATATCTCATTTAACTAACAAATTTAATAATTTAACAATAGCCTTAAAAATGGACAATGAAAATCATGTAATGAAAGTGGGTCCAATCAATCAACAATTTGATTCATACATTTGTTAGGGGCCATGATCGATTGCTTATGCTTTTAAAGATTCACTTTTGTTAAGCAATTGGAACCATCCCATTCATGGCTGAAAAAAAGATGGCTTATATAAGGCTAAACCAAGGATGATGATAATTCATTTGATTAGTATAATTTTTTTTTATTTTTTTTATGGTAGTGTAAGTAATGTGTTCTGAATTAATTGGACCACTTTAGTGTCTAAATGCAAGTAGGAGCAATATAACTTGTAGTACTCTCAAGAGCACTTGTATTAGTTATTACATATTATTATAGTAAAAGAAACAAGCTTTTTTAAGCCACACATAATAAGAGCCCCTTTACACCTTGTGCGTCTCGGCCCACGTGTGGTTTAATATTTTATTCATGCGAACCCAACCACGTGATTGCTCTTATTTGCATTGGATCCAACTCAAAACCTACCTCTAAATGCCTGATGGGTACCGGGTGGGTACCTGAACTTGAGCGAGCATATTCAGGTTCGGGTCTTCAAGAACTAGACCTGGGCGCAAAAGCTCCAGGACATGCACCCCTTTAAGCTTGGCATGGGAACCACAAAATGCAACCTTAACCCGGTTAGGCCTAGTACAGGTACCATTGATGCACCTGAATTGAACGAGACCTGGACCCAAAAAGTTCCTGAACATGCGTCCAACCCCCGTACTTTATCTGTTTATCTACGCCGTTCATCCCTTCTCTAGGATCATTTTAATGTAGGTAGAAAAAATTAGGAAGATCCAACACTCAAATGGACCACACCAAATAATAAGCTTGGATGCATTAAATGCACAAGCATGAAATGTAAGTTGCATTAAATGCAAGAGTCATGCAAGAGTCATCTTTGGTGTGGCCCATTTGACCATTGAATCTGCCTTATTTTTATCTATATGCTCAAAAATAATCTTAGAGAAGGAATGTACGGCATAGATAAACAAATAAATCACAATGGCCTGCTCACAAAACTGCTCGTTCATGCCTGGAGACGGGCGGGGGTAGGATGCAATCTGCGTCCCACGCCGTTAGGCCTGGTTCGAGTACTACCGATGCGACCTAAACCAGATTTGCTGATACCACTATCAGTGGAGACAGCGGCCTCACCCAAGACAGTGCCGCCGTTACCATGGGGTTACCGTGAGGCCCACTTTGATCTAGTCATTATGTATCCACACCATCCATCCATTTTTCCGTATCATTTTAGGGCATTGTAGAGAAAATGAAGCAGATTCAATCATCAGGTGCACCATACCATAAGAAACAGTTATGATTGTCCATTAATGGCCCACAAAAGTTTTGGATCAAGCTAATATTTGTTTTTTTTTTTTTTTTTTCTTTTTCCTTCATACAACCTTATGTAACCTTATCAAACACTATGGAAATGTTAAGGTGCGAACGAATGAAGTCTTTAATGGTAGGATGACCAATCACAACTGTTTCTCATGGTATGGTTCCCTTGATTACTGGATATATTTCATTTTTGGTATAATGCCCCCTGCAATGGGCCTCACACCTAGAGCTGGGCATTGGATTGAGTTGGATCGAATTGGGTCCAACTCGAATAGGTCTGAAATCTATATGGGTTGACCCGAACTCGATTCGATCCGTGACCGAGTCCGGGATAGTTGACTCGAACTGATCCGATGCACGGTTGGCCTGAACCCGAACCGAGTTCGACTCGGTTAGGGAAACTGAGTCAAATTGAGTTGGGTACGGTTCGAATCGGGTTGGGTCTATGGGTTAAGCTATAAGGTATGTGTTATATCCAAACCATCCATCCATTTGGAGAGTTCGTCTTAAGACTTGAGTTGAAAAATAAGATAGATCTAAAGATCAGTTGGACCACACTGCAAAAAACAGTGGGGGATTGAACGTTTACCATTGAAACCCTTTTGGAGATCATGGAAGTTTCATATTAATATGAAATTTGTTTTTCCTCTTCATCCATGTATTTTTAACCTTATTAACAGATTAGATGGAAAATAAACGTTATGGTGGGCCCTACGAATTTTTTGACGGTGAAAATCATTATCCTCGCTACTATTTTTGGTGTGGTCCATTTGAGCTCTAGATATGATTCACTTTTTTTTTTTTTTTTCAAAAGCTCTAAAATAATCACAAAAAATGGATAAACGGTATGGATATAATAAATAAGTCATTGTGGGGCCATGTAATTTTGATCTCATTTAAGTTGTTCGTACAACTTAGAGCTCGAGGCGCGTCTCCGCTCATCTTTGCACGACACGTATCTATACCAGCTATAAGCTGTTGTGTTGACGTGCACAACATAATATCACATTGCGTGGTACCAAGTAACTCAGTACGTTCTTATCGTACTAAGTAAACTCTATTAAGGCCCACCATGAATGCATGTGGTTTATCCACACCGTCCATTCGTTTTTCCAGATCATCTTAGTGGTTGAACCCAAAATTGATGCATATCCAAAGCTCGAGAGGACCATACCACAGGAAAAAGTAGAAGTATTGATTTCTACCATTGTAAAATTTATAAGGCACCCTGGTGATGTTTATTTGTCATCCAACCTATTCATAAGATTAGAAAGACATGCGTGAAGGGAAAAGACGAATATAAGCTTGATCTAAAACTTCTTTGACTCCCAATAAATTTTCAACGACAGGCGTTCAATTCACACTATTTTTGGTGGTGTGCTCCACTTGAGGATTGGATACACTCTATTTTTGGGATAAAGCCCTAAAATTTGTTAAAAGAGATGGGCGGACTGGATAAATTGCATGAATGACAGTTGGGCCCACTAAGTTTACTCAGTACGTGTAATCCACTTCGGTGTTACACCAGCCAATCCACTTCCTAGTTTTAAGGACCGGTACACCTCCCCAACGCAACCTCATCAATGTGCCACCCACTACCGGTTCCTATATTCATGGTACTGGGCTTGCATGACTTGCACTCACCTGTTGCGACCTATGCTATCATAAGTTTGCACGGATAGGATATCACTTGCAATAACTTAGTGACTATATGTGATAAATATTCATAAGAATCACTCCGGATTGGTTCGGATCGGATCCATTTGGTTCGGATTTCGGTTTGGATCGGTCCGGATCGGATTCATTCGATTTGGATCGGTTCGGATTGACCACGATCCAAACTTGATCCGATGAATGGTCGGATTTGACCGATCCAACTTGAACTGCACCGATTCAGGCCTTCGGTTCGGTTCGGATCTGGTCAGATCCGCCCGATCAGGTTGGTTTGTGCCCAGCTTTACTCACAACAGTTATATTGTTGCTGTATTGACGTCAGCAAGTTCTGTGGGTCCCATCATGAGTTATGTATTATATCTAAACCGTTCATCCATTTTGTGATCTCGTCTTAAGAAAAATAAAGTAAATTTAAAGATCAAGTATACCACACTGCAAAAAGCCGTGGAAGATTGAACGTCTACCATTGTAACCCTTATGGGGGTCACAGAAGTTTCGGATCAATATGAAAATTGTTGATCCTCTTCATCAATGTATTTTCCACCTTATTAACATATTGGATGTAAAATAAACGTGATGGTGGACTCTAAGAATTTTTTAACGGTGAAAATATTATCCTCCCTGTTATTTCCTCCCTGTTATTTTTGGTGTGGTCCATTTTAGCTCTGGATATGATTTTTTTTTTTTCTAATGCTCTAATATGATCTCGAAAAATGGATGAACGGTGTGGATATAATAAATACATCATTGTTGAGCCATGTAACTTTGATCTCCTTTGAACCGTTCGTACAACACCGAGCTCGAGGAGCGTCGGCGCTCGTCTACGCGCGACACGTATCTACACCAGCTATATAGCTGATGTGTGGTACACCAGCCAATCCGCTTCCCCTACAATGGTTAGGAAAAACGAATGGACGATATGGATGCATTATACATATACAAGGTGGGCCCCACGGTAACCCCACGGTAAGGGCCGCACTTGGGTGAGGCGGGGTCTCACCGAATCCGCTCTCCTTACACGAAGAAGGAAGAGCTTGGAATTATCAATCGCCGGTCTCTTTCTCTCGCCTCATCTTCAATGGCGACTCCAGCGAGAGCAGATATCCTCTCTCTCTTCCGCTCTCTGCTGCGAACGGCTCGATCCTTCTCCGACTACAACATCAGGGAGTACGCCAAGCGCAGAACCGTCGACGGTTTCCGCCTAAACCGCAATCTCTCCGACCCTTCTTCAATCTCTTCGGCGTACTCCGACGGAAAGTCTCAGCTCGAGGTCGCAAACAGGCAGGCAATCGTCTATTCTCTCTACGCTCCCAAGGCGAAGAGCGTCATGGAAATCACAAGCTGATGAGGTTCTGTCGTCATCTGTTATCGGTATCGACTCTGGTTTGTATTGGATTATCTTACTTGGAACCCTTTTGATGGGATTTTAGGTTGCCGTGTTTTAGAAAAACTGAAATTCTTTGGTTTTTCATTCATGGGTTTTGTGAATTTGTAGTTTGAGATTACTGGGTGTTGATGTTGGAATGTTTGGGGGTTTTGGAAGTATAGGTGGTCTTGAAACTGAAAGTGGAGTGCATTCTTTTCGTGACGGAATCACGAGCTGTCTCATTCCTAAATTGGTCCTTTGGGGCACCAAATTACACTGATTAATTATGAAATATCAGGAAAATTCATTAGGCCGTGTTTGGATGTTGGTAAGTTTTTTAAGTTGCAAGTAATTTACAGGTGAAAGAAAGTTACATGTAATCCCGTTTGGATGTAAATTATTACTTACAGGCAACTTAGTTTTCGTGTTTGGATAACATATAAGTTATTTATAGGTAATAAGTTGTATATTCATACCAACTAGAGGTTGGAATATGAAATCGTTTAAAAATCAGATTAAAACATAAGAAAGCTTGGATAAAAGTATGCTGTTTTATTGAGCCCATCTAGATGAATAATGAGACCGATTCTTAGGCTAAACTAATCATCATGTGAGCGATAAAAGTGGGTCCACTTATTCGAAATGCTTGTAATGTGGAAAAAAAGCTTAAGGTAAGCAAAATGGAACTAAGATTTTTCTTCAGGTGGGCCATAAAGTGTCATTTCAACTTTTTTCCTTCAATTTGAGGTTTATCGAACAATTTGGCCTTGGCTTTTTAAAGCAATTTTAACCATGCCAATGGTGGCTTGCAATTGGATTGAAAAAAAAAATAATGCACAACATATAGTTGAGATTTAACTGGAAAAAGGTCCACCACTATTATCATCAAAGCATAGTAAAAAGAGGGGGAAAAGCAACAGTTGAGAAGCCAGATGATTGGACAGAGCATTAAAATAAGACGGAAGTGAAATCCTTCCGGCTCATCTTATTTGTTTGCAACAACTAGGTGGGTTCCACTATGATGTTTGTGAGAAATCCATCCGGCCATCAGTTTTGCCAGATCATGGGCCCACCGTGATCCATATGTTTGATTGACACTGTCCATCTATTTTGATAGATCACTTTAGGGCATTAGCCCGAAAAGGAGGCATATCAAAGGCACAAATGGACCACACCTGCATTAAGCAGTGCAGATTGAACTATTACTGTTGAAAACATTGTAGGGCCCATCATGATGTTTATTTACAATCCTGATGTTTATTTACAATCCAACCCGTCCATCCATTTTGACATATCATTTTAGGGAATGAAGCAAAAAAGAAGGCTGATTGAAGGATCGTGGACCACACCACATGAAGCAGTGGGGAAAGAAAGTGTACCATTGAAAACTTCTTGGGGGCTACAAAAGTTTGGGATCAAAGCTGATATTTATGATTTCCCTTCATTTAGGTCTACATGACCTTATGAACAGGTTGGATGGCAAATAAACATTATGGTGGGCCCCATGGAAGTTTTCGACAGTAATATTTCAATCCCCATTGCTTCATGTGGTGTGGTCCACTTGAGCCTTCAAGCAGCCTCTTTTTTGGGGTATTGCAGTAAAATTATCTGTCAAAACAGATGGATGACGCGGTAGGTTTGAAATATAAAAACTTTCTAGTCCTGATATTCAAAACCGTTGAGGCTTGATTGAGCCTCCGACTTTACTGGCTTTGTAGAGTTTTTGGGTTTCTAACCCATGTTTAACACTTTAGCATTACCAGGTTTAACATTGATGTTTGCAGGTTTGGACTTATGAACAATTTTTCAAGCTTATCCAGTTTGGATGAATTGGGTATTTTTTGTCTTTCATTTTGTGCTTTGTTGAATTCATAGTGCAGGATTACTGAATTTGATGTGAGATTTTTACTGGATCTGAAATTTACAGAATAGTTGGATTGATTTTAATGGGTTGGGGACAATGGTAATTGCTACTGCTACTACTATTTTGTTTTGTGGATTTGTGAATTTGTATTATAAGAATACTGGGAAAATTATGGGTTTTGAATCGTACTGAGTAAGTTTCAATTATTTTGGTTATGCTGATGTCGAAAAAAATTGAAATCTGTCATATTTGTTGTATGGCTTTAACTTGTTATTCAACATTACCCAGTGGATTGTTTGATTTTGATCCATAGATATGTTGGAAGATTCAGGAACATGCGTCCCTAGATGTGTTAACCAAGAAGGCATCTATAGGGTTGTTGAGAATGCTTATTAACCATCATCTTAATAGATATTTGAATTGCTTTAGGCTTTTCCTTTGAATAAGAAAGAATAGGGAGTATGTGTTCTTTTTTCCTTTTCTGTTTTCTTCCACTGATTCTATTTTCCTACTTAGATTATTGATGGATGAATATAGGGAGAGGATGAAGGATTTGACACCGTCTTTATTGACTTAGAGAAAGCTTAAGATAGAGTTCCTAGAGAGTTAATCTGGTAGTGTTGGGAAAGAAAGGAGTTCCAAGAGGATATATTGACATGATTAAGGATATTTATAAGCGAGCAAAAACAAATGTGATGACCACTAGTGGAGAGACAAGTGAGTTCCCAATTACTATAGGCTTGCACTAGGGATTAGCGTTGAGTCCCTATCTTTGCGCATTGGTTATGGATGAGTTAATGGGGCATTTGCAGGAAGAGATCCCATGGTATATGTTGTTTGCAGATGAATAGTTCTGATTAACAAGATGAGGGAGGGTGTAAACACAAAACTAGATTTATAGAGGGTGCTTTAGAATCTGAAAGATAAAAATTAGTTAGACTAAAACAGAGTATATGGAGTGCAATTTTGGTAACAACAGGAGTGAGAACAAGGAATTTGTTAAGATTGCTAACGAAGAAGTTTCCCATATGACCACTTTTGATATCTTGGCCTTGGGTCGATAATTCGTTAGAGTGGAGAGATTGAGAATGATGTTGCTGATAAAGTTCATGCGGGGTGGAAGAAATGGAGATGTGCCTTTGGATTTATTTTATTTTATTTTTTGTGATTGTCTTGTACCACTCAAACTAAAAAGGGAAATTTTATAGGATAACTATAAGACCAGCCATGCTTTATGGGATACAATGTTGGGCAGTTAAGGAACACCATGTTCATATGATGCATGTAGCTAAAATGAGGATGTTGAGATGGATGAGCAGCAAGATAAGGATATAATTAGAAATGAATGCATTTTGAGGAATTTAGGAGTAGCACCAATAGGTAATAAGATGAGTGGAAGTAGACTTAGATGGTTTGGTCTTGTGCAATAGAGACCAAGAACCGCATGGGTTAGGAGTGAGTTAGTACAAGTTGAAGGCTCTAAAAGGGCAAGGGGAAGGCCCCAAAAGACATGGGTGTAGGCAGTAAGAAAATATTTGATGACCTATGCCCGTGCTGAAGTTGTGGCCCTTGATAGAGTGGGATGGTGGAAAAGAATTCATGTAGCAGAATCCATTCAGTCAGGATAAGGCTTAGATGACGATGTTATGGGCTTGTGAATTTGTTTTGTAAGATTATTTGTTCTGATATACTACATTTGTGGGTTATTAGTCTTACTGAAATTCAGGCTGTCATTGGTGCATACAGTTGTTGAACGAATTGGAAATTTGTAATTTTTTTTAATGGTTTTGCAACTTTGTACCATAAGATATCTGAGCTCAGTGCGGGACTATGGCCAATTTTGAATTTATTGAAACATGGATTGATTTTGCTGCCTAACCATCTTGGGAGCAATGAGAATGTGATTTTTTGTCCTCCTATGTTGTGAATCTTTAGTATCAGATTACTGGGTTTGGTGTAGAGCTTTTATTGGATTTGGATTTTGGAATATTTTGATGCATACCCATATTGGAAGGAATTGGGAAATTGTTATTTTTGGTTTATAGGTTGTGAATTTGTGGCATTGGATTACTGGTTTTGACATAAGAATGTTGTGTGTTTGGTTTTTTTGAATGATTTTGATTCATAGTTTTAATGGATCCTAAACCCTATCGCATCTTAGATTTGACTCGAGGAATTTGTGCTCTTGCTATATCCCTTGATAATGCGCAAGAAAGGTATTTTTACATCTCTTGGTTCAAAATTCTACTCTTTCAGGCAGTTCTAAATCCCTAGCAATATTCCTCCCATTCCTTTGCAACCCCTTTAGGGTCTGTTTGGATTGTGGGAAAAGAAAATAGAACTCAAAGAGTTTCCCATTATTTGAGGAAAAAAAATAGTGAGATTGGAAATAGCAATCAATAGCCTTTTTTATAGTAATATTCCTCCCATTATTTGAGAAAAAAATAGTGAGATTGGAGGTACTTGCATCTCTCAGTTCAAAATTCTGACTCTTTCATGCGGTTCTAAATCCTTAGCAATATTCCTCCCATTCCTCTGTACCCCCTTTAGGGCCTGTTTGGATTGTGGGAAAAGAAAAGAGAACTCAAAGAAGAGTTTCCCTTTATTTGAGAAAAAAAAATAGTGAGATTGGAAATAGCAATCAATAGCCTTTTTTATAGTAATATTCTTCCCATTATTTGAGAAAAAAATAGTGAGATTGGAGGTACTTATCTCTCGGTTCAAAATTCGGCTCTTTTAGGCAGTTCTAAATCCCCAGCAATATTCCCTCCCATTCCTCTGCACCGCCTTTAGGGCCTGTTTGGATTGTGGGAAAAGAAAAGAGAACTCAAAGAGGAATTTCCATTCACTTGAGAAAAAAATAATAGTGAGATTGGAAATAGCAATCAATAACCTTTTTCATAGTCAAATTCTCATGCACAAGATATGAGTTGAAACTTGTGGGAGGAATATGAGAATTGCACTTGTTATCCAAACAACATCCCCCAAAAATGGAATCCACGGGAAATCCATTTTCAGTAGTACTCATGGAATCCATGGGAATCCTTCATTTGATAATCATTATAATCACCCTTGGGCCCTATCTCATACCCTGACCCACAATATAGTTGAAGGATTGTTTTTATTATTATTATTATTATTATTATTATATAAATTTGTTAACAATAGACTGTGGATGAGAGCAGTTTCTGCCTAGCTTGTTTTGGCATCACAGTAGTTGAGGGCTTCCTTGTGGAAAAGCTCCTTAGATGGTTTGGCATTCTTATTAGGCAGGATGCCATAGATTGAAGAGTGTTAAGAAACTCTGGAGGAAAGGTGGGGTCTGGATTCTGATTTACTTTTGCAGTATCTGAGATGAAGAAACTGATCTTTTTGAGTACCTCACAAGGGTTCTTGATGATGTTTGCATTGATATAGGCACGCTGGATTCTAGAATTTGGAAATGGACTTCTGATGGTAACTTTCTCGTCTTAGCCCCTTTTTCTGGAAGTTTCTTCGGATAATTCTCTCCCATTGACATTTTCGTGCTTGAGGGCCTTCAGCAGTGAAATCAGTCCTTCCCAAGTATTTTCTTTATGTATTGGGATGCGGATAGGTTGTTTGATGATGACATATTTCTTGATCACAATTCAGTGAAGACTTCATGGACTCAATTTTTTGTCACTTATTCTTTCTGTATTAATGGAAATGACTAGTACCTTGATTAGGATGGAAGGTAGGACATTTTTTATTTTTTATTTTTTTTTTAATTTTTTAATTTTTTTTTAAATTTTTTAAAAAAAAAAAATTTTTTGTCTTCTTCTTTTTTTTCTTTTTCTTTTTTTTCTTTTTTTCTTTTTTTTGAGAAGGGAATACTTTAATGACATTAGGTAAAATGTCTTCTTCTTTTCTTTTCTTTTTTTTTGAGAAGGGAATACTTTAATGACATTAGGTAGACCTTTTTTTTTTTTTTTGAGAGATCTGAAATTTATGGAAAACCTGCAGAGGAAGGAAAGAAAACAAACCCCAAAGAAACCAAACAAAAAGCCAAAAAGGAAGGACAACCGAGGCTGCCTTAACAAAAACCTCTCATTCTTTAACTAGCCTTATAACCTTAGAGATCACGCCGATCACACTCTTCCAATTTCCAGAAGCAACGCCCATTCCTAGCTCCCTAGATAACCCAGAACACGGCCAGAATACTCAGATGCCAAAAGACTTTATGAACCTTTCCAAATCCTCCTCCATGCCACGCTCATAATAGATCTTCCACTGAATTCAGCATGACCCAATCGACATTGAACGAAGAAAGGAAGAAGTCCCAGATCTTCTTAACAAATGGACAATGAATAAAGGGATGTCAATCGACTCATTCCCCATGCACATTAAACAAATATTGAGAAGAGCCATCGCTCTTCATTGGAGATTATCACTGGTGAGAATTCTTTTCCGACCCATTAACCAGACAAAATCGGCGAATGAGGCAGAAGTTGAAGAGGAAATGAAGGAGCAAGCGATTTAACCGAAAACTTCCCTGAATTGCCCCCCACCCATAAAACCCTATCTTCCTCCAACCTCTCAATCTTTACCGACTGAAGAAGAGCCAACAAGGTAGCGAACTCATCAAACACAATATCTAACAAATTTCTGCGACCAGTGGGATTCCACACAATCGTCTCACCTACCTTCACCTACAATTATTTCTAATCGCCGAAATTTATGAGAATTATCGTCTCTAATTAACGAGATGTATTAGGGAAATTAAATTATCTTCCCTAGTGCAATTCCTTAACTTTAGGGAGTGCTTATGTACAATTCGATGTACCATATGGTGTTAAGATTCCCTTAAGTGCTTAAGTTGTCTCATTTACTAAATAGTTATGACAAGGTTATTTCTAAGAGATTTTTGGGAAATTTCATATCCTAGATTTCAAAATTTTGTTCCATGGGAGTCAAGTCTAAGGGATGTTCTTGTATATTATTCTCCCAAGGTATCTAAGTTTAGTTTCTAAGTTGAATTGGTTAAACCAAAGATTTTAAAGGAGCCCAAAGTTTTATGTCTTCTATGTTCACAACTTTTCCTAATTATAAGGGAATTCTAAATTAGTTCGAATGGCTACCCTAATGATTTCAAGGGGACCTATGTTTTTGGGTTTTTATATTTTCAATTTTTTTTTTTTCCAAGTCTAAGGAAAATTTACTTAGGTTCAAATATCTAATTCTAGCATCTTAGTTTGTTTTCCAAAGACAAGGTCTGTCTAAACTCTCTCTCTGATACAACTTGTAACACCCTGGTTCTCATAACCCGAGGATGATCACTCCTCGTTGGGAACCCGATTATTACGTTATGAAGTGAACTACCATACATCTTAATTAATACCAAATCCTACGACATAAAGTAAGACAACTACTATATAAACTATAGATGTCAAGAACATTAACAAAGAAGTTCAATACATGTAAAAGTCGGCAAAATAAAATCCCTCAACGAGAGATTTTAATTACAATCCGTGGAATTAAAAACATAAAGTTCTAATAGTGAAAGCATGTAAATCATAGACTACTAGTTAAGCTCAAACGGCTCAACCACACTAGCATGATATCCTTCCTCGCCAAACTCCTCATCAGTCACATCTGGGATCCCAACTGGGAGTATTCCTTTGTCAATAAACCTGCATCTATTTGGTGCAACTGCACGATAAGGTGAGTGATAACTCAATAAGAATTTCCCTTGAAGATTTCTTGCATATCAGAGTATTCCAATACAGTTTAAACCAACTTAACAATTCGTAATGAGAGTAATATCATATGAACATGTGCATAAACGTATGAATATATGTCTAAAGTCACAGACTTGGGGATGCACATCTAGCTATCAAAAGAAGGTATCACCCGCGGTAGATTGACTACCTGGAAAAGACCATGTAGTGACAGCGCCCAAGGTAATTTAGCCTCCTAGAAAAGTATATAGGATACACCCAAGGAGGTCCTAAAAACCTGGAAAAGCCTCATAAAAAGAGAGCGGACCATAGTGGTATGAATGCACTCGACCTGAGGTTCATACTAGAATGATAAAATTCTTAGTAGACTTAACAGGATGTGACTTACATCAAGCACCCAATAAAGCTTATATGTTATGCATGAATGTTATGCACCATAATTCCCATGCAGATCTCTTAGATTTGGCATTAATGTTCCTTAACATGTGATCATTATCCAATCTTAAGGTCCTTTGCAAGACCTTCAACCTTGAGTCATAAATTTGATCTCACTTTGATGTAATTTTCCATAATTCTTCTATTTTTAGATTGGATAGGATCACACAAGTATAGAATGCTAGCATACATGTGTATCTATTTCATGTAATAATTTCAATTCTCCAACGAATACAAGAATATTGTAATATGATCTTTCTCACAAGATGTAATAAAAGAATATAACATGTTTCCAAGACTCGCATCATGAAAAAGTAAATGTAAACACACAAGATTTATTAGATAAAGCAGTATCAGTAGCAAGGATATCAAGTTCACAAGACATTGCATATTATAGTGATATTCTAAAGATTTCATGTAAGACCCATATCCTAGCCTGTACTGTTTCGTAGGCTTCCGCGGTCCTCGCGGTCGAATTCCGGCGACTCGCAATGCGTAGATAGTAATTGGCGTAATCCCGAGTTGTATCCCGCATTCTAGAGTCGGATCGACCTGAAACTTGTACCCTAGCGACGGCGCCGTCGCCGCGGTTCCGACGCCATGTATTACGCGCCGAGGCGATACCTAGGCCAAGAGATGTGGGCCTGCTTTCACTTCGAGGAAAATGCTATTGCGAATTTCAAGGGAATCTCTACAACCCCTCACATCAATCAATTAAAGTATAAGCAAGTACCTAACCCATCACTTTCCCTCCAACAAAGCATGGCACCCCTCTCTCTCCCATCCCCAAAGTCAACCTTTCCTTACAACAACCCATTCCTCCTATCTCACTCTCCTTACATCCTCTCTCTCTCTCTCTCTCTCTCTCTCTCTCTCTCTCTCTCTCATTTTCTACTCATTCTCTCAAGCAACCTAACCACCCAACGTCCATGGCTTCCATGGAGAAGCTAGGTGTGACCCCCCTCCCTGCCACCCAATCCCACCATCCAAAGATCATCTCCATTGTTGAAATGCATCCCCTGAAGCTCTAGGATGCGTTGATGGAAGAAGAAGTCCAAGAAGATCAAAGGTAGGTGTTCATAGCATTAAATTTCTTTGATTTTGATTATTTGAACGCCCACATATGGTGGGACCATTTGATGTATGGTTTGTATCGCCTTGAGGGGCCCATAGTGGCGGAATCCCTCCATCACCATCCGATCTCTCTCTCTCTCTCTCTCTCTCTCTCTCTCTATACTGAGGATGATGAAGAGGTGTGTGGTCCACCTGATGTGTGTATGTGTGGCCCACCAACATGTGTTATAACCATGTTATCTAACTGCAGGACCCACCTTAATGGCGTGACCCATCTAGGGCTGCACGTCCGCTGGACGTCCAGTGTCCCTGGACAAAAGGAACATACAAATATCATCTTAATCTAAGGTGAGGTGGCCACATGTGTGGACCCCCCTTTGACTGTGGAAAGCGGATTGGCTTGTCTACCACACAGCAACTATATATGTGGTTAACAAGTTTTGAAGGACTGATCACGTGGATCCCACCTTGATGCATGTATCTAATCCACACCGTCCATCCCATTTCTCAGCTCATTTTAGATGTTGAGCCGAAAAATGAGGCCAATCCAAATCTCTGGTGGGCCGCACCATTAAAAGAATTATTTTAATAGTGATGAATTTGTTAGGGTCCACTGTAATGTTTTCATATGTTAAAATATATCGAATATTAGGCTCATTGGATCCGTCACAAGCACAGGGACTCAACTGTGGGGTGGATCCTCTTGAGGTGGGCCCCACCTATGAAAAACCTATATATATATATATATATATATATATATATATATATATATATATATATATATATAAAATAACGCCAGCTACTGTTGCTGCCAGCATCCAGAGGACGCTGCAGCAGGCAGCGGCCAGCTGCTTCAGACGTTGGGTCCGTGGGACCCAGCAGCAGGCTCCACCATGATATGCGTTTCATTCACGCCGTCCATCAGAAGGTGTGACCCACCGTGATGCATTTATTATATATCCAGACCGTCCGTCTGTTTTGCCAGGTGGGACCCACTATCGTATAACGTCAGCAAGTTCTGTGGGCCCCACGCAGCACGCAACTGTTGCTGCTTTAACGTCACAAGTTCCGGGGCCTGATCATGTGGTATGTGTCATACCCACACCATCTGCCTGTTTTGCCAGCAGGTGGGACCCACCCTGCACATTGTACACGTGTGGGGTGTGGGGCCTAGCATGATGGATGTGTTGTATCCTCACCTTCCAGGGATTGGACGGTGGGAAGCAGTTTGACTGGAGTACCTCTCACCAATCATATAGTGGTTGTATTTTGCCAGCAAGTTAGTGGGACCCACCTCTGATGTATTTATTATCCAACCATCCAGCAGTGGGTCCCACTGCATGACATCAACAGTTTCTGTGGGACCCATTTGATGTATGTATTGCACGCCGTCCATCTGTTTTGGTAGTGGGTGGGACCCACCTTGATGTACATATCCTGTATCGGCACTGTCCATTTCTGGACGGTGTTGTGTGGGGCTGACTTAATGTATGTGTCCCATCCACACTGGCCATCAGACGATAGGGCCTGCTATGATGTGTGTGCGGTCCACACCATCCTGATGGGCTGGACGTGAGCCCACCATGCTGTACATATTTCATCTATGTTGTCCAGTCCAGTTGGACGTGGACCCCACCTGTTATGGTGTGTTGATCACACATGTAATGTATTGGGTCTAGTCTCTGCCGTTTGTGCAGTGGACCCCACATTGATGTATTTGTGGCCCATATGATAAGGCCCAGTGTGATGTATGTAAGGCCTATGTGATAAGGCCCAATGTGACGTATTTATAGCCCATGGGATGTGGCCCATTGTGATATGTATTAGGCCTATGACGTGTGGCCCATTTGATGTATTCGAGGCCCATGGGCGAGGCCCATTGTAATGTATTCGAGACTGTGGGTAAGGCCTGATGTGATGTATTAGGCCCATGTCATGCGGCCCATTGTGATGTATATCAGGCCCGTGTGAGCAGCCATTGTAATGTATATGAGGCCCGTTGGTGTGGCCCACTTGATGTATACGAGGCCCGTTGGTGCGGCCCACTTAATGTATGTGAGGCCCATTGGTGCGACCCGTTGTGTGGCCCACTTGATGTATACGAGGCCCATTGGTGCGGCCCGCTGATGCGTCCCACTTGACGATTATGAGGCCCATTGGTGTGACCCATTAATGCGGCCCATTTGATCTATTTATGGCCCATATTGATGAGGCCCGATGAGATGTATTTGGGGCCCATTTAGTGAGGCCTGATGTGATGTACTTGGGGCCCATTTAATAAGGCCCGATGTGATGTATTGCGGCCCATTTAATAAGGCCCAGCGTGATGTATATTTGACCTTTGAGTGAGGCCCATGATGATGTACATTAGGCCCTTGTGTGAGACCGTGGGTCCACTGTACGTTTGGCCCTATGTGGGCCACTCCTTGGGAACAATGTTGGTCGAATGTCCACATTGATGGGCAGTGATTGTTAAATGCCCACATTTCGACCTTCCCTTAGGCCTAGTTAGGCCCATCCTCATCATTCTCTAGTGGGTTAACCCAAATTATTAGGCCCCATTGATATTTTGATCCATCATCGGCCGTCCATCTATGGACCCTACCTTGTATCGAGGCTGATTTTGATTATCGAGGCCGATTCCGTTTGTCGATGCTGATTCCGATTATCGAGGCCGATTCCGATTGTCGATATCGATTCCGATTGTCGAGGCCGATTGTTAAGGCCGATTCCGATTCTGATTGTTGAGGCCGGATATCGAGGCAGATTGTCGAGGTCCAATGTGATGTATATGTGACCCGTATTTGAGGCCCATTGTGATGTGCATTTGGCCCGTGTTTGAGGCCCAATGTGATGTATATGCGGCCGTATTTGAGGCCCGTTATGATGTGCATTCGGCCCATGTTTAAGGCCCAATGTGATGTATATAAGGCCTATGTGATGAGGCCCATTGTGATGCGTTTGAGGGCCAGGCGATGGAGCCCACTATGATGTACGTTAGGCCCATGAGAAAGACCCATCGTGATGTGTATTAAGCTCTTGAGTGAGGCCCATGGTGTTGTATAGTTGGCCCTTATGTGAGGCCATGGGTCCACTGTATGTTAGGCTCTATGTGGGCCATTCCTTGGAGACAATGTTGGTTAAATGTCCACATTGTCGAGGTCGATTGTCGATGGCGGTTATTGATACCGATTATGAGTACATGATAGCATAGCATTATGATACATGCCCATACGCATCATCTGCATGTTTGTTATGAGATGTAGTTGACCATTGCATATGTCATTGGGCAAGTTGTTATGAGACTCCCTGATAAGCGAAGATTGTCTTATATGAGCGCACGGTATGTGCAAGATTGATGCATGACTAGATTGTATGACTCATGTATCTTGCATTGCGTATTGTGATTATTGTACGCCTTAGTGATATCAGGGCTGTAGCCTCCACAGGCATATCGTGGATGATCAGATGGGACACCGAAAATCTGTTCTAGCATCGGGCCGCCATATATGGCCATGGGTGAAAATCCCTAAACCCTCTTGGTACTAGAGGACGCCCCAACGTTAAGACTGAGTGGATATATATGAGTGCATGAGGGTCGTATACCAGTAGGCCGCGTCTCCCACTGTCGTGGTCGGTTGAGAGGGGGTGCGGCCTTACCTGCCTGAGGGAGTAGGCATAACTAGGCTGAGTCTGACCAGCTTGTGAATGGGTCCGCTATCGACGAGTCGGGCCGGTATTGGTAGGCAGATAGGGAGGTCTCTTCCACTTACCTAGTTGTGCGCTTGATGGGACGACAAGCTGGTGTGGAGTGTACTAGATCCCGGTGATGATCCCAGAGATGTACAGTATTGATATGTGGACTTATTGAGTAGGAGTTGCATACTCATTCATTCATTCATTCATTCACTATCCACTCGGGCTGGTGGTGCGCAACTATTTGTTACGTGTACATTCGCAATGACAAGAATTTCGGTTGGGGCGCGCGACTAACCTGAGATCAGAAGTTTACCCCATTGAGTCTGACTATCCAAATTAGGTATGAGACTAGTTTGGACAAAAGTCCCTCGTGATGGACCCTATATCCTGCGATACTACATACTATCATCCCAACTTCACACTGCAAATCGGTCATTTCATTCGCACCACATATTGCATATTACATTAAATCCTCAGCATATAGCGTTTTGGGTTACTATGTTTCTACATTTATATGACCTAGATGGGGCTGATGGTATTCGTAGCTCTTCCGAATTGCATATTGTATTGCATCATCGATATCTGATATTTGGTTCATTACGTTTCCGCATTACATAGCCGATTTACATTACTTTCTCGGTATATGACATTGGCTTGCTATGTCTTTTCATCGTATATCCTGGATGATGTTGATGATATTTTTATAGACTTGTCAGTATTTCTGCTTACTCTGATATTGAATGGTTCGTGGACTTACTAGTATATTTCCGCTTACTCTGATATCGTATGATTCATGACCTTGTCAGTATTTCTGCTTATTCTAATATTGTATGATTTATGGCACTGTATTGCATACTTGGCATTTATCTTGTGCACAACTTTCACCACCCTTTAAGTTTTCTATAAGCTTATGAACGATAGATGCGTGCAGGTGGCATTAGGTTGCAGCAGAGTTGAGCATGGAGCGCGCAGCGGTCTTCTGGAGCTTTGATTTTGTCATACGTATTTCCCTTTCAGAATTGTATTCCAATGTTTATATTAGTGGATATGTAATGATGATGTTGCCTTTGTGATTTGGGTAAACTTGTGGTTATACGAGTTAAATGTACATTGGAAAATCCTCCATGTAAGATCTTAAGATCGGAATCTGGCGTATGGACGCTGGGAGCCGAGAATGGGGTACTATGGAGGTTGTCGACACCGGATTCGGCGATCGAAAATTTTGTGAGCCCGGTTTCTGAATTTGGAGCGTGACATTTCATTACTTACTAAATTTGACTAACATGGAATTCAACGAATGCAGAAGGCAAAGAGGGTGACTCCTCACCTTAGGGCTGGATTATCTCTCTTTCTTTCTCTCTCTTTGGCTAGTCCAGCAATGGAAGTCAGATTATACCTGACTCAACCCGACTTGGGGAGTTTCAGCGGAGATAACTGGCAATGCTCCACCCATCTATCTTCCTTCTTCTCTTTACTCCTTCCATTTTCTTTCTTTCTCTCCCTTCTAACCAGACAACGTCTGGATATGACCAGACCCACATACAACTCGGGCCGATCTCGACCCAGCGAATCGAACCGAATCAACTCGAGTTAGCGAGTCACCAACTCGCTCATCTTCTCGCATTTTCTCTGATTTCCTTCATTTTCTCTCCATCATCTTCATTTATGTTCTTTCTTCTTTCTTTTCTTTTGCTCGGTTTGCATAGACCAGGCCTTAACTTAGCCCTGAGTCGAGCAGGTGAGTCAACCTGACTTGGCAGAAATCAAGGCCTCAACCTCCATCTCCTCTCGTTTCTCTTCCTCCCTCTCTCCCTTTTCTTCCTTCTACTTTCACCACTGGGAATGCCCAACAAGAAACCTGGACTGAACCAGAGCCTATGACCCAACAGCAAATCGGGTTGGTGTAACATTAACTCAACAGTGAGTCGAGTTGGTGCAACATTGGCTCGAGTCCTCTCTCTATTCCTTCTTTTTCTTCTTCTCCTTCTCTTTGAAAGGACTCAAACTGAGTCGGAGCTTAGTCCAGACGCAATTGACTTGACACTCTTGGCCCAAATTGAGCTGACTCAGCGTGACACTGTTGAGTCGAGCTCTTCTTCTACCTCACTTTTTTCTCCTTCCTCTTCTATTTCTCTTCTTGTCCTTCTCCTTTCTCTGTTGGAAACAACCAGGTGAAGCCTTGGACTCGGCCTGATCTTGCAGCGGCTTGGACTAAGTCAGTGCAACTTAGTGCAGCAACAGACGGACGACGCTCTCTCTCTTCCTTTTCTCACTCTCTTTTTAGCTTTCCTTTTTTTTTTTTTTTCAAATGGTTGCCCTAAAAGGCATTCTTAAATAGGCTGGTATTAGTCGGCTTCTAGAGGATTCGGACTATAACTAATCTAGGGATTAGTTACGGTTTTTGTTGCTTAAAACATGCTATTTTGTGACAATATAACCGAGTCCTATTAACATGGTTGTGATCTGAGGTTATGGACGCACTTTTGGCACCATGGCCCACTAAATGTACGCTTCAGATCAGCGCAAGTGGGCCTCAACCAAGTGGTGGGTTTTCTGGCTAGACAAAGAAGATGATCTAGCCGTTAATGGCAGATCATCAACAGAGGGTTATCCTTTGGATTTCTTTCGTGAGGATGGTGTGGATTTGATTAGAGGACACTATGGGACCCACCATTTGGAGAGGCTTAAATAGAAACTCGGTGGGTTCCGAGATTTTCGACCGCAGCTATTGACTTGTGTACCCACGAGTTTCTCACGAGAACTCCAATCCGATCGAGATGGTCTCGCTGGTTGCCCTAGCATCTTCTAGTAGCAGATGGGCGGTTGAGATCCTTTCTAGGGTAACCCTACTTAATAAAAAGCGATCCAAGCTGCACCTCTTTTGTCAGAAAACCCTGAACCTGTGAAGGGTTGAGATGCTTCGCATCTAACGGTCTCAAAGCCAGGAGAATAGCGCTCCTGAATTGTCAGCAAGGAAACAGAGTTTCCATTTCTAGAATGATGCTCGCACGCACCCTACTTGTGCTCGTGTTTGTATGCTTATGAATGAATATGGATGGGAGCAACCACTTGGGGTTCGTTCCAGGTTTACATATGGATGCAATGAATGGTCTAGATCTAATCAATGATCATGCTGGTGGGACTTATCTCGAACAAACTATGACTGTCCGTTTGAAACGGTTCCAGGTAGGAATTGGGAGATAAAACTCTCCTTTTTCGGGTCTTGCTCGAGTCAACGCCCGATTGACTGGGCTGTGCATTTCAGTGCACCGCGGTGTTTCTGCCTTGTGTGTGCACATCACTCAAGGTGGGGTCCACCATGATGCATAGTCGCACCCATTTTAGATTGCATAAAAAAAGGGTCATTTCAATGGACTAATAAGGCTGACAAGAGATTTACTGAAATCAAGCATTAATTGTCCACAATACTAGTCTTAGTTGTTCATAGTTTTGATAAGCTATTTGAAGTTGAGTGTAATGGCTCATATATCAGAATTAGATGAGTCTTATTACAGGAAGGTAAGCGGCCTTCTACAACGAGAAGCTCAACGAGGCATTATCTGATTTAGAAAGAGTTTGTTATCTATATTAACCATTAAGCCTTAAAGTTTATTAATAGTCGGGCTACTGTGAACTGTGTACATGCTAGATGGGTTGTATTTTTGTAGAAATTCACATTCATTCTAAAGTATAAGTCAGGGCAGTAGGATAAGGTGGTTGATGCACTTAGTCGTCGTGCATCACTACTGGTTACGATGAATAATGAGGTGGTTGGCTTCGACTGTCTCGGGAAGCTGCATGCCGAGTATGAAGACTTCAAGGATGTATAAATGAGGTACCAAAAAGGTCATACCAGTGACCTATATATAATTCCTCTTGGTTGCAATTGAAGGCCCTGAACCACATCAAAATGATGCAACTATAGCAACAACGAAATAGGCATTGGATGCAAGGGAATAAGCAGTTTCCATGCTGATATTTGCATAATCACGACTCTTTAAACAGAACCATGAAATTATGTAGACAAGTTCTAGAAGAGATTTGATCATTGTTCAGGGTTCATCCAGTAAAATCTATTTAATTTACACATGCAATAATGCGTATATAACCGAAACCATAATAGATTTTTTAATTGTTGTTAGCAATTCATCTATAGTATGATATGTCATTCTTCCTCATCCGAACACTTTAAGAATTTGATAACTTGATATCTTTCAAGTACAATGATTTTTTTATTTTTTATTTATCATATGATCCCAACAAATTGGCTCGAAATCTTGTCAAGATGTCACTCTTCTTCATCCAACACTGGTTAAGAAGGTGATAACTTGATATCTTTCAAGTACAATGATTTATTTATTTTTAATCATATGATCCCAACAACTTGGCTCGAAATCTTGTCAAGATGACTCGAGGGAGTTTCAAGTTGACCCAGAAAGTTTTAGAACTATGTGGCCCGCCTGATGTGCGGAATAACCTAAGTTTTGCCCTAAGTGATCCTTGTTAGAGTATATAAGCATACTGCTACGGTGTATCTACTAGATTAGGCAAGTGTATCTTGTAGACAAGTACACCGGTGTATACACAGCTGCACATAGGTATCTTTTAGTTGGTAATGCTGTCTATAAATACCATTAGATTGGGTCCTTGCTCATACCTTACTGGCAGACTCACAAGAGTTTCAACACCAAGGTCATGGGTTCGAGTGCCCATTGTGGAGTGTGTGGGTGTGTAAAAATTAAAAAAAGAAATTAAAAAAAAAGTTTAAAAAAATATCATTAGATCCCTTATGAAATGTATTCAACACAATTCTCCACAATGAAGCCCTACATCTATCAATCTTCATGGTGGGGCCTTGTGTCTTTATGATAAGGATGTCCCACTCTACCATGTTGGCTGGGAAAGATAGTGTCCTACGACAAGTTGTGATCCAGGTTAGGGTCTTTATGGTAAGGATGTCCCACTGAAGTAGCATGTTGGTTGTCCTACCACAAGTTGTTATGCCCGTATGTGGTAGTTCTCGATCCAAACGTGCCCTGCATGTATTGAAGGTTTTAGCTTTTCACAATCACCATCATCCAACAAAAATTTGTCTTTAAATACAAGAGTAATGCTAGACAATCACAAACTTCGTATAACGATAAATAAACTCATATTATTAAAACTCGTATTTCATTTACAATTCTGTTGTGCTATATACTTACTGCTATTTACAATTCTGTTCTACTGCATCCTTTCTGCTATTAACAAAATGCCCCACATGTATATGCCAAAGCCCCAAAAAATGTAGCTCCCACAAAACAAAATTGCAGCTTTCCTAATACATCCTAAAATTTGTAATCCAACTCGTTTGAAATTGGGAGAAGCATCTCAATTCCACACTCATTTGTCTCGAAATCTTGAAACCACCCATCCAATCACGTGAATTTCCACTTACAATATCACCATTGAGCATGGGCATTTCTGAACCTATGTCAAAATTGAAACCAAGATTTTGAGAGCTCATGTGGAGGTGATGCAAAGGCCTATGATAGGAGACAGGGAGAGGTGCATTGCAATCTTCTTCGACAACATGCTCTTGTTCTATTCCCACCATGTCAGAATCGATATCAAGATTTTGAGAATTTGTGCGGATGTGATAAAAAGGTGTAAGATAGGAGAGATGGGGAGGTGCATTAGAATCTTCTTCTACAACATGCTCTTGTTCTGTTCGCACCATGTTAGAATCAAAACCAAGATTTTGAGAACTCGTATGGAGGTGATGCAAAGGTGTAAGATAGGAAAGAGGGATAGGTGCATTGAAATCTTCTTTTACAAGCTCTTGTTTCGTTTGCACCATGTTCAACCTCCTCCCTTCACTACTAGATTTCACCATCTCAATTCTCTCTCTCAATTTCTCCAATTTCATGTCAAGATGGCCTACCAACTCCCTCAGAGATCTGTCTGACATGCCATCCAGTTGATGATCCCATGACAGATAGAGAACGTGCTTGTTCTCTGCTCGCTTCCTATCAAGGTCCCTTTGCAAATTCTTTATTTTATCCTCCAACACGCTGGAAACATCAGTGATGCTCCATTTCCTTCTAGTTTCTGTGATTTTCACGTACCGTTCGATGATGGGGAGGACCTCAGACCGGCTCCCTGGCCACGTCTCGAGCAGGTCACCATTGGGATTGCAACTGACCATGCACACATCAATTCCACACAAGGTGGCAAGCTCTGCAGCCTTCTTCTTCAACCCCTTGATCTGCTTCAAGAAGGCACTTCTCCTACGCTTGTCACATTGGATCACTTTTAGACTGAGAAGATAACTGGAATATAAAGAACCAGCAATATACATAGAAATGGTGATTAGAAGTTAATAATCATGAGTTGATGACTATGAAAAGATCCGAGTAACTAAGAGAGATTTTAGAGAGAGACAGAGAGGAGATGATGATGGATTACTTGAACAAGAATGATATGTGAGCAAACCAACAAAAACAAAACATAAAGCATAGATCAAAGCTGCAACAAACCAACAAAAACTGAACATAAAGAACAGATCAAAAGTTGCAACAACTCAAATTCATGAAATGGAAAAAATCAAGCAAATGAACTAAAATCAAACTAAAACTAGATCAGATTCTGAAACTAAATTATGAATCTGAATCATTTGGTTAAAAACAAAGAATGATTGTACAGAATACCTGATTCTGATTATTCGGTCAAAACAAAGGGGAAAAATACAGGTGAGAAGATTTTAAAAGAAATTGAATTCAAGAAACAGTCAAAGACCCACTGAAAGCATAAGAGACATTTGAAATTTGATATCTTGAATAGGATCAACAGAACATTATATATATATATATATATATATATATATATATATATATATATATATCTATATATATATATATATATATATATATATATATATATATATATATATATATATATATGCTCTTGAAGATTTAAAGATGAAAATCATATAACTGGGGAAAGAAAGAAAATGAAGTTGATGGTTGATTGGATTTTTATAATGCCTAAGTATCAACCTCAATATATCTCTAAGAAAAAAGTTTACAGAATATGTTGCTGAAACTTTCAGCAGTAAAAATGAAGAATAAAAAATGTTGATATATGTGGAGGATATGCACGGTATAATCTGGTTTTCTAATTATTCAAGAGGGTCCATGGTTTAGTTATCTGGAAAATCTGTGGCGCACCATACTATGCGCAAATTCTCCTCTACGGAAAGTTACAAAGAGATAAATACACCAATGGTCCACATTCAACAAAAGTTTTTTATGCATAGCCTACCGTGGTGGGTCACATCAAACACACTTTGAATCACTAAACCACCAGATTCTTTCAAGACTAACAGTCTGATCAGAGTCCAGTAGCAGATTTATTTATTTATTTTATTTTATTTTTTTGAGGGGATCAAATTCTCCCCTGAAAAGTGATATATAACTAAGATAAGTGGAGGAAGCTTCAGATAGATTGAACTCAATAAACATAATGAAATTCAAGTGAACCGACAAGAACTAAATACTAAAAATAGAACAGAAGCTACAAAGTTTACAACAACTGAGCTTTAGGAAGCTTGACATGATTCAAAGGAGGATACCCAACTAAAATCACAAAAGATTTAAAGAAGCTGAAATTCAAGAAATAAGAGCAAAATTCAAGCGAACAGATGCCCATGAGAAAAACATTAAAAGGAGTTGACATCAAGAAACAGGTATGGAAATCAGGCAAACGAACAAATACCCAATTAAAACCAAACCAATTGTTAGAACAAGACTATTATTATCTTAGAAACAAGGCATGGTCCTGTGGAAAATACCTGATTGTGATTCTTCAGTTGCAAAAAAAACAAGAGAAAAACAAGTGAAGAAGAAAAAAAAAGGAACTGAATTCAGGGGGAAAAACAAAGAGCCAATTAAGAAGCAGAACAGATTTTTGAAATTTAGCATTGTGATTAAGATCAATGAGGCTTTAGAAATCAACAGTCTTGAGGATTTAAAAGCTCATAATCATAAACCAATTAAAAAGATACCAGAGGTGAGGTCACCTCCATTTAAAAGCTCATAATCTCTCTCTCTCTCTCTCTCTCTCTCTCTCTCTCTCTCTCTCTCTCTCTCTCTCTCTCTCTCCATGATTTCCGCCACTCTTTTCCATCTCTCTCCAAATGTCTTCAAGTAAAAATCATCCAAACCCTCCCTCTCAATGCAATTCACCAGCCCTTCCTTTCTCCCCTCAAATGTCAAATTTTAAGGTTTCTATCTCCTTATTCACATTTTTATATGTTTTTCTCCTCGTTTTGACTCTCTCTCTCTAACATTTGGGCTCGAGCCAAGCAGAAACATGTTGAGCTAGACTCAGAAAAATTCAGCATTGTACCTCAATGTATGCATCTTATATTGATGGTTCTGAAGTAACGCATTCTCAAATGCCATCTCAGTATTCTGCCAATGTATGCAAGTTCTGCCATCCTACTTCAAGTGGCCACATGTCTAATGGGCCACTGCGTGACTTGTGCCACATTTGCCACCATACAACTTCTTCAAGCACCTCACATGTACCACGTGTGCCACAATTCAGCTTCAAGCACCACACATATGCCATGTATGCCACATGTGTCACTATCCATCTTCAAGCATCCAACATGTACCACTCGTGCTAATATTAGCACATGCAAGTGAGTACATAGATTTTTTTCACAAATTTCTTTTTTTTTGCCAAACAACAAATTTGAAAATAGATCCTAAATTTTTAGGTAATCTTGTTGAAAAACGAACAATGAAAACAATGTTTCCTTTCCCACATATTCCCACAGATTCCCACAGAATCCAAACAGACCCTTGGAGACGCTCTTCCAATTCCCATGAAATCAAATGCGTGGCAGGTATGATATTCAATTTTGGGCTTTCATGTGACACAAGGATAAGAAGTAGCATGCTTAATGTTAGGGCTTTCCATGTGCTACAGGGATGTTAAAGGGTAAGGCTTTCTATGTGCTACAAATAAAACGGCTCACAAATGAGTGAAAATGACAACAACTCCCAAAGCACAGATGTTTGTCCCATGCCAGTAAACATGTGGCATATATGTTATTCAATGCCCTCACAAAACAATTGAAGAATTCATCATGAGATTCAACAAAATGAAACCACTCACAAAAGGAAACCATGTATTGAGCTCAAAATTCAAATGGCCTATAACTAAATGTATTGAAGAAGCATATGATGTAGCCATGTAAATGGTGGAGAGATGTGCTACTTGTTCTTCCAGGCTCCAGTCTAATGTATATTCCCTCCCTCAAAGAAGAGTTACTTAATACTCTGGCAGCATACATCAACTCAAATTAAAGGGTCTAATTTGTGGAACCCACTGTCTTTAAGTGACAGTCCAAACTCATATTGTTTAACATTCCTAATATATATATATATATATATATATATATATATATATATATATATATATATATTACAACCATTAGATGCTTTCCATTTTAACCGTCCAATCCATGTCTTTGGTTTATGATCATCTAATTTGGAGAAGTCTAATTTGAACTACTTGTTTATCACCGATGTGCAATGAAGGAAATGTTTCCATGGATGCTTATGGTAAGGGTGATCTCTGCAGGCCCCACCAATGAATGTTGGGCTTCCAACCTGTCCATTTAGATACAATAATGGATATCTCCCTGTTAGGCCCAAAGCTACATAGCCCCACCATGATGTGTTTTGGACTGGACATCCACCGATTCTAGCTATGTGGGTCTCACCATGATAAATGTGATGCACATCCACCCTGTCCAGTAGATTCACCCCTCCCTATTACACCCAAAGCCATGGAGACATTTACCCATTCCATCATATAGACACTCCCTATTAGACCCAAGGCCCATAATACAGCCCGATTCATCACTTTGGTAGACACATGAAAGGAAACCGTTGAGAAGATCAGATGGTGAAAGGGTGAATGAGGGCTTCGAAACAGGGACAACCAAAAGGAGTTGACAACCAGACCATGATCAATGTACTAGCATGGCCCAACTGATGATTATCCTAGCTTGATTTTCGATCATATTCATGGTGGGTTCAATGGGTGAAGTTTCCAGATATCATATACGCTGAGCCTGAGAGCATGTGGACCGTGGAGCCCTCTGCTTCCACATGCAAACACACATCCCACAAGCATATGAGAACCGAGCTTTCCATCATGTGGACCACACTTTCATATGAGAATCATCTCCTTTTCTAGGTTTTCTGTATGATGGGTGTTAGCAAATATTGAATGAATGGTAGGTGTTTGTTCTTTGGCTCAAATAAATAAATAAATAAATAAAATGAAAGTGGAGATGATACCTTGATTCTGTAGTGGAGGTTGAGAAGTAATAGGAAAGGAGGAGGAATGGGGAACCTCCTCGTGTATTGACCGGAACCACCTCTGTAGTGGTCGATGCGAAGGATGGCTGGAAAACCCCGGCGGCCGTTTGCGTATTCCGATGAGAGAGAGAGGGGTGGCTGGAAAACCCTAACGGTGACCGTCTGCGTATTCCGGAGAGAGAGAGAGAGAGAGAGAGAGAGAGAGAGATGGCTTCCGTTGCGATTCTCCGCAGGTGTTAGGCATCAACAATCGAAAATCGGAACGTTGCTTGCTTGCTTTCATTCCATTGTTTAAATTGGACGCGGATTGCCTGGGGCGGGAAGCTAGGTGGGCCCACCGTGACGTTTGTGAGAAATCCACCCTGTCCATCTTTTCGCCGGATCATGTCAGTACATGGGCCCAAAAAAAGGCAGATCGATAACTCAAGTAGGCCGTACAACAGGAAATAATGAGGATTGAACATCCGTAGAGCCACCGGAGTTTTGGATCATTCTAATATTTATGTCAGTTCATTCCAGTACAAATGACCTTACGAACGGTATAGATGGCTATAAGCCTAGGAAAGTTTCAACGGTAGGCCTTTCCCTACCCACTGTGCGGCCCACTTGAGTTTTTGGATCTGACTCATTTATGGATGCATATCCTATCATGATCCGGAAAAACGGATGGACGGTGTGGATTTTTCAGAAACATGGACAGTTGACCACTCAGCATGTGGTCAAACTCTTAGCTTTTGGCCTACTTCCTGCTGTGTCCCGTGGATGTACTGTCGAAGTAGTGTGTTACGTTCGCGGTGACTTGCGTGGCAATGGTTTACACGTGTGTGATCACCGCAGTCGTTGATCCATGTACTCTCTAATCCAAGGGTAGGTAGACAACGAAATGGGTAGAATCGTCATACCATGGACCTTAGTATTTCAGCCTTTTCTTCGGCTTCGTTAGTAACTTTCACAAATGGTAGCTCATATGATGATTGTGATAATTGGGACCCATGTGATGGTACCCGATTGCTTACAAATGGAGAGTATCTGCTGGTCAGTGCTCCAAGACCCACCATAATGTATGTCATTATTTGAGATTTTTCCACCAGTGAATCTCACCTTTTATCACGGGCTGCTTTGAATCACCTGAGCTTTACTTTTCAATATCTTCTCTACAGACATATTATTTTCATTCGAAAAATACCCTTTATTATTTATATTCCTTTCACTCCATTATAACCCAAAACGTATTAACACACCTTTTTTTCATCAATTTTCTTTCTAAAATTTCTATTAAATCTCTAAATATTATCATTTTACATTTGTTTTCTACTATCTTTCTCAGGATTATGTTTATTCCTTGAAACTGGTTGCATCGATACACTTCAAATATTTTGGATTTTATCTATAATGGTTTTCTACAATCTTTCAAGGGTTCTAAATCTTATTTCACTCCAAAGCATTGTTCTTCTATTTCTTCAACCTGGCTATCACTTGTACAGCGGTTGTGGGAGGTAAGGATGTTTAAAAAAGTCGTTGGGTTAAAGGTTAAGTTTACAGTGAGAAAATTCTCATGAATGTATTTTTGTTGCAGTCAACAACAATTCATCGACTACAAGTGCAAATTCAGCAAGTAATTCACCGAGATTACTCAGTCAAATTTAACCAATGCTTGTTGAAAATTAATGAAGAACTCACGAAAATTTACCTAGAACTCGCTGAAATACACCGAGAAGTCAATGAAAATTGACCGAGTACTTCATTAAATTGACCGAGTACCAATGAAATTGACTGAGTACTCGGTCAATTTCATGTAGTGCTCGGTCAATTACGTGTAGTGCTCGGACAATTTCATGTGATGCTCGGTCAATGTCATGTGATGCTCGGTCAATTTCGTGTAGTGCTTGGACAATTTCATGTGATGCTTGGTCAATTTCACGCAGTGCTCGGTCAATTTCATGTGATGCTCGGTTAATTTCACGCAGTGCTCGGTCAATTTCATGTGATGCTCGGTCAATTTCATGTAGTGCTTGAACAATTTCATATTGTACTCAGTCAATTTCATATAGTATTTGGTCAATTTCATGAAGTGCTTGGTCAATTTCATAAAGTGCTTGGTCAGTTTTCCATGACATCGAACCTAAATGTAACATGGGACTACTTACCTTCTATTTGACATCTCCTACGTTTACGAGTATTATTCAATTGCTTTGGTATACATTGGATCGTCGCATTCCTTACCTCTTTGAAATTCCATAGCTCTGGTACAACATATCCTCCACTAGAATTTTATTCATTCATATCCATCAAAGCTCTAGTTGTAGACTTGAAAACTTTAACTCTCAACTTATTCTTTAGTTCCTTTTTCTTTACATCATCTTCATCTATTATTTCAATGAGTTCTCGGCCATCTATTATTTAACCGAGTTGTATCTTATAGTATGCTTCTATTGTTTAACGATTCGTTGATATATGTCATTATGTTTCTTTTCAAATAATGGCTGCGAGAATCATCATATGCTCTTATGGTGGGGAGTTAGTATATGAAAATAATTGATACACGTACAAGGGTGAAAAGTCAAAAGGTATTATTTTTAGTGTTAAGACTACGTATGAATAACTTGTATCTAAAATGTACATGATTATTAAGAGTACACCAATGGATTGTGATATTAGGATGAAAGTATTGTATACTTGCTCAAACCAATCAATCCCTCCAACTGAAATTGAAAACAACGAAAATGTGAGAGTGTTCTTGGCAGCACAGTTGGAATATTTGGATAAATTCATCCCTTTAATCATTGAGACAGTGCAGCGCATTAATGAGACAATACACGAAGACCCTATGGGTGAGGAACATGGCATGCAATTGGAATACATGGCATCGCCTTTACAAGTGGGACTAAGCAACACTCCACTGCTTGAGTTGCTTCAAACATCAAACTTTGTGACTAGCCAAGTGAGCTGGGCAGGTGACCTTAACCTCAAATATGAATACATGGCACCACCTTTATCTACAAGAGCTGATTTGCTTTCATCATCCACCACCAAATATATACGTGTAAGCGACATTCCGTTGCCCGAGCTTACTGGAACATCAAACTTCATCACCAATCAAGTTAGCATGCCTTTCGAGGATGATACATCCATCAATGTAGATCTGTTGGAATATTCAGATTCATTGGATGAGCCGATTGATATAGCCGTTGGCTAAACATTTAAGGACAAGAGCTGGTGCCTGTATGTTTTGAGTCAATTTGTAATTTTTAAAAACTTCCAATACAAGGTCTTGTACTTATCATCCAAGAGATTCACTGTGGTGTGTTTCGAAGATAAATGTGAATAGAGAGTTCATGCATCTAGGGTGAATGATGCGAGGATATTCAAGATGAGGACTTATACGTCCAAACACACATGTGGCATGTCATGGATGAAGAGTAATCACCGGCAAGCAAGCAGTAAGTTAGCTTGTGAGCTGGTTGTTAGTTGTATTGAGCAACGCCTAGGGTTAAGGCTGAGTGATATTATTTTCGCTATGCAAGAGAAATATAATATTCTTATCAGTTATAAGAAGGAATGGCAGGCTAAGGAGCTCGCAATCAATCGCGTAATGGGATCTTATGAAGACTCTTACAATAAACCCCTGATGTATTTGCATGAGTCGAGGAGGGCCAACCCAGGGACGGTGACTACCGTGCTTGTTAACCCACAGACGAGCAGATTTGAGAGATGTTTTGTTGCACTCGGATAATGCGTTCGAAGTTTTAAAAATTCTATGCGAATGGTATTGGCCATCGACGAGACACACTTAAAATATAAATAAAAAAGTGTTCTATTCGTTGCTACGGCCTTAGATGGTGACAATCATATTATTTTCCCAGTTGCTTTTGGCACCGAGGAATAAAAGAACAACAATAGTTTGAATTAGTTCCTTACCCACCTCAACTGTACGTTAGGGGCTCTTCCGGGTCTTATGATTATATCATACCGGCATAAAGGTTTAATGAAATAAGTTCCCCAAGTCTTCCAACATGCAATCCATGACTATTGTGCTTATCATATATACAAAAACTTGGTGGACACATCTAAAGACAAGTCGTTGAAAATGTACTATTGGCGGGCTGTGAAGGCCTACAGGAAGGTTGCATTTGAAAAGTTAATGCATGATATCGAAATGGCCAACCCCCCAGTACATGCATGGTTGAGAGAAATAGAATACGAAAGATGGGCATCTTCACACTTTTCAAGGAAAAAAATTAACTTAGTCACTACAAACATATCTGAGTACATTAATGCTCTCTTTAAAGAAGCACAAGAATACCCCATGAGTATATTAATAGAGGCCATAAGATTTAAGATTCAAGATATGTTCTACAAGAGAAGAGAATCTTGATCATCATTTGTAGGGTCGTTGACACCCAGGACTGAGGAACAATTAAAGGATTGTGTACTGAAGGCGCGAGATGTCCGTTGTCAAGTAATTTATCGCGATGAGTACTATGTTGTAGGAGATTATAATGATACAGTTAAGCTCAATGAGCTTTCATGTACATGTCGCAAGTTTGACGTAAAGGGATTCCCTTGTTTGCATGTCCTTTCAGTATGTATAAACTATAATCTTCCTCATTACGCATATTGCTCCCCATTCTACATGGTGCAAAATTACTAGATTACGTATAATAAATCTATGTACCCAGTACGTGACAAGAGTCAATGGAAAATATCACCCAAATTCAGGGAGTATTGTGCAAGAATTAAACCCCCACGATAGAAGAGGTCAATTGGAAGACTGAAAAAGAAAATAATTCTTTCACGTGAAGAGGAACAGAATATAATAAAATGTGGAAGATGCAAATAAACAGGGAATAATCATCAGAGGTGCAAGTTTCCAATACCTGGGGAATAATGTACTTTGTAATTTATTTTGTATTTGAATGATTTATGTTGTAATGTATTTTATGTTTTGATGTAATATGATGGTGAATGATTTAATTTGAAAATGTTTATATATTTTATTTAAATTGCGGAGTTACTACTACAATTGAGACTTTGAAAGATTGAATGGGGATCTTGACCTTGAAGATTGAATTCCCTCTTTCAAGAAGTACTCGGTTAATTTGAAGAAATGCTCGACCAATTTCATGAAGTACTCGGTCAATTTGAAGAAGTGTTCGGTCAATTTCATGAAGTGTTCGATCAATTTCATGAAGTGCTCGATCAATTTCATGAAATACTCGGTGAATTTCATGTAGTGCTCGATCAATATCATGTATTAATCGATCAATTTCATGAAGTATTCGGTCAATTTCATGAAGTGCTCAGTCAATTGCATGTATTACTCGGTCAATTTCATGAAGTATTAGGTTAATTTCATGTAGTGCTCGGTCATTTTCATGTAGTGCTCGGTCAATTTCATGTATTACTCAGTCAATTTCATGAAGTATTCGGTCAATTTCATGTATTACTCGGTCAATCTCATGAAGTACTCGTTCAATTTCAAGAATTGCTCAGTTAATTTCCAGAAGTGCTCGGTGAATTTCATGTAATACTCGATCAATTTCATGTATTACTCGATCAATTTCAAGAAGTGATCGATCAATTTCAAGAAGTGCTCGGTCAATTTCATGTAGTGCTCGGTCATTTTCATATAGTGCTTAGTCAATTTCATGATGTAACACCCCGTACTTTTCAGTACTCGGGTGTTACCATGTAACCTAACTTAGCATAAGTATAAACCCATTTTTAGGATTTCGATCACTTTGATCGATGGATCAAAGCGCCCATTATCAATGTCGAATCCTGAATCACCCAACCCATCGTTTATCAGGTCGACAACTTCCTACTAGAACACTTAGTTACATAATGTAACCACCAAATTGCGAAAGCAACTGTTCAAGTCAATCCATTTTTGCGTGAGGACATTTAGAAATGTCGGCGACCATATCAAGAAGGGATCCAACTGTTAAATTGTCGGTAACCGTCAATTCGATACACCAATCGAGAATTGTGGCCCACAAGATAATCCATTACTTAATTACACAATTCGACTATTAAATGGAAATTAGACAGTTATATCTACCACAGATAGTCAATACGATATCTAGGACCGTAGAGGAGTAATCTTGTAATAATCTAATGATCAGATTATAATATCGATCATTGGATTGTCCGTGGACATCAACTAAACACAAAAGTCCACGTTGTATGGCCCGCCTAGACTTTGGATCTACCCCACCTTTGATCAGATGCCCTAATAGGACCCACAGAACTAGATGAACGGAGTGGATCTGTCAAGACCATCTTTGTGGGCCCCACCTTTAATGCATGTGCATGTAAAGTGCATGCACTCACTGTGCACTGGACTGGGAAACCTAATCAATTGGGTTTGACCTGATGGAAATGGGAATAGGCGAGGGAGCTTTCTCCCTCCCACGCCTGGGTTGTCGGACAACGTCCGTTGGGACGGCTTGTGGCCCACCATGAATGACCTCCTAATGATCCAAACCGTCCATCTTGCGTGTAGTAGGAGACCGACCAGAACCATGGTCGATCCACCCGTTGGATCGCACAAGCGTGCGCACAATCTTAGCCACAAACTAGGTTGTGTGTAGTTGACCTTTTCGAAAATGGAAAAATACTATTTTTCAATCTACTTTCCACGCTAAAAATCCACATGGGTGGCCTCCCTCTATCCTAACCATACGCTCCAGCAAATCCTAGCTATCCATTCTCTTCGTACGGTTTAGGGTTTTCCGTAGAAAACTAACGCTGAAACCACTATTTTGCTAGTTGTCCCTAGAGATCGGACAGCGGGATCAAATCCTAGTCGCTTGTTGCCCATCTAAGGGTTGTGAGGAAGTTAGGGTTGCTATAAGAAGGAAGAGAAGGTGCCTCTCTCCCCTCTCTTGTAAGGACCCGAGAAAATAGGTCACAGTCTTCCAAGCTCAAACCACCAAGGAAGAGGTCACGGAGCATGGATTTCAAGCGTTCGCAAGCTCCATAGGGCTCATCCAAACCTCCCACAACAGCCATTAGAAGGATGATGGCCCACGTTTATATTCGCCATTTGAGGCCAACCTTCTTCCTCATTTGAGGTCGCTCCGAATCATCTCGAGACGAGGCCTTGACTCATTGTGGCGCTGGGTCTGGACCGAGTCCAGGGCACCACCATACTTCAAAAAGAAAGAAGGGAAAGGAGAAGGCAGATAGAAAGAAAATGAAAGAGAAACAAGGGGGGGAAGACAGCGAGCTTGTAAAGACATCTGTTGCACGGGCTGACTCGGTAGAGTCACGGTCCTATGGGTTGTGGTTAGGTTGAGTTTGACTCGGTCCGGGTCCTTTCAAAGTGAAGGAAGTGAGGAAAAGCAAAGAGAGAGAGAGAGAGAGAGAGAGAGAGAGAGAGAGGAAGAGGAAGATAGAGGAGAAGGAGAGAGTTGGGCCTGTGGCTGTTGCACCAACCTGACTTAGACGCTGGTTTGGTCCATATTTTGTTGGACGTTCCTGCATTAGGAGAAAGGAAAAGAGAAACAGAAGGAGAAGAAGAGAGAGAGTCGAGTTAGGGTTGGTCCAACTGGAGTTCCAGCAGGGAGAGAGAAAGAGAGAGAGAGAGGGGAGAAGGGAACTTGGGTCGGGGTTGTTGTCAAGTCGAGACCGAGTCGACTAACTGACCGACCTAGCCGTTATTATATCAACGAGTCGCAGCTAAATCCACACCTTCCTGGTTGACCCAAATCTGAGTCGCCAAGTTGAGCTACCAAGTTGAGGTAAATCGAAACCTAGTTTAGTCATTTTGTTACCGAGTTAACTCAATAGATTTTCACCGAGTCCATCGTTTATAAATAGCTAATTGTTAGCGGTTTATATAACATTTTGACCAAGTCGCATACGCATGTGTAATAGACAAGTTTGACTCTATCAGGTGGCGGTCGTGCTATCTAGCGGGCCGCGCAACTAGGTTGCTTGATCAAGGTGAGGACATAGATGATGCTTTGATTTTCTCATTTAGTCTCCTAAGTTACCTGATTGAGTTACTTATCTTACTATGCGAATATGTTAATTTGTTGCACAATTGATTCCTGTGTTAAATAATGGGCGTGTCTCTTTAATTTTAGCAAGCATAAATGATTTAATGCTCACATACTATGTCACGCCCCAAACCCTGAAATCGGATTCACAGGAATCTCGATTGCCGAATCCGGTGCTGACAGCCTCCGTAGTACTCCATTCTCGGCTCCTAGCGTCCATACGCTAGATTCCGATCCTGGGGTCCTACAAGGAGGTTTTATATATATATATATATATACATTTAACTCGTAATAAGAATAACCACAAGATTACCCAATTCACAAAGACAACATCATCATCACATATCCACTAATATAATCATTTGGGTACAATGCTGAAAGGAAATACATAATTAAAAGCCAAGCTCCAGAAGACCGCCGCACGCTCTAAGCTCAACACTGCTGCAACCTAACATCACCTGTACGCATCTATCGTGCATAAGCTTATAGAAAGCTTAGTGGGTGGTGTAAGTGTGTACAAGGTAAGTGCCAAGTATTCAACATAATGACATCATCATATAAGACCAGAAATACCGGTAATCCATAAATCATACAATATCGGAATAAGCAGAAATATTGATAAGATCATGAATTATCAGAGTAAGCAGGAATACAGACAAGTCCATGAATCAATCAATGTCAGAATATGCAATATAAAACTACTATGCAAATGAGGAACCGAATACCTTCAACCTTAATTAGGCTATGTAATACAGAAGCACATTAAACCAAATGCTATGTGCTGAGGATGCAATGCAATATGCGGTGCGAATGGAACGGCCATACTGGAGTGTGAAGTCAGGATGATGGTACGTAGTATTGCAGGCTCTGAGGTCCATCATAAGGGACTTCTATCCAAACCAATCCCATACCTAAATTTGGATAGTTAGACTCAATGTGGTAAACTCCTGATCTCAGGTTAGTCGCACGCCCCAACCGAAATCCTGGCCATTGCGAAAGCACTCGTAACAAATAGTTGCGCACCACTAACCCAAGTAGATAGTGAATGAATAAATGCATAAATGAGTATGCAACTCCTATTCACTAAATCCACATATCAGTACAGTTCATCTCTAGGATCATCACTGGGGTTTAGTACACTCCAAATGGCACTACCGCTCTCCCAGCCGCACAGTCCAAGTGAGCATAAGAAACCTCACTATCCGCCTTGCCAATAGTCTGCCAATACCTGGCACGTCGATAGCAGACCCATTCACGAGCTGGTCAAACTCAGCCTAGTATTGCCCCCTACCCTCGGGCGAGTAAGGCCACACCCCCTCCCAACCGACCACGACACAGTGGGAGACGCGACCTCTTGGTATTCGGCACTCGGGCGCTCATGTATCCACTCGGTCTCGACTTTGGGGCGTCTCCTGGCCACGGAGGTTTAGGGATTTTCACCCAGGGACATCTATGGCGCCCGTATGCTAGAACCAAACATTTTCGGTGTCCTATTTGGCCATCCACGATATGCCTGTGGAGGCTACGACCCTGATGTCGCTAGAGCATACAGTAATCATAATGCGAGATGCATGAGTCATACAATCCAGTCATGCATCAGTCCTGCACATACCGTGTGCTCATGTGAGATAACCTCCACCTATTAGGGAGTCTCATAACAACATGCTCAATGACATATGCAATGATCAACCACCTCTCATAACAAACATGCAGATGATGCGTATGGGCATGTATCATGATGCTATGCTGTCACATACTCATAAACGGTATCCACAACCAGCATTGATAATCGACCTCGACCATGTGGACACTTAACCAACATTGCCCCCAAGGAATGGCCTACATAGAGTCAAACATATAATGGGCCCACGGCCTCACACAAGGGCCTAATATACAACACAATGGGTCTTACTCAAGGGCCACATATACACAATAGGTGGACCCTGCTCATGGGTCTAATACATATCACAATGGGCCTTGCCCATGGGCCATGAATACATCACAATGGGCCTTGCCCATGGGCCTCAAATACAGGACATGTGGGCCCTACACATGGGTCTTGAATACATCACAATGGGCCTTGCCCATGGGCCTCAAATATAGGACATGTGGGCCCTACACATGGGTCTTGAATACATCAAATGGACCATGCATCATAGGCTTAATACATATCACAATGGCCCTCAACTATGGGTCACATATACATCATATAGGTCTTGACAATCGGCCTTGGTTATCGAATTCGATACTCAGAATTGGCCTCGACAATCGGAACCGGCCAATACAATCGACCTCGACAAATCGACATCGATAATCTACATCGATAATTAGCACCGACAATCAGCATCGATAATCAACACTGACGACCGGTCACATAGACAAGACTGGGTCCATAGATGAACATCTGATCAACCATAATATAAAGATCAGCCCTCGGCCGTGGTTATATCAAATCTGATAGCATGGAGCCATCCGTCTATGGTAAATGGGGCCCACTTATTTGGATTAACCCACGAAGAGAATGAGCCTAACAAGGCCTAAGGGAAGGTCACAATGTGAACATCTAACCGTCATTGCCCAACAATGTGGACATCTAACCAACATTGCTCCGAATGAGTGACCCACATAAGGCCAAACATATAATGGGCCCACGACCTCACACAATGAACTCATAAATCAAGTGGGTCGCATCACATGGGCCTAATGCACATCGCCATGGGCCGCCTCACATGGGCTGAAAATACATCTCAATGGTCCTCATCATATGAGCAGGAATATATCACAATGACCTCACTAAATGGGTCGGAAACACATCACAATGGGGCACAATGTATGGGCCGAGTATACATCTCAATGGGCCATGACTCATGGGCCCCATTACATCATAATGGGCCGCAACCCGTTGGCCTCAAATATAGTAAGTGGACCACATCAATGGTCCTCATACACATCAAGTGGGTTGCATCATATGTGTTGCACTAATGGGCCTCGCCCATTGGCCTCGGATATATCACAGTGGGCCACGTCTCATGGACCTAGCAAGACAAACAGATGGCCCGCACATGAGCCAAACACATCATAGTGGGCTACATACGTCACAATGGGCCACACTAATACATCGAGGTGGGCCTCATTTTATGGGCTGCACCAAAAATCATTTCAATAGTTGTAGGTATAACATGTGTATTATTACACCCATGGCCCACGTATGATGATCAGCACTGTCCAACATATCCATGTAAATCGGCGCCAACCAAACATTGTCCAACACTATCCCAACATTATGGACGGTGTGGATACAAAATACGTACATCTAGGTGGGCCGCACAAGTGGACGGTATGGTGAAGTACACACAGCGTGGTGGGCCTGTACAGTGTAGGCAGGCCCAGCACATGCAGCAAGCGGGCCCTACGCCATGAACACGGGTAGACAGTGTGGATATAAAATACATACATCGGGGGGAGAGTCCCACCATCCAGCGGGCTAAATGGTACGAATATACAATACATTTATCATGGCGGAATCACACATTGAAATGGGCCTTATATACATCATATTGGGCCTCGACCCATGGGCCCCAAATACATCTAATGGACCACATCACAGGGACTTCATATATAACAGGGTGGGCCTTAATAATGGGCCATAAACATGGTAAGTGGGCCACACCACATGGGCCACATGTATATCAAATGAGCCACACTCAAATATAAGTGGTGATAATGATCTCCACTACTAAAATTCCCAAGGCCCGCCATAACATTTATTTCTCATCCAATCTAATCTAAGATCTCAAGAATTTTAAAGGTAGCCGTTCAATCCTCACTGTGCACTATGGTCCACTTGATAAATAAATCTGTCTTATTTCGTCCCAAACCTTAAAATCATTTTTCAAAAATGGTTGGACGGTTGGATGAAACACATGCATCATGGTGGGATCACACTACAATGGGCCTTATGTACGTCCCATCGGGCCTTAACCCATGGGCCTCCAGTACATCAAATAGGCCTCATACATGGGTCTCGTATATATATATCAAGGTGGGCCTCAACGACGGGCCACAAATGCATCAAGATGGGCCTAGTCACATGGGCTTTGCATACATCACAATGGACCCCATAATATGGGCCTTATACAAATCAAAGTGGGCCTCAACAAGGACCACCAATACATCAAGGTGGGCCTCAACAGACCACCCACAAACACACCAAGATGGGCCTTATCACACGGCCTTAAAATATTTTCTAAAATGATTGGACGGTTGGATAAAACATATGCATCATGGTAGGACCCACACTAATGGAGGGTGTAGATCACAATATATACTTAAGTGGGTCCCAAGTGAGGCCTACCATAATGTTTATTTTCCACCCGACCTGAGCCCAATGTAATGTTTACTTGCCATCCAACCATTCATAAGGTCACGTGGACCATAGGAGGATAGGGCCCACAGTGATATTTGTTGCCACCCAAACGGATAGGGGTCATGTGGACCATGGGCCCACGGTGATGTTTATTTGCCATTCATCTGTTCTTAAGGTCACGTGGACCACGGTCCACCATAACGTTTATTTACATCCACGCTGGGATGTTTACTTGCCATCTAAACTGTTCATGGGTCACGGTTTGGGGGCCCACTGTGATGTGATCCACTGATCCAACCCGCCCATTATGCGGGTCCCACTTGGCTGACCGTTCAGACCAAGTTTCAACTGCATCCAAATTTCAGGTAGGCCCCACCAACTGACTTTATATGTTCCAGCATGTCTTCACATGATTTTAAATGGTATGGCCCACCTGAGTTCCGTATACAGCTGATTTTTGGGATGGACGGCTGGTCCGTGGGGACCCATCAAATGCACGGTTTCGATGTTCGAAACGCATCACGTGGGGCCCACGCAGCCGTCCATGCAGCCGCAGGCGCTGCCTGCGTCTTCTGACAGCAGCAGCGCTGCTGCCTCTTGATTTTGTTTTTTTTTTTTAAAAAAAAAAATCCATTTTTCTAGGGAATTTCTTAGGTGGGGCCCTCATCAGGAAAATCTGTCCTGACCATTGCATCTCACGGCTCAATATTGACCAAACAAGCCCAATATTGGGTATTTTTCAGCATGTAGAATCGTCGGGTGAGTTTTCAACGGTAAAAATTACCATTTCCTATGGTATCGCCCGCATGATTGTCAGATCAGCCTCATCTTTTGGCTCAACGCCTAAAATGAGCTGAGAGGTGAAATGGGTGGTGTGGATTTTATACATACATCAAGGTGGGGCCTGCATGAGCAGCCCACCTCCAAACACTATTCTTCCTCCTCTCCTTTGCTTATTAGTACACCACCATGTCAATGCACGCACACCACGTTAGCCACTCCCTGTCCAGCGTCCCCTGGACGATGGACAGCATGGATATAACACAATCATCATGGTGGGTCCTACGTATAGGTGGCCCACGTGTCACCAAGGTGGGTCCCACATGAACGTGGCCCACCATATTTAAATCAACTTGATATTTGTATGTTTCCACCACTATAAGGTAGGGTCCACATGACTTGTACGGTTGGATAAAACATACCTCAAGATGGGATTCATCCAAGTGGGCCACACATCACAAAAAAAAAAAATGAGAAGGAAAAAGAAAGGAGCACCCACCTTTGATTTGCTTGGACCTCTTCTTCCATCAATGCATCCTAGAGCTCCAAAGGGTGCATTTAAACGGTGGAGATTGATTTTGGAGAGTGGGATTAGGTGGTAGAGAGTGGGCCACACCAAGATCCTCCATGGAAGCCATGGACGTTGGAGCTCTTGGGGTTGTTTGGAGAATGAGAGAGAGAGGAGTGAGAAAGAGATGGGTGATGGGAGAGAGGGATGGTGCGTGTTAACTTTTGGGTGAAAAAGGAATGGGTGCCATGCCTTGTTGGTGAAAAGGAAATGGCTAAGTAAGGTTGTGTACTTAGACTTGATTAATGGATTGATGTGACATTTAGGCTAGAGATTCTCTTAGAAATTGCGACGCGCGGTGTTTTCTCGAACCGAACGCGGGCCCACATTTCCTGGCCTGAGTATCGCCTCGGCGAGCGAGACGCGACGTCAGAATCGTAGCGACTGCGCGGTCGCAAGGGTATAGGTCTCGGGTCGAGCTGACTCTGGAATACTGGATACCTCTCGGGGTCACGCGCAACTGCCAATAAAAGTTCGCGGGTCACCGAAATTCTACCAAGAGGACCACGGAAGCCTACGGGACGGTACGGGCTAGAATACGGGGCTTACATACTATTTCTAGTTATATAACCTGCTAATTAATTAGATGTTTGTTACTTACAATTAGTTTATGGATTGAATGGAACTTGTTGTGAACTTACCATCTTGCGGTCCATATTTTCCTTATGCAGCTTTGATCACATATTTTCCTTATATGGCTTGGACCGTATATTTGACATACGCGGCTTTGATCACATATTTGCCTTACATGGCTTGGCCTGCTATTTGTCCTTCGCGGCTTTCATAGAATATTAACACCCTTTGTGGCTTTGTTTGTTATATTTGTATAAACTTGTTGATTTTTAGGTCATTAGGTGGAGTTCAATGCGATTTTCAGGTGGAGCTGAAGTTCGCTTATCGATTTTCTAGCCATCTTGCGGAATTTATATGATCTACGAATGATGTCGGAGTTCCTATGTTGATTTTCTCTTCATCTTGTGGTGTTCAGTCATATGATGATTTTCGGGTGGAGTTGAAGTTTGCTTATCGATTTTCTAGCTATCTTGCAGTGTTTACATACGATATGATTTCTGGGTAAAGTAGATGTTTGAATGTTGATTTTCTAGCCATCTTACAATGTTCAGTCGTATTGTGATTTTTCGGGTGGTGCTGAAGTTCGCTTATCGATTTTCTAGCTATCTTGCGGTGTTTACATATGATATGATTTACGGGTGTTCTAAAGATTTAAATGTTGATTTTCTATTCACCTTGCGGAGTTCACTTGTATTGTGATTTCAGGGTGGAGCTGAAGTTCACTTATCGATTTTCTAACCATCTTGCGGAGTTCACGTACAATGTGATTTCTGGGTACAA
The DNA here is from genome assembly GCF_029962835.1 of Magnolia sinica. Classification (NCBI taxonomy): domain Eukaryota; kingdom Viridiplantae; phylum Streptophyta; class Magnoliopsida; order Magnoliales; family Magnoliaceae; genus Magnolia; species Magnolia sinica. The sequence goes on along the minus strand of NC_080583.1, from coordinate 65,194,181 downwards.
TAGAATGTTGTATGTTGATTATTTCACTATCTGGACACATTCACCTACATTGCGATTGCTATTATATTTTCTTAATGATGAAATTACGTTAATTGACTTTATTTCTAAACATGTGATCCTGATTTTGAATTGCGCTAATTAATATATCTATTCTCATGACTTCCTATCTACCCTGGATTATGAATGACAAGTGTGTAATCTTCGATGGTATTCCTCATTGCGATAGCCATTGACGTTATCAAACCATATCAGTTGATGCAAGTGTAGAGCAAGCCGATACTATTCACTTGGTTGCTAGGGGAGATCGAGTAGCTAAGGAGTTAGATCGGGTCCATGTGGCCCATATCGAGCTCCATCATTAGATGATAGATTTCTGTTTTTATTTAATAAACTTTTGTTATTTGGGTTGTATAAGTCCTGTATGGGCGCTAAATTTGGATTTTTATAGTGATTGGAATGTTTTTATACAATGCATAGTTTACTCCCCAACATTTGTTGCTAACTCTGATATCTGATAAGATGGTTTAAGTTTAAACTGAAATTTAAAAAGCTAACACGGGTTTTTTGGAAAATGAGTAGTATACTCAGGTTTCAAAAATCGGGGCATTACACATGAAGTGCTCGGTCATGACCATTCATGCATACCGGGCAACTTGTTCATTTGCAATGAGGCGCCGACTCTACCCTAGGGTTGTTGCTGACCATTCACTCATACCGATCAACTTGTTCATTTGCAATGAGGCCTAACTCTACCCTAGGGTTGCTGCTGACCATTCACTCATACCGAGCAACTTGTTCATTTGCAAAGAAGCGTCGACTCTACCCTGGCGATGTTGCTGACCATTCACCCATACCGAGCAAGTTGTTCAATAGCAATGAGGCGCCGACTCTAACTTTGTAACACCCCGTACTTTCCAGTACTCAAGTGTTACTGTCACGCCCCAAACCCAGAAATCGGATTCACAGGAATCCCGATCACCGAACCCGGTGCCGACAGCCTCCGTAGTACCCCATTCTCAGCTCCCAGCGTCTATATGCCAGGTTCCGATCTTGGGATCCCACAAGGAGGTTTTTCTAATGTACATTTGTCTCATAAGAAGCATAATCACAAGTATGCCCAAATCTAAAGGCAACATCATCATCACATATCTATTAATATAATCATTTGAATATAATGCTGAAAGAGAAATACATATATCGAAATCAAAGCTTCAGAAGACAGCTGCACACTCCAAGCTCCACGTTGCTGCAACTTAACGCCACTTGCACGCATCTATCGTGCATAAGCTTATAGAAAGCTTAGAGGGTGGTGAAAGTGTGTATAAGGTAAGAGCCATGTAAGCAATATCAGAGTAATCACAGTAAGCGAAAATACTGACAAGATCATGAATCACACGATATCAGAGTAAGTGGAAATATAATGGTAAGTCCATGAATACTATCAGTCGTACCAAGGCTATGCAATGCAAGACATGAATGTTATCGGCCATACCAAGGCCATACAATGCGAAACATAATAAGACAATAACAGATGCCGAGGATGCAATGCAATATGCAAATCTTGATAAGTCTACAAATACCGTCAGTCGTATCTAGGCCGTATAAATGCATAAACATAGTAACCCAGAATGCCATATGTTACGGATGTAATGCGAGATGCAGTACGAATGGAATGACCATGTTGGAGTGTGAAGTCGGGATGATAGTACGTAGTATCGCAGGCTATGAGGTCCATCACAAGGGAATTCTATCCAAACCAGTCTCATACCTAAATTTGGATAGTCAAACTCAATGTGTAAACTCCTGATCTCAGGTTAGTCGCGCGCCCCAATCGAAATCCTGGCCATTGCGAAGGTACACGTAACAAATAGTTGCGCACCACCAGCCAGAGTGGATAGTGAATGAATGAATGAATGAGTATGCAACTCCTACTCAATAAGTCCATATATCAGTATGGTTCCTCTATGGGATCATCACCGGGGTCTAGTACACTTAACACCACGTGCCGCCTCATCAAGCGCACAACTGGGTAAGTGGAAGACACCTCACTATTCGCCTGGCCAGTAGTCTGCCAATACCTACCTGGCACGTTGATAGCGGACCCGTTCCTCGAATTGGTCAAACTCATTCTAGCTATGCCTACTCCCTCGGGTGGGTAAGGCCACACCCCCTCCCAACCGACCAAGACACAGTGGGAGACGCGGCCTCCTGGTATCCGACACTCGGGTGCTCATGTATATCCACTCGGTCTCGACGTTGGGGCATCCTCTGGTACTAAGAAGATTTAGAAATTTTCACCCAGGGCCATCTATGGCAGCCCGATGCTCGAACCAAACATTTTTGGTGTCCCATCTGTCCATCCACGATATGCCTGTAGAGGCTACGACCCTGATGTCGCAAGGGCGTACAGTAATCACAACACACAATGCAAGATGCATGAGTCATACAATCCAGTCATGCATCAATCCTGCGCATACCGTGCGCTCATGTGAGATAACCTCAGCCTATCAGGGAGTCTCATAACAACCTGCCCAATGACATATGCAATGGTCAACTATATCTCATAACAAACATGTAGATGATGCGTATGGGCATGTATCATGATGCTATGCGGTCACATACTCATAATCGGTATCAATAACTGGCATCGACAATCAACCTCGACAATGTGGACATTTAACCAACATTACCCCTAATGAATGACCCATATAAAGTCTAACATACAGTGAACTCATGGCCTCACATAAGGGCCAAATATACAACACCATGGGCCTCACTCAAAAGCTTAATACACATCATGATGGCCTCACTCATGGGCCACATATACATCAAGTGGGTCGCATCTCATGGGTCTAATATGCATCGAAATGGGCCGCTCACACAAGCCTAATATACATCAAGTCGGGCCTCATCATATGGGCCAAAAATATATCACAATGGGCCACGTCCCATGGGCCTCGAATATATTACAATGGGCCTCGGCAATCGAAATCGGCCTTAATAATCGGCCTCGATAATCAGCATCGATAATCGACACCGACAATCAGCATATAAACAAGGCGGGGTCCATAGATGGACAACTGATCAACCATAATATAAAGATCAGCCCATGACCATGGTTTTATCAAATCTGATGGCACGGAGCCATCTGTCTAGGGCCCATTTATTTGGTTTAACCCACTTAGAGAATGGTACAAATGGGCCTAACAAAGCTTACGGGAAGGTCACAATGAGGACATCTAACCATCATTGCACATCAATGTGGACATCTAACCAATATTGCTCCTAAGGAGTGACCTACATAAGGGATTTATACACAACGTAACGGCCACACCTACATCACATTGAGCCTCATTCATGGGCCTCTCATATATCGCGTTAGGTTTCTTACAAGGGCCTCAAACTTATCACAATGGGCCACGCCCATGGGCCTTAGATACATCTCAATGGGCCGCGCCCATGGGCCTTGCATACATCAAAATGGGCCAAGTCCCATGGGCCTCATACAATCTCAATGAGCCATATATACATCACATCAGGTCTCGCCCATGGGCCTCGAATACATTGCAAGTGGGCCTCGCCCATGGGCCTCGAATACATTGCAAGTGGGCCTCAAATATACTTCATAGGTGGGCCACATACCTGGGCCTAATACACATCACTATAGGCTACATTACATGGGCTTTAAATACACAATAGGTGGGCCCTACACATGGGCCTCAAATACATACAACAGGTGGGCCTTAATGGACGGGCCACAAATACATCAAGATGGGCCTAATCACATGGGCCTCATATATATATTGAATAGGCCGCACCAATTGGGCCTTACATACATTGTAATGGGCCATAAATATGGCAAGTGGGCCACATTGCAATGAGCCATATGTATATCAAATGGGCCACATCCAAATATAGGTGGTGATAAGGATTTCCACCATAAAAATTCCCAAGGGTTTAATGGTGGACGTTCAAACCCACTATTTTCTATAATGTGGTCCACCTGAGATCTGTCTTATTTTGATCTCAAGCCTTAAAATTATCTGTCAAAATGGTTGGACGGTTTAGATGCAACACATGCATCATGGTGGGCCCCTCCGTCCAAACAGTAAACGACGTAGAAATACATACGTCAATGTGGGGCCTACGAGCTTGCTACCATCAAAAGGAGCAGCAATATAGCTGATGTACGTACAACTTGCTGCACTAGAAAGGCAGAGGTGGGTCCCACGAAGGGCCCACCCTCATGTATATGTTATATAATATAATATAATATAATACACACACACACACATATATATACATACCAGGTGCAGCTCCACAAGTGGGGGGTGGGTCCCACTGTCCAATGCTGTGGACGGTGTGGATAGAACACATACATCATTGGGTCCCACATGGGGCCCATCATAACGTTTACCTGCCATCCAGCTGTTGATAAGGTCACACGGACCTGGATGAAAAGGAAAAACAAATTTCATAATAATCCAAAACTTCTATGACAGCTAAAAGGGTTTCAATGGCAGACATTCAATCACACTGTTTCCTGCCGTGTGGGCCACTTGAGTCCCACATATAGCTGATTTTTGGGTTGGCCCACAGGTTAGAGGAGACCCAACAAATGCACGGTGTTGATGATCAACACCCATCATGGTGGGGCCCACGGCTGGGATCGTGGGTCCCTGCCTGTCCATCCATCAAATGCTGGAGCGCAACAAAACGCTGCGCAGCGTCCTTTGACGCTAGTAACAGCACCTGCTGCCTCTTTTTTTTTCTTTTTCTTTTTTAAAATGGATTTTCTGCAGTTTTTCCCATGTGGGGCCCACATCAGGTGGATCCAACCCAGCCATTGGATTTCATGGCTCAATACAGACCAAACAAGCCCAATATGCGGTATATTTTGGTGTGTATAGAAATTAAAGTGGCCCTTAACAAATTTTAATGGTAAAAATCACCATTTTCTGTGCTATGGCCTACCAGAACATCGGATTAACTTCATTTTTCGGTTCGAAGCCTAAAATGAGCAGGAGAATGAAATGGACGGCGTGGATTACACTCGTACATCAAGGTAGCGCCTACATGAGCAATCCACCCTAAGTTTCAACTTAAACTGATATTTTTATTTTCGTCACAGTGCACGGTCAGTTCACACTTCACTGACGTAGTAATGTCCAGCATCCCTGGACGCTGGACGATTTGCATACAACACAATTTCAAGGTGGGCCCCACCTACTAGATGGCTTGAATAAAATATATGCTTCATGGTGGGGTCCATCCGGGTGGGCCACACGGCCACATAACCACACAATAGAAAAAAAATGAAAGAAAGAGAAAGAGAGAAAGAAAGAGGGACACGTGTGATGGAGGGCTCCGCCACTATGAGCCCTCCCTTACATTCAATCATAAATCAAGTGGGTCCCATTACACGTGGGCCCATCAAATAAAAAATCAACGGTGGAGATCCTTTCTCCACCAAAATGTAAGGTCTAGATGACCCTATTCATGCAAGGAGAATAAACATCATGATGGGGTCCATGGAGAATAGCCCCATCATGGAATGATCATGAGGATCAAGGTGGGCCATCGGTTACACTTAGGGTCCAAAGTGAGATCCATACCATCGATCGGTAGGCCTCACTTGGCCCATCATCAAAACATGAAAATCTAGCCTATAAAGCACCCACCTTAGATCTCTTCTTCCTTCTTCCGTCAATGCATGCTAGAGCTCCCAAGGATCAATTTCAATGATTGAGATGGTCTTTAGAGGGTGGGATTGGATGATAGGAAGGTGGGCTATACTAGCTTCTCCTCTTGGTAGCTATGGACATTGGGTGCTTAGGAGGAAAATGAGAGAGAAATGAAAGTGAGAGAGGTTGTAAGGAGTAAGAGGGATGGGTGATGGAGTGATGGGTGATGTGTACTTTGACATGTGAGGGATGGGTTGCTTTGACTTTAGGGTTGCTTGGGGATAGGGTGAAAGGTGATGTGTACTTGACATGAGATGGGATGGAGTACTTAACAATTAATGTGATTGATGGATTAATTGAGGTGACATGTTGTAGAGATTTTCTTGAGTTTCACACGTGCGGCGTTTTTCTCGAACTGAACGTGGGCCCTCATCTCCTGGCCAGGGTATGGGATCGGTGTGCAAGACGTGGCATTGAAACCACGGCAACAGTGCGATCGCAATGGTACAAGTCTCAGATTGAGCCAACTCAAATCTACGTGATATGACTTAGGGTCACTCGCAAACATTGATCATAGGTCACGGGTTGCCGAAATTCGTCAGGCAGGATCGCGGGAGTTGATGGAAAAGTACGGACTGGGATATGGGCCTTACAATTCTCCCCACCTAATTAAAATTTCATCCTCGAAATTTAAACCACAACATAACCAATAGAGCTTACCAAGGGAGGGAAACCATACCACTATATATATAATCAGAACGCAACATACCAGCATAATCAAACATCTAAGAGATGGGAATAATGCCCACAAATCTCAAGCTCTAACTCCCAAGACGCCTCATTCATGAACAATCCAGGAATATGATGTAGGGGCCAAGTCACATGAATCGTCGACGACTCCTCCTGATGTCTGAGGATCCTGCTGTTGCTGCTGCCACTGATTGGATCCCGGCGGTAGATACTGTCGTCGCTGCTAAGGACGGGGACACTCGCCTATACGATGCCCTATCCTACCGCACCCAAAGCAAGCACCAGAGAACAGTCTGAGTGGCAGGGGCTACCGAGGGTGGGGGCACTCCCAAAAGTGGTGCCCCGCCTCATCACATCTGAAGCATACACTTGAGGACTAACGTATAGGTGGTGCAAATGCTCGGAAGGACGGACGGTTCCTATGCCTCTGCGGCCGTCGACATCGCCGCAGCTGGGAGCTACCGAGGGGGCCTTCCTCTTCCGGTCTCCTCTCTGAAGAATGGCCGTCATTCCTTGCAACATCTGTTGTAGCTGGTCCGCACTTACGGACACGGTCGGTGCTGCGCTAGACTCGGATGGGGTGTAGAAGTCTTAGGTGGGGGAACAGGAATCTTAGGCGAGAAAATGGAAGTCACTTGGGTCACTCTCTTGGGTGTCATATCCTACAGGAAGGAATAAGGATCTATCATCCTAGAGCACTCTCGAATGCACACATGAAAGGGAGCTATATCAGGAAGTTTCTAAGTTATTCAAACTCGGGGATCTAACCATTCTAAGTTCTCAACAATCACACAGTGTAATGTAACTATCAGCAGATATGTGATGTTATCCTTAAGTATTCCCAAGTTATGCTCTGATACCAAGTTCTGTCACGCCCTAAACTCAGAAATCGGATTCACAGGAATCCTGATCGCCGAACCCGGTGCCAACAGCCTCTGTAGTACCCTATTCTCGGCTCCCAGCGTCCATACGCCAGGTTCCGATCCTGGGATCCTACAAGGAGGATTTTTCAATGTACATTTGTCTCATAAGAAGCATAACCACAAGTATACCCAAATCATAAAGGCAACATCATCATCACATATCCACTAATATAATCATTTGAATACAATGCTGAAAGGGAAATACATATATCAAAATCAAAGCTCCAAAAGCTGCATGCTCCAAGCTCAACGTTGCTGCAACTAACGCCACCTGCACGCATCTATCGTGCATAAGCTTATGTAAATCTTGATGAGTCTACAAATACCGTCAGTCGTATCTAGGCCGTATAAATGCATAAACATAGTAACCCAGAATGTCATATGCTGCGTGTGTAATGTGAGATTCAGTGCGAATGGAATGACCATGCTGGAATGTGAAGTCGGGATGATAGTACGCAGTATCACAGGCTATGAAGTCTATCACAAGGGACTTCTATCTAAACCAGTCTCATACCTAAATTTGGATAGTCAGACTTAATGTGGTAAACTCCTGATCTCAGGTTAGTCGCGCCCTCCAACCGAAATCCTGGCCATTACGAAGGTACATGTAACAAATAGTTGCGCACCACCAGCCCGAGTAGATAGTGAATAAATGAATGAATGAGTATGCAACTCCTACTCAATAAGTCCATATATCAGTATGGTTCCTCTCTGAGATCATCACCGGGGTCTAGTACACTCAACACCACCTGCCGCCTCATCAAGCACACAACTGGGTAAGTGGAAGAGACCTCACTATCCGCCTGGCCAGTAGTCTGCCAATACCTACCCGGCTCGTCAATAGCGGACCCATTCCTTGAGCTGGTCAAACTCATCCTAGTTATGCCTACTCCCTCGGGCGGGTAAGGCCACACCCTCCCAACTGACCACGACACAATGGGAGACGCGGCCTCCTAGAATCCGGCACTCTGGCGCTCATGCATATCCACTCGGTCTCGACGTTGGGGCATCCACTGGTACCAAGAGGGTTTAGGGATTTTCACCCAGGGCCATTTATGGCAGCCTGATGCTCGAACCAAACATTTTCGGTGTCCCATCTGGCCATCCACAATATGCCTGTGGAGGCTACGGCCTTGATCTCACAAGGGCGTACAGTAATCACAACACACAATGTAAGATGCATGAGTCATACAATCTGGTCATGCATCAATCTTGCGCATACCGTGCGCTCATGTGACATAACCTCCGCCTATCAGGGAGTCTCATAACAATGGTCAACCACATCTCATAACAAACATGCAGATGATACGTATGGGCATGTATTATGATGCTATGCGATCACATACTCATAATCGGTATCAATAACTGGCATCGACAATCAACCTCGACAATGTGGACATTTAACCAACATTGCCCCCAAGGAATGGCCCATATAGAGCCTAACATACAGTGGACTCATGACCTCACACAAGGGCCAAATATACAACATCATGGGCCTCACTCAAGAGTTTAATACACATCACGATGGGCCTCACTCATGGGCCACATATACATCAAGTGGGTCACATCTCACAGGTCTAATATACATCGCAATGGGCCGCTCACACGAGCCTAAAATACATCAAGTCGGGCCTCATCATATGGGCCGAAAATATATCACAATGGGCTACATCCCATGGGCCTTGAATACATCACAATGGGCCTTGACAATCGGAATCGGCCTCAACAATCGGCCTCGACTATTGGCACCGACAATCAGCATATAAATAAGGCGGGGTCTATAAATAGACAATTGATCAACCATAATATAAAGATCGGCCCACGACCGTGGTTATATCAAATCTGATGGCACGGAGCCATCCGTCTAGGGCCCACTTATTTAGGTTAACCCACTTAGAGAATGGTGTGAATGGGCCTAATAAAGCCTACGGGAAGGTCACAATGAGGACATCTAACCATCATTGTACATCAATGTGGATATCTAACCAAAATTACTCCCAAGGAGTGGCCTACATAAGGGATTCATACACAACGTAACGGCCACACCTATATCACATTGGGCCTCATTCATGGGCCTCTCATATATCATGTTGGGCTTCCTACAAGGGCCTCAAACGTATCACAATGGGCCACGCCCATGGGCCTCAGATACATCTCGATGGGCCGTGCCCACGGGCTTTGCATACATCACAATGGGCCACGTCCATGGGCCTCATACAATCTCAATAAGCCATATATACATCACATCAGGCCTTGCCCTTCGGCCTCGAATACATCAAATTGGGCCTCGCCCATGGGCCTCGAATACATCACAAGTGGGCCTCAAATATACTTCATAGGTGGGCCACATACCTGGGCCTAATACACATCACTATGGGCTACATCACATTGGCTTTAAATACACAATAGGTGGGCCCTACACATGGGCCTCAAATACATACAACATGTGGGCCCTACACATGGGCCTCAAATACATACAACAGGTGGGCCTCAATGGACGGGCCACAAATACATCAAGATGGGCCTAATCACATGGGCCTCATATATATATCGAATAGGCCGCACCAATTGGGCCTTACATACATTGCAATGGGCCATAAATATTGCAAGTGGGCCACATCACATGGGCCATATGTATATCAAATGGGCCACACCCAAATATAGGTGGTGATAAGGATTTCCACCATAAAAATTCTCAAGGGTTTAATGGTGGACGTTCAAACCCACTGTTTTCTATAATGTGGTCCACCTGATCCTAGATCTGTCTTATTTTGATCTCAAGCCTTAAAATTATCTGCCAAAATGGTTGGACGGTTTGGATGCAACACATGCATCATGGTGGGCCCCTCCGTCCAAACAGTAGTCGACGTAGAAATACATACGTCAATGTGGGGCCTACGAGCTTACTACCATCAAAAGGAGCAGCAACATAGTTGATGTACATGCAGCTTGCTGCATTAGAAAGGCAGAGGTGGGTCCCACGAAGGGCCCACCCTCATGTATATGTTATATAATATAATATAATATAATATAATATACATATATATATAATATAATATAATATACATATATATGTATATACCAGGTGCAGCCCCACACGTGGGGGGTGGGTCCCACCGTCCAGTGCTGTGGACGGTGTGGATAGAACACATACATCATTGGGTCCCTTGTAGGGCCCATCATAACGTTTACCTGCCATCCAACTGTTGATAAGGTCATACGGACCTGGCTGAAAAGGAAAAACAAATTTCATAATAATCCAAAACTTTTGTGACAGCCAAAAGGGTTTCAATGGCAGACATTCAATCACACTGTTTCCTACTGTGTGGGCCACCTGAGTCCCACATATAGCTAATTTTTGGGGTGGCCCACTGGTCAGAGGAGACCCAACAAATGCATGGTGTTGATGATTAACACCCATCATGGTGGGGCCCACGGCTGGGACCGTGGGTCCCTGCTTGTCCATCCGTCAAATGCTAGAGTGCAGCAAGACGTTGCGTAGCGTCCTCTGGCGCCAACAGCAGCACCTGCTGCCTCTTTTTTTAAAAAAAATGGATTTTCTGTGGTTTTTCCCATGTGGGGCCCGCATTAGGTGGGTCCAATCCAGCCATTAGGTTCCATGGCTCAATACAAACCAAGCAAGCCCAATATGTGGTATATTTTGGCATGTATAGAAATTAAAGTGGCCCTTAACGAATTTTAACTGTAAAAATCACCATTTTCTATGCTATGGCCCGCAAGAACATCGGATTAGCTTCATTTTTCAGCTTAACGCCTAAAATGAGTTGGAGAATGGAATGGACGGCGTGGATTACACTCGTACATCAAGGTAGGGCCTACATTAGTAATCCACCCTAAGTTTCAACTCAAACTGATATTTTTGTTTTCGTCACATTGCACAGTTAGTTCACACTTCATTAACGTAGCAACGTCCAGCGTCCCTGGACGCTGGACGGTTTTCATACAACACAATTTCAAGGTTGGCCCCACCTACTCGATGGCTTGAATAAAATACATGCTTCATGGTGGGGTCCATTCGGGTGGGCCACACGACCACATCATCACACACAATAGAAAAAAAATGAAAGAGAGAGAGAGAGAGAGAAAGAGAGAAAGAAAGAGGGACACGTGTGATGGAGGGCTCCGCCACTATGAGCCCTCCCTTGCATTCAATCATACATCAAGTGGGTCCTATTACACGTGGGCCCATCAAATAAAAAATCAACGATGGAGATCCTTTCTCCACCAAAATGTAAGGTCTAGATGACCCTATTCATGCAAGGAAAATAAACATCATGATGGGGTCCATGGAGAATGGCCCCATCATGGAATGATCATGAGGATCAAGGTGGGCCATCGGCTACACCTAGGGTCCAAAGTGAGATCCATACCATCAATCGGCAGGCCTCACTTGGCCCATCATCAAAACATGAAAATCTAGCCTATAAAACACCCACCGTAGATCTCTTCTTCCTTCTTCCACCAATGCATGCTAGAGCTCCAAAGGAACAATTTTAATGGTTGAGATGGTCTTTGGAGGGTGTGATTGGATGATAGGAAGGTGGGCCACACTAGCTTCTCCTCTTGGAAGCCATGGATGTTGGGTGCTTGGGAGGAAAATAGAGAGAAATGAAAGTGAGAGAGGTTGTAAGGAGTGAGAGGGATGGGTGATGGAGTGATGGGTGATGTGTACTTTGACATGTGAGGGATGGGTTGCTTAAACTTTAGGGTTGCTTGAGGATGGGGTGAAAGGTAATGTGTACTTGACATGAGATGGGATGGAGTACTTAATATTTAATGTGATTGATGGATTGATTGAGGTGACATGTTGTAGAGATTCTCTTGAGTTTCGCACATGCGGCATTTTCCTCGAACTGAACGTGAGCCTACATCTCCTGGCCAGGTATTAGATTGGTGTGCAAGATGTGGCGTTGGAACCGCGACGACGGTGTGGTCGCAATGGTACAAGTCTCAGATTGAGCCAACTCAAATCTACAGGATACGACTTAGGGTCACACGTAAATGTCAATCATAGGTTGTGGGTTGCCGGAATTCGTCGAGAAGGATCGCGGAAGTTGACGGAACAATACGGACTAGGATACAGGCCTTACAGTTACCTTATAACCTAATTTGGTATAATACAAATCTCGCTTAAGCAAACATTCATGTGCATCATAGTTTAAATTCGACTGTCGAAAGTAATCCCAATCCATATATTAAGTTGTCCATCCATCGATTTTCAAAATGGATCATTATACCACCAGAGAGATATACCTTTAAGGTTTCAATCACCTCAGTAGACAAACCAAACCGTCCAATAGCTACGATCTGTAGCTAGGTCTATGTTGAGGGTTAAATACTGCATATTATCCCCATTTATATCTTGGTTTTATGAACATGATAATGCTTAATATTCTATTTTTCTCATGTGTTGTGTTGCAAGGTAAATTTAAGAGCTTGGATTGAAAAGTGTGCTAAAAGCATGGATTTGATGCTCAAGAATCACCAAGGCAAGGGATGGATCTTAGGAGACCAAGATTGAAGATTCACATGCCAAAGATCCAAGAAAACCAAGTGAGGAATGAAGAGAATCAAAGATTTGAAGTACAAAAAAGGAATCCTGAAATCGTCATGAAAAAGCATATTCTGAAACTCTGGGTCATTCTGTGAAATTGCGTAGAGTGAAGTCTATTTTGGAAAACTGCATAGAGTGAAGTCTATTTTAGCAAACTGTGTAAATTTGATACAGTTTCTAGAGTTTTTCAACTAAGTACGAAAGTTGGAGTTCCACAACTATAAATAGGACTCCCTAGGATGTTCCTAGGCATCTTCTAGGGTTTAAGGAGTGGAGCAAAAGGGTGGAGAAGCCGTCGCCAAGAGTTTTTTTTCTTCTTTAGTTGTTTTCATGTTTTTCTTAAGAGACTTTGGTCTAATCATGTCTATGGTTGGCTAAACTTAAGGGTGTACATCGAGTCAAACCGAGTCAAGCTAGCCTCAGCTCAACTCGACTCGACCCCTGGCTGACCTCAGCTCGAACTCAGCTCGGCTCAGTCCTCAGGCCTGACTGGCCAGCTCGGCTCGGTTCGGTTAGTAGCTCAGGCCAGCTTGGGCCGAGTTTGAGCTAAGATCGAGCCGAGTTTCCCATTGAGGCATTTCCACAAACACCTGAACTGCAACTTCAAAATCCCACTATTTTACAAACAGGGGCAATGGTTTTACAGGTATTTTATCAAACACCTTCTAAGCAACATAAAACCGAGAAAAATAAAGAGAAAAAGGGTATTTGTTTCATGTACATACCTTCCTTGCCACCAGCCACCTTTGGTTGAGTCATTTTATCAAATAGTTGGTGAGCAACATCAATGACAAAGTAACCGAGTCACCGAACTGGTTCGATCTGAGTTCTATTCGAGCTGGATTCGATCCGAGTCGAGTTAAGCTGGGGCCTGCTCGAACTCGGCTCAAACTCATTTTCAAGCTCAAAAAATCAGCTCGACTCGGCTCGAACTCAGCCTTGAGCTGAGTCGAATCGGGCTTTTTCGAGTCGAGTCGAGTGAGTTAATCGAGCTAACTGGGTTCGTGTACACCCCTAGCTAAACCTCTTAGTTAAGGCTAAGAGGTGAAGCTTATAGCATGATGGGATGCTTCTATTACTTTGATTCATGTTTATGTTGAACTCTAAGTATTCTAATTTGATATTTAAGGAATACTTTCAGTTTTTAATGGTTTATTGTGACTTAAATTACAGTGGATCTGTAATAGCTTTGAGTATCTTCTTTTCTTGATTTGAGATTGTGAAATTAATAAGTCCTGTTGTTCACTATCGTCCCTTGGGCATGGTAGGGTGATGAAATCCTTCCTAATCTTCATAATTCTTATGCTTTGAGATTATGAGATTGGTAAATTCTGTTGTTTGCCATTGTCTCCTGGGCATGGTTTGGTGATGGAATCCTTGCCAATTATCATAGTTCTCCTTCATTGAGAATTAGGTCAATGGAAGTTTAGATTTGGTTTTATTGATATATCTTCCAATTAGATAGGATATGACTCCAATTCCAATTGTGTTACTTGAATCAAGTAAGAGGGTTCCTTAATCACTACAAGCGGATCCTTGGCACCTTAGTTCTCACCTTTAAATTCTTAGTTTTAATTACTCTATTCACAATTACTCTCTCAAATACTTCAAAATTAGTTTCATATCTTCTTCTAGTTAATTTTAGAAACATACAAGTTTCAGTCCTTATGGATTCGACGTCGGTCTTATTGAGATTATTACTACATCGCTACCCTACACTTTGGGTTGTGAACAGTCTACTATTTAAACCCATGGGTATGGATCTTAGAAAATGTCATCTGTGTGGCTCAAATTGCCGAGTCCATTGTTCACCAACTTTAAAATTAAGTTGGGAGTAAAGGCAACTGAGATTTACAAGCCTTAAATCCCACTAATAATAACAGTGTGGATAACCCTTGTGCCTTTAAAACCCTTTTGATCGGTGATGATCAAATCCGATCATCAGATTAGCGGGAATAATTAGTTGGCTGTAAGATCACCAAGTATGGCCCACTTACAAATTAAAATAATTTAATCTTTCTTATCAAAGCCCTATAGGGGCTGAGTGAATATATAAATGGTGTTGATCGGGATGAGACTCATGTAAACAATTTAGAGAAAAATAATAGTAATGTTAATAATAATAATGATATTAAAAACATTGTAATTAATATTATAATGTGTTTTAGGCCATCTGATCCACAATCCAGCAAAAAATTTCTAGTTAAGTGATCTCGTGGACCCCTCTTTTTGCCATTAATGATAAGTTTGCATGTAATATGGTCATCGGATTGAGGTAAACTGATAAATAGGATCTGAATCAAGTTATGGGGCCCACCTGAGCTTTAGATCTACCTGGTTCATGGCCAGAGGACTTGATTAGGGCCTCCAAGGAGAATAGACAGAGTGGATTTCTCAAAAATATCTTTGTGGGCCCCATAGTCATTTCCTGTGTGCACCAGAGGAGTTGCACTCGCTGTGCACTGAACCAAAAGGTTGGTCAAATCGGGTTTGACTCGATAATTTCCCAAAGAAGGAGGGGTCTCCTCCCGCTTTCTGCCAACGTCCGTTTCAAACGGACTGCTTCCGTTTGATTTGATCTGTGGCCCACCATCACGGCCCAAGCACATGATCTGGACCGTCCATCTTGCTCAGACGAGGCTTATGACCAAGACATGGCCCTTATTGCTCAATGGAATATGTGTGCATGCACACGGAATGCGGCACAATCGGACTGCATGTGATGCATTTCTTAAAATGGAAACAGCTCCTGTCGCCTTGCTGGCAATCTGCGTGAGCTCCTCTCTCTAAATCTCAGTCATCCATCTGGTGTTATCTCAGCCATCCAACAACCCTTCACGTGGATTAGGGTTTCCTACTAGAGACGGACACAAAAATCTTCCTGTTGCTATCTGCTCTAGAAACTTGACACCTGTATCAATCCACACCATCTACTCTTAATCCGACAGTTTAGAAATGTTAGGGCAACCTTATAAGATAAGCTGGGATTGGGTACAAACTGTCACGCCTCAAACTCAGAAATTGGGCTCACAAAATTCCCGATCGCCAAATTCGGCACCGACAGCCTCCGTAGTACCCCATTCTCGGCTCCCAGCGTCTATACAGCAGGTTCCGATCCTGGGATCCTACAAGAAGGATTTCAAGCATGATTTGATTCAGTATAAGCATAACCATAAACATAACCCACGGACAATAACCAAAAGAACACCATCACAAAATTCACTATGATAAAAAACTTTTGAGTACAATGCGGATGAAAGGGAAATACAAGATAATGACAATAACAAAAACTCCAAAAGCTCGATTGCATGCTCCAACTATGACGAGGCTACGGCTGCGTCCTAGCGTCACCTGCACACATCAATCGTGCATAAGCTTATAGAAAGCTTAGAGGGTGGTGTAAGTGTGTGTGCAATATAAGCGTGTTCAGAATGCAAGGTCAGAGTAATGCGAAATCATGGTGATGAGTACATGAATACAATCAGCCGTACCAAGGCTATGCGGTGCAAGATATTAATGTTATCGACCCTGTCAAGACCATGCGATGTGAGATGCAGTTCAAGCATGCCAATCCTCATCATATATCGGTACAATTCTTATTCTGGATAATCACCGGGGTTCAGTACACTCCAAATGGCACTGCCGCTCTCCTAGCCGCACAGTCCAAGTGAGCGTAAAAAATCTCACTATCCACCTGGCCAATAGTCTGCCAATACCTATCCGGCATGTCGATAGCGGACCCATTCACGAGCTGGTCAAACTCAGCCTAGTATTGCCCCCTACTCTAGGGCGAGTAAGGCCACACCCCTTTCCAACCGACCACGACACAGTGGGAGATGCGGCCTTCTAGTATTCGGCCCTCGTGCGCTCATATATCCACTCGGTCTCGACATTGAAGTCATCCTCTGGTACCATCGGGTTTAGAAATTTTCACCCAGGGACATCTATGGCGCCCCGATGCTTAGTAACAATATTTTCGGTATCCAATCCAGCCACCCACGATGTGTCTATGGAGGCTATGACCTTGATGTCGCTAGGGCATACAATAATCACAATCACACAAATGCAAGTGCATGAATCATACTATCAGACATGCAACAATCCTGCACGTACCGAGCGCTCATGTAGGGCAACTCCACCTATCAGGGAGCCCATGAGCAATCTGCCCGGAGGCATATACTATAATCAGTCACTTCTCATATCAGACATACATATGATATGTATGATCATGAATCATGGATCTCTATTAAACAAGTTATGTGGTGATGGGCTCTATCATGATGAAGATGGGCCTAGACGGCCTACGTGCTATAATGGGCCTATTAATGGGCCCTATGGAGAGTGACAATGCGGACATTTAACCAACATTATCCTTACAATGTGAACATCAAACCATCATTACTCCCAAGGCACGACCTGCTATGAATCACACATTGCGATGGGCCCTATGTACATCCTATTGGGCCTCGAACCAAGGACCCAATTACATCAAATGGGCCACATAGCATGAGCCCCATATCTATATCAAGGTGGGCCTCAATGAGCCTCATATATGATATCAAATAAGCCGCGCCAATTTGGCCTTACATACACTACAATGGCCATAACCCATGGGCCTTGCATGCATCACAATGGGCCTCATAACCTAGCCATAAACATGGTAAGTGGGCCACACCCAAATCTAAGTGGTGATAATGATTCCCACCATTAAAATTCCCTAGGCTCGCCATAACATTTATTTCCCATTCAATCTGATCATAAGGTCCCAAGGGATTTTAATGGTAGCCGTTCAATCCTCACCGTGCTTCATGGTCCACATGATAAATAGATCTGTCTTATTTTCATCTCAAGCCTTAAAAATGGTCCTTTAAAAATGATTGGACATTTTGGATGCAACACATGCATCATGGCAGATTCCATATGGGAAGGATGGACGACATAGATGAGGTACATACCTCATGGTGGGGCCCACACTATGGAAGGTGTGGATTATAATACATACCTCAGTGGGTCCCACGTGGGGCCCACTATAATGTTTATTTTTTTCACCCAACCTGTTGACAAGGTCACACAGACATGGGGCCCACTGAAATGTTTATTTTCCACCCATCCTGCCGATAAGGTCAGTTGACCTGTGCCCACCGTACTGTTTATTTTTCATCCAACCTGTTCATAAGGTGACGTGGACCAGGGGCCCACCGTGCTGTTTATCTGCCATCCAACTGGTTGATGAAGTCACGTGGACCAGGTGAAGTAGAAAAATAAATTTCATATTGATACAAAACTTCCGTGGAAACCCAAAAAGGGTTTCAATGGCAGACGTCCAATCCCTACTGTTTCCTACCGTGTGGGCCACCTTGGACCCATGAACAGCCGATTTTTGGGGTGGCCCACTGTCAGAGGGGACCCGAAAAAATGCACGGTGTGGATGTTCAAACCACATCATGGTGGGGCCCACGGCTGGGACCTTGGGTCCCTGCCTAGCCGCCCGTCCATCAGGCGCAGGCGCTGCCCGCGCGCGTTCTGCAGCAGCAGCGTCAGCGCTGCCTTCTTCTCTTTTTTTTAAAATCAGTTTTCCTGTGGTTTTTCACAGGTGGGGCCCACATTAAGGAAATCTGCCCCACCTATTGTATTCCCCGGCTCGATACTGTCAAATAGAGTCCAATATCCATTATGATTTAGCGAGTAAACATCAATGCGGGTTTTTCGACGGTAACAATATTGTTTGCTAAGGTATGGCCCACCCGAGAATCGTATTGCGCTCAAATTTTGGCTCAACGCCTAAAATGAGCTAGGGAGTGGAATAGACAGCGTGGATTTGATTTGTACATCAAGGTGGGGCCTACATGAGCGGCCCACCCCAAGCTTAGTACACCCCAATGTCAGTTCACACTTTACTATTAGCCACACCACACCCACGGCTACACGTCCAGCGTCCAGAGACGCTGGACGGTGTGGAATACCACAGGTACCATGGTGGGTCCCACATGCACATGGCTCACCATGCATATACATATTAATATAATATTAATACAATACTGTTATAATATAAATATAATGTGTTATATATACTATATAGATGGTGGATCTCTCCTAAAATGTGGTGACCCACACCGTCTGATGGATGGAGTACATTTAACACAATTCGGTGGGGCCCACAACATTCTAAGGGAAGGATAAGGGTAGAGAGAGAGAGAGAGAGAGAGAACAAGGGAGACAGTGATGGAGAGGAGGGACCCCGCCACCATGGGCCCTCTATTGATACAACACATATATCAAAATGGATCCCATCAACAAGTGAGCCTTCAAATCATGAAATCAACGGTAGAAACTCAAAGATCACCCACCTCTAGGCCTTCTCCTTGCTCCCTTAAGCTTCTAAGCACCTTGCCTTCAACTTTAATGGAGGTTGATGGGGTTTTGATGGTGGGGATGAGAGATGAGAGGGTGGACCACACTTGGCTTAGGAGAGAATGTTTGGATGTATGGAATTTTTAGAGTTGCTTAGGAGATTTGAGAAATGAGAGAGAGGTGAGGTGATGGGAGTGATATGGATGGGATGGTGTAAGGAAGGGGATGGGAGGGTATGGTTTAGTTTGAAATATTTGTAAAAGAGGTATGGGTGAGTTTGAAAATTATAAAAGGGAATGGTGGGTGGAGAGAGAGAGTGGACTTTTGAAAAGGTAGGGATGGGTTGTTATACTTGAAGTATGGCTTGTACTTGACATTGATTGATGTGACATATAGTAGAGATTCCCTCGATATTCACAACGCGTGGCATTTTCTTCGAATTGAACGCAGGCCCACATCTTCTGACCTGGGTATCGGTTCGGTGCGCAAGTCACGGCGTTAGAACTGCGACGACGGTGCGGTCGCTAAGGTGCAAGTTTCAAATCGAGCCGACCTTGGTATGCAGGACTCGACTTAGGATCGCGTGCAAACATCGGATACAGGTCGAGGATTGCCAAAATTCGACCGAAAGGACCGCGAAAGCCAACGAAATGGTACGGACTAGGACACGGGTCTTACACAAACCAACCCTAGAAAAATGGTCGTTTCCTTCCTCCATCAAACCCACCGAAAAAAGCTCCTGAGAGCTTCACTCCGATAGTTCCCCAAGCTCCCATAGGCCTATCCGCACTACCTAGAAGCTTCGATTTGGAGAAAAACTCAATCGATGGCAACCCACCATTAATGGCGGCTCACCTTCCTCACCTTTCTCTCGCTGCCACACCACCTCGACTCGGATTGAGTTCAGTTTGGGTTGGACTGCAGGCCCAACAAGTTGATGCAGGAGAAAGGAAGAAAGGAAGCAGAAAGGAAAGATGAAGAAGAGGAAGAGAAGAAGAGAGAGAGAGGAAGAGAGAGAGAGAGAGAGAGATAGAGCGGGTCATTGTCGCACTGCCGCAAGGTCAAGCTAAGTTGGGCCGAGTCTATTGATTGGGCTGCGTCTGAGTTGAGTCCAGACTCACTTGGTTGTGTAGGGAGTGAAGAAGAGAAGAAAAAGAGGGTGCAGCTCATTGCACCAACTCGGCCCGACCAAGTTGCTGAACCATGCCCTGATCAGTGCCAAGTTTACTTTAAGTCGGACCGAGTCCAGGCTTAGTTGAGTGTGGGCCTGGCCTAGTCCAGCAGGAGGAGAGAAAGAAGAGAGGGAGAGAAGCACCGTCCAGGTGGCTTGACTCAAGCCCATGATGCTGCCGAGTCAACTCATGGGTGTGACTCAATCCCGTCCCTGAGTCACCACCCAACCCCTGATCTAGTTGGTGCAGCCCTGGACGATCCAAAAAAGGGAGGAGGAAGAAGGTAGAGAAAGAGAGAGAAAATGGAAGAAGAAAGAAGAGAGAACGGGAGAGTAGAATCGAGTTGGTGCCACACTGCACCACGACTCATTGCCAAGTCGAGTGAATTCCACTCGTTGAACCGAGTCAAGTCGAGTTGGCTGTCGAATCTGACTTGTTCTTGTAGCAATCATGACTAGCAAGTTGCAGGTCACTTTAGCAAGAGAAGAAGAAAAAGAAAAGGAAGAAAGTAACAAGAAGAAGCAATGGGGCTTTGACTCGCTGAGTCAACTCGGCTAAGTGGTATCTAAGTCTGGAACAAGCCCAAACCTTGTTAGATCATGAGAAAGAAGAGAGTGAGCGGGGGAAAGAAAAGATAAAGAAAGAAGGGAAGAAGATGATCGAGTTAAGAGGCGAGAATTGTCTCCAAGTCACATTAAATCGCATCAAGTTGAGGCAAGTTTACATGTGTGAGTCAACATTTTCTTCCCAAGTAAGACTTGTTTTGATGTACTATTATCATTGTTACCATTGTTATTAATATTAGCAACGATTAGCCATTAGTAGGTTATCTATGGTAAAACTAGTTATTTTTAAATAGTAATATTTTATTTATCACTCTTAAATATTATCATTAATGGTAGATCATAATATCTATTACCTTCATAATGTTTATTATTATCAGGTAGCTACTATTAATTACATCGCTAGTATTAATGGTGGTTTTACAATTATTAATATTATTAATATTGTGGTTAATCACACATCAATTAGCATTCAATCATAGAATCTAAGTCTAAAACTAAGCTCTAAGATGGAACGTTAAACCTAAGTAATCCAAACCATAGGCGATAATCTCAACCATAAATACTTTGTAGAACCTTGATCTAACCGTACAAGTTCATAATTTGTGGTAGGACTCAACTCTAAGGGCGCATGCACCTCCTAACGACACTAGTTGGTTGGTGGTTCAATACATAAGGTGATGATTCCTTCCCCTTGAGCTTTCTACTTTCCTGTTAGCTTAAGTAGTAGTTCAATTTTAATTCAACTGATAATTATCTCTAATTTATGATTACTTTTGTCAGTTATTGAATTTGATTATCAATCATGTGCTCAATATTTAGTTTGCATGAACATCTATATGTTGTACTTGTATATCCCTTCATATTTATGAATTGCTTGTGAAACTTGAATTGGTACATTTATTAGTAGAAAACTTCACTATTTTTTGTAGATCCAGACTTGGGATGTAACTTGATTGATTGCGATTATAATGGACCCTTGACCTAGTGGTTACTTGAATGATGTAAATATTGACTTAGGCTTACCATCCATGGATCGTTGTGTTTACGTGGCTTTTGAGGATGATCTTTTTATCGTATTAGTTTTGGTATTCACCTTATGTGACTTTAATTTGATATTTGCCCTATGTGGCATTTGATTTGATATTTGCCCTATGTGGTTTAGTTTTGGTATTTGTCTTATGTGAGTTCGATATATTATTTTTGTCCAACCATGTGATAGTAAGTTTCACATGTTGAACTATGTTTGGCCACTAGTCGATGATGTTACCATTAAACATCCCGATGTTGGAGTCTCATGAGCCGAGGATGGTGGTATTGGACCTATACCTGAGCTATCGGCCTACACTGGGTGATGAGTACCCCGTAGTGACCTTTGAGCTTTCTGAAACTAGCTGGTTGTAAATGGAATAATAATCGTTGGGATAATCATGCATTCATAGTATACGGATGATGACGGGTGACCAATTCTGGATGTTGTAGCACGTGCCCTTAGTCATGGTATCATTTCACTAGCTCACAGACCATCGACTATCAACCCACTTTCAGTGAGTTTGGCACTACGCATGTACGGGATGTACTTTCGCTGGTGACTGGCCACATGCATGGGTTTTGCCCAAAAGCTAACTGGATGAGTATCCCCAGTTGATGTGCACTCACGCATCCATGCATTTAATAAGACCGCATCGTGTATTGTTTTGAATATCTTTTTGTTTACAATTATGTTTAACTAATGCAGTGGTGTGTAATCTTGAGGAAAATTCACACTGAGCTAGTCACTCATTCATCAAATATATAATCGTACAAGTAGCGTAGGTGGCTTAAATGATATTCATGTTCGTATTGATGACAAGCAAGGTACAATTGTCAAGGATACATGACTGTATTTGCCAAGAGATGCTGCGTGATTTTACAGCTCAAGATTAGTTACAATTTACTTTGTTTCACATGCTATATTATTTCGTTTTGTAATTGTAAATATTGGGACATTGGTTTATATAAGTCATTTGGGCAACCACTCGTATAATTTGAATGCATATGCAATTTCCTTTATGTTTGATTTGCTCATATTCCGTCTAAATGCTCACTCTGAAAAAGAAAATAAGAAAAAATAAATATATATATATATATATGTGGAATTTGGTTATCTTTAAAGGTTAACACTTGGATTTTTGGAAAATGAGTCATATACTCAGGTTTCGAAAACACGGGGCGTTACAACCTCAGGGTTGCTATTGATCATTCACTCATACCGAGTAACTTGTTCATTTGCATTGATGTGCCAACTCTACCCTAGGGTTACTGCTAACCATTCACTCATACCGAGCAACTTGTTCATTTGCAATAAGGCACTGACTCTACCCTAGGATTGTTGTTGACCATTCACTCATACCGAGCAACTTGTTCATTTGCAATGACGTGCCGACTCTACCCTAGGGTTGCTCCTAACCAAATCACTCATATCCTAGGGTTCTGCCAAATAGGAGTATACATTTTAGAATTAGGTACACTAAAGAGGATTGGTAAGCATTCATGGCATTCACATGAACACGCAATACTTTTGGGATTGGAAGTCACAAATAGTTGCTCCATGAACAAATCGTATCATGTAAATCATCTGATCCATGTGTTGTGCCATCTTGAGGTGTTCACATAAATCTACGGTAGCGTTAAACACACCGACAAATCTCTGTTATATGAGAATGCGGGGCGAGTCGAATTTTCTATGAATTATATTCCACATTGTGATGATCACTACGTATGATAGACCGTACACACTTTGCTAGGCATGCATTTATATATATATTGGTTGTGCATACTGATACCACTCGTAGTGGTGGAGTACAAAACGTATCAGAACCCTTACATTATTCTTATGAACCTCTTAAATTATTGTTAATCTTAAAGGATAACTATCACTATGAGTAGGGCATTGACCCTCTCCAACAATACAGATGATGTATGTGATGTACAGATTGAAGATACGGATGATGATCTCCCTATGGAAGATTATTCTGAATAAAAGAGGAGATAATTTTATGTTTAGTTTTATTTATTTTCCGTTTCATATTTTGAATAATATAATAAGCTCCCATTTGATAGGACATTAGACAGTTAGCTGAATTTTATGTCTTGATGAAATGATAAGCACATATGATTTTGTTCTTGTGAATGTGTACCTTCGCAAAGGTAATTGGATGTAATCTAAATGAAAAAAAAAAAATAATGTGTGATTTTAAAGCATCTAATTATTATTTTATTAACACCTGAAATTCTCGAGCACGAGTATGTACTCGAGCTGTGAAAACTCGGGTTTTACAGTTTCGTATCGAGACTCTATAATAATAATAATACCTAGTTAGCCAGCACTCACCCAGTTAAATGGGAGGTAGAACGACCGATTGAGCTCCAGACAAAAGCCAACCATATTGAACCCTAAGGTTAACCTTCACTACTGTCAGTTGTGGCGAGGAACGATTGAGATGGTCAGTCATATGACCAACCAAAGTACCCATACTGACATAACTATTATTTTGGGGGGGGGGGGGGGGGCAAAACTGTTGATTTGGGTGCCTTCAATCTGGTGAAATTCAGGGTCTTCAATTGATCGATAGTCTATTCCGATCGAGAAAATCTCGAATTAATCAGTTTAGTCCATGGACAATTTTGGACAGTTTCGATTGATCGAACATTAAGGCTCGATCGATCTTAAAAAAAAAAACAAGTTTAGTCTCTGGACACGTTTGAGCATTATTGATTGATCGACAAAATTAAGTTGATTAGATCGAGGGTCCATTGATTGGACTTAATTGATCAAAGGTTCGATCAATGGTGCGCACAACTTCTATATAAGTGCGCGGTTTTGTTTCTAATTCTATAACTAGGTTATATATATTCGTGTTTGTGGGATTACGGTATTCTAATGTTGTCCTAGAGAGAACTAGGGTTTTGATAAGGGGAATCCGTCTATAGAGACGAGAGTTTCAAAATTGTAAGTTGTCCATATCTTGTAATTCTCTATTTATAGTGGATCATTTGTCACTTGGTACCATGGTTTTTTCCCCAGAAGGGTATTTTCACGTAAAATTAATTGTTTCGTTTGCTCGAATTTTTGTCTCTTTGTTGTGTGTTTGATTCATTCTAAGGTTGCTTCTGCTCGTTAACATGTGGTGGCTGCGCACAACAAATGGTATTAGAGCGTAGCCTTGCCGTTTAAAGTTTAGATTGAATATGAGAAATGGGTTCGAGGGGATCGAATGCAAAGTTCAAGACGGAGAATTTTACAGTAAAAAATAACTTTAAATTTTGGAGGTTGAAGATGAAAGCCCTCCTAATTCAGCAAGGGTTATTGCAAGCTCTTCTTGCAAAGCGAGACATCTTGAAACTATGAAGGAAGAGGATTGAGACGACTTAAATCAGAGGGTGATTAGCGTAATTCAATTGTGCTTGGCCGATGATGTCCTTTATGATGTTATTAGTAAAACAACTACCGCAGGCCTATGGACAAGGTTAGAGAGCATATACATGACAAAGTTGCTCTCCAATCGCGTATATCTGAAGAGATAGTTGTACACTCTAAAGGCTGCCAAGCATGGAACTGAAGATCGATAAAGAAGACATAGCCCTTATGTTATTGACTTCCCTTCCGAATTCCTACGAGAATCCGATGGATGCTTTGTGCATGGTAGGGATACCTTAGACCTTGATAATGCTATCTCTGCCCTTTAGTTGAAGCAACAAAGAAGAAATAATAGTGGGGAAGATACTTTTGCAGGGGCACCAGTTACAAGGAGGAGACTATTTGAATGAGAAACGGGTAAGTCGCAATTAAGGTCTATATCAAAGGGCAAAGGGAAGTTGAAGTGCTGAAATTGTGGTAAGACATGACATATGAAGGAATACACAAATCTCAAAACTCGAAAAGATGAGAATTTAGATAATTCACCAAATGAGGCCAATTCAACGGAATCTAGCAAGGAGACAAGTGGCTGTGACGTATTGTCTGTGTCCAAGATCAGACACTTATATAATGAGTGGATTTTGGATACAGGGGCATAGTCGTAGCCATAGTCTCGCCGCAGTTGGAGCGTGCAGCCAAGCTTTTGGAGTTTTGTTACTTTCACTATATTGTATTTTCCTTTCATACGCATTGTACTTAAAAGTTTTTTATCATAGTGGATTTTGTGATGGTGTTCTTGTGGTTATTATTCGTGGGTTATGCTTATGGTTATGCTCATTATGAATTAAGTTGATATTAGAAATCCTCCTTGTAGGATCCCAGGATCGGAACCTGGTAAATGGGTGCCGGGAGCTGAGAATGGGGTTCTACGGAGGCTGTCGGCGCCGGATTCAGTGATCGGGAATTTTGTGAGCCCAGTTTCTGAGTTTGGGGCATGACAGACATTGCACTAAATGTGTCCTCATCGGAGTTGGTTTGCCATGTACAACGAGTATGATGGTAGCCTAGTTCTTGTGGCAAACAATCATGCCAGTAAGATGATTGGAATTAGATCAATTTGTATAGGAATATTCGATGGGGTGGAGCATACTCCGATGGATGTGAGGTATGTTCTGGACCTAAAGAAGAATATGATATCTTTGGGAGCTCTTAAGGCACTCGGATGTAAATTGGTCTCATACAAAGGTGTCCGCAAAGTTTTTAAGGGGGCTCTCACTTTTATAAAGGCACAAAGGAGTGGAAACCTTTACAAGTTAATCAAGAGCACTGTATCAGGTGGAACTGCAGCATCTGTAACAGAATCTACACTTGCACTTGTGTGGCATATACGCCTAGGCCACATGAGCGAGCGTAGTATGAAGGTACTACTCGATCATGGTTTAATTCTTACTTTTTAAATATCTTATTTAGATGTATATAAGTATTACATATATAGTAAACAATCAAGATTGATATTTAAAACTTGAAAGCATATAAGTAAATGACAACTTGACAATGTGCATTCTGATGTGTGGGGGTCGCTGCTCGTCGTTTTTATATGAGAGTCGTCATTCTTCATAACATCCATTAATGACTAATCTAGAAAGGTGTGAATTTATTTTTTTAAAAACATAAATCGGATGTATTTGCCACTTTCAAGTTATGAAAGATTATTTTGAAAAACAATCATGACGGAAATTGAAAGTACTAAGGACCAATAACGGCAAAGAGTTTACTTCAAAAGAATTTAATCAATTTTGTAAGAACGAGAAGATAACGAGGTATAAAACAAAAGGCATACACAATAGTAGAATAGTGCGGTAGAACATATGAATCAGACTAGCTCGAAGTATACAAGTAATCTTAGGTTAGGCAAGGAGCTATGGGCTGAGGCTATTAACACGGTTTGCTATTTAGTAAATCATTCCCCATCTACACCGATTGATTGCAAAATTTTAGAAGAAGTATAGAGTGATCAGGAAGTTGATTTCTCGGGCTACGAATATTTGATTGCGATGCTTACTTTCATGTACCGTGATTGAGAGAGATAAACTAGACCCAATGGCCTAAAAGTGTACCTTTGTCGGCTATAGTGATATAATGAAAGGGTACAGACTGTACGATTGGGATTTATGGATAATCATAAATAACATCAAAATCGATGAAGGTTCCTTGTATCGGAAGGATGAGCACAAGGAAATCAGAAATTTGATTGTTGATGTTGAAATAGATAGAGGTGAAACACCTGAAGAAGATGAGTTGTAGGAAGAGGTACATGAAGATGCAATGACACCACTTGTCAGGAGGAATCCACCGAGAAATCGTAGATTACCGATGAGATAGAGGGATGACTCAAATGTTGTGTTTGCCCTCATTACGGATGTTGGGGATCCGTCCACCTTTTAGGAAGCATTAGATGACACAGTGTTGAGAAGTGAATGGCGGCGATGCATAATGAGATGTATTCTCTATACAAGAATGAAACGTGGGAGTTAGTGGTGCTTTCTATTGGGTGAAAAGCGATTGGGTGCAAGTGGATATTCTGTAAGAAACCGGATAGGTACAAGGTGATACTGGTTGCGAAGGATTATACTCAGAAAGAATGCGTCAACTTCGGTGAGATATTCACACCAGTTGTGAAACATGTATCTATCATATTCGTATTGGTGTTTGTTTCCCAATATAACTTGGAATTGAAATAGTTAGATGTGAAGACAACTTTTCTACATGGGGATCTAGAAGAGTAGATTTACATGAAGCAACCTGAATGGTTTGAGGTGTAGGGAATAGAGAATAAAGTTTGTCGTTTGAAGAGATCATTGTATGGCTTGAAACAGTCTCCTAGGCAATAGTATAAAAAGTTTGAGTTTTTCATGATGAATCAACGGTTTACCAAAAGTGAATTCAATTATTATGTCTATTTCAAATCACAAAATGACAGGAAATTTATTATTCTGGTATTGTATGTTGATGATATGTTTATCGACAATCATAATATGTTTAAAATCAACATATTGAAGCCTCAGTTATTCAGGACATTCGAGATGAAAGATCCGAAGGCTGCAAAAATAATTCTTGACATTGATATAGATAAGGACAGGGAAATGAATAGGCTATGGTTGTCTCAAGAAGAGTATCTTGAGAAGGTCTTGGTCAAGTTTGGACTTAATAAGGCTAAGCCGGTTAGTAGACCTCACGCTGCTCACATTTGGCTTTCTTCAGAACAATGTCCTACGTCTGATAAAAATATATAGTATGTCTCACGTGCCCAATTGACAGTCTGATGTATGACATCGTTTGTATTAGACCGATATTTCACATGTAGTGGGTGTTGTGGGCAAATACATGACAAACCCCAGCAAACAATATTGAGAGGCTGTGAAATGGCTATTTCATTACATACAATGAGAAATTGATAGGCTATGTGAATGTCGATTATGTTGGAAACATGAATAATATAAGGTGGACTTTCACTTACTCATTTGTGTTAATGGGTGGAGCAATCAGTTGGATGTTGAAGCTTCAGTTCGTGGTTGCTCTTTTTACAACTTAAAGCTGAGTATATAGTGATGACAAAGGCATTCAAGGAAGTGATTTAGTTGAAAGGAATGATGAATGAGTTAGGACTTCAGCAGGAAGTTATGCTGGTGCATTGTGACAACAATAGCATATCAATTTGACAAAGAACTTAATGTATCACTCCCTAAACACATTGGTGTATGTTATCAGGCCCTAAAATGATATGGAAAATGGATGAATAGTATAGATAAAACACATACATCATAGTAGGGCCCATAGAGCACCGACCACTAACCATCATCAGCCATTGTGTCGGGATATCAAAAGCTGAAGTGGACCACACCACTGGAAATAGTGAGGATTGAATGCCTACGTATAAAAATCCACGGAGGCCACGAAAGTTTTAAATAAAGCTGGTATTTAAGTTTTCCTTTCACTGGGCCTATGTTACCTTAAGAACCGGATGTATAGCGAATAAACATCACTGTGGGCCCTCGAAGGTTTGAACGATGTGTTGATTGGTGTGGTGTGGTTCAGTCAAGCCTTTAATCTACCTCCATTGGGAACTCACGCCTAACATGATCTTTCAAAATGGATGCGTGGCTTGGATAAAAACACATATCATGGTGGCCCCACAGATCCGATGACGGGACGGTCGTCCATAGCTGGGTCGTGGTGGGGAGCGGATTAGCCGTTACCGGGGAATAGCTTCGTGGGTATTACCCTTACCATGTGGGGCCCACTTGATGAATTTGTTGTACATCCACGCCGTCCATCCTTTTTTCCAAATTATTTTAGGAGGTTATGCCAAAAATGATCCGGATTCAAATCTCAGGTGGACCTTATCGCTGGAAAAAGTAGTGAATAGCAATTTAAAGCCTTTTGTATGCCACAAAAGTTCTGGATCAAGCTTATATTTATATTTCCCCTTTACCCGGTATGTTAGACATTATCAACCGTCGATGGCAAAATTAAACTTTTATAAGATATGCTTGCACTGGACCCTGAGAAGTTTTTAACCGTAGGTGTTCAATCAACACTGTTTTATGTGGTGTGGTCCACGAGAGAGTTGGATCTGCTTATTTTTTGTCATTTTCTAAAATAAGCTGGAAAAACGGATGGACGGCGAGGATATACAACATATAATCAAGGTGGGCCCCACGGTAAGGGTAACACCTAATCCGCTCCCAGTCT
Source organism: Magnolia sinica (assembly GCF_029962835.1). Classification (NCBI taxonomy): domain Eukaryota; kingdom Viridiplantae; phylum Streptophyta; class Magnoliopsida; order Magnoliales; family Magnoliaceae; genus Magnolia; species Magnolia sinica. The sequence continues at coordinate 65,164,012 of NC_080583.1, read as the reverse complement.
TGGATTCTTGGTGGGGCAAGTACCCAACCCCAAAAGTCCTCACGTTCTCTTTAGGGTTTCTGCCCCCGCCCTTCCTCTCCATTCCTCCCAAAACCCTCCCAAAACCCTAATCCTAATTCCCTCCATGACGACTCGCTTCAAGAAGAACCGGAAGAAGCGCGGCCACGTCAGCGCCGGCCATGGTCGTATCGGAAAGCACCGCAAGCATCCAGGCGGCCGTGGAAACGCTGGTGGCATGCACCACCATCGGATCCTCTTTGACAAGTACCATCCGGGGTATTTTGGGAAAGTTGGGATGCGGTACTTCCACAAGCTCCGGAACAAATTCTACCGTCCGATATTGAATATCGACCGCCTATGGTCCCTAATACCTGAAGACGTCAAGGAGAAGGCGAAATCTGCACCATCGGATCAAGTCCCTGTGATCGATCTCACGCAGTTTGGGTATTTCAAGCTCCTCGGTAAGGGGATGCTACCGGAGGGGCGGCCTGTCGTCGTGAAAGCGAAGCTAGTGTCGAAGACCGCGGAGAAGAAGATCAAGGAGGCTGGCGGGGCTGTCATGCTCACCGCCTGATCTGTGGGGCCCAGTCGATGAATTGAAGGTTTTGATTTCAGATCCTTTTTTTTTTTTTTTTTTTTTACGGGATATGGATACTTTGGGATATTTTGAGTTTCATGAAAGTACCATTTTTCACTTAGTAGGCTTTTTGTTCTTTGGTGCAATATTCATTATATATCGTCTTTGGTATTTGATCTGCTTTTATTCATTTATTTAGTGACTGATTTGTTGGTTTGGACCTGAGATTGAATATCAAGGGTACAGTTCTGCTATATGCTATAGTATTAAATATTTGGTTAAAGATCTATACATGGAGTAGCCAGCTCTATTGGTGATTTCAGATCTACATCTGTTGACTGTTTCAGATTGACAGCTAATTAATAAATCTGAAATTGTTGCCCTTTAGTTAAATAGAACTCCATGGGAATGGTGGTTATGATCATATGAGTCACAACTAAGCCCATAAATTTGATCTAAACATTTCAATCATCATGAAAAGAAGGCATCCGCAAGTCACAATATTCATTTTTAGAAAATGATAGCAACGTGTCTGGTAATCAACCAGAGTTGTCTTATTTGCTTTCCTGGAGAGAGATCATGGTCTTGAATGCACTGACAAATTCCTTCACCTTGCTCTTCCTAGTCTCAACGAGCTTATTTGCAGTTACTTCAAGCACCTCTTTAAAACGGGCCTTAACACAACAGTTTGAGCTTCACCATTCCTACTAATCAAGTCACAACCACCTAACTTTCTCTTCCTTCTAAAGCTTCTCCTTCCAAATTCTTCCTTTCCATTGGGGTGTCTGTCTCCCACCACTCTTCCTCGCATGAATCAGCGTGTTCTGGGGCCATTGTTCTCTGACTGAAGACTAATCACCTTATGTCTCCTGAACTATAGTTTCCACAGACAGCATTCTCAACATGGTTCCTGCTGTCAGTCCCGTCCAGTTCAGAATCAGAGTCATCTGCTTCGTCAAGTGCAGAGTCAGACTCTGCATGCTCTCCTTGTGCTTCTCATTCGCCTTCTTCTTCTTCTTCTTCTTCTTCTTCTTCATGTGATGAGGGTGAGCAAGAGGAGATGACAATTGTTGACCGCAACTTTCATGTCAGACAGGTTCCAAGCTTCCATTCTTTTGTTTCACCTCAAATGACATGTGAAGTCTTTTTCTTGATTTTGTCTTTTATTTTTTGTGTATTCTAAGTGCGTCTTTATTATTCACAGGAGAGGCCATCTTTTGGTTCCCTCATTTTAATGGTTTTAAGCTTGCAAGAGCATTAAAAGAAGGTTTGGAGGTTAAAAAAGAGATTGGTGGTCACGATTCTTTGTTCTGTAAGATGTTTGGCAATCCCGTGTTCATGATCATCTTGCTATCACTGTTTCTTCTACCAGTCGACCTCCTGAATGAGGCGATGGGTTCTTGCTGCTCCTACCAATTAGACCACCTAGAGTATTTGAGGTGTTACACGAAAACTTCTGCTTTTGGCACTGAGACCACCTGTTGATGATGGAGATGGTGACATAGCTGCCACATTCTTAGGCTTCAGCTCTATATATAAAAAAAAAAAAAAAAAAAAAAGGCGGGTTTGGCAAACGTCTCAATTTTCTTCGCAGGCAATAAACGTTTTTTTTTTTAATCTTGGTGTCTTTGGGTTTATCAAATATTTTGCTCTTTGGCTCGGATGTAACCTTGAGTTTGATCGCCGGCTTATTTTTTTATTCTCAACAAATTTTCATTTTTTATCTGATTTCAGCCTTCAAGAGAGGTTTCCATATTTTACACTACTGTACGAGTAATAAAATTTTTGCTTTCCTTCAAAAGCATGTTTCCTTCCATATTTACAGAAATAGTGACATGAACTTGTAGAAGCTCTCAGATAACAAGGTGAAGTTCTTGCTCACTGTCTGAACAATTCTATTCATATCATTATACTAATTGTGAATCCTACATTATTTCAAGGATACAATTTGATGCACTTTACAATTGAAATGCATTGACTAGTCTACACATGTTTACAAGGAAGCTCATGTACTCACCATAGATGTGCCAGAGTGGCGCATGGGTATGAGATCCAATCCATTCATCAGAGATGTACCACTATGTAAATGCCCTTGCCCTAAAATCAGGATGGTCTACTCATCAAGTGGGCTACAGTTTACAAAATAAATGTATGGCTGAAAAAAAACTTGACTGAAGTTTCCTTACCAGTCCCACAGCTTTTAATAACATAACCCACCTAGTGTATGGACCGGATTTATTTGTGGGCAAGACCATCTATTCAATTAGGAGCTTGGATGTCGAACTGAGAATCTTATCAATTACTGGAATTAATGGGATAAGTTTTGAAAATATCCCTGAAAATATAGGCCAAAATTTCCTCAAACTTGGGTTCTCAAGATAGGAGTCGAAGCTATGAAGTCACATGGAATACATTTATGAAATTAAATCATGTGGATTTCATCACTCTTGATTCTGACCCTGTTTCTGTTGGCAGACAACATCAAAGTTTCACAATATTGTTATAAGAAGAAAGGTATTAAATTACACTGAAAATGAGTCTAACATGGTGCAATTACACACATTATTGAGCAAGTTATGAACAAATTTTGTACAAGGTATGGGATGATGGCGAGAATTAGGAAAATTAATCACAGTTAATTATACTTTGTTTGAGATTAGTAATTGTTAGGCTGGTAAAATGAATGGTCAGGATTGAATGTTGCCATTTAGGGTCTCACCCATCACCCTTCCTTGCCTGAATTTGAGTTGTCTGGGGTTAATGGATCTCTGACTGGAGACTGAACTCCTTCCCTCTCCTGAACTTTAGTTCCTGCATCAAGATATCTCTATCTCCGGGGTAAAATCATTTCAATCCTCCTCAGTCTCATATGTCTGCCTTTCAAAATCTCATCCGGGTTCTTCTTCTTGATCCCATCCTGTTTGGAATCAAAGTCATCTGACTTACCAAACTATGTGTGCTGTCCTTCCTCGTCCATGTGAAGAGAGCGAGGGAGACAATGGGCACTGACAGTGATGATGGTGACGATAATGATGACGGAGATTACCATTGGTGATTGGGACTTTCGTGTCGAACAGGTTCTGAGCTGCTCTGCTTGGTTTCAGCTCCATTATAAAGTTCTTTACCTGATTTTGCCGTGTTTGAACTGGTACCTTACAAGCTCATTCATATCTTGATTCTTCACAGGAGAGGTCAGTTTTTCTTAGTGAGGTCTACTGTCAGGATGCACCAATGTCATACACAAGTGAAATGTCGGGATGAAAATACAGGGTTGCATGCTAGTTTAGCATGTTCTGGGTTGTAGGTGAATGTTACTCTGTTTATAAATTAGTGAAGGCCAGTGTTGCTGAATGCGACCACATATTTGCATATGCGAAATCCCATATGCATATCGATATGCCATGATGGCATATGCGATCGCATATGCAAAATGTGTGAGGATATGCGATTGCATATGCGATGTACTCGATCGTGCATCTCCCAATCGTCAGAAATCTGACCATCGGCAGATCATCATCATCATCATCATTATTATTTTTTACAAAAAATCCAACTTTTACCTATAAAAAGGCATCCAAACTTCCTCCATTTGCAACATTATACTCTCTTTTACTCTTACATTCTTACTTCCACGTGCAATGAACAAGCGCCCACTCATCCTACAATTTTTTCAACCCAGATTGGGAAAAAAGTACGTCCTTTTATCTTTGTTGATTTAAATATCAGGATGATGCATTGTAGAAGTCACCTCTTTAATTAAGATTAACCAAACATACTTTTTACTTTTTGGCTGATAAGTATGTTGTTAACCAAATATACTTATCTGCTGAATAAGTAGAAACCAAGATAAGCTAATTGAGGTATAAATGTGGTTATGTCTGTTAATTTAAGAAGAATTAGGGGTCGGTTGGCACCATGGATTTGGGGGGATTTCAAATCCCCTGGTTGTTGGCAGCATTAAGTAACTGCGGGTTTCAAATCCCCCCAAAGTGGGGGTTTGAAATCCAACGTGAGAGCTTGGGTTACACCTAAAATCCTTTCATAGTTGCATTTGTAACATATGTGTCACCATACTATTATTCTATTGGGCACATGACCCACTAATGATATCAAAAAACAATTAGATTATCAATTGCATCACTATAATTACTTTAATATGATTATCAGCACCGTCCAAACATTATGCATGTAAATCAACGACTAAAAATCGTTGGTTAGTCACTCTAACATGATCTTGTGCTTGTGGCCCATCTAAGACTTGAAATTTCATCATTTTCAGGCAAAACATATATTTCAGCGGGCTTATTATAACCATTGTGTCAAACATTACATACGTCACTAATTAGAAATATGAAAGTTGATTAAGTAATTAAATTCAAACCCATGTAAATATATCATTCATAGCTACTTTTGGACTTAGAGTTGATTCCCAATCCAGGGTGCCAAACACAATATGAAGGTTTCAAATACAGGGGTTCTGAATCCAGGGTTTCCAAATCCACGCTGCCCTTACCTGATAGGCTGGCAGATTAGAGATTTATACACGTGGACACAAGGTGTCCCGTATCGGTATCGGTTGGCGTAACGGTGACCTCCAAAACCGATACGGATACGAGGGCGTAACGGTGATACGGGGGCGTAACGGCCCAAAAATATGAAAAATATGGATTAAATCCGGAATATTCTAAGCATTCGAAATATGCATTCATTTATAAATTGGAACATGTTTATGGTGGTGTAACGGTCCACTCTTTGGTGAAAAGTTGTATCGGACTGTCTGATGAATTTATGAACCAGATAACCTGAATTTGACTACAAAATTCATATATTTAATTTTCTAACTATCTACTATCAATGATAGATATATTAGAATGAATGTAATATGAAAATATCTTACATTTAGGTGTTTGCAATTATTTTTGAGGGCCAAAATTCATGCGTAAATAGAAAAAAATATAAAATGGCACCCCAAATATGTAAAATGCACATTAACATGTTCTACTATGATTAACACATCATATGACATCATTAAAACAGCAAAAGAATCATTAAAAATGATTTTTTGAATTTTCAAAAAACGGGCGAAATAAATGCGTAAATAGAAAAAAATAAAAAAAATATATAAAATGGCACCCCAAATATGTAAAATGCACATTAACATGTTCTACTATGATTAACACATCATATGGCATCATTAAAACAGCAAAAGAATCATTAAAAAATGATTTTTCGAATTTTCAAAAAAAGGGCCGAAATAAATGCGTAATAGAAAAAAAATTAAAAAATATATATAAAATGGCACCCCAAATCTGTAAAATGCATATTAACATGTTCTACTATGATTAACACATCATATGGCATCATTAAAACAGCAAAAGAATCATTAAAAAATGATTTTTCGAATTTTCAAAAAAAGGGCCAAAATAAATGCGTAAATAGAAAAAAATATTAAAAATATATAAAATGGCACCCCAAATCTGTAAAATGCACATTAACATGTTCTACTATGATTAACACATCATATGACATCATTAAAACAGCAAAAGAATCATTTAAAAATGGTTTTTCGAATTTTCAAAAAAAGGGCCAAAATAAATGCGTAAATAGAAAAAAATATTAAAAAAATATAAAATGGCACCCCAAATCTGTAAAATGCACATTAACATGTTCTACTATGATTAATACATCAAATGGCATGATTAAAACAGCAAAACAACCATTAAAAACTGATTTTTCGAATTTTAAAAAAAGGGGCCAAAATTCATGCGTAAATAGAAAAAAATATTAAAAAATTATTAAATGGCACCCCAAATCTGTAAAATGCACATTAACATGTTCTACTATGATTAACACATCATATGACATGATTAAAACAGCAAAATATATTAAAAAAAGTATAAATACCTATTTTTGACGAATTTCTGAAAAATGACCCACCGAGCTTTGATTCAAAAAAATCTATAATATAATGTGTTTTTCTATCAAATACCTAGCTAAGGTTGGTCGAAATTAGTAGTAGAAGGAGTTAGAAACAGTTTGGAAGCAAGAGGTTTCAAAAAAACAGCAAAAACAGAGCTAAAAAAAAAGTTACCGTTTCGGGCCCGTAACGGCCCGTTACGCCCGTATCGGTCCCGTATCGGCCGATACGGGTACAAAAAATCGAATCGGCCGTTTCGGCCCCCACACGGTTTCCAAATCCACGCTGCCCTTACCTGATAGGCTGGCAGATTAGAGATTTATACACGTGGACACAACCAATGTAACCCTCCAAATGATGGGCCCACTTTAGACATACATTACGGATGATCCTAGCTGCTCACTAGGAGAGAAATTTCAGGAAGTGGATATGCACAAGTTAGTGAATAATTGTTTGCCCTTATTAACCACAGGAAGTTCCTGCAGTTGGAACCTAGGTGGGCCCCACCATGGGCCCCACCATGATGTTTGTGAGAAATCTACCCCTTCCATCCATTTTACAGCTCTTGTTACTACATGAACCAAAAAATGAGACACCCAAGACTACAGTGGGCCGTACAACAGGAAACAGTGGGGATTGAATGCCCATGGTTGAAACATTCATGGGGACACGAGTTTTGGATCAGGCTATATATCTATATATATATATATATATATATATTTGTTTCCAGTTCATCCCAGTGGGAATGACTTTATGAATGATTTGGATGGCATGTAAACATCACGGTGGATCCCAGAAGGTGAAGGTCTCAACGGTAGGCATTTCCCTCCCCACATTTTCCTATCATGTGGTCCACTTGAGTTTTGGATCTGCCCCATTTTTGGGCATATGTCCTAGCATGAGTTAGAAAAATGGAGTGGGTTGGGCTTTGTTTGTTTGTTTGTTTTTTTGTTTTTTTTGGTTTGTTTGTTTGTTGGTAGTTTCTCTTGGGGCTGCCCCTCTTAATAAATTCTTATCTTTCAAAAAAGAAAAACAGAGCATGATAGCTGGGCCTAATGTTTTCGTGATGCTGATGTCCCACACAAGTCAAATGATTGTGGGGCAAGATTGTACGGCACCACTAGTTGTGGTCCCTTGCATGTACATTACAACTTCCCAATCCAAAAAATATGAAATCCTAGTGATAGAAATTCTCTTTTTTTATATATATATAAAATTATTTAAGGTTCATTTGGTTGCACCAAATATCATGAAGTTCATGATATTTGGTGCAACCAAATGCAACCTTTGGGAAATTTTTGGCAGCATTTCCTATAAAGCATTAAACATATCAGGCTCAATTATCTCACATTCTTTCTTTTCTCAGTTTTATGATTTTGGAATTTTTTAAATTCTCAAGAGCATGAAATTTCTGAGAATTTTCAAAAATCCAATCGATCTTAATTGAATCCACTCTTTTGTTTTTTGGGTCTTTGTTTGTTTTCTAAATTCAGTTCCCTACTAATCATTTTCAGATATTCTCTACACACTAACCAAGTGAATTGAATTCACTCCCCACTTCCAAGAATCTAACCTGTTTTTAATCAGGTATTTGTTAGTTTGCTTGAATTTCTTTCCTGTTTCTTGAAATCAGCTCGATTTAATCTAGTCTTCTGTTTGTTGAATTCATTTCAAGGTTTTTTGAGACTCTGATCAGGTTATTAGCTCCAAAAGAATTCCAAGTATGCTACATTAGCTTTATAGTTTTTCCTTTCCCAGGAATTACATGGACCAAGAATACACATGATATACTTGTGTTTTCAGTTTATACTAGTGAAGTCCATGATTCATTTATACAGAGCATCAGTCTATTGTGGCCCTGCCGTGGCAGCTTAAGCTGCAAAATCTCCCTGATTGGAAGACCCTATCTAGCAATCTTGGGCCTGTTTTTAGTTGAATGTGGACCATTGGTGCATTCTCCTCTCGATGGTCTATTTGCGGGCCATAAATTGAAAGATTAATTGTCCTATGGAAGAGAATTTGTCAGATGGAATGGTGGGCCACAAATTGTCCAAGTAACTGAACCATGGGCCCCATGTATACTATGCATATCCTGATCATATAATTCCTTGGAATTTATTTGGGCATTTTTCCATTTGGGTAATCAAACTTGAAAGCTGCACACCAATGTACTCATTTTCTCTAAACATTTGAGTTGAATATGTGGCAATATGGTCCATGATCCATACCATTCGTCAAGTGTCTTGTCCCATTTACTCTAGGGAAATCTCATCTCCATATGGGGCTTGATTGGCCTATCAGAACCTATAAATAAATGATAGAAAATAAATATTAGAACAGTCAGCATTCATCACTGATTGTTATCAGCTACTTGGGCCAGCTTTATGGATCATGTTTAGCCAATATGAATTAGTGATTACAAATACAATAATCATTTGGCAAAAGTTTGGCTGGACAAGCTGCAATGAAGAGGAAGATGTTCACCTATCAGATGTGTATGATCATCCAAATCTGTACAATTCATAGGGAATTACCCATCAATGGCATGACTTGCCGGATGGACTGTTTGGATCAATGCTGTCTTATTATTTTGCAGTTGCATTTTGATTGGCATCCATTTTCTTATTAGTTTTTCCCCACTTTTGATTATCTAGTTGGTGGGTTTCTAGCAAATATTGAAATGATGAATGCACTTGACAAAGTCATCAGTTATGTTGAACTTGTGAAACAGGCAGGTAAGGATCTGATGGCACAGATGAATGAAACCTCTCTAAATTCTTTGAATAGGTTGGCACAATCAAGGTGGAAAGAAAGTCTGCTCATAGTGTAGAAATCCTTCTCGAACTGAATGAACGCCTGGGCCTCGCCAACATGGTCACCGTCCTTTGCAAGGCTCGAGTCATCAAAGGAAAGATTCTAAGTGTTCAACCAATCATATACCAGCAACCGCAGGTGTGTCACCAGCATTGATCCGATAGGATGAGTTTGTGTCAACAATGGGCTGATAAACTCTAAGAGATGACTAATGATTTTCAGTCTTTTAGACAACAGATGGTCACTGGCTTTGGTGCTAATACATATAGTGGCATTCTGCACTATACCCACCTCTTCATCAGTTCTTAAATCAACCTGATCTTGATCAACTTGAGTTAACTAGAAACTTGGTTTAGTTATTTGAGTAAAAAAAACTCGGTTGAACTACGATTCAAAGGTTAGAGACTATTAGAGGATGGTTTTGTCTTCTGTGAGGCAGGCCCACTGAGAAGAATGGCCCACTCGATCTCAATCATGCTGACTTGGCTCACTTGGTTGAGTTATTTGAGTAAAACACTGGTTGCAATGGCCTTGTTTATCAAGTTTTCAAGTACTTTTAATGTAGGGGCATTTTTACACCGTGCTCGAGTGGGGTGGCCCATGGGATGCATGGGCACACTCAGGGTGGGTGGCCCGCGGAATCCATGGATGCCCACAAGGGGGCAGAACCCATGGATTTGGGACCCATGAGGAGGGTTCGGGCGACGACCTGACCTATAGATTTAGGGCCTATGTTATGAGATAATGAGATTAATTTGTCATGTTATATCGGTAAGAGCTTTTAGAGCAAGTGGTTAAGATGAGAGATGTTGCCAGTTAGAAGGCATTCAATGCTTAATTAATAATTTTTGTGGTATACAATGGAATTGAAAAAAGACAAGTGTAAGATTGGGGAGAGGGAAAGGTGCTTTTCATTCTACAACAAGCTTTCGGTCTCTTTCTTACCATGTTCAACCTCATCTCCTCACTAATAGATTTCACCATCTCATCTACCTGGCTTACCTCCTCCAATTACATGTCAAGCTGGTCCACCAACCCCCTCTTGGTCTCTTCTCACCATGTTCAACCCCATCTCCTCACTATTAGATTTCACCATCTCAACTCCCTGGCTTACCTCATCCAATTTCATATCGAGCTGGCCCACCAACCCCCTCAGAGATCCCTCTGACATGCCATCCAATCGATCATCTCATGATGGGCGCTTCCAGTCAAGCGCCTGCTGCACCTTCTTTATTTCATCCCCCAGGATGCTGTAAACATCAACGTTGCTCCCATTCTTTCCAGTTTCCATCATCTCCTTGTACTGCTCAGTGATGGGGATGACCTCAGACTTGCTCGCAGGCCATGTCTCAGGCTGGCCACCATGGACACCGCAATAGACCTTGCACATGTCAATGCTGCACGATGTTGCAAGCTCTGATGCTTTCTTTTTTAGTTCCTTAGTCCACTTCAAGAAGGTTTCTTTCGGACGCTTGCGACATTGGATCAGTTTTAGTGGGGACTTTGCCTTGGCCCATCTCCTGATAGAAAGATCTCAATTGAGTGAGAGAAGATGATTGGAATGTGACGAACCAGTAGAATACATAGAAATGGTGATTATAATTTGATAATCTTGACTGAGAGAAGAGGTATATGATGTTGTATTTTAAATTGTTTTAAAACAAATTAATGTTTCAAAATTTCCATCAGGACGAGCCAGGGCTGTAAGTGCATGCATGCCCTACGGATGTGTATTTTCACGCAAGTCTGAAGGGTTGTACCCTTTCATATTTTGTTTTGAAAAGTTGTGTCTTCTTAAGCCTAATGGTCACACCAATTCGGTTTAAATCCAATAGCCACAATCCTTTTTGAAAGGATGTCTCTACACCCTTAAGGGTGTCTTCACAAAGTCTATAAATAGACGACAGACTCTCTTATTTGTTTTTTGTAAGCTAGAAAAGTCGAGTAGAGACTTAATTGTCCCCCTCCCTTTCCTTGACAGATTTAAGTTTTCCAACTCAGAATCCTCAAAATGGACGTTGGCCAGTTTTACATTCAAAGTATGATTTAAGTATTTTCTCGTTCGGGTTAAGACTGCAAGTGGTTCAAGCTCGCATACAGTAAGTGCACCACTGAAACTAGGTAATAGTTGTTATAATCTGGAGGTTGATTACCCGTTGAATCCTGTTGCACTTGGGACGGGGTCCAAGGAGGACAAAATTGATTTTAAGCCGAGTGACTCACATCATGCCTCAACTTCTACAAACTGATAAGTTTTCTCTTTTTCTCATTTTAAATTTATTTTGTCTAAATAGTTTTCCAAACTCTATTTTCCAACAATCTTGAAATTGAATTTTTAGTTTGGAAAATTATTTGAAGATATGATAGTGTAGCTAAGTGTACCATGGCTACACATGCTTAGGTTTAGTGTGAAACGGTTCACATGTTATATGGATAGGGTCATCTATTGACTCTTGCAAGTTTTGTAGTGGCCCATTATTTGAATAAAAATGATTGGCCGAGATCATCATACACATGCTCATCTATACAATAGATTTTCAATAATATGGTAATGTTGTGCCTTTCCTAATGCATTGATCAGTATCAAGTAAAACACCAAATTATGGCAAGTCATCTGCCTTAAAACGTGGCATGCATCTCATAGATAGGGCAATTCATCCTACCCATAAATTAAAAATAAAAATAAAATTGTCTTTACTTGCGTAAAAAAACTTTAAAAAATAAAGAAAAAGTGGGTCTATATCCGTGGAAGTTAACATGTGTATAAACAGTACATGCATTAAAAAAATTCACATTGATAGATCAATCTAATTAATTAATCAGTTTGTAACCATAAAGCCAGACCATTGATTCATACTAATACAATCATAGTCCTCTTTCCATGGTGTAAAAGTCTTTTTGCAAGTCAAAATGTGATCTTATTTTTTATTATACAAACATCTCTGTTGCCCTCTCCTCCAATGGGTGTTTTGATTGGAATTGTCCATCTAGTGAACCATGTCATGGAAACATCTCTACCACCGCATTATGCCTTAAATCCATGATCTTTTCCGAGAATACATGTTCCTATCCATTCTAATTATGGACAAATGTTGACCTCTAATAGAGAAATATACAGCATGCTCCACATTCATGGGAAGAAAAATACCAAATCTAAAAGGACTTGAATGTCCCAATAATGAGATTTCTTGGGCCATCTCATTTTTAAAGAGAGAGAGAGAGAGAGAGAGAGAGAGAGAGAGGAAAAAAACAATGGATAACCATTTGATAACTTCTGTCCTAACCGTTTAATCACGATGCTGTGAATGTCCATCTTTATCATTCGCACTTGGATCAATGATCTATATTATACCATCTCAAAGAGACTCATTGGCAGAGATTATAGATGCTACTCCAATCAATACAAAAACAAAGGTGGATATGGCTCAAATCCAAAAGGGTGTAAATGAATTCAACCGTTGAAATTATAGCTCTCACTGTCCATGGGGTGTAAATGAAAAGAAGTAATAGTGAACCAATAATCTAACCACTTACTTAGTGGGAATGAAGTGAATTGTTAGAATCATCTATCCTAGCTTCTCGTGGGTTTATTCTCTCATGAGTGTGTTGTCTTAGGCAACCTTTTACTACTTTAACAGAGTATCGTGGTTCATACATATACACTCTATAATTCTATATACTATATGTCTTTGGGCAATCTAATTCGGGTCCAATTTTGATGATCAAGACCATTCAGCTAATGTGCCGGATCATGTATAATGTGTGTCACTAAAATATTCTCTCATTGGACAATTTTACGTGTCTAACTTATGAACTACAAGTGGATGGTTTACTGTCCACTTTATGTCTAAGAAAGTCAGATGGGAGATTTTGGGAAAATATTTGACGGCCACTGATGGTGGGTGGCATAAGAGTGCATGGTCTGGATCATGAAAACATAGGGTCTACTATATGTTAGTGGGAGAACAAAATATAACATGTCGTTTTGTTTAGGTGCATATCAATGAGTTGAGTTTTGTGTAGTTAATGTGCAGAGAATAATAACTATATTGATGTTGATCTTTATAAATGCAGTAGAATGCACGGTTACACACTAAGGTGTCACTCCACACGTGTATGTAACATGAGTAGTTCATTAATAGGTTGTTTGTATTCATCGTGTGTAAAAAAAAAGGTTATAAGGTGGACCAGTCATGGGTATGGCTGACCTTTATGATAATGATTGCACATAAGGAATATAGGGGCATGCTATATTGAACTTGAATAGATCAATGGCCAAGTCTATCGAACCATGGGCCCACTTATCACTATCTATCTATAGACAACTCACATTATTCCTTTTGTATCATTACATGTATCTTGTGGCCTTTGATCCATCCTACATGAGTTGATGGTTGATCTGTTTGAATCTTGTATTCATGTGTTACATGTATAAAATATAGTCTTCCCATTATAACATGAAATATTAGGTAATGTATGACTATTAATACATATACACTAAAAAATTATACATATGTGGAAGAAAATCACATTCTTAGTAATAAAGATTTAAAATTGTGGGTGGGGTGACGAGTGTACATGCCTAATTTATGAGACGAGTTACATTCACGATTGGTATCGTTCACCATATTTTCAAGACAAAATTTCATGCTTAGAAGGGCAAAGGAAATTTTATTCCCATCCGATCATGTGCTAACCTAAGACACATGTATTAGATCTAGTCAATTCATATAATAGCAACAAAAGTGATGTTCGGTGCGACCGAAGCGTAACAAAGTGCGAACTTTTGAAGTCGGTTCAAATTCGATGCAAATTTAGTCTATTTAAAGAGGTGTTCTAAGCTCTTCTAAGTACAAATTTGGGCTTGGGAGGAGAATAAGGGGTAGCGGAGCTTCTTCGGAATCATCTTTCCTCCTCAATCCTTCGATTCTAGTTTATTTTTCTAAATTTTCTTTGGTTTTTGTTTAAGATGTTAGTCATGTTTAGCTAATCTTTTAACTGAGGATAAGGGATGAACCTTTTGATATATATTTAATTTTTAATTCGTTTTTAATGAAAGTATTATGTTACTTATGTTGAATTGTGATTGGATGTGATTGAATTCTTGGATTGGGAAAAGAATCTATCTGTAAAGTTGATTGATATGTTATCGCTTCTGAGTACATTGGATGATTTCAATTCATTGTGATGTGATTACCTAAATCTTCATGAGAGATCAAGTCTATCATGATTGTAATCTATGTTGGATGTTTATGATTGATATTATTCTATTATCTTCCAATTAGAATAGATTGGAGCCAGTTCTAGTTGAGTTATCAACTCGAGAAGATGAATTAAATCTAAATTCCATTGATTGGAGATGCCTAGATCCGTAGTAGTTTTAAACCCTTCTACTTCGTTGGATTAAAAATCCAGAAAACCCGATTAGTTATAAGTGTGTTCTCACCAAAGTCCATGTGGATTGACCTTGGTCTCACTGAGTTATTATTGCATTGCAGCCTTGCAATTGGGGTTGTCAATTCTTGGGTTCGATCACTGCCCAAGGTCAATATCTTTTCAAGGGTAGAGGAGGTTGGTGGATTTTTACCCCCACAGACTTTTTTGTATTTTTCCTTCTTTTTTTTTTTGTCTTTTTTTTTTCCTTTATTGGTTTTCAGAATTTTTAATTCTCTCTCTCTCTCTCTCTCTCTCTCTCTCTCTCTCTCTCTCTAGGGCATCTTGGTAAAGCGAGATGGAACTCGACCTCAGGTGGCTTTTTATAACCATCTTACTACCCATGGTGAATTTTGATGTAGTTGGCAGTGATTGACTCATGAAGATCTTCACCCTCTATGTTGGTAAGGCGGAGTGTGCCTACAGGGAGTACTTCTCGAATAATGAGCGGGCCTTCCCAAGTGGGCTTAAACTTGCCCCTTGGATCGGGCAAGTGGGGAGATATAATTTTCTTCATTACCATGTCTCCCACTCTGAATGTTCTTGTACGGACCTACTTGTTGTATGCTTGTGCAATTAGACCCCGATTACCGCCTGATTTTACGTAATGCCTAATATTATAATTTAATCGTGTTTTTGTTGCAGGATATAATAAGGAGCTTTGATTGAAAAAAGAGTATTAAAAGCATGGATTTAACGCTCCGAAGTCACAAGAGCAAGGAATGGGCCCTAGGAGACCAAGATCGATGGATATACACGCCAGAGATCCGAGAAAATTGAGAAACTGAAGCTCAAGTGGCCTGAAAGTTAGTCAGAATGCAAGATCACAGGGTTTCCACCATCCACTCGGCTCGAAACTTCATACATGGCCTGAGGACCATAAATTAACCGTACACGTCAAATTTCAGCCATTAGATCCTCGTGGAAGTGGCCCAACAGAGAGATCAGAGGACGCTAGCCATTAAAGAGCATCTTGGCAATCCATGAGCGATTAAGGCTCAAACTTAGGCGTTAGAAAGAGCATGAAAAATAACAAATCCTAGTGAAATTTTGTGTCATTTGCATGGTGCAATCAGGAGATACTGACGGCAGAAGATATAACAAAAGAGAAGGGCAAATCTGTAAATAGATGTGCCATGCATGGCATACGTGAAGCAAATTATATTTTTAACGGTGAATGTTGTCTATACATCGGTTAAGCGTGTGACCCACCCTAAAGTCGGATCTACTTTAAACTAGAAGCCATGGGCCAACACTATGTACAGGAGCTGATGGAGGGAGTGGATCTTGGGGAGTGAACAAGTTTTTGGCGCCGTTGCCGGGGACTGACGGTTGCGATTTTCTGAAATTAATTAGGTTTAGAATTAATTTAAGATTAGAATTTGACTAACTTTAGTTGTAGACTTTTATTTGATTTCTAGAACTAACTTGTTTTCCTGTTTTATAGGATCCTGACATAAGTTTCTAAATTGGTAATTCCTTCCTAATCTCTCTACTTTTTCTACTTTTTAGAATTAAGGTTTAAATTTTAAAAATTTTTAATTCTAGTATTTTTCTATTTTTAGGAAGTAGTTTATTTTTAGAAACTTCTCTCTTTTATTTTTAGAAACTAGTTCATCTTTCTTCTATTCTAGAAACTTTTTAATTTTAACTCTTTTAGAATCTAACTTTGTTTCCTAATTTACTTTTAGAAATTTTCTACTTGTGGAATTTCTGTTTAGAAACTAACTTTCCTATTGTGTAGGCCTTTAAGATAGAAATTTCTAATTCGGTAAGTTCTTTCTCTCTACTTTCTATTTTTCATATTTCTTTTTAATTTACTTTTTAGTTCAAGACTTTCTTCTTTTAGAAACTAGTTTACTTCTATCTTCCCTTTTAAGGATTTTCTAATTCTAGACATTCTCTTTAGAACTGACTTGCTTGTTTTCTTTTGCAGGTCCTTAACTTAGGGGCTTCAATTTGGTAATTTCTTTCCAACTCTCTCTCTCTCCTTCTTTCTAGATTTTCTTTTCCTTTCTTAGGATTAGGTTTTGAATTTAATTGAGGGCTGTGAGTGTTTCATGCCCAAGTGGGCCCGTGACAACACTCGACGTCTCTTGACCGAAGGAGGATTGGTTGAGGGGTTGACTATCCATCGCAGGACTAGACACCACTCGAAATCTCCTGAGTTAACTGAAGTTATGGCTGAAGACCAACCTCCTCTACTTCCACCCAGGGTGGAGGGTACCCAAGATGAGAATGAGGTGCATCAGGCACCCCTGCCTCGTACTTTATGAGATTATCTACAACCGGCGGGAGTGAGTACGGCCTCGTGCATGATTTTCTCTGAAAACACGGGACAAATGGATATCAAGTCAGGAGTTATCCAACTCCTTCCCAAATTCCATGGACTTGAATCAGAAAGTCCATATTTACATGTGAAAGAGTTCGATGAGATTATAGCTATATTATGTTTTCCTAATGTATCTGAGGATACAATCAGGCTGAAACTCTTTCATTTTTCTTTAAAAGAGAAAGCTAAGACGTGGTTACATTCACTGCGTCCTAGATCCATTGGCACATGGAACGACATGCAGAGGGAATTCATAAAAAAATTCTTCCCACATCATAAAACGATTACCCTCAGAAAAGCAATCATGAACTTTGCCCAAAAGGAAGATGAAACATTCTTCCAATGTTGGGAAAGGTTCAAAGATTTGGTCAGTTCATGCCCACAACACGGATTTGAAACGTGGCGGATTTGAAACATTCCATGTGTTAAATGATCGAGACAATGTGTAATGGAGAGTTCATTAATAAAGATGTTGACGAGGTATGGGATTACCTCGATAGTCTTGCTGAAAAAACACAATCATGGGACTATTACCCAAAGTCGAACACCACGTCTAGGCCGACTCAATTAAAGGAGAAAGGTGGATTATATCTCTTGAAAGAAGAGGATGATCTCAAGTGTAAAGTGACTACGCTCATAAGGAAAGTTGAGGCCATGGAAGGAAAGAAGGATAAGGTTAATGAAATTGTTTGCGGCATCTGTGATTGCAACATTCATACAACTGAAAATTGTCCTACAATACCCGCCTTTCGAGCAGTGTTGAATGAACAAGCCAATGTTGTAAACAACTATTAAAGACCTTTTACTGGACCTAACTCCAATACGTACTACTCAAGGTTTCTTCAATCAAAATCCAAATCAAGTGAAACCTCAAGAGGAACCGGTTCAAAATTTCATACAAGAGCTAGCTCAGGCAATGCGGGGAATTACAGATTTTATGCAAAAGATAGATTCTCGTATGACGGTTATAGAAAAGGGGATGCTTCCTGCACAACCTCTCCCCAATCCTAAACCGCAGTACGAGATTAATGATCCCAGCTCTTCAAATCAGATGGGGCACGCTAAATCCATCACCACTCTTAGGAGTGGAAAGATCATTGATAAAACTCTTCCGGTTAGGCCCGAAAAGCCTCAAGAACCAGAAGAGGACAACAATGATGGAGCTATTAATGCCCCACAAAAATTAGAACCGGAACTTCTAGAGAAGCCAGTTGCTCCGTTCCCCCAACGGTTGGTTTCACCAAAACCTCTCTCTAACTCTTAGGATATTCTAGAGGTGTTGAAACAAGTAAAAGTCAACATTACTCTACTTGATGTCGTGAAACAGATACCTTCATATGCCAAATTTCTGAAAGACTTATGCACGACCAAAAGACGGCAAAGTATTCAAAAGAAAATTTTCTTGACTGAGAAAGTGAGTGTCATCCTAAAGCAAGACGTGCCACAGAAATTCAAAGATCCTGGTAGCCCAACCATATCATGTGTAATCGGGAACCATCGAATTGATCACGCACTTCTTGACTTAGGAGCGAGCGTCAATCTGATTCCCTACTCGGTATACAAACAGTTAGGTTTGGGTGAATTAAAACCCACCCTAACTACACTACAACTTGCTGATCGCTCTGTTCGTGTACCAAGAGGGATAATCGAGGATGTGTTGGTCCAAGTTGATAGATTTTACTACCCTGTAGATTTTATCATCCTGGACACCGAACCCATCAATAACATAAGCACTCAGATCCCCGTCATTCTTGGCCGCCCATTCCTTGCCACTTCAAATGCAATTATCAATTGCAGGAATGGTGTCATGACTATGTCTTTTGGGAATATGACATTGGAGTCAAACATCTTTTTCAATAACGGCAGAAACTTAGAGGAGGATGACGATTTCCACGACATTAACATGATTGACTCTTTCGTGGAAGATACGACACCTCTAACCTTATCCTCCGACCATCTAGAGATGTGCCTGGCCCACTCCCATGATTTTGATGATGACATGATTAGGGAGACGTGTGCCTTGCTTGATACTGCACCGGTACTTGAAGTTAACCGGTGGAGGCCACAATTTGAAGAATTGCCACAAACCGATGTAATGCCTCTACCGTCTAACCTCAAGCCGCCGAAGCTTGACCTAAAACCTTTGCCCTCTGATTTGAAATATGCCTATTTAGGTCAAGATGAGACATACCCGGTGGTGATCTCTGCCCACCTGGAGAAAGAACAGGAGAGTATGCTTATATCTACTCTCATTGAGCATAAAAGACCCCTGGGATGGACGATAGCGGACCTCAAGGGAATCGATCCCTCGATTTGTACTCACCGCATATATCTTGAGGATAATGCAAAAACTGCTCGGCAACCACAACGTAGACTAAATCCAAACATGAAGGAAGTGGTTAAGGCCGAGGTTCTTAAACTATTGGACGTGGGTATCATATACCCTATATCTGATAGTCAATGGGTGAGCCCAACTCAAGTGGTCCCTAAGAAGTCCGGAATCACCATCGTAGCCAATGCTAATAATGAACTCGTGCCAACTAGAGTCACTACTAGTTGGAGAATGTGCATTGACTACAGGAAGTTGAATACCGTCACGAGGAAAGACCACTTTCCTTTACCATTCATTGATCAGATCCTGAAAAGGTTAGCTGGTCATTCCTATTACAGTTTCCTTGACGGGTATTCGGGCTACAACCAGATAGAGATAGCCCCTGAAGACCAGGAAAAGACCACATTTACATGTCCCTACGGCACCTTTGCCTACCGAAGGATGCCATTTGGACTATGTAATGCCCCTGCCACCTTTCAGCGATGTATGCTTAGTATCTTTTCTGATATGGTGGGGCAATATCTAGAGGTCTTCATGGACGATTTCTCTGTTTACGGTCCATCTTTCAGCAAGTGCTTGGAAAGTCTTAAATGTGTGCTGAAAAGATGTGAAGAAAAGAACTTGGTACTTAATTGGGAGAAGTGTCATTTCATGGTTCAGAAGGGAATTGTCCTTGGGCATATCATCTCGTCCAAGGGAATCGAGGTAGATAAGGCAAAAATCGATCTTATCTCTAACCTACCTCCACCCAAGAACATCAGAGATGTGCGATCCTTCTTAGGACACGCAGGATTTTACGCGATTCATAAAGGACTTTAGTCTCCTCTCTTGTCCTTTATGTAATCTTTTTCAAAAGGATGCTCCGTACGAGTGGATCGAGCAATGCCAAAAGCTTTCACCAAGCTTAAGGGCACGTTAACCACGCACCTATCATGCACCGAATGGAACCTTCCTTTTGAGCTTATGTGCGACGGTCCGATTATGCTCTTGGGGCGATCCTAGGTCGAGAAAAGATAAGAGGCCCTACGTCATTCATTACGTAAGTAGAACTTTAAATTCCGCCAAGTGAACTACTCGACTACGGAAAAGGAACTCTTAACTGTAGTGTTCGCCTTGGACAAATTTAGGTCCTACTTGATCGGATCCAAGATCATTATCTACACAGATCATGCAGCACTTAAGTATCTTCTTTCTAAGAATGATTCTAAGCCCCGTTTGATACGATGGATCCTTCTACTCCAAGAATTTGATTTGGAAATTAAAGATAAAAAGGGAGTAGAGAACGTAGTGGCCGATCACCTTTCTCGCCTTAATACCTCTGATTCTCCTGAGACGACCCATATCAACGACATGTTCCCTGATGAACAACTGTTTAGAGTCTCCAATTCACCTTGGTTTGCTGATATTGCTAATTATCTTGCTACAGGTGCCATACCAACACAATGGACTGCGCAAGATAAGAAGAAATTCTTCACCGAGGTGCGCAACTTTTTCTGGGATGATCCTTATTTATTTAAATATTGCCCAGACCAAATCCTAAGGAGATGTGTACCAGACGATGAGCATCAGAGCGTCATCTCCTTCTGTCACTCACAGGCCTGTGGTGGTCACTTTTCTGCTAAAAAGACCACGGCCAAGATTCTGCAGTGTGGCTTTTACTGGCCCACTATGTTTAGGGACACTCATGAGTTTTGCAAAGCTTGTGAGCGTTGTCAGAAATTGAGAGCATTGTCCCGTCGAAATATGATGCCTTTGAATCCCATCCTTATCATTGAAGCATTTGATTGCTGGGGCATCGATTTCATGGGACCATTCCCCCAATCGTTTGAAAATCTGTATATTTTGCTCGCCGTGGATTATGTCACTAAATGGGTCGAAGCGATTCCGTGTCGAACTAATGACCATCGCACGGTCATTAAATTCCTAAAAGAAAACATCATTTCTCGATTCGGAACGCCTCGAGCCATCATTAGTGATGGGGGCTCACACTTTTGTAATAAACCATTTGAGAGCTTAATGAAGAAATACGGTATCTCTCATAAGGTGAGCACCCCGTACCACCCACAGACAAGTGGGCAAGCTGAGATTTCTAATAGGAAAATCAAACATATTTTGGAGAAAACGGTTAACCCTGATCGTAAGGATTGGTCAATCCGATTGACCGATGCCTTATGGGCATACCGCACTGCCTTTAAAACCCCTATTGGAATGTCTCCCTTTAGACTTGTCTATGGGAAAGCTTGTCACTTGCCTGTGGAGCTGGAACATAAAGCGTACTGGGCGATCAAAAATCTTAATTTCAATCTGGACAACGCTGGCTCGCTACGCAAACTTCAATTGAATGAACTTGAGGAAATCCGGAATGATGCGTACGATAATTCGAGAATTTACAAGGACAAGATGAAAGCATTTCATGACCAAAACATTTTGCGAAAATCATTCACACCTAGTCAGAAGGTCCTTTTGTACAATTCTCGATTACATCTCTTTCCGGGTAAGCTTCGATCTCGTTGGACCGGCCCTTACATTGTTGTTACTGTTTTTCCTCATGAGGCCGTTGAAATAAAAGATCCTGACAATGGCAAGGAGTTTAAAGTCAATGGACATCGATTGAAACCATTTGTCGAGAAATTTGATTCAGAGGACATGTCCATGCCCTTGACTGCTTCTGTTTACTAGGATTGATCTCCTAGTCTGATGGAGGTATAGGTAGATTTATCGCTTTCATAGGACTATGGTAGTTGCTTTATTTGTCTGGCTGAAGACGGTAAACTAGTGCTCCTGGGAGGCAACCCAGCTCTTCATTTCATTTTATTTTTATCATTAGTTAGTTCAATGTTTGTAGGTAACATTACTGCAAACCCTCACGAGACTACAACTCGTCCACTAGGGGCAACCTAGGGGTTTAAAGGCTTATTGCATACGCTAAATGCAATCGAGAGCACCTGCGAAAGTGGTATAGGTAAGATTTTGTTATTTTTATTTTACTGCTGTTGGTTTCTCTCTTGTGCTGACCTGCTCTTATGTAGATATCTTGGGACAGCCTCTTGATTATTTCGTCCAGGTACTATCTTTCCATCACTCCTCTTATATTTTCGTTGTCCCATGTGCATTGCATGCCTATTTCTTTTACATTGAGGACAATATAGATTTTAGGTTGGGGGTGGGAGATTAGGTTTCCTAATCAGTATTTTCTTGGTCTTGAGCGAAAATTGTGAAAATTTTTAATTTTTCTGGACTTTCTTGTGAATTTGAAGGGATTTTGACACCCATCTAGGGCACTTGGAATTTCAAGATACATGATGTTGGAAATTTAAGACGCTTGGATTCAGTATCTATTGGATTGCATAATTAAGTTGAATTGTTAATCCAGAATTAGAAGTTGTACACTTTGATTGAGTTATGATCTCACATGTCACATCTCGCTTGCACATTAAGGTTTCAGTTCGATATTGAAGGATTTACTTGGTACTCACTAAGCATGAAAGGAACCGGCCTGAGAAAATTGAAAGGATTGGGTGAATAATCTTCACCATAGGTTTGCTCCCTATAGGTGAAGATTTTATTTCCCAAAGTAGCCGACGGAAAGGGGTGGGCAATGGTCTTCTTCATAGGTTTGCTCCCTATAAGTGAAGATTTGATTCCTTCCCTTGGCGGTATTTTAATGAAATATATATATATATATATATATATATATATATATATCAAAGGTCGATTAATGAAAAGATGATCCGTGAAGAAAGTTTGAGTTATTATGAATTATCTTAGTATTTACCGATAATATCATGAAATTAAGAAGTGAACCTTAATGATAAGCCGAGATTACACGATACACCCATGGAACTCAATATTTAAAATTGTTCTGATAAATGGATTAATACTTTGAACTCGACTATGAAGTTATCATGCGCTCGAGTCCAGGAGATAGTAATGCCCAACATTCATGAATTATAGAATTCTAGGATCTGGATTGTTTTTCAAAAATCATTCGATTTTATAGAAATTGTCCTGTAATTCTCAACTTATTTTCCGCATAATTTGCTCGGGACTAGCAAAATGCTGGTTGGGGGTTGTGTTGAGGGTCGAATATTGCATAGTAGACCCCGATTACTGCCCAATTTTACGTGCACGATAATGCCTAATATTATAATTTAATCGTGTTTTTGTTGTAAGATGTAATAAGGAGCTTTGATTGAAAAAGAGTATTAAAAGCATGGATTTAACGCTCCGAAGTCACCAAAGCAAAGAATGGACTCCAGGGGACCGAGATCGATGGATATACACGCCAGAGATCCGAGAAAATTGAAAAACTGAAGCTCAAGTGGCCTGAAAGTTAGTCAGAATGCAAGATCACAGGGTTTCCACCATCCACTCAGCTCGAAACTTCATACATGGCTTGAGGACCATAAATTAATCGTACACGTCAAATTTCAGCATTAGATCCTCGTGGAAGTGGCCCAACAGAGAGATCAGAGGGTGCTAGCCATTAAAGAGCATTTTGGCAATCCATAAGCGATTAAGGATCAAACTTAGGCGTTTGAAAGAGCATGAAAAATACCAAATCCTAGTGAAATTTTGTGTCATTTGCATACTGACGGCAGAAGATATAACAAAAGAAAAGGGCAAATCTGTAAATAGATGTGCAATGCATGGCATACGTGAAGCAAATTGTATTTTCAACGGTGAATGTTGTCTATACATCGGTTAAGCGTGTGGTCCACCCTGAAGTCAGATCTGCTTTAAACTAGAGGCCATGGGCCAACAATACGTACAGGAGCTGATGGAGGGAGTGAATTTCTAAGACAAGCATCACAGTGGACCCCACCAGTTTTTTGCGCAAAATGTCCAAGCAGAGAATTTCGCAAGTCCAGTGACGAACGTGCTCTCACCAGCTAATCACAGTGGGCTACATCCATCGCCCAAACGGACGATCTGAACCATTTATTTTCTCCATAGGGTGGCCAAGACCCTGTCCAATGTCTTCTTCTGTTCCCATGCGCGCACACACATGTAACTCATGATCAAATACAAGACGGACGACTAGAAGATCTGGTACCATGGGCCGCATCAAACTCGAGACAAATAAGCCTGTCCCGATCGGTTTTTCGAGGAGAACGCAATGGACGTGGTGGATTTCTCGTCTGATACTGATTTAAATGATTTTAAACTCGCAAGTATACGAATCAGATGTAGATATGGTACGTATTACGAGATCGTTCCCACGAGGACTGGTCGTCACAATTCAAAATTAAAGACTCTTCTTAACTAATCCAACAAATATTTACGATATTAATTTAGTAAACTAAATAAAAATCAATGGAAAAATAACCGAGAATAATGAGGAAAATTCAATCAAGGAGAAGACTAGGACTTTCGAATCCACCCCTAATTATCATAAACCTTGTTTTACCTGTTGATTCACCCTAATCCAGATTGATATCAAAATAAATAAAGCGCACTCTAGGTCCTTGGTCGGGCACACAGAATGTATAATTCCTTAAAGCATATGGATCACATGGTCAGGCATGAAGAGATGTAGATTCCTGTTTCTTCCTCTATAGGAACCTGTTCATGGTCAGACACAAGCACCTAGAATAGTAATCCAAGCAACGTCCATAACTAGACTTTGGTTGAGCTCTTAGAATGGAGAAGTACAGAACTTCCAATTAAGCATACTAGAGAAGAAAACACATCAATTAAATCAAAACGAAATCAACACATAACAATGGTTATTCAAGTTAGGGGCTTCATCTCAGCCCAAGCTAAGAAATTTAGCTACTCATGGAATCAACTGGAAAGAAAGAAAAATATAGATGATAAAAGAAAAACATCCTTCCAATCTCTCCCTTCTTTCTTCCTCACTATCTCTTTTCTCAGCTCCACGTCCAGCCACCGATTCCCCTATCTTCTCTCTTTTGCTTTCTTCTCTCCCCAAAACGAGCTCTCTCTCTCTTGCTTTCTTCTCTGGATCTGTTCTTCTCAAAACGAGCTTTCTTTCCTCTTTCTTGCATAGGGTGTATATGATAAATACGACAGTCCAAAAACCCAAAAATGGGACTCTCTCAAGTCGGGCAACTGTAAGACTGGAACGAGTCTTTCCTTACTCGATACTAAATAAATATCGTCCCTTAGGACGTTTCCAAGTTGTCTACATGATGGACGGCTTGGATTGATCATACGAGCTGTAGAGGTGGGCCACAACCACTGCAAAAGTCGGACAGCGTCCGGCACGCTAAAATAGGGTACGCGGAATTCTTCCGCTGTGATGCTCGGTGGGCCCCACATAAGCATTTTCGGGAAAATCCACCCCGTACATTGGATAGAGGATGAGATTTCGTTCAAAGATGGATGGTTTTGAACGTCCATTGACGCGGCCCAGAGAAGGAATCATGCTGAGATCTTTTTGAACATTACAAGGCAGCCCGCTTGTGACCTCTGTAGCTCACACGTGTGCACGTATGGGCACAAATCGTAAACATGGTTTTGTAGCTCATGAACCCTTCTACACGATGAACGGTTGGATCAGACGATCGTGTTACCGGTGGGGCCGTCCGTAAAACCGACTTTCAGTCCATTACGTGCGCAAAACGCAGAATCGCCGTGTTTGAAAAAGAAAGTCGGCGCAGCTGATCGACTTAGGTCTGCTCGGTGCTCATGCACATGTGCACTATGTACACACGCTATACATATGGGGTCCACCGTGATGCTTTCGAGAAATCCAATCCATCTATCCTATCGCTCATCTTATTTAAACCTTCTAAGTCAACTTTGAAGTATATCCGGATTGTAGGCGGGCCTAAAATTAGAGATTAATGGGCTGATCCGTCCCGATGGCCCACTTCTCGAGATATTCAATGGTTGAACTGTAATCTGTACGGTTTATTTATGATCCCCATCCCATATATGGAGTTTTGAGTCAATCGGATTGCGAACACCAGGTGCTCTTGCATTCTGGCCCTGTTTCGGGCCTTTTTAATGTGAACGGCAGGATTTCCTCGGATCCCGGGCCTGTGAATTCTTCAATCGTAGTTCTCTGGAGTGCGTCCCTTGCTCTGGTAACTTCGGAGTGTC
This sequence comes from Magnolia sinica, assembly GCF_029962835.1. Classification (NCBI taxonomy): domain Eukaryota; kingdom Viridiplantae; phylum Streptophyta; class Magnoliopsida; order Magnoliales; family Magnoliaceae; genus Magnolia; species Magnolia sinica. The sequence continues at coordinate 65,137,536 of NC_080583.1, read as the reverse complement.
AAATCCATGCTTCCAGTACTCTTTTTCCATCAACGCTCCCGAATTCATCTTGCAACAAAAATATAATTAAAATACTCCATTAAACATTATTATATACGTAAAATCAGGTACTAATTGGGGTCTGATATGTGATATTCGACCCTCATCAGTATTGTTGAAGATCAGATGATGAATTGGTGAAATACTTGACAATTCCTGTGAACCCGAGTGACTTGTGAACAGATCGTCGAGGCGCGAGAATTCTAAGATTCATGAATGGTGTACAAAATTTTTTTCTTTCTGGAATCAAGCTCACGATAAACTTCATAATCAATTTCAAAATATTAATCCATTAATTAGAATATTCTAAACATTGAGTTCCATGAGTATATAGTGTAATCTCGGCTTACTATCATTAAGAGATCCAATTGTCAATTTCATGATATCATTAGTAATTAACACAGAATGCATGACAACTGAAACCAACACTTGCCTTACAGATTAACTTTTCATTCTATCAGCCTTTGATTTTTTTATGAACAGTAACGCCAAGGAAGGGAATCAAATCCTCACCTATAGGGAGCAAACCTATGGCGAAAACTTGTCGCCTAACTTTTTCAAATGACAATCATAGGGAATCGAATCTACACCTATAGGGAGCAAACCTATGGTGAAGATTATATGACTTATGCTTTCTCACAATTCTTAGTTATAGACCGAAGCTAAAAATGTCAGGCTGGTTCCTTTCATGCTTAGTGATTACCAAGTTAATCATTCAATGTTGAAACGAAACTTTAATGTGCAACCGAGATGTGATATGTGAGATCATGACTCAATCAATGTTTAAAAGGTCTAATTATGGGTTAACAATTCAAACTTAACTGTGAAATCTAACGGATGGCTGAATCCAAGAGTTATAAATTACCGACATTCTGTACCTTGAAAGGCGTAGGCTGGAATTGTACAATAATACTTTCTGGTTCGGTTCAAATGTCTTGCGAAGAATCGATTTGTCATGGAAGATTTTTGTCTGCTCTTTATAAATTTTTGCATTCTCATATGCCTCATTTCGAATTTCCTCTAACTCATTGAGTTGAAGTTTACGGTGTGATCCGACCTTGTGCAAATCAAAATTAAAAGTTTTGATGGCCCAATAAGCATGATGTTCTAATTCCACAGGTAAGTGACAGGCTTTCCCAAAGACAAGCCTGTACGGAGACATTCCAATCGGGGTTTTGAAAGCCGTACGATATGCCCAAAGAGCATCATTCAAATGTTGCGACCAATCCTTACGATCGGGGCGAACCGTTTTCTCTAAAATTTGTTTAATCTCCCGATTTGACACCTCAACTTGACCACTTGTTTGTGGATGATATGGCGTTGCAACTTTATGAGTGATGGAATATTTCTTCATTAAAGATTCAAACGGTTTGTTGCAAAAATGAGTACCCCCATCACTTATAATTGCTTGAGGAGTGCCAAAACGAGAAAAGATATTTTCTTTTAAGAAACGGACCACAACTCTGTGATCATTCGTTTTACATGGCACTGCTTCAATCCACTTAGAGACATAGTCGACGGCCACAAGGATATACACATAACCAAATGACGGGGGAAATGGGCCCATGAAGTCAATACCCCAAACATCAAATATTTCAACAATGAGAATATTGGTAAGTGGCATCATGTTCCTGTGGGAAATATTACCCGTACGTTGGCATTTATCACATGTTGAACAAAAGGCATGGGTGTCTCGAAACAGTGTAGGCCAATAAAATCCACTTTGTAAGACTTTCGCAGCTGTTTTCTTTGAACCAAAATGACCGCCACAGGCATGATCATGACAAAAGGAGATTATACTATGAAACTCACTCTCAGGCACACATCTCCTAATAATCTGATCAGGACAAATTTTGAATAAGTATGGGTCATCCCAAAAGAAATGTTTAACCTCAGCAAGAAATTTGGATTTATCTTGTTTAGTCCAATGAGAAGGAAGTTGACCTGTAACAAGATAGTTTACAATGTCCGCATACCAAGGTAATTGAGAAATAGTTAGAAGTTGTTCATCAGGGAAAGACTCATTCATTGGCAAAGGATCCACTGTGGACTCTAAGACAAGTTTAACCTCAGCAAGAAATTTGGATTTATCTTGTTTAGTCCAATGAGAAGGAAGTTGACCTGTAACAAGATAGTTTACAATGTCCGCGTACCAAGGTAATTGAGAAATAGTTAGAAGTTGTTCATTAGGGAAAGACTCATTCATTGGCAAAGGATCCACTGTGGACTCTAAGACAAGTCTAGACAAATGGTCGGCTACCACATTTTCGGAACCCTTTTTATCCCGAATTTCAATATCGAATTCTTGTAGCAAGAGAATCCACCGAATCAATCGAGGTTTAGCGTCTTTTTAGAAAGAAGATATTTCAATGCTGCATGATCTGAGAACACTATAACCTTTGATCCTATGAGATACGACCTGAATTTGTCTAGAGCAAATACCACCGCCAACAATTCTTTTTCAGTGGTAGAGTAGTTGAGCTGTGCATCATTTAGAGTCCTACTGGCATAATAAATGACATGAGGCATTTTGTTCAATCTTTGTCCTAGGACGGCTCCAACAGCATAATCAGAAGCATTACACATATGCTCAAAAGGTAAACTCCAATCAGGTGGTTGGATGATTGGAGTAGAAGTCAGTAAATGCTTCAACTTATCAAAAGCTTGCCGACACTCATCATTAAGGACAAAAGCAACATCTTTAGCTAGTAAATTGCATAAGGGTCGAGAAATTTTGCTAAAATCCTTAATGAATCTCCTGTAGAATCCCGCATGCCCTAAGAATGATCTAATTTCCTTAACCGTTCTGGGTGGAGGAAGACTAGAAATTAAATCAATCTTGGCTTTATCAACTTCAATGCCTTTACTTGAAATAACATGCCCGAGTACAATCCCTTTTTGAACCATAAAATGACACTTTTCCCAATTCAATACCAGGTTCATTTTTTCACATCTTTCCAAGACAAGAGATAGATGGTATAAACATTCATCAAATGAAGAACCGAAAATGAAAAAATCATCCATGAAAATCTCAAGAAAACGCTCAACCATGTCTGAAAAAATACTCATCATGCATCGTTGGAAGGTCGCAGGCGCATTACACAATCCAAATGGCATACGCCGATAGGCATATGTGCCAAAAGGACATGTAAATGTGGTTTTCTCTTGATCCTCGGGAGCAATGGGAATCTGATTATACCCGGAATAACCATCCAGGAAACAATAATAGCTATGCCCTGCCAATCTCTCAAGCATCTGGTCTATGAAAGGAAGAGGAAAGTGATCCTTCCTTGTGACCAGGTTCAGTTTACGGTAATCAATACAAACTCGCCAACCCGTAGTCATGCGCGTTGGTACTAACTCATTATCCTCATTCTTTTTCACCGTAATCCCAGACTTTTTAGGAACAACTTGAACTGGACTGACCCATGTGCTATCAGAAATGGGGTAAATGATACCAACATCTAATAATTTTAGCACCTCAGCTCGAACGACCTCTTTCATGTTAGGGTTAAGCCTCCTTTGCATTTCTCGTGATGTTTTTGCATTTTCTTCAAGATGAATACGATGCATACACACCGCGGGGCTTATTCCCTTTATGTCCGCTATTGTCCACCCAATAGCTGCCTTATGTTCTCTAAGAACATTAAGCAACTTACCCTCCTGTTCTTTATCAAGGTTAGCAGCTATGATGACAGGCAGGGTTTCAGAAGGTCCTAAAAATGCATACTTGAGAGTTTCAGGTAATTGTTTAAGGTCGACTTTGGGTGGTTTCTCAATAGACGGGACCAGTTTAGACTCAGATGGTGGAAGAGGTTCCACTCTCGCTTTCCATTTTGTTGTATTCATTTCTGGATTAGAGTCAAGCAATGCATTGACTTCTTGGATGGAACTTTCTATGTCAAAATCTCTGCCAAAATGTGCTAAACAAGTCTCAAGAGCGTCATCGGAAGATTCAAGGAAAGAGTCATGCACTAGACTCTCAATCATGTTCACTTCAAATATATCATCCGAGTCTGACATTTGTTGTCCAGCATTGAAAACGTTGAGCTTGATCTTCATGTTACCAAAGGACAACTTCATAACTCCATTCCTGCAATTTATGATTGCATTGGATGTGGCCAAGAATGGACGTCCTAAGATAACCGGAATTTGACTTGTAGGATTCTGGACAGGCTGAGTATCTAGAACAATGAAATCCACTGGAAAATAAAACTTGTCAACCTGGATTAGCACATCCTCAATAACACTACGGGATACCTTGACAGATCTATCAGCTAGTTGGAGTGTTATTTTGGTTGATTTCAGCTCACCAAGTCCTAGCTGCTCATAGACCGAATATGGTAACAAATTAACACTGGCCCCTAAATCAAGCAACGCTTTCTGAACCTTATGCTCTCCTATGACACAAGAAATGGTAGGAGCTCCTGGATCCCTAAATTTAGGAGGGGTGTTGTGTTGAATCATGGAGCTGAGTTGCTCCGCAAGGAAGACCTTCTTATGAACATTCATCTTACGCTTTTGAGTGCATAAATCTTTAAGAAACTTAGCGTAAGCAGGAACTTGCTTGATAGCATCAAGCAACGGAATGTTGATTTGCACTTGCTTAAACATGTCCAATATCTCATTAAAGTTATTTCCTTTCTTAACCGGTGCCAGACGTTGAGGAAAAGGTGCTTTAGGCACATAAGATGGCACATGAGTGGTTCCTGGAGAGTCAGAGTGTTGTTGGACTTTGGATGCACTAGTATGTCTCTCCATTTCATTTTGATCTTCTGCATTGGACTTTGATTCTTCCCTAGACATCTCTACTTTATTCTCGATCTGTTTACCGGACCTAAGGGTAATGATTGATTTGTCTTGCTCATGATATTGTTCTTGGTTTGAATTAGAGCCAATCTCATATTGTCCTTTTGGATTTACCACGGGTTGACTAGGAAACTTGCCCTTCTCTCTCTCACTCAATGTGGCAGCAAGTTGACCCAACTGTAATTCTAGCTTAGCAATGGATTGCGCATTTGCATGTAAACTCTGCTGGTTAGCTAGTAAAGTATGTTGGGTGTCTTTTTGAAATTGAAGTGAACTCTGCATAAAAAGATTGAGTGTATCCTCAAGAGATGGTTTCCTAGATTGTGGAGGTACTTGTTGATATTGTGAGAACTGCTGAGATTACATAGGAGGATTTCCAGATGGTCCTCCTTGTTGTGGTCCTTTTGCCCAAGAGAAATTTGGATGTCTAGCCCATCCTGGATTGTAGGTGTTTGAGTAAGGATCATTCTCAGTTCTCCTAAAGGTGTTCATAGCGTTCACTTGTTCAGAGAGAAATTTTGGAAATGCTGAACTAGATGGACAAGACTGCGTAGGATGGGCGAGACTAGAACATATGACACATGACTCGACCTGAGTTGTTTGTGGAGGTCCATTATTTAACATTAAAGCATCCACTTTCTTTGTCAGGTTATCAATTTTGGCATAAAGATCTGGCGTGACTCCTACCTCATATATACCCCCTTTCTTCAGTGGTTGAGGACCTCTTTCACCTCTATTTGAATAGTCCCATTGCTGGGAGTTTTCACACAAGGTTTCAAAGAAATTCCAAGCTTCGACATCACTTTTGGTCATGAATGACCCTCCACCGGTGGCGCCAACCATGCGACAGTTTTGGGGTGTCAGACCGTCATAGAAGTATTGAACCTGTTGCCACTTTTCAAAACCATGGTGTGGACATTTAAGAAGTAAATCCTTCCATCTTTCCCAACATTCATGAAAGTGCTCACCCTCTTTTTGTGTGAAATTCGTAATTTCTCTACGGAGAGCATTAGTTTTGTGAACCGGGAAGAATTTGTTTAAGAACTTCTTAGACAGTTGGTCCCATGTAGTGATAGACCCAACTCCTAGAGAATTCAACCATGCTTTCGCCTTATCCTTCAAAGAAAAAGGAAAGAGGCGCAAACGGATCGAATCGTCTGAAAAGTTTTGGAACTTAAAGGTGGAGCAAATGTCTAAGAATTCTTTCACATGATGATATGGATCCTCCTTATCTGAACCATAAAAGGAGGGCAACAATTGTATGACTCCAGGTTTAAGTTCAAAGTGTGCTGCCGTGGTGGCAGGTAACACTATACATGAAGGCGCATTGAATTGGACAGGAGCTGAATAATCTCTAAGAGCTTTAGTTCCATTCTCTTCCGCCATTTCAAATAAGATGTTTCTAAATTTTCTACGAAAGGTTCTTTCTATTTCAGGATCAAAAGGTGCTAGTTCTATGTTCAGAGATCTACGTCCTAGCATAAACTATGTTATCAATATAAGAAAGAAAACTAAACTAAGATGCAAGCTAAGAGAAATAAAAATAAAAATTATGAATTCCTAAAAACAAGAGAAAGCTATGTAAATGAGAACTGGAAGGAAGAACTCGGAAAAGGCAATGATGAATGTCTGAAGATTTGAGAGCTCCTCCTTTTGAAGACAATCTTATTTAACAGCTTCCTTCCTCAATTCCTGTAAACATAAAAAAAAATAAAAATAAATTAAATTTCCTAAAATAATGCTAGAAAAAAAATCCTAAGCAACGGTTAATTTCTAAAAAAGAAAGTTTCTAATCTTAGAAATAAAAAACTAAGTTAGTTTCTAAAAAGGGAAAAAATTTCTAAAACTAGAAAATAGAAAGTTACTTGAAAAAAGAATCAAAATCTAAAATTAGAAAATAGAAAATTTCTAGAAAAGAAAACCTAGAAATAAAAATTTTCTAAAAAAATAAAACCCTAATTCTAAAAATAGAAATTAGAAAAAGTAGAGAATTTAGAAAGAGATTACCAAATTAGAAGTTTATGTCAAGACCCTACAAAACAGGAAATAGGTTAGTTTCTAAAAAAAAAAAAAAAATTAACCTAAAGGTAGTAAAAACCTAAGACTATGAATTATGATAAGAGAGAATCCTAAATCCAATTGGACCAAAACAGTCCCTAGCCTATAACTGATGTTTTATTTAAACCAACTTGATTTAAATGATTTTAAACTCGCAAGTATACGAATCAGATGTAAATATGGTACGTATTACGAGATCGTTCCTACGAGGACTGGTTGTCACAATTCAAAATTAAAGACTCTTCTTAACTAATCCAACAAATATTTGCGATATTAATTAAGTAAACTAAATAAAAATCAATGGAAAAATAACCGAGAATAATAAGGAAAGTTCAATCAAGGAGAGGACTAGGACTTTCGAATCCACCCCTAATTATTATAAACCTTGTTTTACCTGTTGATTCACCCTAATCCAGATTGATATCAAAATAAATAAAGCGCATTCTATGTCCTTGGTCGGGCACACAGAATGTATAATTCCTTAAAGCATATGGATCACATCTTTCCATCAGGCATGAAGAGATGTAGATTCTTGTTTCTTCCTCTATAGGAACCTGTTCATGGTCAGACACAAGACCTAGAATAGTAATCCAAACAACGTCCATAACTAGACTTTGGTTGAGCTCTTAGAATGGAGAAGTACAGAACTTCCAATTAAGCACACTAGAGAAAGAAACACATCAATTAAATCAAAACGAAATCAACACATAACAAGGGTTATTCAAGTTAGGGGCTTCATCTCAGCCCTAGCTAAGAAATTTAGCTACTCATGGAATCAACTGGAAAGAAGGAAAAATATAGATGATAAAAGAAAAACATCCTTCCAATCTCTCCCTTCTTTCTTCCTCTCTATCTCTTTTCTCAGCTCCACGTCCAGCCGCCGATTCCCCTATCTTCTCTCTTTTACTTTCTTCTCTCCCCAAAACGAGCTCTCTCTCTCTTGCTTTCTTCCTGAATCTGTCCTCCCTAAAACGAGCTTTCTTTCCTCTTTCTTATAGCAGTGTAGGCGGTGGAAACGCTGTCGCAGCAGCCGCCGCGTGCGGACTCCCTTTCGCTGCCGAGTTCATATGCAAAACCCACACATCTTTTCTTGCTCAATTACCAAATAAATATCGTCCCTTAGGACGTTTCCAAGTTGTCTACATGATGGACGGCTTGGATTGATCATACGAGCCGTAGAGGTGGGCCACAACTGCTGCAAAAGTCGGACAGCGTCCGGCGCGTGAAAATAGGGTATGCGGCTTCCTTCCGCTGCGATGCTCGGTGGGCCCCACATAAGCATTTTCAGGAAAATCTACCCCGTACATTGGATAGAGGACGAGATTTTGTTTAAAGATGGATGGTTTTGAACGTCCATTGACACGGCTCAGAGAAGGAATCATGCTGAGATCTTTTTGAACGTTACAGGGCAGCCCGCTTGTGACCTCTGTAGCTCACACGTGTGCACGTATGGGCACAAACTGTAAACATGGTTTTGTAGCTCATGAACCCTTCTACACGATGAACGGCTTGGATCAGACGTACGTGCCACCGGTGGGGCCCACAGCGGTCCGTAAAAACGGACTTTCCGTCCGTTACACGCGCCAGAAACGGAGATTTCCGTTTTTGAAAAAGAAGTCGGGTCAGCAGCGCTGACCGACTTAGGTCTGTTCGGTGCTCAAGCAGTGCACATGTGCACTATGTACACACGCTATACATATGGGGTCCACTGTGATGCTTTCGAGAAATCCAATCCGTCTATCCTATTGCTCATCTTATTTAAACCGTCTAAGTCAACTTTGAAGTATATCCAGATTGTAGGCGGGCCTAAAATTGGAGATTAATAGGCTGATCTGTCCGTTGGCCCACTTCTCGAGATATCCAATGGTTGAAATTTAATATGTACGGTTTATTTATGATCCCCATCCCATATATGGAGTTTTGAGTCAATCGGATTGCGAAAACCATGTGATCTTGCATTCTGGACCTTTTTCGGGCCTTTTTAATGTGAACGGCTTGATTTCCTCGGATCCCTGGCATGTGAATTCTTCAATCTTAGTTCTCTGGAGTGCGTCCCTTGCTCTGGTGACTTTGGAACATCAAATCCATGCTTGTAGTACTCTTTTTCCATCAACGCTCTTGATTTCATCCTACAACAAAAATATAATTAAAATACTCCGTTAAGCATTATCATATACGTAAAATCATGCACTAATTAGGGTCTGATATGCAATATTCGACCCTTATCAATTACGCCTGCGTAAGAAAACTTACGCATGAAGTTTTTTTCAGCCGACCCTCACAACTACAAAAGGAAGAGAGAGTGAGGGAGAGAGGCATTCAATTCTAGGAGGAGGTTTTGGGTTGGAACATGAGCGGCCGTGAGCAAGAAGAGAGTAGTTTTTTTCTTTACTTTACTTTCTTTGCTGTGTTTTTTTCTCTTTCTCTTGTTTATTTGTTTATTTTAGCCCATTCATGTGTGGCTAAACCGCTTAGCTAGGGTTAAGAGGTGAAGCCTGTAGCGAGATGGGAGACTACTTTATGCTTTTAATGTGAATGCATGAACTGAATTTGTTTTTTAGTTGATTATGAAAGGAATGTTTTTAGTCTTTAATGGTCTACTGTGACTGAAATTACAATGGGTCTGCAATGGCTTTGAATATTTCCTTTTTCCCTTTTGATGTTATGACGTCAGGAAGCCCTGTTGTTCACCATCGTCTCCTGGGCATGGTAGGACGATGGTACCCTTCCTAACCTTCATGCACTATTGATTGGTTGGTGATTAGTTTAATTCTGTTGTTAACTTTGTTTCCTGGGCATGGTTTGGTGATGGAATCCATTCTAATTCATGTACCTATCACTTTTTGACGACTATATCAAAGGAAGTTCAGTTTAATTTCCATGATTCTTGATGCAGGCATAAGATCTCCTTGATCTCTATAAGTGGATCCTCTGAATCCCTAGTTTCCTTCCTCTGAATTCCTTAAGTTCTACATTAATCTCTCACCATTATTCATCAATTTATATTTGATTTAGATTTCATCTTAAGCTAGTTCTATTTCTATCTAGTTTCAGGTAATGTACAAGTATCAGTCCCTTGGGATTTGACCTCGGTCTCACCGAGTTTATTATTACATCACAACCCTATACTTGGTTCTTGTACGGACCTACTTGTTGTATGCTTGTGCAATCCACTTCTGGTAACACCTCGAATTTTCACAGCACGAGTTTACACTCGTGCCCCAGAATTTCGGGTATTAATAATATAATAATTGAATACTTCAAAATTGTACTTTCTCATGTAGATCATATTCACTTGCATTCACGAAGGTACCCAATCACAAGAATAAACCAAACATATTATAAATCTTATTCCATTTTAAATACAAAAGTTCAACTAATCATTTAATGCTCACTCAGGTGGGAGCTTATACAAATATCTAAATTCGCATAATGAAACTTAAATAAAGCTAAACTAAAATGAAATCATTAACAACATAATCTCACGTCATTCGTACTCGTTCACAGGGAGATCATGCATCACCCATATCTTCAACCTGTGCATCACCTGTAACATCTATATGGTTGGAGATAGTCAATGCCCTACTCATAGTGATGGTTATCCTTGAAAATTAACACAATTCAAGTAATTTCTTAAAATAACAATGTAAGGGTTCCGATACATCTCGTACTCTACCACTACGAATGGTATCGATATGCGCCATCAATCTACATTGATACATGCCTAGCAAAGTGTGTGTGACTCATCATACATAGTGACCATCACATTGTGGAATATAATTCATAAAGATCCGGCTCGCTTTGCATCTCATAACTACGGAGATACGTTGGCATGTCTAACACTAACATGGATTTAAATAAACACCTTGAGATGGTACAACACATGGATCGAATGAATTATGTAACACGATTTGTTCATATAACAACTAATTGCGACATCCAATTCTGAAAGGTGATGTAATACCTATTGTGAATTACATACATCGATTTGTGTACCACTACCCAAATCCATGCATTTATACATCGACCAAGAGGATAAGTACCCAGAGTGCATTATGTCCATGATAAATACGTACAAGTCACTAGTTGTGAGACATGCAACACATTACTTGCATTAATAGAGAAATAAGTTGAAGTATGAAAGTTTTAGAATTCTAAGACACGAGCCCAAGCTATAAAATAAGGGAGGTAGAACAAGGTTAACCTAATAAATGAGAAATAGCAGCAATAGATAAACTCAATAAAAGAGAAGAGTAGCGATAAGCTAATTCAACAAAAGAGAAGAGAAGAGTAGCAATAAGCTAACTCAACAAAATAAGAGAGGGGAGCACAAGCCAACTCAATATAAAGAGGCACATTGTTTTTATAGACTAATTAATTTGAAATTACAATAAAATAAACCCTAATACGGTATAATATAATATACACACTTGAAAATGAATTCGTAGGCAAAACATTGCGATTTTGGGTCAGACAGGTCACCCGATAAGTCCAAATTACTCTAAAAGTGAATCTCGTTGTCCTAAGGTTTAAAATATGAATTTTAGGTTAAATTAATATCAATAAAATCATAAAGTTTGCTGATATAACCATCCAGTCTGTTAGTTGCGCAAACTATGCACTGTTTAAGACCCGAACACGTATAATTTCACAATTTAAGGCATAGTTTTGTGATCTAACTCATAAAATATGTCCAACATGATTAAAATCATATCTCAAATATAATTCCAACATGGATAAATAATTCATAATAATTCAGTAACTTATCAACATAGAAACCACATTAAAAATCAAATTATACAATATTAACTCAAAAATAAGAGAAATACGTATAAATTCAACTTAAATTGGTGTAATTTTAAAAGAATCCCTTACGTTAGTCTTAGATGTCAACCCTAGGTAGATCTTGATGTACGAGAGATTCTACACGAACCACGACATCGCCTGAGCAAGAGGTGGACACCACACGTGTGGAGAAGGAAGAGATGGATGAACGTGTAGGCTTGGATCTCTCTCTCTCTCTCTCTCTCTCTCTCTCTCTCTCCCCTCCCTCTTTCTTGCTAGATTTGCGTGCAACATAAGTTCTCTCTCTCTCTCTCTCTCTCTCTCTCTCTCTCTCTCTCTCTTCCTTGGATGTGAGAAGGTGGTATGCATGGGTTTTTTAGTGGAGGGGCGCACGCCCCGCTTTTTTGTGATGGAGTAGGCATGAGATACGTCTATGATAAATATATACAAGTCACTAGTTATGAGTCCTTCATCATATCACTTGCACCAAATCTATTTCATTCATGATATCGAGGTCATCAAATAGAGCCAAGATACATGATTTTCTTGGTGATTCGAAATTTAAATTGACTTATCTTGAAAATTCTCTTAGTAGGTGCCAAAACAGACTTGATCTCAATGAACGGTCTATGCTTAATGATCAAGGCCCAATTTTGAGAAAAATGTGTAGTCAATATAGCCAAATGATTAGGTAAATTTTGATAGTTGATCAATGGTGGAAAAGGCTTAAATCTAACATTTCACTTGTCACACCAAAATGAAGGAATTGGCTTCAAGGTGATCATCATTCAGTGGTGTAAGATTATAGATCAGGATTTAAATTTTATATGATCTCGTATTTGTATGAGGCCAAAGTGTGATCCAAATTTGAGTTGTGATTGAAGGTGTAAAGTTGGTCAATCATAAGGTCCAAATTTAGAAAGAGTTAATAAGCTTAAAATGACTAATTTCACCCCTAAGAAAATCCTACCAAGGTGGGGTTCTCACATTTCACACTAAGTCCATATGATGGACAATTCAAGTCTTTCATATGAAGGGAAATATCTTACTACAACTACCCACGAGCTTTTCTCACTTGATGGACACCAAAATCAATGGTTAAAGGGTTGATTTGTCAATTGGCCCACTTTTACAAATCTAAGAACTGAAATTTGATATGTATGGTTATTTTATTATAGATAGTTATGTGGAAAAATGTCACATAAAATGGATCATGAGAACCATGTGATCTACAATTCAAGGGTCTAGGTTAATGACATTTTCATAATTATTGCTACTCTGAGTTTTGGGAAATCCAATAACTCTACATGGTAATAGGCATGTTTCTAAGAAATTCTTACAAAAGAACTGATATCTAAAGCATTACAAATAAAGAGTTATTGGTCACAACCCCAAGTGTAGGGTCGCGATGTAGTAATAATGTCGGTAGGACCGAGGTCGAATCCATAGGGATTAATCTCGTACATTTCTGAAAGTAACTAGAATCAAAACTAGAAGAAGTTCTAAAACTAAATATGAATAATTGGAAGAGTAATTGTGACTATTGTCTATTAAAACTTGTGAATTTGAAAGTGCGAACTAAGGTGCCAAGGATCCACTTATAGTTATCAGGATGTTTCCTTACTTGATTTAAGGAACGCAATTGGAATTGGAGTCATATCCTATCCAATTGGAAGATATTACAATTTAAATCAAATCTAAACTTTCATTGACCTAATTCTCAATGGAGGAGAATTGGGAAGATGTAGAAGGGCTCCGTCACTTAATCATGCCTAGGAGACGATGACAAACAACAGGATTTACCAATCCCACAACCCAAATAGGAAAAGAAGATATTCAAAGCTATCACAGCATCTATTGTAATTTGAGTCACAACAAACCATAGAAAACTGAAAATATTCCCTAAAATCAACTAGAAATTAATGAGGTTCAATATAAATAATAATCAAAGAAAGATAAACATCTTAATCATGCTACAAGCTTCACCTTTTAGCCCCAGCTAAGAGGTTTAGTTAACCATAGACATGATTAAATCAAAATCTCTTAAATAAAACACGAAAACAAATAAGGAAGAAGGAGAAAAACTCCTAGACGGTGGCTCCACCCTTTTGATCCACTCCTCAAACCCTAGAAGATGCCTAGGAACATCCTAGGGACCCCTATTTATAGTTTTTCAACTCCAACTTTCGCACCCTGTTGGAAAAATCTAGAAATCGCCTCAAACTTACACAGTCCATGTAAAATCTGCGTAATCTTTCGATGTCATCAAAGGGCCTTCAATGGAAGCTTCGATGCATCTAAAAGTACCTTCGATGGAATCGAAACTTGTCTAGAATTGTCCAACGAGTTTGGCTTGAAAATCCTGAAATTCTCGATTGCATGCACTTTCGATGCATCTAAGTTCCTTCGATTGAACCTTCGATGCATCTAAGTGTCTTTGATAGAATCGAAGTCTATTTTGGCAGTTTTTCAGAACTATGTTTTTCTGGTCCCGGAATCTGTTTTCAGGACAATTTTCAAGATTCCTTTTCTTCACTTCAAATATTTGATTCTCTTCATTCATCACTTGGTTTCGTTGGATCTTTGGCATGTGAATTCTTCAATCTTGGTCTCCTGAGATCCATCTCATGCCTTGGTGATTCTTAAGCATTAAAATTCATGCTTTTAACTTTCTTTTCAATACAAGCTCTCAGATTCACCTCACAATACAAACATGTATAAAATATACCCATTAAGCATTATCATGTTCATAAAACTAAGATATAAACAGGGGGAAATATGCAATATTTGACACTCAACAGACATGCTCCAAAAAGCTAAAATTCTTATTAATTAAGGGAAAATACATATATCAAACAACATGGTTAACTTAAGCTAAAATGGTAACATTTGAATGTTACAATTAGTCAGATTCAAGTTAGAGAATAGATTTAATATTAGGATAAGCTAAATTGATGACATACACATATATGTACTAAATTAAAATTCATGGTAACACTCGAGAACTTTCAATAGTGGAGTATTGAAAAGTTATAGGGTGTTACATGTAAAGTTGTACATGAGTCGAGTTAGCTCAATCAACTCGCTCGATTCGACTCGAAAAAGCTCTACTTGCCTTGGCTCGAAATTGGATTCAAACTGAGTCAAGCTGGTTTTTGGAGTTCGAAAAATTTTTGAGCCGAGTTCGAGCTTACACAATCTTGGCTCGACTTAGATTGAACCTCAACTCAAATCGACTTGGATCGAATTAGCTCGGTGACTCAGTTATTTTGATATGAATGATGCTCGCCAAGTGTTTGATAAAATGACTCAACGAAGTGTTGGTGAGGAAGGAATGGATATGTCGGCTATTTGATTGTGATGTTGCTCACCCGGGTGTTTGATTTTGATGCTACTCTCTAGGTGTTTGATGAAATACCTTCAAATATTGTTAGTGTTTTACATTTTTGTGAGAAATTGAAGATGCATTTTACATGTTTGAGAAAATGCCAAACATGATCGAACTCGGCTCGAACCGACCTAAGTTGCTGACCAAACCGAGCTAGCAAGATAGGCTCAAGGACCGAGCCAAGTCGAGTTCAAGCTGGGGTTAGCTACTGGCCGAACCGAGCTGTGCAAAGCTCGACTCGTGTACAACTCTAGTTACATGGTAAGTCTGGGAATGGCATAGAGCTTGCATATGCTTTTCATCTGCTAGATGTAATTGATCACAACAAGCTTGTACCCATTCTCCCTATTCAACTTCACTTTCTAACATTATACGCAGTGAGGGAATTTTCACCTCAACTGGCAGGCTGACCGTAGATGAGCTCATGTACTTGTACATGGATAATGGCAACCCCAATGATCTGGGCTGGTATTATTGAGTGTGAAATATTGCATATTTTCTCCTATTTATGCCTTGGTTTTATGAACATGATAGTGTTTAATCGATTTATTTATGTATGGTTTCTTACGAGGTGATTTCAAGAACATAAGGTGAAAAGGATGTTAAAAGCATATAATTTAATGCTCAAGAATTACTAAGGGAATAAAGGATCTTTGGTGACCAAGAATGAAAATTTCAAGAGTCCAAGATCTAAGAAAATCAACTGAAGAATGAAGAAAATCGAGTTTGCAAAGTGTAGAATTCAGGAGATGCTAAACTTAATTGTTCGATGACATCGAACACACTTTGATGACATCGAAGTAAGTGAGAAACTGCGTAAAGTGAAGTCTATTTTGAAAAACTACGCAGAGTGAAGTCTGTTTTGGTAAACTGCATAGAGTGTGTAAATTTGAGGCGGTTTCTAGATTTTTCTAACTCGATGCGAAAGTTGGAGTTCCACAACTATAAATAGGACTTCATAGATGCTCCAAAGCATCTTTTAGGGTTTGGAAAGGTCTCAAGGAGCATAACACAAGGGTGGAGGAGCCACCAAAGAGTTTTTCTTCTTTCTTAATTTATTTGTAATGCTTTCTTTTAGGGTTTTAGATCCAATCATGTCTATGGTTGGCTAAACTTCTTAGCTATGGCTAAGAGGTGAAGCTTGTAGCATGTTGGGATGATTTTCTTGCTTTGATTCTTTCTCTTATTGAACGTCATTGATTTCTAGTGTGATATTAAAGGAATATTTTCAGTTTTCTATGATTTATTGTGACTTAAATTACAATAGATGTTGTGATAGCTTTGAATATATTCTTTTCCTGTTTTGAAATTGTGAGATTGGTAAATCCTGTTATTCACCATTGTCTCCTAGGCATAGTAGGGTGATGGAATCTCTTCCAATTATTACAATTCTTCTCCATTGAGAATTAGGTCAATGAAAAGTTTAGATTTGATTAAATTACTTTATCTTCCAATTGGATAGGATAGGACTCCAATTCCAATTGTGTTTATTGAATCAAGTAAGGTGGCATCTTAATAGCTATAAGTGGATCCTTGGCACCCCGGTTCCCACCTTTAAATTTATAAGCTTTAATTAACATTATTCACCATTACTCTCAATTATTTAGATTTCAATTTAGATCTTTTTCTAGTTTTAGTTATTTTCAGAATACGTACAAGTTTAGTCCTTATGGATTCGACCTCGGTCTCACCGAGTTATTACTACATCGTGACCCTACACTTGGGGTTGTGCGTTGTCGGGGACTACAGCTACATCTTTCTGGAATTAATTAATATTAGAAATAGGTTAAGATTAGGATTAATTTTTTTTTCTATGCTTTTAGGTTAGGATTTTTTGAAATTATTTTTAGAAACTAACATTGTTTTCTGTTTTGTAGGATCCTAACATAGCAACTCCAATCCGGTAACCTCTTTCCAATTCTCTCTTCTTCTTTTTTCTAGATTTCTTATTTATTTTATTTTTTCTAGTTTTCTTTTTCGTAGGTTTAATTTTTAGTTATTTGAGGGCTGAGAGTATTTCATGCCCAAGTGGGTCTATGACAACACTCTACGTCTTTTGAGTAAAGGAGGATTAGTTGAAGGGTTGCCTATCCATCACAGGGTTAGACACCACTTGAGATCCTCAGAGTCAATTGAAGTGATGGCTGCAAATTAACCTCAACCTCCAGTTAAGGAAATCCAAGATTTAAATGAGGTGCATAATGCACCCCCGCCTCATACTCTACGAGATTATTTACAACCAGTGGAGGTTAATACACCTTCCTGCATGATCTTTCCACTTAATGTAGGAAACGTGGATTTAAAACCTGGAGTGATACAACTCCTTCCTAAATTCCATGGACTAGATTATGAAAGTCCATACTTGCACATCAAAGAGTTAGATGAGATAGTCGCCACATTACACTTTCTAAACGTGTCTGAGGACACAATGCGAGTAAAATTGTTTCCCTTCTCATTGAAGGAGAAGGCTAAGACATGGATTCACTCCTTAAAGCCAAGATCCATTGGCACATGGGTCGAGATGGCTCAGGAATTTCTAAAAAAGTTTTTTCCGATTCATAAAAGTAACACTTTAAGGAAGGCAATCATGAACTTTGCCGAGAAAGAGGAAGATACCTTCTTCCAATGCTGGGAAAGGTTTAAGGAGCTCATGAATTCATGTCCACATCATGGCTACGAGATATGGTGATCAATAAGCTTTTTCTATAATGGATTAACTTCACTAATGTGCCAGTTTGTAGAGATGATGTGTAATGGTGAATTCATGAATAAGGAGGCCGATGATGTGTGGGATTACCTTGATCAATTGGCAGAAAATGCACAATAATGGGACACCTCTCCAATACCCACCACTTCTAAGCATACTCAATCGAAGGAAAGGGGAGGAATATATATTTTTAAAGAGGAAGATGATATAAATTCTAAAGTAGCCAATCTCACTAAGAAAATTGATGCCATGAAACTTAAGAAGGCTATACCTATCAAATCCGACAAGGCTATGGAAGTTGTTTGTGGTATTTGTGCTTGCAACATACATACCACTGAAAATTGCCCAACAATTTCTGCTTTTTAAGAGATATTGAATGAGTGATCAAATGCTGTAAACAACTACCAACGACCTTTCAAAGGACCCACCTCAAACACACAAAACTCCAGCTGGAGGAACCATCCAAATTTCAGTTGGAGGAATGGACAAATGGCTAATCCTCAAGAGGCCTTTACGCAATTCTTAAATCAAAAGAGGCCTTAAGAAGATACGGTTCAAAAATTTATGCAAAATCAAGAGTTATTCAACCAGAATATGGTGCAAGCATTCCAGGATCTTAAAATAACAATGGGAATGTTTTCATCGTCCATTCATAGGATTGAGTCACACTTAGCGAGTGGGGAGAAAGGGATGCTTTCAGCCCAACCCCTCCCCAATCAAAACCACAATTTAAAATTAGTGAACCAAGCTCTTTAAATCAAACGAAGCAAGCCAAGTCAATCACCACTCTTAGGAGTGGAAAGACAATTGACAAATCTATTCCAGTAAGGGCCAAAAAGTTTAAGGATCCGGAAGAAGATTCGAATGATAGACCTAGCATTGGCCCACATGGGTTAGAACTAGAACCTCAAAGTAAGCCGATTAGGCCATTTTCCCAACAGTTGATTGTACCAAAACCTTTAATTAACTGTTAGGATATTGTAGAGGTGCTTAAACAAGTGAAGGTCAACATCACTCTACTGGATGACGTTAAACAAATCCCTTCATATGCCAAATTTCTGAAAGATCTATGCACTACCAAAAGATGTTAAAACATACAAAGAAAATATTTTTGATAGAAAAAGTGAGTGCCATCATCAAGCAAGATGTGCCATAAAAATAATAAGATCCCAGTAGCCCAACCATCACTTGTTTAATTGGGAATTACCAGATTGAGCATGCACTTCTTGACTTGGGGGCGAGTGTTAACTTGATCCCTTTCTCAGTTTGCGAACAATTGGGTTTAGGTAAATTAAAACTCACCCAAACCACCTTTTAACTAGCCGATCGCTCAGTCCGTGTACCGAGAGGGATGATTGAGGATGTGTTGGTCCAGATTGATAAATTCTACTATCCAGTAGATTTTATTATCTTGGATACTCAACCCATCGTGGATGTCAGCACTCAGATATCCGTCATTCTTGGTCGCCCATTCCTTGCTACATCAAATGCCATCATTAATTATAGGAATGGAATTATGAATCTATCTTTCAGAAATATGACATTGGAGCTTGACATCTTTTTTAATATGGGCGAAAAGTTAGAGGATGATGACAATATTAACATGATCGGTTCTTTCATAGAAGATAGAGCAGTTTTGACTCTATACTCGATACTTTAGAGACATGCTTAGCCCACTCCCCGATTTAGATGATGACATAATTAGAGAGATGGATGCTTTGCTTGATGCTATGCCGTACTTGAAGTTAACCGGTGGAGGCCGTAATTTGAAAAATTACTCCAAACCGATGTAGTGCCTCTACCGTCTAGCCTCAAAGCCCCAAAGCTTGACCTAAAACCTTTGCCCTCTAATCTTGAATATGTCTATTTAAGTCAAGATGAGATATACCCAGTGGTGATTTCTTCCTACCTTGAGTAAGAACAAGAGAGTATGCTCATCTCTACCCTCATTGAGCACAAAGGAGCCCTTGGATGGTCGATTGTGGACCTCAAGGGAATTGACCCTTTGATTTGTACTTACCACATTCATCTAGAGGATAATGCGAAGATCTCTTGGTAACCACAACGTAGATTAAATCCAAACATGAAAGAAGTGGTTAAGGCTGAGGTTCTTAAGTTGTTGGATGTGGGTATCATATACCCTATATCCGACAGTCAATGGATGGGTCCAACTCAGGTGGTTCCTAAGAAGTCTGGAATTACCATCGTTGCTAATGCTGATAATGAACTCGTGCCAACTAAAGTCACTACCGGTTGGTGAATGTGCATTGACTACAAAAAATTGAATATCGTCAAAAGAAAGGACCACTTTCCTTTGTCCTTCATTGATCAAATTTTGGAAAGGCTAGCTGGTCGCTCTTACTACTGTTTCCTTAATGGATATTTGGGCTACAATCAGATAGAGATCTCCCTTGAAGATAAAGAAAAGAAAACATTCACAGGTCCCTTTAGCACCTTTGCTTACTGAAGAATACCATTTGGGCTGTGTAATGCTCTGTCACCTTTCAGCGATGCATGTTGAGTATATTTTCTGACATAGTAGGGTAATATTTAGAGGTTTTCATGAACAACTTCTCTGTTTTTGGTCCATCCTTCAGCGAGTGTCTGGAAAATCTAAAAAATGTGCTGAAGCGATGCAAAGAAAAGAATTTAATTTTGAATTGGGAGGAATGTCATTTTATGGTTCCCAAGGGAATTGTTCTTGGACATATAATTTCATCCAAAGGAATTGAGGTGGACAAGGCCAAAATCAATCTTATCTCTAACCTACCACCTCCCAAAAGCATACGAGATGTGTAATCCTTCCTAGGATATACCGGATTTTACAGATGATTCATAAAGGAATTTAGTCACCTCGAAGACGAGTACAGACACTCCTCAAGCTCCAAGTTGTACAAATGGTTCAAATGAGATCAAAGTCTTGTTGACTACCGCTCCTATCATGCAACCACGCGATTGGATTATTCCTTTTGAGATTATGAGTGATGTATCTTATTATGTTATTGGAGTGGTGTTAGGCCATAGAAAAGAGAAGAAGCCCTACGTGATTCACTATGCGAGTAGAACTCTAAATTCTGCCCAAGTGAACTACCCTACTACGGAGAAGGAACTCTTAGCCATAGCGTTCGCTTTAGACAAATTTATGTCCTACTTGATCAAATCCAAGATCATCATTTACATTGATCATGCGATGTTAAAGTACAATGTTAAAGTACTTTCTTTCTAAGAAGGATACCAAGCCTCATTTGATAAGATGGATCCTCCTACTCCAAGAATTCAACATTGAAATACGAGACAAAAAAAGAATAGAGAATGTAGTGGTTGACCATCTCTTAAGACTTAAACTCCTTGATTCTCTTGAGCTGACACCGATATATGATATGTTCCCTGATGAATAATTATTTAAACTCTCTCAATTATATTGGTTTGCTAACATTGTGAATTATCTTGCCATAGGTTTCACGCCAACATATTGGACTACGCAAGATAAAAAATAAATTCTACACAAGTTAGGAAATTCGATATGATCTTTATTTGTTTAAATATTGCCCAGACCAAATTCTGAGGAGATGTGTGCCAGACAATGAACATCAGAGTGTCATCTCCTTTTGTCATTCTTAGGCCTATGGTGGTCACTTTTCTGTTAAAAAGACCATGGCCAAAATTCTGCAATGTGGCTTTTATTGGCCTACGATGTTCAAAGATACTCATGAGTTTTGTAAAGCTTGTGAGCATTATCAGAAATTGGGAGGGTTGTCCTATCGAAATATGATGCCTCTGAACCCTATTCTTTTCAATGAAGCATTTAATTGCTGGGGCATCGATTTCATGGGACCATTCCTCCAATCCTTTGGGAATATTTACATTTTGTTAGCAGTAGACTATGTCACTAAGTGGGTCGAAGCGATCCCATGTCAGAATAATGATCATAAAACGGTCATTTATTTCTTAAAAGAAAATATCATTTCCGGTTCGGAATGACACGAGCCATCATTAGTGATGGAGGTTCACACTTTTATAATAGGCCATTTGAGAACTTAATGAAGAAATATGGCATCTCTCATAAAGTGAGCACTCCATACCACCCGCAAACAAGTGGGCAAGCCAAGATTTTTAATAGGGAAATTAAACAAATTAAAAAAAATGATTAAACCTAATCGTAAGGATTTGTTAATTTGCTTGACTGATGCCTTATGGGCTTACCGTATAGCTTTTAAAACCCCATCAGAATGTCTCCCTTTAGACTTGTCTATGGGAAAGCTTGCCACCTACCTGTGGAGCTAGAACATAGAGCCTATTGGGCTATCAAAAATCTGAACTTTAATTTAGACAACGTTGGCTCATTGTAAAAACTTTATTAAATGAACTCGAAGAAATTCGGAACAACGCTTATAAGAACTCAAGAATTTACAAGGATAGGATGAAGGTATTCCATAATAGGAACATCCTTCGGAAATCATTTATCACTGGTCAAAAAGTCATTTTGTACAATTCTCAGTTACATTTTTTTGGGTAAACTTCGATATCGTTGGACCGGTCCCTTCATTGTTACTAGTGTCTATCCTCATGGGGCTGTCGAGATAAAGAATTCAACGAATGAAAATGTTTTCAAAGTGAATGGAAATCGTGTCAAGCCATTTGTTAAGAAGTTTGATTCAGAGGACATGTCCATGCCTCTGACTGATCCAGTGTAACAGGATTGACCTCCTTGTCTGACGCAGGTGTAGTTAGGTTTATTCTTTTCATAAGATTTAGGATTAGGATAGTTTGATTTTAGTTTGTTTAGTTTTCGTGCTAACCCATTTACATGTTAAGAACTTTGGAAAAGCTTCAATTCTTATTCTTCATGTATTATCTTCTCATCACTTCCCATTTCTTTTCCTTGTCTCATGTGCGTTGTATGCTTATATCTTTTACATTGAGGACAATGTAAGTTTTAAGTTAGGGGTATGGATTAGTTAAACTAATCAGCGTTTTCTTAGTTTTGAGCAAAAATTTTAAAAATATTCAATTTTTCAAGCTAAAAACATGTTTGGGAAATGATAATTTGTGGAATTAAGAATGCTTTGAGTATGATGATAAGATGGAGATTGAACTTTGAATTTTTGGAGTTTGATCAACTGAGTAGACTATCGTCTAAATTCTTGCATTTAATTGATTAAGAGGAAGTTTGAATATCATGTTAATCTAAGTCACAAGACATGTTCAATTTTCTTTTTGTGAATAGTACTAAAATTTCTGATTGTTAGTATATATATATCATTGAAAGATATTTAGAATTAAGTCTTGAGAATTTATCCACCTTAAAAGATGAAAAAAACAAGTTAAAAAATAGTGAAATCGACAAAAAAGTCATGTATGGTGAAAAGATTGGAAAAGAATAAAAAAGAATGTAAAGAATATAAAGTCTAAAAAGAATGAATATAAAGAGACCGTCGATATAAAATCAAAAACTAAAAAAAGAAGGAAAAATAGATAAGTTCGGAATCAGCACTTGATTATTTAAGTAATCCTGAGGTGATGAGCATGGCTAACATTATGAAACAATAGTATGTTTATGAAAAGTAAGTTGAAATTCACTTAGCACATTGAGAAACTTGATATATGAACTTATGCTCTTAAGTAATTGATAAAGAACCGATTTGATTGATTGCTCATGTGATTTGGCTCTAGGTTTTCAAAATTTTACTCTTGCTTCTTTGGATTTAGAGCTCCAACCATTTTAGATGAATTGAATTTTAACTTTAAATGTAAGAAAAACACTTCTCCTCAATCCCTCATTTTGAAATCTATCCCGAATGAGTTGTTGAGTATAAAATATTGCATATCTCTTCCTATTTATACATTGGTTTTATAAACATGATAGTGCTTAATCGATTTAATTATGCATGTTTTCATGTGCAAAGTGATTTCAAGCGTTTAAGGTGAAATTGATGTCAAAAGAAAAATTTATGCTCAAAAGATTACTAAATGAAGATTTGAAAGTCATTAATGAAGAACTCACATGCCAAAGATCCAAGAAAACTAAGTGAGGAATGAAGAGAATCAAAGATTTGAAGTGAAGAAAAGGAATCCTGAAATCTTCCTAAAAAAGTATATTCTGAAACTTTGGGTCATTTTGTGAAAATGCGTAAAGTGAAGTCTATTTTAAGAAACTGCGCAGAGTGAAGTCTATTTTAGCAAACTGCATAAATTTGAAGTGGTTTCTAGAGTTTTCCAACTAGGTGAGAAAGTTAGAGTTCCACAATTATAAATAGGACTCCCTAGAATGCTCCAAAGCATATTCTAGGATTTAGAAAGGTCTCAAGGAGCATACACAAGGGTGGAGCCACCACCAAAGAGTTTTCTTCTTCTCTAGTTTATTTTTCATGCTTTGCTTAAGAGATTTGGTTTCAATCATGTCTATGGTTGGCTAAACATTTTAGCTAGGGATAAGAGGTGAAGCTTGTAGCATGTTGGGATGTTTATTTTGCTTTAATTTTTGTTCTTATTAAACTTCATTAATTTATAGTTTGATATTAAAGGAATATTTTCAGTTTTCTATGATTTATTGTGATTCAAATTACATTAGATGTTGTGATAGCTTTGGATTTCTTCTTTTCCTGTTTTGAGATAGTGAGATTAGTAAATCTCGTTGTTCACCATCGTCTCCTGGGCATGGTAGGGTGAGGGAATCCCTTCCAATGTTCACAATTCTCCTCCATTAAGAATTAGGTTAATGAAAAGTTCAGATTTGATTTAAATTTCTTTATCTTTCAATTGGATAAGATAGAACTCCAATTCCAATTGTGTTTATTGAATCAAGCAAGGTAACATCTTGATAGCTACAAGTGGATCCTTGACACCCTAGTTCCCACCTTTAAATTCACAAGTTTTAATCTACATTATTCATCATTACTCTTAATTATTTAGATTTCAATTTAGATCGTTTTCTAGTTCTAGTTCTAGTTATTTTCAGAATACGTACAAGTTTAGTTCCTGTGGATTCAACCTCAGTCTTACTGAGTTATGACTACATCGCAACCCTACACTTGGGGTTGTGAACATGCATATGGAAGCTTTTTTGACCAATCTTGGTATATTTGTACCATTTTTTCAAGGATGTGAATGAGCGTCTTGCTGGCAGCTTCAACCTCTCCACTCATTTGTGGTTAGTAGGGGCTTAATTGGTGCCACTTGATTTTGAATTGTTTGAGAAATTTTTTCACCTTTCAATTTATGAAGGGTGTCCCATTATATATGATGATGACCTGTGGTACTCCATAGTGGCTAATAATGTTGTTCTTTAGAAACCGTACTACATGTGATGTTGTTATGGTGGTGTAGGATGTTGCCTCCACCTATTTAGTGAAATAATCAACTGCCACCAAGATGTACTTGTGCCCATTAGATGCCTTAGGACTGATTTTGCCGATGATGTGGATACCCTACATAGAGATGGGTCAATGTGTCATTAGGTTGTATAATTTAGAAGCATGGGTGTAGATTTTATTTGCATGCTCCTGACATTTGAAACATGTCCTAATGTGTTGGCAGCAATCTGTTTCCATTCTTAGCCAATAGTCCTAGCCACGGGATCTTCTTGGCTATCATGTGCCCATTTATGAGTTCATCATGGACTTCTGACATGATTTTTGTTGCTTCTGTCTTGTCCACACATTGTAGTAGGACTCGATTGAAGGATCGTTTGTACATGATGCTGCTGTTGATTGTGAATTGTGCAGCTAGTTGCTGAATTGTGCGACGATCCGTGGGCACGGTGCTTTCTCGGTATGCTCGATCTTCTAGATATTTCTTGATATCGGTATACCACGGATGTCCATCAGGTGGCATTTTAGATTCTTCAAATTTGCAGGCAGAACTCTAGGTCTTCTTGAAGTTCAACTATGAGTTCCCATTGGGTTACACCTTTGGAAATTTCTAGCATAGATGCCAGTGTAGTCATAGCATCTATGAATTGATTCTTGGTGTGCGACATGTATGTAAAAGTGACTTTGTAGATTTCATCGATGAGATTTTCGAGGTAGATGTGATATAAAACCAACTTTTCGTCCTTCTTTTTTCAATCACCATTTATTTAATTGATGATTGTCATGCCCCACACTCGGAAACCGAGCTCACAAAATTTTCGATCACCGAATCTGGTGCCGAGACCTCCGTAGTACCCCATTCTTGGCTTCCAGTACCCATACGCCAGATTCGATCCCGGGATCCTACAAGGAAGATTTTTCAACGTACATTTATCTCATAAAAGCATAACCACAAGTTTACCCAAATTATAAAGGCAACATCATCATCATATATCCAATAATATAAATAGTTGAATACAAGGTTTTGAAAGGGAAATACATATATCGATAATCAAAGCTCCAAAGACAGCTGCATGCTCTAAGCTCGACACTGCCGCAACCTAACACCACCGCCGCATCTATCATGCATAAGCTTATATAAAACTTAGAGCGAGTGGTGTAAGTATGTGCGCAATGTAAGTGTCAAGTTTGTAATATCAAGTAATGCGAAAACATGCCGGTAAGTCCATAATTACCATCACCTTATTCGGGCTATGCGATGCAAAACATAATAAGCCAATATCATACACTAAAGAAGCGATGTAGATCGGCTATGCAATGCGGAGCCATAGTAAACTAAATATCATATACTGAGGAAAGCAATGTAGATCACTATGCAATGCGGAGTCATAGTAAGCTAAATATCGTATACTAAGGAAACAATGTAGATTAGCTATGCAATGCGGATCATAGTAAGCCAAATATCATATACGAGAAAATAATGTAGATCGGCTATGCAATGTGGAGTCATACTAAGCTAAATATCATATACCGAGGAAACAATGTAGATCGGTTATGTAATGCGAGTCATAGTAAGTCAAATATCATATACCGAGGATGCAATACAATATACAAATCTTGACGAGTCTATGAATATCGTCCAATACCATCAACCTCATAAATGACGAAACATAGCAACCCAAAAGTCATATGCCACAGATGTAATATAATATGCAATGCGAATGAAATGACCAAGTGGAGTGTAAAGTTGGGATGATAGCACGTAGTATCGCAGGCTATGGGGTTCATCATAAGGGACTTCTATCCAAACCAGTCTCATATCTAAATTTGGATAGCCGGACTCCATGTGGTAAACTCCTAATCTCGGGTTAGTTGCGTGTCCCAACCGAAATCCTAGCCTTTATGAAGGTACACAACAAATAGTTGCACACCACCGGCCCGAGTGGATAGTGTATGAATGAATGAATCAAATGCCGAGTACGCAATTCCTACTCGGTAAGTCCACATATCAAATTTCGTACATCTCTGGGATCATCACCGGGGTCTAGTACACTCCAAGCTGTCTATTACTCCTGCCGGCTGCGCAGCCCAGCGAGTGAAAAAGACCTCACTACCCGCCTGCCAATATCGGCCCGGCTCATTGATAGCGGACCCATTTGTGAGCTGGTCAAACTCAGCCTAGCTTACAACCCCCTCACTTGGACGAATAAGGCCACACCCCCTCCCAATCGACCACGATATAGTAGGAAGCGTGGCCTCCTGCTATTCGGCACTTGAAGCTCATGTCTTCCACTCAGTCCAGACATTGGAGCATCCCCTAGCCATGGGAGTTTAGTGACTTTCACCCATGAACATCCAAAGTGCCCATATGCTTGAACCAAATATTTTCGGTATCCCATCCGACCATCCACGATGAACCTGTGGAGGCCACAGCCTTGATATCGCTAGGTTGCCAAGTGATCGCGTCACACAAATGCGAGATGCATGAGTCATATAGTCCAATCATGCATCAATCCTGCGTGTACTATGCGCTCATGAGGGACGACTCCGCTTATCAGGGAGTCCCATAAACAACTTACCCTATGGCATATGCAGGGTCAATCACATCTCATAACAAACATGTAGATGATGTGTATGAGTATGTATTATGATGCTTTGTTATCACATACTTATAATCGATATCGATAATCGGCACCGATAATCGACCTCGACAATCGGCCTCGATAATCGGCCTAGATAATCGGCCTCGACAATCGGCCTCAATAATCAGCCTCGACAATTAGCCTCGACAATCAGCCTTAATAATCAACCTCGATAATTGGCCTATATATAAGGCGGGGTCTGTAGATGAACAACTGATCTAAACTAAAACATAAAGATCAGCCCTCGGCTGTGAATATGCCCAATCCGGTAGCATGGAGACATCCGTCTACGGCGATGATGAACTATGCCACATCAATGGGGCCCAATGATTTGGGTTGACCTAGAATAATGAGAATGGGCCTAACAAAGGCCTAAGGGAAGGTCACAATGTGGATATTTAACCATCATCACCCATCAATGTGGACATTTAACTAACATTGCTCCCAAGGAGTGGCCCACATAGAGACAAACGTATAGTGGGCCCATGGCCTCACATAAGGGCCTCATATACACTATATTGGGCCTCAACATATGGGCCAACATACATCAAAATGGGGCTCACTCAAGGGTCACATATACATCACATCGGGCCTCACTCATGGGCCTCATGTACATCACATTGGCCTCAACGAATCAGCCACAAATACATCACATTGGGCCTCTCGAATGGGCCACAAATACATCAAAGTAGGCCTCACGGATGGGCAATAAAATACATCAAAGTGGGCGTCATGGATGAGCTACAAAATATATCAAAGTGGGCCTCACAAATGGGCCACAAAATACATCAAAGTGGGCCTCACAGATGGGCCACTAAATACATCACAGGGTGGCCCACGCAACATTGTCTAGATGAACGGTATGTATGTACAACACATGCATCATGCGGGCTCATGCATCACTGTCCAGATGGACGGTGTGCAGATACAACACATACATTTAATGGGCCTCATGGATGGGTCACAAAATACATAAAAGTGGGCCTCACGGATGGGCCACAAATACATCAAGGTGGGCCTCATAGATGAGCCGCAAATACATCAAAGTGGGTCTCACGGATAGGCCACAAAATACATCAAAGTGGGCCTCACGAATGGGCTATAAATACATCAAGGTGGGCCGCATCAACTACACCATGCATCTATTTAAGAGGTTATTTTAGAGCGTTACCCAAAAAACAAATCATATCGGAGGATCATCTGAACTATACCACAAATAACAGTGGAGATAATGATTTCCACCGTTAAAATTCCCAGGGTCCACCATAACGTTTATTTTCCATAGAATCTGTTCATATGGTCACAAAGACCTGATTTAAGTGGAAAAATAAATTTCATACTGATCCAAAACTTTTGCGTTCAATCTCCACTGTTTTCTACAGTGTGGTCCACCTGATAGATGGTGTGGATCAACGCATACATCATGGGGTGGTCCGTGCCAGCACTGTCTAGATGGACGGTGTGCATATACAACATACCATTGTGGGCCCCGCCCGTCTAGAATGGAAGGACGGCTTAAATATAACACATACATCATGGTCAGGGGTCCCATGGACCTGCTAACGTCAATACACAACTATATAGTTGGTGAGGTGGCCAGGCCCACCGTCCAGATGGATGGTCTGGGCTACACCAGAGGTGGGTCCCACGGACTATCAGAACTTGGTAACGTCAATACATCAGCTATATATTAGCTTGTGTGAGATACACCAGCTAATCTGATTTCAAAGAGGTGAGTCCCGTATGGGACCCACAATATATTATTATATATTATATTATATTAATATAAATTAACATATATACATATGTAATATATATATATATATATTATTACTATTATTATTATTTTATTATTTTTTTAAAGGAATCCAGCATCCAGATGGCTAGACGTCTGGACTGGCGGTGGGATATAACATACCTCATGGTGCCCATAGAGCTTACTGACATCAAGCAGCAGCTATGCTGCTAGCCGTATGGACAGTCCAGATAAAACACACGCATGAGGTGGGTCCACATGTTTGGCCCACCACAGCTTTTGATAAAGCTAATATTTATATTTTTCCCTTGGTTTGGGCCAATCCAAACAGACAGCAAGGTAGGCCCCGGACATGGTAACGAGGTGGGCCCCACTTGGACAGTGGTTTGGTCCACTGAGTGTACGATGTGGATAAAATACTTGCAACATGGTGGTGGGCTATCAACAGGGAAAATGAGAGAGAGAGAGAGAGAGAGAGAGATTGAGTGATGGAGGGCTCCGTCACTATGAGCCCTCCTTCATGATATAAATCATACATCAAATGGGTCCCACCACATGTGGACCTTCAAATCATCAAGATCAACGGTAGAAATCCTAGATCACCCACCTATTGCACTCCTTCTTGGTCCCTTGGCTTCCTTAGCTCCTATGATTAACCTTTGATGGTGGATGATGAAGTTAGGATGGTTGGATGGTGAGATGTGGGGGAGTAAGAAGTGGGCCACACCTAGCTCTTGGAATAGCTTGGACGTTGGTCTCATGGGTTGCTTGAGAAATGGTTTAAGAAAGAGAGAGAGAGAGAGAGGGAGAGAGAGATGATGTAAGAGTGAGTGATGGGTGAAAAGGTGATGGAGTGATGGGTGATAGGTGTAAGGAAGGGATGGGTGGAGAGAGAGAGAGTTGACTTTAGGAATGGGAGAGGTATGGGTGTTGTAAGGGGAGTGATGAGATGTGTACTTGACTTGAGGTGATTGATTGATGTGATGTTTAGGGTAGAGATTCTCTTAGGATACGTAACGCGCGGCGTTTCTTTGGAATATATGCAGGCCCACAACTCCTGGTTTGGGTATCGTATCAGCGCGCGAGACGCGGTGTTGAAACTGCAACAACGGTACGGTCGCTGATATACGGGACACGACTCAGGATCACGCACAAACGCCGATAACAGATCGTAGGTTGCCGTAATTCGACCGGGAGGACCGCGGAAGCCTATGGAATGGTACGGGCTAGGATACTGGTTTCACAACTCTCCCCTCCTAATAAAAATTTTATCCTCGAAATTTATAAAATAGATAAGGAAAGAGGAAACATCATATATATGTCAAGGCACAATCCGTTTACATAAGGATGAGGATAACGCTCTCTAATTTCAACCTTGCGCTCCCAAGACGCCTCATCAATACTATGGTGATCCTCAGATCCTGGATTAGAAATGATCGAAACTGGGGTACCTTGCAACCTCATCATCTCACCAATGACTAATCTGACAAGATGGTCCTAATGCCCAGTTGTGCGAATCGTCGGTGACTCCTGACGACTTAGGGTCCTGCAAAGCTCCATAAAACCTGCCCTAGGCCTACTGAGGAGGTGTATGTCCCCCCTCCCCAAAGAGGTCGTTGCTGCTGAAAATGGGGGCACTCACGCTTACGATGCCCCATCTCACCACATCTGAAGCAAACACCCGTAAACAGTCTCTTTGGTGGTGCTGAAGGTGTTGCTGGCGCTCGAAAGGATAGACGGTTCCTATGTCTCTACGACCATCGACGTTGCTACTGTTGGAAACTACCAGAGGAGGTCTTCTTCTTCCGGTCTCCTCTGTGGTCATGAACCCTTTGC
Source organism: Magnolia sinica (assembly GCF_029962835.1). Taxonomy (NCBI): domain Eukaryota; kingdom Viridiplantae; phylum Streptophyta; class Magnoliopsida; order Magnoliales; family Magnoliaceae; genus Magnolia; species Magnolia sinica. Next base: position 65,106,206 of record NC_080583.1, on the reverse strand, counting down.
GAATCATTCCATTTTGCCTCGTAAATCTGGGCCCTTTGAACTACTTGCTCAAAGGTTGGGAGTATGTGTCCGACGACACGGCTCCTGAGGCCAAAATGCAAGTCGTTCTCAAAATGGTGGGCCTTTCACTCCTCATCATCAACCAAATACGGCGCGAACCTGATAGCGCCATGAAACGAGCCACATACCGCGTCATAGACATGTCTCCCTGTACCAAGGTCTTGAACTCTAACGCTCGCTGCCGACGAGTGTGGTTGGGGAAGTACTGCTAGTCGAATTGGTTTATGAAATCCTCCCATGTCCAGACGAAATCAAGCTCCACAACACGGGTAACGGAGGTCCACCAGTGCTCGGCCTCACCCTGGAGAAGAAATACGACTAATCAGACCTGCTGTTGGGTCGTACATTCCACTGTATCAAAAATCTTCTCTACCTCGGAGTGTCATCTCTCGGCTATTGTTGGGTCTGGCTCGCCCTGGAAATGTGGCGGATCAAACTGTCAGAACTCTCGAAGAAGGGCGCTCGCACACTCCTACTCTGCTTGGGCTGGTGAAACAACTGGGTGCTTTCCTTGCCCCTGAAGGGCGGCCGTCATATCCTGCAACATCTACTGTAACTAGGAAGAACTCACGGGTATGGTCGGATCTGCACCGGTCTCGGGTAGAGGAGCGGTATCCTCTGGCTGGGGAGCAGGGGTCTCTGGTGGTGGAGTGGGAGTCGTTCGACTCGCTCTCTTGGGTGACATGTCCTATAAGGAAGAACAAAGGCGCCTATCAACCTTAAAAACTCTTAAAGGCACACACGTTAAGGGTCTATAATAGAATATTGCTAAGTTATTCAAACTTGGGACCTAATCATTCTAAGTTCTCAACAATCGTAGAGTGTAGGTACCTATTCGCAGATATGTGATGTTATCCTCGGGTATTCCCAAGTTATACTCGATACCAACTTATGTCATGCCCCAAATCGAAACCGAGCTCACAAAATTTTCGATTGCGGAATCCCGACGACCTCCGTAGTACCCCATTCTTAGCTTTCAACGTCCATACGCTGATTTCGATCTTGGGATCCAACAAGGAGGATTTTTCAACATACATTTATCTCATAAAAGCATAATCACAAGTTTACCTAAATTACAAAGGCAACATCATCATCACATATCCACTAATATAAATAGTTGAATACAGTGCTAAAAGGGAAATACATATATTGACAATCAAAGCTCTAAAAGACAACTACACGCTCCAAGCTCGATGCTGCTGCAACCTAACGCCACCTATACATATCTATCGTGTATAAGCTTATAGAAAACTTAGAGGGTGGTGTAAGTATGTGTGTAAGGTAAGTGTCAAGTATGCAATATCAGAGCAATGCGGAAACATGCCGGTAAGTCCATAATTACCATCAACCTTATCTAGACTATGCGATGCAAAACATAATAAGCCAATATCATATACTGAGGAAACAATTTATATCAGCTATGCAATGTGGAGTCATAGTAAGTCAAATATCATATACTGAGGAAACAATATAGATCAACTATGCAATGCGGAGTCATAGTAAGCTAAATATCATATATTGAGGAAACAATGTAGATCAGCTATGCAATACAGAGTTATAGTAAGCCAAATATCATATACTGAGGATGCAATACAATATGCAAATCCTGACGGGTGTACGAATACCATCAACCTTATTAAGGCCATATAAATGTAGAAACATAGCAACTTAAAATGCCATATGCCGTGGATGTAATGCAATATGTGGTGCGGATGAAATGATCAAGCTGGAGTGCGAAGTTGGGATGATAGTACGTAGTATCGCAGGCTATGGGGTTCATCACAAGGGACTTCTATCCAAACCAGTCCCATACTTAAATTTAGATAGCCAGACTCTATGTGGTAAACTCCTGATCTCAGGTTAGTCACGCACCCCAATCAAAATTCTGGCCATTGCGAAGGTACATAACAAATAGTTGCATACCATCAACCCGAGTGGATAGTGTATAAATGAATGAATCAAATTTTAAGTACGCAACTACTGCTCAGTAAGTCCATATATCAGTATCGTACATCTCTGGGATCATCACCGGGGTCTAGTACACTCCAAGCTGTCTATTACTCCTGCCGGCTGCGCAGCCCAGCGAGTGAAAAAGACCTCACTACCCGCTGCCAATATCAACTCATCAATAACAAACCCATTTGTGAGCTAGTCAAACTCACCTAGCTTAGAGCCCCCTCACTCAAAGGCGGATAAGGCCACACCCACTCCCAACCGACCACGACACGGTGGGAGATGTGGTCTCCTGGTATTTGGCACTCGACGATCATGTCTTCCACTCAGTCCAGACATTGGGGCGTCTCCTGGCCTCGGAGGTTTAGGAACTTTCACCTATGGACATCCAAAGTGCCCAGATATTAGAACTAAATATTTTCAGTGTCCCATTCAGCCATCCATGATGATCCTGTGGAGGCCACAACCTTGATATTGATAGGGCGCCAAGTGATCACGTCATACAAATGCAAGATGCATGAGTTATATAGTCCAATCATGCATCAATCCTGCACATATCGTGCGCTCATGTGGGACAACTCCACCTATCAGGGAGTCTTATAAACAACTTGCCCTATGGCATATGCAAGGGTCAATCACTTCTCATAACAAACATGCAGATGATGCGTATGGGTATGTATCATGATGCTATGTTGTCACATACTTATAATAGGTATCGATAATCAGCCTCAACAATCGGCCTCTAAAATTGGCCTCAACAATTGGCCTCAATAATCGGCCTTAATAATCAGCCTCGATAATCGGCTGTGACAATCGGCCTTAACAATCAGCCTCGATAATCAGCCTTGACAATCGGCCTCGATAATCGGGCTCAACAATCGGCCTCGATAATCGGCCTATATGCAAGGCTGGGTCTGTAGATGAATAACCGATCTAAACCAAAACATAACGATCAGCCCTCGGCCATGGATATGCCCAATCCGGTAGCACGGAGACATCCGTCTACGACGATGATGAACCATGTAACATCAATGGGGCCCAATGATTTGGGTTGACCCAGAATAATGAGAATGAGCCTAACAAAGGCCTAAGGGAAGGTCACAATGTGGACATTTAACCATCATCGCTCATCAATGTGGACATTTAACCAACATTGCTCCCAAGGAGTGGCCCACATAGAGCCAAATGTATAGTGGGCCCATGACCTCACACAAGGGCCTAATATACATCACCATGGGCCATATTACATGGGCCTTACTTCTTCCCCATCAAAGAAAGAAGGGAGGAAATGGAGAAGATGGCTGTGATAAACTCAAAGCGGGCCACAAATACATCAAGGTGGGCCTCACAGATGGGCCACAAATACATCAAAGTGGGCCTCACGGATAGGCTACAAATACATCAAGGTGGGCCTCACGGATGGGCCACAAATACATTAAGGTGGGCCGCATCAACTACACCATGCATCTATTTAAGAGGTTATTTTAGAGCGTTACCCCAAAAAATGAATCATATTGGAGGATCATCTGACCATATCATAAATAACAGTGGAGATAATGATTTCCACCGTTAAAATTCCCAGGGTCCACCATAACGTTTATTTTCCATAGAATCTGTTCATATGGTCACAAAGACCTGATTTAAGTGGAAAAATAAATTTCATACTGATCCAAAAATACATCAAAGTGGGTCTCATGGATGGGCCACAAAATACATCAAAGTGCGCCTCACGGATGGGCCACAAATACATCAAGGTGGGCCTCACAGATGGGCCACAAATACATCAAAGTGGGCCGTATCAACTACACCATGCATCTATTTAAGAGGTTATTTAGAGCGTTACCCTAAAAAAATAAATCCCATCGAAAGATCATCTGGACCATACCATAAATAACAGTAGTAATAATGAATTCCACCGTTAAAATTCCCAGGGCCTGCCATAATGTTTATTTTCCATACAATATGTTCATACGGTCATAAAGACCTGATTTAAGTGGAAAAACAAGTTTCATACTAATCCAAAACTTCTGTATACCCAAAAGGATTTCAATGGTGGACGATCAATCCCTAACCGGTTATTGCAGTGTGGTCCTCCTGATAGACGGTGTGGATCAATGTAAACATCATGGGCTGGTCCATGCAGCACCATCCAGATGGACGGTGTGCATATACAGCACACCATTGTGGGCCTCGCTCGTCAAGAATGGACGGGCGGCTTAGATATAACACATACATCATGGTCAGGGGGTCCCACGGATCTGCTAACGTCAATACACAACTATATAGCTGGTCAAGGTCAAGCCCACCGTCCAGATGGATGGTCTGGACTACACCAAAGGTGGGTCCCACGTGATCCCACGTAACTTGCTAACGTCAATACACTAACTATATATATATATATATATATATATATATATTAGGTGTGAGATACACCTACCAATCTACATACATCTTGGTGCGCCCACACCGCACTGTCCAGATGGACTGTGGATTCATAATACATACATTAGAGTGGGCCCCACTCATCCAGAATAGACGGACGACTAGGATAAGGCCCATGCATCACGGTGCATCCCGTGCAGCACCGTCCAAATGGACGGTGCAGATGTAGAATACATACATCTAAGGGGTACCACGGACCTACTGACGTAAATAGTAGCTTTAGCTGCTTGCCATCGAGCAGATGGACGGCCCAGATACATCATACATACATTAAGGTGGGTCCACATGTGTGGGACCCAAGAACTTTAAATAAAGCTGAAATTTATGTTTTCCTTTCACTTGGGCAGCAAGGCAGTCCAGCTGCTAGACAGTGAGCACTCCGCTGTTTCAACATCGTGTGGTCCCCCTGGATAGCATGGATCATACATCAAGGTGGGTAATGAAATATGGAGAGAGAGAGAGAGAGAGAGACGGTGTAGTGGAGGGGCCCCGCCACTATGGGCCCCTCATATGATTACAACACATACATCAAATTGGCTCCCATCATAAGTGGGTCATCAATTGAAAATCAATGGTGGATCACCCACCTATTACACTCCTTCTTGGTCCCTTGGCTTCCTTAGCTCCTATGCTCAACCTTTGACGGTGGATGATGAGGTTTGAAGGGTTGGATGGTCAGATGAGGGGGTAAGAAGTGGGCCACACACTAGCATTCTCTCATAGCTTGGACGTTGGTCTCTTGGGTTGCTTGAGAAATGGTTTGAGAGAGAGAGAGATGATGTAAGGGTGAGTGATGGGTGAAAAGGTGATGGAGTGATGGGTGATGGGTGTAAGGAAGGGATAGGTGGAGAGAGAGAGAGAGAGAGAGAGAGAGAGAGAGAGAGAGTTGACTTTAGTAATGGGAGAGAGATGGTAAGGTATGGGTGTTGTAAGGGGGATGGCTTGTGTACTTGATTGATTGATGTGATGTTTAGGGTAGAGATTCTCTTAGGATACGCAACGCGTGGCGTTTCTTCAGAATATACGCGCGCCCACAACTCCTGGCCTGGGTATCGCATCGGCGCGTGAGACGAGGCGTTAGAATCGCGGCGACGACATGGTCGCTAGAGTACAAGTCTTGTGTCAAGTTGACTCGGGTTGACAGGGTACGACACAGGGTACGACGAATTCATCAATGAGATTCTCGAGATAAACGTGATACAGAATCAACTTCTCGTCCTCGTTCGTTTGATTAATGATGGGTTAAGAGTCACCGAAGACCCTTAGCTTTTTCACCCCCAACATGATTGCTTCTTTTAAGCTTGTTATACATGCCCTCATACTCGGCTATATTGTTCGTGCACCTGAAGGCTAGCCTTCTCAAGATAGGAATGGGGGCATCATCTGGAGAGTAGAGAATTGCCCCTACTCCACTTCCTTTGGCATACGTCACACCATCAAAGAATAGAGTCCACCCATTTTCCTTTGGCCCCTCTTCTCCCTCGAGGAATAGAATGTCTTCATCAGGGAAGAAGGTCTTTAATGGGTGGTATTTAGGTAGTGAGTTTGTTGCAAGGTGATTGACCAATGCTTGCCCCTTGATCGCTTTCTGGGTGACATAGGTGATGTCAAACTCAGAAAGCAACAACTACCATTTTTCTATTCTACTAGTCAATGCCAATTTCTCAAACAGGTACTTCAATGGACATTAATGAGAGTGCCCTTGTTTGTCAATATATGTGAGTGTTGAGTCTATCAGTCAAGTGAGCCTCAAGTTGAAGACATCAATTCAAGACTCATCAAGATGAAGGCATATGATCATGCCTAAAAGGTAAACTAAGCCTCATCTACCCAAAACAAACCCTGACACGTACATGCTCCTAAAAGAACCTAACTTACCCTTAACTACTTCTAAAAACTTCTGGTAAGATTGAGTTGTTTTTAGCACTATGAGTATTGGAGGAAGTATGAAACATACATTTAAAACAGAAGTCCTGACAATTGCATCGATATGCAATCGAGGACACCTTCGATGGAATCGAACATGGTTCGATTGCATCGAAACCAAACCCATATAGTCCAACAATAAACTGAATAAATGCTGGGAATTATCGATTGCATCAATCCCACTTATATTGAATTGACCTTGGGCTTATTTCCTCTAGAATAAAAAAATACTCTTAAGTGCTCCTCGATGTAATCGAAGCTTCTTCAATAACATCGAGAGTAAGTTATCGATGGCATTGAAGACTGATCGATGGCATCGAAATAATGACCAGTTTGTCTAGTAAGCTTTCCAGGTAAAACCAATATGTTCGATCACATCAAAGACCATTCGATTGCATTGAAATTCAAACTTCAATTGCATCGAAGGACTGATTGATTGCATCGAACAAGAGACAAAATTGTCCAGTAACCACTGTGTATTTTTCAAAAGGAATCTCGATGGCATCGAAACATCCCTTGATGACATTGAAGTGCACGTCAATGACATCGAAGGGAGCTCAATGAGATCGAACAAAATTTTTCCTACACCCAACTGAATATCCTGTGTAGCAGGTTAATGCAATCGGATAAGGTTTGATGACATCAAAATTTAAATTTTAATGGCATCAAATACCCTTCGATGGCGTCAATAATTTTAGATTTATGGCTATTTTTTTTACCATTGGGGATTCAACTTTATAAATACACATGGCTTACCTCTTAGAAAAAGGAGATAGAATTTAAGAGAGTTTGAGAGAGTTGTTGCAAGAGTTAATACCCTCATCCTCATTCCCTCTTTCCCATTAGAATTCATCATTCAATCATTTGCTCAAGCATTTACTCATATCTTCATTTACTTCAATTGAATCATGAACTCTAGCATTCATTGAGTTTTCAATAACACCCTTCATAGGTAAATCATTCTGTTGAAACTCTTAAATGCTTAACTCATGAGAATCTTCTCTATGTATTTAAATCATATCATTTAATAGAAAAGATCAGACCAAACCCTAAACCTCACAAGAACAGAGCATTGATCGAAGCATTAGAAGCAGTTGCAGTTCAAGAGAGTTAAAGACTCTTCATTAACAAGAAGATCATCTTTAGATTGTGCGAGAAAGGGACTCACTCACTTACTTATAAGTATATAGAGTTCATTGAATCTGAAGCCCTTTCTTTGTGTAGGATTGCGATTAAGAGTTTGAGTTAACAAACTTGCCAAGACCTTTGTAGGCCTTCGACTAGAGAATACGTTGTCCTTTTGTAGGATGTGTTGTCCTTGCGTAGGATGTGTTGTCTTTATATAAGACGTGTTGCCTTGCATAGGCATTTGCCTTGTATAGGCATAGGTTGCCTTGTGTAGGCTCCTAGTTGTGTCCTTGTGTAGGACTTGTCACCTTGTGTAGGCATCTAAGGTTACCTTGTGCAGGCTCCTTAGTTAAACTATTGGATAGTGAAATCTGGTAAACTCTAGAAGAGAGTGTGTCAGCCGGGAGTGGAGTAGGCAACTAACCGAACCACTATATATGATTGTGTTTGAGATTTCTCTTTATGCATTGATATAATTGCGCTTATGTTTATCAAATGATTATTATGATGCATGATTAAGTAAATGTCTAAGCATTGATGGGAATCACATCCCACACACTCTCACATACACTATCTTTATAGGCTAGTTTCTTTACATGTAAATCTCGTGTAGCCTTGTATTTGGACCCTCTATTGGCTTGGAAGCCATAGAGTTACTTTACCTTACTGATCTTGATTGAAGTTAGGTATTGTTTGTTGTTATAAGAAAATAATTTTTGAAAAAGTCCTATTCAACCCCTCTAGCACACTTGGATTAATTTCATACTTCTACAATAGCGGTTCTACAGCAATTTCAAGCAAGAGGATTGGGTAAGTGATCATGTATTAGCGTAGATGTTAAGTGGCCCATATGAGGGCGAGGAATGTTTTTTCGATTGGCAAGTACCAAGACTCGTAATCGGTGAATCAACGACTGAGATAATAGGTCACATATTCTTTTCTTCATGTGTCGTCATGTTGGCCTAGGACATACCCGATGACGTCCGCAACTACTGAGATGTAGAGTAGCAATGGTCGTCATGGTACTGGCGAGATTAATACTGGCAGATTCAGTAAGTTTTCATTGATTTTGTCAAATGCTTTTTTACAATCCTCATTCCACTCCTTTGATACATTTTTACGAGATACATTTTTACGAAGCAGCTTGAATATGGGCATGAGTTGGGCGATGAAGAGGCTAATGTACTGGATTCTGCTAAAGAAGCCTAATATTTCTTTTTCAATCTTTGGGGTCAACATTTTGATGATTGCTTTCGCTCTCGACTCATCAACTCAAATGTCATCTTTACTGATAATGAAGTCAAGCAACTTACCCCTAGTTACCCCGAAGACACACTTCTGTGAGTTAAGTCAGTGCTTGAATTTTTCCAAATGATCGAATAGCCTTTTCAAGATCTTTGAAATGCCCCTCGATGATTTGAGACTTGATGATCATGTCATCCACTTAGACTTCGAGCTTGTTGTTTATCATGTCATGGAATAATGTCATCATAGCTCACTGATACATTGCTCCAATATTTTTCAACCCAAATGGCATGATTCGGTAGCAGAAGGTTCCCCATGGCGTAATAAATGATGTCTTTTCACGATCCTCCACGGCCATCTTGATTTGGTTGTATCTAGAGAATCCATCCATAAAAGAGAAGTTTTGTGCCCTGTCGTGTTATTAACCAGAGTATCGATATGGGGGAGAGGGAAGCCATCCTTCGGACTAGCCTTTTTAAGGTCCTGAATGTCGATGTACATCTAGACCTTACCATCTTTCTTAGGGACATGGACGATGTTGGCAAGCCATTCTGGATACTTGGACACTACTAGGAAACCTGTGTTGTACCGTTTGATGACTTTCTCTCATATTTTAAAGATCCATTCTAGCTGTAATCTTCTCAATTTTTACTTGACCGACTTGACTTCAAGCTTCATGGGTAAATGATGTACAACCAAGTCTTCGTCGAGCCCCAACATGTTTTCATAGAAGAAGGAAAAATTTAACAACCGTGGTTTCAAGAACTCGATCATTATCTACCTATCATCAGGGGATAGGTTCTTTCCAATGCATACTTCCCAAGGATTCTCAGGACTTAAAAGATTGACCATCTCAAAGCCAAATGTGCGACGTTGGCTTTGGACTTAAACTTTTCGAGGAGATCATTGAGTTCAGAAGTCAGATCATCATTTCCCTCATCCTTGACCTCTTCCACACCCATGAGTTCAAAGTATAGTTCCGTGTCGAAATCATAGACATCAACTTAGAACCCATGTAGCTCATCAAACAAGTCTTACACCTCATTGTTTAGATTTTGACTAGGTTTTTGAGAGTTTTCTGATTTTAAGGCTTTTTTAAAATTTTCAGACATTTTTGGATTTTTAGAGTGTTTTTTCTGCTTTTGTTTTTGTGAGTTTTCTTTTTTATTTTTTATTTTTTTGAATTTGTCGGTCCCCGAGCAAGATGACATTTCAAACTAGGGGCTGCCTCAATTCGGCTTGGGGTGCCATTAACTATTTACATGGACATATTTTTTTTCAGGCCGACATTGTTAGGTGTTTGGCCAACTAATTCAATCATTATTGGAATTGTGAATCACTTGGTGCCTTGGGCTCCCTCCCCTCGGAAGTCAAAGCCTGAGAAAGAAGTGGGTGGATATTACCCATCATTCCCAATCATCATGATGAAGCGGAGCTGGGTTCAGACTCAGTATTAGATGGGGCAAAATCTTCTTCCTTCCTGAGGTCAGGACATTCCTCAGGTTGTTGCGATTCTGAGGGGACCATGATGGAGGTCCAATCAAGATGGGGCAACTCTTGCCCCTTGCCCACATATTCTTCGGGCAACTATGTGAGGGTGAGATTGTGATTGCGGTTCGACGGGATGGGATCCAGATCTTTGTCTAGGTGGATGAATCTGACACTAGTGAATTTGACTGGTGAGAGGGAGAGAGGGCAGTCCATATACTAGCCTTGCCATCTTCTTTTTGGAAATGGCTCCTCTACCTAGCTCGTCTTTCGGGACTTATATCATAGTTTAGGATTTGCCACTCGATGAGAATAAAAACATAATCTAGTTTGAGGGGATAAACAACAGGCACATGGTCCACTGGCTCAAATTGGAAACTCTGGCATGCGTTACCCCTGTTTGGGCCCCAAGTATCAATGACTGGGATGTTGGGCTTTCCCAAAAGGGTTACTTCTATGGAAAATAGTTGTTCAAGGTCAATTAAATGCATATCACTTTATCTCCAAGGATATATTTGACTCTTTGGTGAAGAGTCGAAGGTATGGCCCCAACCTTGTATAGCTAGGGGAGGGTGAGGAGGAGATTGAACAACGAAGGGATGTCCAAGACTTGAAACGTGATTGTAGATGTATCTGGACTGATTTACAGTTTAATGTCAATCTCCCCTTGTAGGAATTGTCAAATGCTCTGACATTCATGTTGCTCAGCCTAAAACATCAATGGTTCCAATCATAAATACGTGGCAGTTTGAAGTGGGCATACATTCAAGTGTGAACCATTATCAATAAGTACGAGTTTGATATTATAATCATTATGACAAAAGATGATATTTAATTAATGCACATAGTCACGGCCTTCTTGTTGCAACTTGTCGTTGGACAAGTGTGATGGCGTGTGGTGCGCAAGGAGTTGCTCGATCATGTATGTGGCCATTTTGAGCGGCGCTTCTTTAGAGATATGTGCATCATTTACAGTCTGACGAACATTTCTCGATGGGTTTGTGACTGGTAGAGTAGCTCCCAAACTGAGATTTAGGTAGGAACAATTTTAAGCTGGGCCGCTACATCATATGCGGCTTTGACCTTGGAAGTTGATCCTGCGAAACGTCCTTTGGGATCTTCTCTGGGCATGTCTCTCTAGAAGCATCGCCCATTTAGATTCATGTTACTCACTTCAGAGCACTCTAGATAGTGCCATGAGACTGCCTTGTTATCAAAGACTAGTACCGCTCTTCCCTGAAAAACCAAGGGAGGTTGTGATGGTGGAGGTGGTGGTTAGTAGGAGATTGGGGCTAGGTGACTTGGCCGAGGCATCAGGCTTGCCCCCAAGAGAACAAGAGGCTATACGGGCTGATTTTCTTGAATTGGGACCGTCTGGGCCAATTTGGCCCATTCATGTGGCATGCAAACTGGGGAGGGATAGCCTCCTTGCAAGGTGACTGGAGGATGGCTGGCAACGGGTGGTGGTTCCACGGCTCTCCCCAGGAGAACCAATGGCTGCTGAGTCGAAGACTGGCTGTGACTGGTGACTTGATTGGTCGTAGGGGTGTGCCCTTATAGAACTAGTGGTTGGTCCCACAATTCTGAAGTATGCTGTTATTGCTTCCGGCGACGATCTGCGGAGGAGAGAGTGGTGCCTCTTTCAATATGAGAGGGGGGAACTCTTGATCGTAACTTAGGACTGAGTTTACCAAAAAGACATGGGGTAGATAATCTCCCTAAATGGCGTTGACAGTGGGAGTTCCTGATGTGCTGGGATTCGCCTGATGTTATGGTAAAGGATTCTAAAGTATGCTGTTATTTCTTGCGGTGGCAGGGTTAAGGGTTGAAATCATGATTTTCTTCTGATCGATCAGATTCTGGATTGCATGCTTTAAGAGAAACATCATTTCGTGATGTGACTTCTTCCTTGGTGGAATGCACAATATTCACTTTCATTATAGTTTGGAGGCAATGGATTTAGAGAAAGCTTAGGCTATAGAAGAGCTAGAAGCTACCTCTAAATTAAGGTGGCCTAAATTTTAATGTATGATTGGACCAGTGGAGTGAACTACCTAGGTGCTTGAGTTGTACCTCTCTACCAATTTTATTTTGGATATCGTGGATTCCACCTGGGTTGTTGTTGTTGCAGTTGTTGCCTTTGTTGGGGGGCAATTGGTGCCCCTTGCGCTGAAGTGACGAGAGTGTTGGTTTCCATTAAATGAGAAGTAGTTGTATCTTTGTTTTTTGGTTTCGCACTTGCCTACCTTCTCTTCAGCCTTTCCTTTTTGTACAGGAGCATATTAGTAAGGCCATTATTCTTACTTCCACTTTTGTCCGAGCTCCATTGACTTATTCTTTTTGTCCTGGCACGGGGTGGATCTTAGAAAATGAAATTACGCATGGTGGGCCCACGGGCTATGCGTGCGGAAGCTTGGCGAAGCTAAGGAATGAAGGCTATGTCCTAGAGAGGGGAGGTGGGGGGTGAATAGGACCAATTAAAAATTATGTCAATTAAAAGCTCAAGTGCTTACTTCAAAATTAACTAATATGCAAATTTAAACTAAGTAAGACAATTTAACGCTAAGGCTTCCAAGCCAAATTGGGTCCAATCACATAAACTACAAAGCATGAATCAATACGCAACTAGTCTACAATCGATAGTGTGCATGGGTGTAGGATGCACTCACTATTCCAATCCTAGCATTCATCTAATCATGCATACATATAATTTAACTAAACAATTACATAAGCATAATTAGAAATATGAACAATTGACAATCCCAAACACAAACATGTATAGTGGTTCAATTTCCCTACTCCACTCCTGGCGAACGCACTCTCCTTGAGTATAGTGATATTCACTATTAGAGATTTTCAACCAGTTCACCTCTAACCTTTACAGCCCTACACTAGGACCTAGGTCCTACACAAGAACCTAACGTACATTCCCGCCAGAGGCTCCCTCTGAGACTTGGTTTTCTATCGACTAACTAACAACCCCGGTCCTAGTTCAAGGATTTGTGTTTACTCCCACTGGAGGCTCCCACGAAGACTAACATGTACGCATCCGCGTCTGGTGAATTCAGCCGAACTTGATTTACGCCCTATACAAGAGCCAAAGTCCTACAAAAGAACCTAGATTTAGGCCCTACATAAGAGTCAAAGTCTTACACAAGATCCTAGTTGAGTTTGGCAATTCAAAATCTTACACTCAATCATACACAAGGAATGAGTGTATATGAACTCTTACACATAATACTTACTTATCGGATTGAGCCCCTTTTACAACGCCTTCTTGGGTTGCTTGATCAATGCTCTTCCATGCTTCAATCATCTCCCCTTTCCTCCTTCGATCATGATGTCGATGCTTTGCCAAAGCTTCAACTCCAAGATCAAACACCTTGCATGTAGTTCTCCTTTGAGGTGACCAAGGTGATGAGAGGTGGGTAGAATCTCCTACAACTAATGAGAAGTTGTAAAGCTTAGGGGATTCTACTTGATGTACACTCTAAAGGTTGATAGACACACGAGTTTGGTAAGAGAAATGGTGTCTAAACTTTAGAGAGGACTTAAGATCATAATCTTCTTGTAGAGGAGCTTGGAATGTTCATTAGAGTAAAGAATCACTAAAAAGAGAGCATGAATTTCATTGGGATAGATCTTAGGATATTTAATAGAACTTGGGATGCACTAGAGTATCTAAAATGCTAAAATCCATCATTTTCACAAAGATCTAGTTACTGGATTTATAAGAAAAAGGCTCTAACGGATCTATAATGGCTAGTCTTCGGTCGCACCAAGTGGAGATTTGGTTGCACCGAATTTGAAGTTTAATTGAACCAAATTCGACAGAAAGATGCTGGACAATTTTGGGCATTTCGATCGCACCGGGGGTGGTCTTCGGTCGCACCAAAATTAGTCTTTGGTGAGATCGAAGGTGGCATTCAGTTGCATTTGAATTACCCAGAATTTTACCTCAACTCGTTGTCCTATTTTAACCATTTTCGGTAGGATCGAAGGTGGGTTCGATGAGAATGAAGGTTACTAAAATTGTGTAGTTTTCTCAGCAACTCGAGACTTTTAAAGCCAATTTAAGGGTGGTCAATTTGGGCTCCTATGGCTTAAGGGATGATCAATAAAGGATTTTCCTATTAGGTTTAAGATCATCTAGAGGTTTAGATTATTTTGGGTCAAGAGTTAGATTACCAAGGCACCATGTTTACCTATTCTTCGCTCCTTTAGGGTCACCAAGGCACTTACGTCTTCAGTCTTCGACTTACAAGGGCTCAACCAACTATATGACACAAGGACTCATGTGATTGACAAATAGGGTGCATAAATCAATGCACTAACATACATCTCACGGTTAAGAAGAGAATCATTTAATAAATAAACAACCAATGATTGACCTTAATCAGAAACTCAACCAACTTAGAGTTCAACATATTAACATATGCGGATAAGGACTCATCATTTCTTTGCCTAAGGGTGAATAAACCTGCCCTTTGAGGTGTTGCATTCAGATTGTACGCAAAGCAATCTATGAATACTTGGGCGAGGTCTTTCCAAATCTTAATCTCGTGGTACTAGATCGATGTGTACCATTCAAGTGCGTCACCTCTCAAGGACTTTTGAAATAGCGGATTAAGGCTCAATCATCCCCTGTCACAACATCGAGTTCACCGCAAAAAGCTTTTAAATGAATGATGGAACATCCAATGCCATCGTATCTTTAAAACTTGGGTACTTCGAAATTTGTTGGTACCCTTGCATCTGGGAAGGGGCAAATGTCCCTGAATTTAATGAAAGGGAGTTCCACCCCATTTTCTTCTGGAGATCATTTCTCAAGGCCTTAAGTTGGTCCTCGAAATGCTCTCGAAGTCAATCGATTTCAGACGGTTGCTGAGGAAGATGTCATGCCCCTTGCGGAACTTGTTTGACTTCTTCCTTGTAGTGATTGATCTCTTCAGCATTCCTGTGATCCCTGACAAGGGAATTTGGTTGAAAAGGAAAAGTCAAATGAGGGGGTTGGAGTGAAATCCCTAAAATGGGATGGTGTTGACTATCAAGATGTACATGGGTAAAAGGTAGAGGCTGAACTTGACTGAAAGGCAAATGTTGTAATTGACCAAAAGGTAAATGTTGTGGTTGTTCCCACTAGAATTGAAAAGCGCTCCCATTAGGGGGAGGCTGCTGGAGTTAGCTAGATTGAGATTGGTTGGAGTGTGCCTGTTGAGGCACTGGCTAGCTCCCATTAGGGGGAGGAAAATGGACATGTAGTTGGCTCCCTGCCAAGACCTGTTGTTGGCTCCCGTTAGGGGAAGGATGTGCTGGAATTTAAGATGATGTGACTGGAGAGGTATTGAAAGTGAACCCAATTCCCATCAGGGGGAATGAGTTAAGACTGGTTAATGGTTGGGTTATAAAGACCCATGTGAGTGCTTATCTGTTGCATGCTATGAATGGATTGTGTGGCTCTTTCCTGAAGCAAGTGGGTCACTAGATCCTCCAACCTATGCATGTTGCGAGCGAGGTCGACTACTAAAAGATTGCCCGTAGGTTGAGGATCTCGCTGTTTGGGCGGATCAAGGATCGGTTCTAGAATATCCACTTGGACTAACATGGTTGTTTGTGCATGAGTTCGGATGATGCTTTGGTATGTGCTCGGTGACTTGGTGGGGCGGCAAACCCGCAACTAATTCTTCGGCATAATGGTTATAGACTGACCCACCATCTGCTGATTTGGTTCATTGTGCAGTCTTTTTTTGTATTCCTTTTTTTGATTTTTTTTTTAAATCTTTTGTTTTATAAAAAGTGAGCCTATAAAATTTAAATGTTAGGAAAATTCAAGAGGACCAGCGCACACTGGAATATATAAAAAAAAAATGTAAAAGGACCAGTACGAACAAGATTGTAGGAAAGTAAATGGACCAGTGACAACTGGAATGCTGGATGCTTGCAAGAAAGTAAAGGGGACTAGTTTGCACTGGAATATAGGATGCAAGTAGGAAAGTAAAATATACCAGTGTAAACTGGAAAGTTAGCTGGTTAGTAGATTAGTAAGTTAGCATAGGACCAATAAAGACTGGAATGGTGGAAGTTAAGGAATCCCCTAAAAAATCGTAAAGTCTCATGTTTCGAGTCGAGCCTTGGCTAGTGGCTAGCAATCCTCAATAGAGTCAACATTTTGTGAACACGCTCCCTCGCGCGAATGTGGGGGATTGACCCTCACTCATTTCTTTCTTTCTGTCTATCAGCTCTTGGCTTTGATTTGATTGAAATGTGAGGTTGACTCAGAGGTAAAAATGCGTTTGACTTCAAGTCGCCACTAGCCAAAAGAAGCTTGGAATCTACGAATGGTTAAAAACTGTAAAATTACTTAACGGTCGGGGAATTGTAAGATTCCCCAACTCAAGTGACTCATGTTGTTGGTTTATGGCCGTTGATTCTGGATAAGGGCCTCGGTTGTGGAAAAGAAAGGGTTTAAGCACCATTTTTCACTCGTGCGACACACGGTTTCTACTTTACGGGGTCGTATGGTTTTTTTGGGGATTCAAGAAAACTTCCAAATATAACAAAGTTAAGTCATACTATGCTATGCCATAGGGATAGGGTAGACAAAAAGAACAAAGTGATAACAAAGTAAAGAAAGCCCACAAAGTTAAGCCATACTTCGCGGACTTTTTAGGGTCCGAATAGGCGAAATATAAAAGAAATGAAAACATAATAAAAGTATGAGTGGGTGTGGACATTACAAGTATGTAGAGAATGTGCAGAGTGGAATACGGCTTGATTATAAGATGTGAGAAGGATAATGGAAAATCATACACCATTTTTAGTGTGTGTGTGTGTGTGTGTGGATGGTTGGATGTCTTGAATTCTGACCATACTCGTTGACTTCGGTGACAACTTTGGATTTGACGTTGACAGACAGGGAAACGTGGAGAGAGGAATATTTCAGAGAGGATAGAGGGTTAGGCACGTGCTATTTTTGAAGTAATGAAAGTCAATTGTCGTTTGAGTAGATTTAGATAGAGCCTATTCTTTTCGACCAAACCCTCTGAAGACACTCTTCTTCTCTCCTCGGTATTGCTCTCTCTGCTTGATGCTCGCCGTCCATATCTCTCTCTCTCTCTCTCTCTCTCTCTCTCTATTTGGACTATCTGAACCTTGTTTGGACTCACTGAATCCCCTCCCTCTCCTAGCAACAAGTTGTCTTATATAGGTAAACGGGCTGCGCCACGTACCCTGACAGTGTGGATCAGGCTATGCTGAGCCGGGACCAACCACAAAAGCACAAGGATCGGGCGCATGCTTCATAGGCTCGGGCGGCCATGCGCAGATACAGTGTTGCAAGGATCGTATATGCACAAATACGGTTTGGGAAATCCCTTTCTAGGATTACGGATTTCACAACACATTTTTTGAGTTTATAATTTTTATTTTTATTTTTAATAGTGCTCCATGAGTGGTCTTGTGTTTGTATGCTCTCGTCACCCACCACCTGTGCACCCAAGTCGTGGCTGATCCACACCGATGGTTGTTTCAGGGTGCGATTTTAGCGATACATGTGTCTTGATCAGGGTCCAATTGAAGTCAATGGGCAGGATCTAATCCCATCCAAAGTGGGGTGTCTATAATACCCATCCACGATTCCCGTGGGCCACACTCATGGAAATGGTTTGGAGAGCAAGTGTTGCCTTGTACACTGTTTTCAATCATTTGGTCTACCTAAATCATGTATGGAGTTAATTTTTGGGCCCTCAAAATAACGTGACTTGACCTAGTGGTTGGAGTGGATTTTACATAAACATCATGGTGGGTCCTACCCAAGCCACCCACCCATTTGCTCTCACCAGGCATGGAGTGGTAATTATGTTGATTAATGGGATAGTTTTTTGAAAGCCTTTTCAAAAAAGTTTTGAAATATAAATTTTATAATATCTAAGTGGTTATTTGTAAAATTCTCTTTTAAGTGAGGATTGCATGTTTCAACTGTCATGCCCCAAACTCAAAAACCGGGCTCACAAAATTTTCGATCGCTGAATCCGGTGCCGACAACCTCTGTAGCACCCTATTCTCAACTTCCGGTACCCAACTTGTAACGCCCGAAAATTCAGGGGTTGAGCATAACTCAGCTCCCGAGTTCCAAAACATCACTTATGCAACATATTTAATGATGAATGTATGTTGACTGTATTAGTGCATAAAACATGGAATAGATTAAGCCAAAACACAGATATGATTTAGGGATAAGTGAATAAAGCAAGCGGAAGACTTATAGTAAAATGTGTACAAGTGTAAATCCCTGAATTACATATACAACCAGATCGTGTAAAAGTGTTATTTAACAAAATTATAAGTATCAAATTACATCATTTCAGTCCCCAGAAATATCCCAGAAATCCCACGCATCAGACCGAGGCTCGCTAGAACCCGTCTGAAAACTGCATATAGGAGAAGGCAGCCTCGTCATCATCCAGCTCCAGCTCAGTCTCAGAAGTCGCATCCACATCTGCAACATCAGAGCCTAAGACAGTCTGGTGGGTGTGTAACACCGCCCCAGAAACGTGGGAGTGAGTGATCAACTCAGTGGAACAATAAGGCACTGGTTAACATGTTATCAGTTCAATCAAACAGTAATGATAAAGCAGGATAAGTAATTAAATCCTAAGTACTCTTGTTAATGCAAGTATGAATGCAATATGATGCGTGCCCTCACGCGTACACCCTCAGCGTCTTCATCTTACGTTACGCATGACATCGCCTCAAAGTGCGCCACATCTACAAAGCACATGCAAATGCGGTGCATGGATATGATTACCAAGTTGTTATTAGTCCATTTCACACAACAGGATTGGGAAACTAAGATACCTTCCTCATATCACTATCCAAACGATGATCCATACTAGGGTCGTCAATCCTAGATATCTCATACGATCATATAGTTGAGGTCGTAGCAAAGGGCTCATCACCAATCAATGCACGCCTTTCATACCCTTACTACCACAGATCGGCTCGTCACCTCCTTGCGGTATCCGGTATGCTCGAGGTCACTACAAAGGGCTCGTCACCAATCAATGTAGGCCGACAAAGACGAATATAGTGTCCCATACCACCATAATCGGCTCACGAGTTAAGTTGCTCACTTTGGTCACTACGGGAGGCTCGTCACCCGAGCGTAGGCCGACGGCTCGACCACGGTGTCCCATACCACCATGTCCGGCTCATGAGTCTTAGCGGATCGTGTACCATGGTTATTAGGATTTCATTGGTAAGTTCGGTACCCTAGATTCAAGCAGTAGCGTCCATACATGGTTAACATACATCGGACAATCGGGTTATTTGACGAACTCGACTAGCACGAGCGCACGTTGAATTGAGCGACATAGAGTGCGCAAACACTCCGCGTGGCCAAACCACTGCCGCCAACTCTAATACGGCTCGGGTTCGTCTAATACGTCCTACGTGGCGAAAGCAATCTCAACCACGAATATAGGGTCAATTACCGATCTCCTGGACTAAGGCATAGTCCCAAATATCCTACACTACTACAGATATTCATATGGAATGTAAAACAGTAATGGGATCAACAACTCAAATCATGGTACATGCACATCTGAAGAATATCAACTTAACATAAATGTAAGCATAGGAGATGCTTGAATTTAAATAACTTGAAAGGTAACTGCATAAAGGAAAACATGCGCATCAATGGGAGTATTGAGAATCACTTCTCAACGCCCACAATTAGTGTAATCAGTTACACTTAGGTCATTCATGCATTTCTACAAACACTTAGCATACAAGGAACAACATACATGACGTATGTTGGAATACATGCACTTAGACAATTCCCTTTACCAAGGAGTTGTCATACATGCATCTAGCATACATACATGACCAATAATCATGGCAAGCACAAGTGCGTATTTTATACGTATACGGTACTTTATAAATACACTTAGAATACACAAATCTCAATATAGCACATGCATATCGGAAAGCAATGTAAACATAACATTTGACATGTGAAATCTCATCCATAACAAGAATAAATCACTAAGCTGGGATTGAAAGCCTTGAAAACCATAACCTATACACTTAAAGTCCGCACCTTAAGCGAAGAAAGAACCGCCGAACTGATTTAGACGAGTTGTCTTCGTCAACGGCGCTAGAATACCCTAAAATAAGGATAGAAATGAGATACAACAACACCAAGTCTAATCTAAGCTCTAACACAGGTTAGGGTTAGGTTAACTTACCCCAAAAGAACTCAGAATCGTCAGAGGAACGATTCAAAGTAAAGGTTCAAAGGTGAAGAAGAACAAGGAAGAATCAAGATGATTCACCAACCAATCTCTCTCACTAACTCTCTCTTTTCCACTCTCTTTCCAAGCTAGGGTTAGAGAAAATTCGTATGGAAATGAGAGCTAGGGTTTAAGGACTATATATAGGCCTTATAATGATGAAAATAACCCCAGGTCAAGGTATACTTAGGTTATAACCAAAGCACGCCTTTCTCGATCCAACGAAGCACTTCGGTGGGCCTATAACCATGAAAGGTCGGACTTAAGCTCATTGACCATGGATCTAGGTCAGCCGAGTTTTCATACCGACCGGCTCTTGAGATCGCCATGGCGGACCACACTCAATTCAACTGGTCACGGAAACTCGATCAGTCCATAAGCACTAGGATATGCCTGGGCCAACCATCCCGATCAGAGGGTGCAACGGTGAGAATGCTTAAAATCGTCGCGCAAGCACCATCAAATTTCAATAAAAGCTTATTAAATTCCAACCGTTCTCACACACTTCACTACGAGCTCAACAAAATCGACCCAGAACATCAGATCGACTTAATTTTCGAGGTGAAGATCAAGCCCAACTCGGTGACCGCAATAGCCTAAGATCATCGCCATCGGACTTTCGACGCGCAGGTCCGATCCAGATCTTCCAAAAATTCCCCAGAACAACTGGATTTAGCGATGGATCCCAGATTTCAGAATAACGTAGCGCTCACTAATCTACACGTTTAGAGCCATGCAGATACAATTTAAAGTGATTGATGCGAATTTCACAAGCAATCGAGTAAAGCACTAATTACCCCAAAACAACTACTTAAGGAAAGATAAGCACAAAAATTCCAAGGTCGTTACAATAATTGACATATCTTTAATAAGGATTTTTTTCTAATATACATTTATCTCGTAAGAAGCATAACCATAAGTTTACCTAAATCACAAAGGCAATATCATCATCACATATCCACTAATATAAATAGTTGAATACAATCTTTGAAAGGGAAAATACATATATTAAAAAGCAAAGCTCCGAAGATAGTTGCACCTTTTGCGACCTAATGCCACCGCACGCATCTATCGTGCATGAGCATATAAAGCTTAGAGGGTGGTGCAAGTGTGTATGCAAGATAAGTGCCAAGTATGCAATATCAAAGCAATGCGGAAATATGCCTGGTAAATCCATAAATGTCATCGACCTTATCCAGGCTATGCAATGCAAAAACATAATAAGTCAATATCATACACTAAGGAAGCAATGTAATATGCAATTCTTGATGAGTTTATGAATACCGTCAACCTCATTTAAGCCATATAAAATATAGCAACCCACAATGCTATATGCCACGGATGTAATGCAATATGTGATGAGAATGAAATGACCATGCGGGAGTGTGAAGTCGAGATGATAGTACGTAGTATCGCAGGCTATGGGGTCCATCACAAGGGACTTCTATCCAAACTAGTCCCATACCTAAATTTGAATAGTCGGACTCAATGTGGTAAACTTGATCTTAGGTTGGTCGTGCGCCCCAACCGAAATCCCGGCCATTGCGAAGATATACATAACAATTAGTTACACACCACTGGTCGGAGTTGATAGTGAATGAATGAATGATTGAGTATGCAACTCCTGTTTAATAAGTCCACATATCTATCGTACATCTTTGGGATCATCACCGGGTCTATTACACTCTATACCATCTTGCCGCCCCTATCCAGACGCACAACTGGGTAAGCGGAAGAGACCTCACTATCGCTTGCCAATATCGGGCCCGACTCATTGATAGCAGACCCATTCCTCAAGTTGGTTATACTCAACCTAGATATTGCTCCCTCACTTAGGCGAATAAGGTCACACCCTCTCCCAACCGACCACAACACGGTGGGAGGCGTGACCTACTAGTATACGACCCTTATGCATTCATATATATCCACTCGGTTTAGATGTTAGGGCGTCCCCGGCCACGGAGGTTTAGGGATTTTCACACGGGGACATCTATGGCATCCGTATGCTAAACCAAACATTTCGGTGTCCCATCTAGCCATCCACGAAATGCCTGGAGGCCACGGCCCCGATGTCGCTAGGGCGTATGGTGGTCATATCACAAAATGCGAGATGCATGAGTCATATGATCCATTCATGCTCAAACCTGCAAGTACCGTGCGCTCATATGGGCAACTCCGTCTCTCGGGAAGCCCCATTAACAACTGCCCTATGGCATATGCAATGGTCAATCACATCTCATAAAAAACATGCAGATGATGCGTATAGGCATGTATCATGATGCTATGCTATCACATACTCATAATCGGTATCGATAATCGGCCTCGATAATCGGCCTCAACACTCTGCCTATCGGGAGTCCCATAAACAACCCGCCCTATGGCAAATGCAATGGTCAACCACATCTCACAACAAACATGTAGATAATGCCTATGGGCATGTATCATGATGCTATGCTGTCATATACTCATAATCGGTATCGATAATCAGCATCGATAATCGACATTGATAATTGGCACCGATAATCAGCATTGATAATCGGCACTGATAATCAGCATCGATAATCGGCCTTGATAATCGGCATCGATAAGAATGGGCCTAATAAGGCCTAAGGGAAGGTCACAATGTGGACATTTAACCATCATCGCCCATCAATGTGGACATTCAACTAACATTATTCCCAAGGAGGAGCCCAAATAGAGCCGAACATATGGTGGGCCCATGGCCTCATATAAGGGCCTCATACACAACATAATGGACCTCACACAAAGGGCCTAATACACATCACGATGGGCCACAAACACATCACATTGGGCCTCATCACATGGGCCTTATATACATCAAGTGGGCCGCATCGCATGGGCCTCATATAAATCATAATGGGGCCGCATCACATGGGCCTTACACATCGCAATGAGTTGCATCTCATGGGCCTAATACACATTATAATGAGCCACATCATATGGGCCTGATATACATCACAATGGGCCTCTTCTCATGGGCCTCTCATACAGCACAATGGACGTCATATACATCATCATGGGTTACATCACGTGAGCTTCATATACAACACATTGGGCCTCACTCATGGGCCATATATAAATCACAATGGCTCGCATCACATGGGCTTCATATACAACACATCGGGCCTCATCCTATGGGCCTCATATACAAAATATCGAGCCTCACTCATGGGCCACATATACATCATAATGGGCCTCACCAAATGGACCACGAATACACCATAATGGGCCTTGCCAAATGGGCCATAAATACATCACTTTGGGCCTCATCAATGAGCCACAATTACATCACTACAGGCCGCACAAATGGACGGCATAGATATACAGTACATACATCATGGCGGGCCACACAAACGGACGACATAGATATACAACACATACATCATGCAGGGCCCACCATCCAGCTTGATCAAACACATACATTAAAGGTGGGCCCCACCAGCAATGGACGGTGTGGTTAAGGCTAATACATTATGGTCGGCCCCACATACAGATAGACGTCGTGTATAGAACACATCACGGTTGGCGTCCCACTGTCCCAATCCAGTGGACGGTGTGGATATAAAATAAATACATCAAAGTGGGCCCACGTCCAAATAGATGGATGGCTTGAGAAACGCATACATCATGGTGCCCGTTAGAGGTGGACGGTGTGGATACATACATCATCAAGGTAGGGTCCACGTGGAGATGTGAATGGCGTGGATGGAACACATACATTATGCGGGTCCCACTGGACAACGCGTGCCACCAAGGTAGGCCCCACCGTCCACATATCTCGGTGGAGTCCCACCGTCTAAGGTCCTGGATGGTGTGGATGCTACACACGTGCCACGGCACCGTCCAAATGGACGAATCTGGATATAACACTTACATCGTGATAGGACCCGCGGTCCACACAGGTGGATGGTGTGGATTAAACCCATACATCACGGTGGCCCCTCATGACATGTCTAGCAATGGATGGTGTATATAAAACATATACATCATAGTCAGCCCACACCCCTACCATCTGGATGGTGTGGACCATCATATACATCACGGTGAGATCCATCCAAATGGACGAATAGGATGAAACACATACATGATGGTGGATCCCACCATCCTTGCTGGACGGTGTGGATTGCCACACGTGTGAAGCCCCATGTGGATGGACGGTGTGTATATGATCCATACATCAGGTGGGTCCCATCCGCCAGGACTGACGGTGTGGATGCACACCTCATCAAGGTGGGTCTCAGTACACCAGCCAATCCAATTTCTCATAGAGGTGGGTCACACGTGGGGCCCACGGATATATATATATATAATATAATATATATACATATATATTTATTTATATATACATTATTCATTTTTAAGCAGCGTCAGCGTCCGGTAGTGGGCGGCACAGGTGGCTAGTCCATGGATGGGCGGGTTGGATGCGTCATGCATCAAGGTGGGGGTCCACATCACCGTGGCCCACCGATGAATCAAATTGATATTTGTGTTTCCCCATCATCCGGACCTTCCAACGGGGACAACAAGGTGGTCCATTCGGTGGACGGTTTGGATAAAAATGCATGTATCGTGGTGGGTGCAAAAATAGGGGAGAGAGAGAGAGAGAGAGAGAGAGAGAGAGAGAGAGAGAGAAACATGAGAAGGGCAGGGACCCTGCCACTATGGGCCTTCCCTATATAATGCATACATCAAGATGGGTCCCACCATATGTAGGCCCTCAACTCACAATAAAAACAATGGTGGAAGTCATGAAATCACCCACATGTTGCTCCTCTTCTTTAGCTCCTTGGACTCCCTAACTCCAAAGCTTCAAGGGATGAATTTCAATGGTTGAAATGATCTTTGGAGGGTGGGATTGGGTGGTACTAAGGTGGGCCACACCTAGCTCTTTCATGGAGCTTGGATGGTCTCTCATGGTTGCTTGGGAGGAAATGAGAGAGAGATGAGAGAGAGAGGTTGTAAGAGAAAGAGGGATGGGTGAGTGATGGGTGTACTTGAAAATGGATGGGTGGAGAGAGAGAGAGTGAGAGTTGACTTTAGGAGTTGCTTGTACTTAGGGATGTAATATGTACTTGACATGATTGATGTGATTGATGGGACATGTTCTCTTGGGTTTGTAAATGCGCGACATTTTTCTCGAATTGAACGCAGGCTCACATTTTCCGGCCTGGGTATTGTATCAGCGTGCAAGACGCAACGTCAGAACCGTGGAGATGGCGCGGTTGCAAGGATACAAGTCTTGGGTTGAGCCGACTCTGGAATACGGGATACGACTCAGGGCTGTGGCAAATGTCGATTACAGGTCGTGAGTTGCAGGAATTTGACCGGGAGGACCTTGGAAGCCTACGGAGCGGTACGGTCTAGGACACGGGCCTTACGCAAGCCCATTCTAAAGCCTAATTTAGAGGAAATAGGAGACAACAAGGCAGCTTCGGAGGACCAGACATGTCCATGTGTATAGAAGGAACCTCTCTCCGAAGCTAAAGCAAAAAGAGAAGGATGAGTGGCACCCAAGGTGCCACCCATCATATGGCACTGGCTGTATTTCTATTAGTTGCTCACTTATGTACTATTGTCCTCCCTACCTATTTCCTGTATGTGCAAAATCTGAAAGTTACTTTGATGCCCCTCCATTGAGCTAAAATTACAACCTTGGGCGGTTAATTTCCAGTGTTTTCTGTGTTATGGTCCATTTGAGCTTTGGATCCGCACCGTTTTTAGGCTCATGCGAGCTGGAAAAACGGATGGATGGTGGGCCCTCTAGAGCTTGGGCAACTTTGTGTCACAGGTAAGAGGTACAACTTGCGATCCCCTTTTTAGAGTCCATCCGTTTTTAGACTGGTGCACAAAGACTACTTGCGCACTCCTGTGTTGAGACGTGGATTAATACAGGTTGTTAGTGTGCGGGGAAGCTAGGTTGGTCCCTTTGTAATGTTTGTGAGAAATCCAACTCGTCCATCCGTTTCTCCAGCTTATTTTAGTAGAGGAGACAAAAAATGAGGCTGATTGAAAAACTTCGGTGGGCCCTACAGGAGGAAATAGTAGGGATTAAACTACCGGCATTGAAACATTTATATGGCCATAGAAGTCTTCTATATGATACATTTTTTATATTCTCAGTTCATCCCCATGCTAATGACCTTATAAACCGTTTGGATGACATATACACTTCAATGTGGACGCCAGGAAGGTTTCAACGGTGGGCATTTCTTTCACCACTTTTTCCTGTCGCGCGTCCTGATATGAGGTCTGAAAACGGATGGATGGAGTGTCTTTCCCATAAACATTGCAATGGGCCCCATGTAAAATCCTTGGGCAGGAACTTCCGCGCCCCTCCAAACTCACCAAAACACCGAAGCAGATTGGCTAGTGTACCACACACCACCAATGTGGTTGGTGTATTGATGTAACCAAGTTCTATGGGTCCTATCATGAGTTATGAGTTATATCCAAACCGTCCATCCACTTTGTGAACTCGCCACAAGAATTTAGCCCAAAAATAAAACAGATCAAAAAATCAAGTGGACCACACTATAAAATGCAGTGGAGGATTGAACTCCCGCCATTAAAACCCTTTTGGGGCTCATAAAAATTTCGGATCAGTATGATATTTGTTTTTCCTCTTCATCTAGGTGCGTGTGACCTTATGAACAGATTGGATGGAAAGTAAACATTATAGTAGGCCCTACAAATGTTTTAATAGTGAGAATTATTCTCTCCATTGCTTATTTGTGTATGATCCATTTGAGCCTTGTAAATTACTTATTTTTGGGGTCAATATCTAAAATGATATAACAAAATGGATAAATGGTGTAGATATGATAAATACATCATTGTGGATCCCATGGAACTTTGATCTCCTTTGAATCGTTTGTACAACTCAGAGCTTAAGTACTATCAATAGGTCATCTTCTCATTACATGTGACCACACTAGCTAGGTTGCTGGTGTATGGTGCATCAGCTAATCCACTTCCCCAAGACACATTGACACCAATTTACCTTGATTTACCCCCACTTAAAAGAAGCGGATTGGCTGGTGTACCACACACAACCGACCGGCTGATGTGTACGTGTCGTGCAAAGACAGACAGTACTGACGCTCTTCCCTCGGAGCTGTACCAATGGTTCAAAGGAGATCAAAGTTACATGGGCTCAAAAATGATGTATTTGTTTTATCAACACCATTCATCCATTTGATGATGTGAGTCAACAATCGTACCGTCCCGTAGGCTTCCACGGTCCTCGGTCGAATTTCAACACTCGTGACACGTAGATATCACTTCGCGCGATCGAGTTGTATCCGTATTCCAGTCGGATCGACTCAAGACTTGTACCTTTGACAGCATCGTCGCCGCGGTTCTAACATCGCGTCTCGTGCATAAATCCCTAGCCGAGAGATGTGGGCCCGTGTTCGAGGAAAACCTGAAAAGGCCAAGCTATATGTCCTAGGGGGGGGGGGGTGAATAGGACTATGCCAAATTAAAATGATAACAACGGAAATTTAAAAATTAAAGGAAAGAGAGCACTATTATCAATTTACAATACTGAAATGTAAAGCAACCTCAAATGTATGAGTATTGAGAGATTGATACAAATGTTATTCTAAGGACAACCTTACACCAAAAACCAAGGTTTATGGTAGGACAACCTGATTCCTAGAAAGGTCTTTGTATCAAAAACTCAAACTTAATACAGAGGAATAAATAAATAAATAGCAAGGAATTGAAATCTAATCTATTACAACATTCCCCACAATGCTTGAAATGTAAAAGATTACAACATTCACATCCACACAAACATTCCACAATACTGAATGATAAAAGATATAGAAATTAAACCACACATCCAAACACAAAGAATTATAGTGGTTCGCCTGTGTGTACACTAACTGCTAAACAACAGCCACACAGCTACTCCACTCCCAATATGCTCACATAATGGATATTAGCATTCACTATGAAAATAGGTTTTTCCAGGTTCACCTAAAACCCTCACAATTGTGTCTTTCAAGTAGACTTACACAATTCAAAAACCCCACACTCTAAGTTTTCTGGATCTCCTCAGATAACCAAAACAATAAGATTTTTTTTTGCTCAATCTCAAAAGAAACCAAAAACAGAAGATTTACACAAATGTAAAATACCTGGATTTCTCCTTTTGTTGCAGCCCGGAAGAAGCAAATCGGAGTAGAAGTTCGAATAGAAGTTCAATGTCCAATACTCACTTATGAAATGGCTCTAGGTTCTAAATTGATTTTAGAGTTTAAAACACCTTGGGCTAGCTTGATTTGATTTTGATTCCAAGAAATGGGAATACCTCAATTCCTCTTTCAAATATAATTGGAATGCAAAAATTCAAAATCGAATGCAAAGAAAGCTACTAAAAAAGAATATTAAATGAGCACAATATATCTTAAATAAATGACTAACTTATCTCTCAGAGTGATGAATTGATTGAGCTTGAATTGGATGAAATACTCTGAAATTCGTCGTCTATTTATAGCTGAACAAATCACGTTCACGACTGGTCCTGAGGTTTCCACGACTGGTTATAAGACTAACTGATTTTTGAAATTTGGGTGCAATAAGAGAAAGCCGTTCCACGACTGGTCATAGGCCACGCACAACCGGTCGTGAGACCTCCACACTGGTCGTGAGGAACCTGATATAGTCGTTGGAGTTTGAGTCGTAGCCGCATGACTGGTCGTGAATGAGTCATGCACTGTTCACACGACTGGTTGAGTAGTCTCTAGGATTGGTCGTGGCTTAACAAAAAATTTTAAAAATTTTCAACAAACTTAGGACTAGTCGTGGAATTTCTTGGACTGGTCGAGCCAGTGCTAGGACTAGTCGAACAGAGTCCAGGACTAGTCTAAGAACAGACCAAAACACTTATAAAATAAGCAATTGACTTATGTATCCGAAATGACCTACCCTAAGGTCAATCTAAGGTCTTTCATACCTTGAACATGACATATGAACATTGAACCTTCTTTTCTTCAGATGATAGACTATCTTTGAAGTTCATGAAGCTTGATATCGCGGCACATAATGAAGCTTGAACTTGAGATCTTTTGAAGCTTGATTTTGTAGTACTTAAGTTGTACTTCACCTTGAGTCTTGAGTATGAACAGTTCACTTGTCTTTCGATGTCGCTTTAAAATTTTAAACTTTGAAGCTTAAAGGAGTGAACAATGTACTTGATCTTGCATTTCTTTGAAGTAGATCTTGTTCTTGTCTTGAAGCA
This sequence comes from Magnolia sinica, assembly GCF_029962835.1. Classification (NCBI taxonomy): domain Eukaryota; kingdom Viridiplantae; phylum Streptophyta; class Magnoliopsida; order Magnoliales; family Magnoliaceae; genus Magnolia; species Magnolia sinica. The sequence goes on along the minus strand of NC_080583.1, from coordinate 65,076,404 downwards.
TTGTCCTTGTACATGAGATGCATTGCCTTGAACATATATATCAATGTGCTACACAAGACACAGATTGTGGTTTTCGCACTACAAAATTTGACAATCAAAGGCGCAAGAGAGCATAGCACTTACAATCTCCCCTTTTGTCAAATTTGTGACAAAACATACTACATAAAACATAACCAATATACGCTCAAAGAATCATGCACCAATTATCAAAAGAAACCAGTTACAGCCTGGTTAAAGAATCAAGCACTAGTTATCATTAACTTCCCCTTTCACAAATAAAAAACTACATATCCTCAATCCATGCCAATATACTTATATATATATATATATATATATATCACAATCACCAGATTATCCATATATTAGGCATGCCAAACTTCTCCCCCTTTTTGCCATAATATGACAAAGGAAGAAATCAAGATATGGAAAAATAAACAAAAGAGGAATAAGGGAGCAAACAAGTCAAGATATAAGCAAATAAAATGCATATATAAGTAACCAACATAAACCAAGTTCATCCAAAGTCAGTCTCACAAGCTGAAAGAAAGCAAAATATTATAAGAGTTATTACAGGCCATATGAGAAAACACTTAATCAGATCTAGAAGAGGGAGAAGGAATAGATGGATCAATTTGGTATAAACCCTTATTAAGGCGCCTCATATATTTGCGCATATAAGCAAATTGAGAATCTTATGTTACACGAATCTGAACCACCTGTTCCTCAAGAGAATGCAACCTCTCAGCAAAATCAGAAGGCTAATAGTCAGGGTCAGCCTCAGAATCTGATTCAAGCTCATCAAATATATCATCCATGTTAACATTATCAGGTAAACTGCCTTCTTCTTCATTCATTGCTTCAGCTTCACCACCACCCACATTCACTTGACCATCAGCCAATCTCAAATTCATCTTGTGTCCCAAAAACCCGAGTGTTAGCTTTAAAGGATGGTCAAATTCGAGTGTATTTTTTTTTTTTCCTTCATCAGAGTAAGCAAATGAGCGTAGTGTGGACAAATCGACATAAAAGGAAAATTTCATTATCATTCAAATTTACAAGAAGCTGCCCATAATGACTTATACAAACCAATGTCTCCAAAATTAATAAATACAAGAATTACATGATCTAACACATGAAAAATAATAGAAAGCATATAAATATAAGCCGCAAGATCGCACAACTCCTCCAAGCATACAGTCAAGCGTTCCTGGTGATTGTAACCTGCTTCTTATCAAGTCTGAACATGCATATCACTTAAGCAACCTGTATTACCTGTACGGTTTTATATTTGATGGATGAGTGGCCAACTCAGTGTGAATTCCCTTCAAGATTACACACCACTGCATTTGGTAAGAGATAGTATACAACATCCAGACAACCAAAACAGAGTAAATGCAGTCTTATTAGGTGCATGGATGCATGAATGCAATCATCGACTCGGGTAAATCATCCGGACGGTCGGAGCCCCAGGAAAAACATCCAGACAGGCAATGGAGTCGTCACCTAAAGATGTGAGTGGTCATCAGCGCAACACGCAGCGTAATCGTATGGGCATGAGTGATCCAAGTCATCATCATAAATTGATCGGCTGGTCATTAGCGCAACTTGCAGCGTAATCGCATGGGCATAATGATCCAAGCCGTCGTAGTATGTCATGCATGCATAATTAGCCAAGTCATTATTAGTCCATTTACAACCAGCCAATTTAGATAAGCTCAAAGGTCACTACGGGGAGCACATGGCCCAGCGTAGGCCGACAGCTCGGGCATAGTATCCCATTACCACCATCCTCGGCTCATGAGGCTACCATCTTAGGATGTTTAATGGAAACCCGTCGACTAGTGGTCAATCATATTACAGTATATGGGGCTTACCATCGCATGGTTACACAGTATAAAACATCAAACCCATATAGAAAAATATCAGAACAAAGCCACATAGGGCGATATCAAACAAGCCACATAGGGCAATTATCAAAATAGGCCTCATAGGGCGAGTGTCAAAACCATGCGATAAAAGATCATCCTTGAAAATCATTTGGACACAATAACCCTGGATGATAGGCCCACATCAATGATCCATTTAGACCACTACTCAATAACCACTAGGTTGAAGGTCCATTTTAATCACAACCAGTCGGGTTACATCCCAAGTATGGGTGTACATTTATAGGTGGGGGTTTCCCACTAATGTACCAATTTAAAGTCTATAAGCAATACACAAATAATTCACAAGCATGAACAAATATACAGGATGAACATTAAGCAGGCAATATAGCAATTCAATTTCCACCAGCTAATACATGTGATTATATGAGAGAGATATCAATTATGATTTTTAATAAAAACTATAACTTAAGCTAATGAGAAGATGAAAAGCTCAAGGGGAAGAATCATCACCTTATACTTGAAATTGCCTACTTATGTCGTTAGGAGGTACGTGCGCCCTTAGAGTCAAATCCTATCATGAATTATAAATTTTGTATGGTTAGATCAAAGTTTCATATGTTATCTATGGTTAGGATCCTAACCTATGGTTTAGATCATTTAGATTTAGGGTTCTATTCATTAATCTAATCTTTTACTTTAGTTTAGGGTTTCAAGTTCAACTTACCTAATTAAAATAATATTATAATGGAGTAAAAATAAATAATAACTACCTATTAATACTAATAATGTTAATCTTATTATCAATAACCTACAATGACAAAATAAGAATAACATGATTAATGTTAACATCTAATATCTATAGTAACCAATACTTAGCAAAATTAACCTATCAATGGTTAGCCACATTTAATAACTGTAATAATTATTGTAACTCTAATGATGATAATAAATACTAAGATCTACTATTGATGATAATAATTAAGAATGAAGAGCAAGACACTCTTATTTAATCATGGAAATCTGTATGTATTAACCAATATAGGTATTTTACTAATGGTTAATCATGTGCTATTAATGATCCTAACAATAGTGATACTTAATAATGGTAAAATAAAACACTACTATCTAATGATGAGAATTGTAATTGAAATCATTTAAATCTGGAAGGAGAAGGTGGACATATCTTGTCGTGCCTCCCAACTCAGCCAGCACCTTAACTCGACTTATGTGGACCGAGTCGACTCGGCAGCTACACCAAGAGGGGACGTCCCACACCAACGCTTCTTCTTCTCTATTCTCCTCCTCCTTTCCTTCTCTTTTCTTTCTTCCTTTCCTTCTTCCCTCTCCTTCCACGTGCTGGAAATCCAGCAATAGTCTGGATCATGCCAAACTCAACTCGACTCGGCTAGACTCGGTCCAGCCGAGTCAACCCAGCAGTCACTCACCCAAACCCCCTCACTCCTTCTCTTCTTCTCCTCCTTTTCTTCCCTGCTACTGGGAACACCCAACAAAACCTGTCAACTCGGCCTGACTCGTTGGGAACTCGCCTTGGACTGGCTCGAGTCAGCAAGCATGGTGGCTGAACGGTGCATGGTGCAGCTGCACCGCTCCAGCACTCTTTCTGACCTTCTTCTCCCTCTTTTCTTTCTCTTTTCTTCCTATCTCTCCCCCTGCTTCTCTTCCTGATTTAGTTGAAAAAACCCCAGTAAAAATCGGACTGAGCCAGGGCCGATACTCACCACCCGACCCAGCTAACTCGGCTCAGTTTGGGAAGCTGGCACGGTGGCAGACGCTCCCTCTTCCTCTCTCTCTCTCTCTCTCTCTCTCTCCCTTCTCTTCTTTTCTTTTCTTCTTCTTATTTTTCTTGCTGCAGGTCCAGCGGAATCACGGGACCCCGGATTCGACCCAAATCGACTTGGTTTGGTGAGGTTCAAGCGAGGAAGAAGGAGACAGCTCCAATGGCAGATCTTTTTCTGATGATTCTTTCTCCATTACGACAGCATGGGAGGATTTCTAGGGGTGTAATGGAGCTTGGGGGATAGTCGGAGTGGAGCTCTAACAACGTTTCCTTGGTGGGTTCGAAGGTTGAAGGGAAACAGTCATTTTTCGCTCGAGCTACAGCAAGAGGTAGAGAGCAGCTGCGGCTACTCGATCCTCCTCATTTATGGAAAAACCCTAGCTCTCTAGGGCCATTGGATGAGAACTGGATGGCCCGGATTGAATACAGCCGTTCGATTTTCTCAAAAGCGTGGGAAGGAATGAAAACCGGTCGTGGTTTTCCTTGTTGAGGTGGAAACCGAGTTTGGACGGTTGAGATGCCCTCAAACGGACGTCTGGGATAAGAGGAACCCTCTTTGTTCGGATCGTTGAGCTGGCAACAATGGAGGCAGTTTCCATTTCTGGAAACTATGTGCTTAAAGGCTTCGTTTGGGTCGGTTCTTGTGTGCATGAGAGTGTACTTTAGCAGACGAGACCACCTGGGGTTTGTTTAGGGTCATCATCTGGTCATGATTAACGGTCCAGATCACTGATTTGGTCCCTCATGGTGGGCCATAACACGTCCCAAACGGACGGCGTCCGTCCGCTGTGAAAACAGCAGAAGAGAGAAAATCTCCTCTTTTTGGAGGGATTTCGGGTCAAGCCCGATTTGACTGGAGATGTAATCCAGTGCACCTCGAGTGCACTCCCTCTGGTGCACGCACGCAATAGCTGTGGGGCCCACAGAGATGTTTTCCAGAAATCCACACCATGCATTAGGTTCTAGGGGTCCACTTAGGGCCTTAGACCAAAGATGGGGCAGACCCAAGGTCCAGGTGGGCCATACACTCAAATTTCATGCCCTAATGGTGGATCCCTGATGATCTGCTGGTCAGATCAGTCCACAATTGAAATTTGATGGTTAAAAGGGTTCAAGGGTCCATTTAAGGCCTTCATCATGCATTATTAACTAATACTAATATTAATATGGATTTTCTTGTGATTAAAATAATTAAAAACTCATACAAATATATATAAATACAATTTCTAATATTAACAAGCTACTATTTACATGCTATTAATTATGTATTTATTAATATTTAATTCCCCAACATAAAATATCCTATTACACATGTGTATGGATTGAAAATTTTACAATATCTCTTTTAAAATTTCATTGTTAAATAATATACCATCTTATTAAAATATCTCATAATTTTTGTATAGAATATTTAATACTACGTTGATATTTATAATTTAATTATACATCGTAAAATTATTATCCATCATGCTTAGTTAATATAATATTATTTTCATAATACTTTATGTACATTAAATATATAGGTGCGGATTATTTTTCAACGGTCGGATTTAAACTAGGATGAACGTAAGTGCTTACTTAAGTCTGGCTTGTGTTTATGCTAAGTTTAGTTACACATTGACTGCTTTAGGTCCACCACCATCCACATTCACTTGACCATCAGCCAATCTCAAATTCATCTTGTTTATATTTTTGTTGTTGAAGATGAGATGTTGTATGGGTGCCTCTCCAACAGGCATAGCTACTAACATATGAGTGGCCAACACAGTCATAAGGTATGCAAAAGAAATATCGGTGTGGCTAGGATGGAGACAGAATTGGATAATAGAATGACAAATTAATGAAGGAAGGCAGACATTAACACCAGATATGATGGAATGCAAAATACAAACCATGAAAGCAAGTGAGTTCGGTTTTATTACCAGACTAAGGATAGACATTTAAAATAAAAATCCTATGAAGGACTCTATATCTGGATAACAAGTACCTTGAAGCAAGTGCATTCCCATTCTGACTCCATTGCACATCTATATTGCATAATGCCCTAGTAAGCATGCATTTTTCTGATTTAGAAGGTTTCTCAACTAGAGAACTAATTGGAATACCCTCATCATTGACAAGTAAATCCATTAGGCTAGATATCAAATGACAATTAACTTCAAATGGGCCTTCTCTAGTAGCAATTTTAAAAGTTAAATTTTCTGTAGAAAAATCAGAAATGCATGCGAACATAGACAGCACAATAAACTGGTATGCTGGCCCACCCCAATGTAAAATGTTATCCTATCCTACAGATTAGAGAAGTGGAAGGAGATCAAAAGGGGTAAGATGTACAACATCTACAAGTCGCTCAATAATCACATTGCGCAACCTCAAATCCCTCACATAGGGATAGCACTTGCTGCCAAAAACTCGAAAGTATTTGACAGTAGGCTTTTTATCAAACCACATTTCATAAGCCGTTTTATTATTTGATTTTCTTGTGTAGACATGGTTAATTATATAACATGCATTATTTATGGTTTCAGCCCAAAGATTTCTAGGGAGCTTCATACTATTCAACATTACATTTGACATTTCTTGAAGCACTCTATTTTTTCTTTCAACAATTCCATTTTATTGTGGTGTTTTGGGCGCAGACAATTCATATGATATTCCCTGATCGCTACAGAATTTCTTAAAACTGCTATTCTCAAATTTTGATCCATGATCACTACGGATCTTACTGACTTGAGAACCTTTTTCCGTTTGGATCCGATTGAGAACTCTTTTTTACTTCATCAAGGATTTCTGATTTATCCCTTAAGAAAGCTACCCAAGTGAATCTAGTAAAATTATCCACGATTACTAGTATGTATTTTTTGCCACCTCGACTCTCCGTTCTGGTTGGTCCTATAAGATCCATGTAGAGAAGTTCGAGTGGTTTGGATGTAGCATTGGAGTCTACCTTTTTGTGAGCACTCTTAGTTTGTTTGCCAATCTGACATTCACCACATATTTTGTCTACTTTCTGTAATATAGGTAAACCTCTTATCAGTTCTCTTTTGCTCAATTTATATAAGTTACGGTAGTGTACATGTCCAAGGCGTTTATGCCATAACTCAGTCTTATTGGTATGGACCATGTTACATGATAGATTAGGTAGCTAGAATCACTTACAATATAGTATTTTTTAGAAGTTCTGTGACCAGTTAATATTATTGAACCTTTCTTATTTAAAATTTCACAACCTTGGTTAGAAAATTTTACACTATGATTTTTATCGTATATTTGAGAAATGCTTAATAATTTATGTTTTAAACTTTCTACATATAAGACATTCTCAAATAAAGGGAGGTTAAAAAGTTGAACCGTACCTTGGCCAATAATCCTACAGTTGTTACCATCACTAAATGTGACTGATCCATTAGTCATGTCTTTAAGAGTGGTGAACAGACCTTTGTCACCAGTCATGTGCCTGGAGCATTTGCTATCTAGGTACCACTTTGAATGGATTAATGCTTTGAAAGCCATGTGAGCAACCAACTTAGCAACCTTAGGAACCCATTTCATAAGCTGTTTTGGGTTTAGGAGTATAGTTGGTCTTCTTGTATTTGTAGTTGTTGTAAGAATGACCTACGAGTTAGATTTTAAGAGCTCCTTGAGTAAATCAACTATTTTTTCAACTAAAGGATTTCGATTATGATTTTTATAGTTGATATGGTTACTTCTAATTTTTAAAGTTTGAAAAGACTTAGCATTTTTAAAATGATTTTAATTCAAGCTTTTCCCTTTTGAGTTTGAAAACTCTCCTTTCACAAACTTAGGAGGAGTATACTTCTAATTAGGAGGAACATTTTTATCGTAGCCCAAACCAGATCGGTCGCCACATTTTCTTGATACAGACAAAAGCTTTTCTAACTTTGGATCACCTTGGGCATATCTCCATATATCATTTAAACTCAAAAGTGAAGAGACTTCAAGTTCTAGTTTTTCATTTTTAGATTTAAGATTTTCAATAAGTGAGGTTTTGAAATCTAAATCACATTTAGTTTTTTTAAACTAATCTGAAATGTATGATTTTTTGAAAACAAGAGAATAAAAATTTTCATTAACTTTTAAAAACTTTTCTTTTTGAAGTTTTAGTTTAGCAGCAATTTTACAACTTTCCTTATATAAGGCATTGTAAGCGTCTTGAAGATCTTCTTCATTTTCATGATCACTATTCAAATTTTTTTCACTAGTTGAATCATTATGATCTAAAAAAGTGAACTTGGTTAGAGGCATAAGGGCTTTAACTTCATTCCCTGACTCGGTTTCAGAATCTTCTAATTCAGAAGAGGCTTTAGTGCCAGAAGATACATCCCAAGTAGCCAACATTCCTTTCTTTTTAGGTTTGTCCTTTTTAGGACACTTGTTTGCTAGATGCCCATATTCATGGCAGTTGTAACATTAACTATCTTTTAAGATTTTCAAGTTTTAGATTTAGATCTTTTCTTATTATTAGATTTTGAAAATCAATCCTCATTTTACTTTTAAAAATTTTGTAAAACTTTTTAGCTAAAAGGGCCATATCATCTTCAGAGTTTTCTAAATCAGAATTACTACAATTTTCTTGAGAAAAATATTTAGAAGATTTAAGGGCGATAGATTTACCTTTAAGAGCTTTAAAAGTTAACTCATAAGTCTGTAAAGAGCCAACTAATTCTTCTACCCTCATATTATCTGTATCACGAAGTTCCTCGATCGCGGTTACCTTTGAGTTGAACCGTTCAGGTAGTGAGCGTAGTATCTTTGCACACACTTTACTTTCTTGGAATTTATCGCCAAGACCCTACATAGAGTTCACAATGTCATTTAATCTTGTATAGAAGTCCATGAAAATTTCATTTTCTTCCATATATATTTCCTCAAATTTGGTTGTGAGGATTTGGACTTTAGATTTCTTGACAATTGATGTACCCTCGTGTGTCATTTCTAAAATATCCCAAGCTTATTTTACAGTATCATAGGATATAATTCTTTTAAATTCATCCGGTGATAGTGCGCAAGTGATTGCATTTAGTGCTTTTGCGTTGGCACTACTCTCATTTTTCTGAAGAGTGGTCCATGAGAAATAAGGTGTTACTCTCATAGATTTTGATCCATCGATACCAGTCACATCAATGGTAGGAGTGATCCATTCAGTCACTATGGCTTGCCTCACGCTCTCATCCATGGATTTTAAGAAAATTCTCATCCTGCCTTTCCAATAAGAATAATTGGAGCCATCAAATGGTGAAGACCTAGTGACTGAAAGGCTATCAAAATTTGACATCTTATAAAAATCTTAGATCGATTAGCTCAGGAAATGAATCCAAATGAATGAGCTATTAGGCTCTGATACCACTTAAAAAGGCTAAGCTCTAAATACTAGGACTATGCCAAATAAAAATATACCAAATTAAAATGATAACAGCAGAATTTAAACAAATAAAGGAAAGATAGCACTATAATCAATTCACAATACTGAAATATAAAGCAACCTCAAATGTATGAGTATTGAGAGATTGATACAAATGTTGTTCTAAGGACAACCTTACACCAAAAACCAAGGTTTATGATAGGACAACCTGATTCTTAGAAAGGTCTTTGTATCAAAAATTCAAACTTGATATAGAGGAATAAATAAATAACAAGGAAATGAAAACTAAGTTATTACAACATTCTCCACAATGCTTGAAATGTAAAAGATTACAACATTCACATCCACAAATACATCCCACAATATTGAATGATAAAAGATATAGAAAATAAATCACACATCCACAAAACACAAAGAATTATAGTGGTTGCTTTGTGTGTACACCAACTAAACAATAACCACACACTACTCAGAAGACCCGTATTTTAGACCGTACCATTAGTAAGCTTAGCAGTCCTCCCGGTCGAGTTAGGTAACCTCGACCCGTATCAAGCGTTTGCGCATGATCCTAAGCCGTGTCCGTATATTAGAGTCGACTCGACTAGAAACTTAACCCTAGAGACCGCGCTGTTGCCGCGGTTCCAACGCCTTGACTCGTGCACCAAACCGATACCCATTCTAGAAGATGTGGGCCTGCGTTCATTCCGAAGAAATGCTGCGCGTTACGAATTTCGAGGAAATCTCTACAACATGTTCCATCCATCAATCAATCAATCAATGTCAAGTACAAACCATACTCCAAGTACTAACACCCATCCCTCTTTCTCCACAAAGTCAACTCTCTCTCTCCTACCCATCCCTCTTTTACAAAAGTTTCAAACAAGACCTTACCTCCCCATTCCCTTCCTTACAACACCTATCCATATCATCTCATCACTCCTCTCTCTCTCTCTCATTCTCTAGCAATTTCCCAAATCCCACGAGAGCTCCAATGTCCAAGCTCCTCTCTCCCAAATACTAAGTGTAGCCCACCTTCTCATCTCCCATCTCAACCTGCCAATCACCATCAACCTCCATCAAAAGTAAAGGCAAGGAGCATAGGAGTTGAAGGGATTAAGGAGGAGTGCAATAGGTGGGTGTTCTACCGTCGATTTGCATTTGAGGGTCCACTTGTAGGTGGGACCCATTTTGATGTATGTTGTAATCATGATAAACCCGGTAGCCACCCACCACCATCACCGCCTCTCTCTCTCTCTCTCTCTCTCTCTCTCTCTCTCTCTCTCTCTCTCTCTCTCTCTCCCTCTCTCTTTCTATCCATTTTGAAGAAGTGGACCCCACTAATTTGTGTTTCATCTGCACTATCCATCATGAACAGTGGGACTCCACTGTGAAGTGCATCCACATCCAGGCTGTCCAGGGCCTGGACACACCCAGATCCATAGCTCAACTAGCAGACTGAGGGGAGATACCTCGTTTCAACACTTGAGGTCTTGGTATCGATCCCTCGAGAGGGGTGGCTAACATGAAGTACGTGTACTGACGTGGGTGTATACTAACAAGCTAACCCGGTGGGTCCCACACGTGTGGACCCACTCATGTACATTGAATCTGAACCGTCCATTAGTTTGACGTCCAGCAGCATGTAACTGCTGGACCATCAGCTAGATCTGTGGGCCCCACCACATGATGTATGTGTTGCATCACAGCTGTCCAAATATGTGGGACCCACCATCAGCCATCCATCCAGGTGTTGAAAACGCTGGCACCTCTCTCTCTCTCACCCACACACGTATGTATGTATATATATATATATATATATTATATTATATTATATTTCAGTATATAGCATATAATATACTAATATTATATTATTAATATATGTAATATGGTGGGCCACTTCCACATGGGACCCACCTTTAATAGGTAAATCAGCACCGTCCAGATTTTCTGGGCAGCCTTCTGCCGTTTTATTTTATTTATGTATATATAATATATAATATTGTATAATATATTATATTATATTTAAATAAATGTTATGGTGGGCCACACTCACGTGGACCCACCTGATGATCGGATTGGATGGCGTACCTCACACAGCGCTGCTGCTGTGAAGTTGATGTCAGCAAGTTCTGGTGGGATCCACCGTGATTGTATGTGTTTCATCTGGACAGTGCCACGTACGCCCCACTATGATAGATGTTTTCCATCCAGCCGTCCATCCATCTGTCTCGCTGGCCACTGGCCACGCTCGTGGACCCCACCTGCATATATGTGCTTCGTCTGCTTCGCCCGTTTGGACGGTGCCAGGCGCGGCCCCATCATGATGTATGTACTATATGCATGTGCTGCATCATACCATCCATCAATGGACCCCATGACACCAGCAATTCTATGGGGCCCGCTGGTGTATATGATATATCTAAACCGTCCATCCACTAGGCAGACTCGTCTCAAGGCTTGAGACTAAAATTAAGACAGATCTAATATCACGTGGACCACACTACAGAAAACAGTGGGTTTGGACGTCTACCATTGAAACCCTTTGGGTACAAAAGTTTAGGACCAATATGATACTTGTTTATCCTCTTAATACTTGGTCTTTGTGAACTTATGAACAGACTAGATGGAAATTAAATGCTATGGTATGGCCCACTGGAATTTAATGGTAGAAATCTTTATCACCACTATTATCTGTGGTATGGTCCAGATGATCCTTGGATTATGAATTTTTTTAAATAATGCTCTAAAATGATCTCTAACAATGGATGAAGGGTGTAGTTGGTACGGCCCATTGATCTGACCCATTTTATTTGGCCCATTTGAATCGGCCCATTTGATTCGGCCCATTTGAGTCAGCCCATTTAATTCGGCCCATTTGATTCGGCCCATTTAAATCGGCCCATTTGTATCGGCGCATTTGATCGACCCAATTGACTTGGCCCATTTGAGTTGGCCCATTGACTCGACTCATTTGTATCGGCTTATTTAATCGACCCAATTGACTGGGCTCATTTGACTCGGCCCATTTGTATCGGCCCATTTGATTTGGCTCATTTGTATCAGCCCATTTGATCGGCCCAATTGACTTGGCTCATTTGACTCGGCCCATTGACTCGGCCCATTTGTATCGGCCCATTTGATTAGCCCAATTGACTTAGCCCCTTTGTACCAATCTTTTTGATTTGGTCCATTTGATTCGACCCATTGATATGGCGCGATGTTATGTACATTGGCCCATGAGTGAGGCCCAATGTGATGCGTATATGCCCCATGAGTGAGGCCCATGATGATGTGTACTAGACCCTTGTATAAGGCCATGGATCCATTATACGATTGACCCTATGAGCGTTACTCCTTCGGAGCAATGTTGTTTAAAGGTCCACATTGGTGGGCAATGATGGTTGGACGTCCACATTGTGACCTTCCTGTAGGCCTTGTTAGGCCCTTCCTCATCATTCTCTAGTGGGTTAACCCTAATCGGTGGGCCCCATTCACCATAGATGGATGACTTCGTGCTATCAGATTTGATATAACCACGGTTGAGTGTCGATCTTTATACTATGGTTGATCGGCTGATCATTTATGGACCCCGCTTTGTTTATCTACTGATTACCGATGCCAGTTATCGAGGCCGACGCTGATTATCGACCTTGATTATCGATGCCGATTAATTATTCAGGCCGATTTCGATTGTCAAGGACGACCCCGATTATTGAGGCCGATTTCGATTGTCGAGGCCGATTCCGATTGTCGAGGCCCATTGTGATGTATACACGGCCCGTATTTGAGGCCCATTCTGATGTGCATTCGGCCTTGGCTTGATGCATTTGAGGCTTATGTAATGTATGTGAGGCCTATGTGATAAGGCCCATTATGGTGCATTTGAGATGTGTATTATGAGGCCCATGGTGTTATATATTAGGCCCTTATATGAGGCCATGGGTCCACTATATGTTAGGCTATATGTGGGTCATTCCTTGGAGGCGAATGTTGGTTAGCTGTCCACATTGTCAAGGCTGATTATTGATGTCAGTTATTGATACCGATTATGAGTATGTGATAGCATAGCATCATGATATATGCTCATACGCATCATCTGCATGTTTATTTTGAGATGTGATTGACCATTGCATATGTTATGGTACAGATGGTTTTTAGAACTCCCTAATAGGTAGAGTTATTCCACATGAGCGCACGGTATGCGTAGGATCCCACATGCCTCATGCATCTTGTATTGTGTGATTGTGATTACTATACGCCCTAGCGATATTAGGGTTGTGGCCTCCATAGGAATGTCATGAATGGCCAGATGGGACACTAAAAATGTTTGGTTTGAGCATCTGGGCACTTTAGATGTCCGTGGGTGAAAGTCCCTAAACCTCTGAGCCTAGGAGATGCCTCAACGTCTAGACTGAGTGGATACATGAGCGCTCGAGTGCCGAAGATCAGTAAGTTACATCTCCCACCATGTCGTGGTCGGTTGGGAGGGAATGTGACCTTATTCGCCCCAGTGAGGGAGTTGTAAGCTAGACTGAGTTTGACTAACTCCTAAATGGGTTTGCTATCGACGAGGTGGGTAGGCATTGGTATACTACTGGCAGGCGTGTAGTGAGGTCTTTTCCACTCACTGGGCTACGCGGCTGGCTGGAACCTCAAATACAAAAAAATAAAAAATAAAAAATAAAAATACAGCATTGGATGTCGTTGCTGTCAGCGTTCAGATGACTCCACAGCAAGCAGCGTCCTGCTACTGGACGATGGAGGGAAGTGGGGTTGGGGTGCGCGACTAACATGAGATGAGTTTACCACATTGAGTCGACTATCCAAATTAGGTATGAGACTAGTTTGGATAGAAGTCCTGTGTGGCCCCATACCTGTGATACCACGTACTATCATCCGGACTTCACACTTGACATGGTCATTCCATTCGCACCGCATATTGCATTACATCCGTGACATATGACATTTTGGATTATTATGTTTCTACATTTATATGGTTTAGGTACGGTTGACGCTATACGTGAACTCATCGGGAATTGTCTATTGCATTGCATCATTGGCATCTGATATTTGGCTCTTTATAACTCCTCGTTTGCATAATTGATTATTTTGATATTGATTTACTCATGGACTTACCAGTATATTTCCACTTACTTTGATATCGTATGATTCATGATCTTGTTAGTATTTCTACTTATTTCGATATTGTATGATTTATGGCGTTATATTTGTGTGCTTGGCACTTATCTTGCGCACACACTTACACTACCCTCTAAGCTTTCTATAAGCTTATATATGATAGATGCGTGCAAGTGATGCTAAGACGCAGTCGAGTTGAGGCAGGATCATGTGACTAAGCTTTGATTTTGACATATGAATTTTTCTTTCAGCATTGTATTAAAATGTTTATATTAGTGGATATATGATGATGATTTTTCCTTTGTGATTTGGGTAAACTTGTTGTTATGCTTCTTACGAGATAAATATATGTTGGAAAATCTTCCTTGTAGGATCCCGGGATCGGAACTGGCATATGGGCGGGAGTCGAGAATGGGGTACTACGGAGGTGTCGGCACGGATTCGGTGATCAAAATTCCTGAGAATCCGATTTCGGGTTTGGGGCGTGAGCTACTCCACTCGTAATATCCTCACACGGTGGATATTAGCGTTCACTATGAAAATAGGTTTTCCAGTTCACCCAAATCCTTCACAATTGTGTCTTTCAAATGGGCTTACACAATTCAAAACCCCACATTCTAAGTTTTGTACTCTCCTCGGATAACCAACATAATGAGATTTTTCTAGCTTAATCTCAAAAGAAACCAAAACAGAAGATTTACACAAATGTAAAATACCCGGATATTCTCCTTTTTGCCTAGAAGAACCAAATCGCAGTATAAGTTCGAATAGAAGTTCAATGTCCAATACTCACTTATGAAATGGTTCTAGGTTCTAAATTGATTTTAGAGTTTAAAGCACCTTGGGGTAGCTTGATTTGATTTTGATTCCAAGAAATGGGAATACCTCAATTCCTCTTTCAAATATAATTGGAATGTGAAAATTCAAAATCAAATGCAAAGAAAGCTACTAAAAGAGAATATTAAATGAGCACAATATAGCTTAAATAAATGACTAACTTATCTCTCAGAGTATCGTATTAATTTAGCTTGAATTGGATATCAAACTCTGAAAATCGTGCTCTATTTATAAGTGCAGAAATCGCACCTTCGACTGGTCCTGTAGACACTACGACTGGTCGTAGGACCAATAGATTTTTGAAATTATGACTGGTCATAGGCCATCCACGACCGGTCGAAGGACCTCCACGACTGGTCGTAACCTATCCACGACTGGTCGTGAGGTGCTAAAACAGTCGCTGGAGTTCGAGTCGTGGCTACAGGACTGGTCGAGGACAAGTCGTGCACTATTCACACGACCGGTCGAATAGTCTCCAGGACTGGTCGTGGCTCAACAAAAAATTTTGAAAATTTGCAACAATCTTAGGACTGGTAGAGGAATTTCTTGGACTGGTCGAGCCAGTGTTAAGACTAGTCGAACAGAGTCCAGGACTAGTCTAAGAACAGACCAAAATACTTATAAAATAAGCAATTGACTTATGTATCCGAAATGACCTACCCTAAGGTCAATCTAAGGTCTTTCATACCTTGAACATGACGTATGAACATTGAACCTCCTTTTCTTCAGATGATAGACGATCTTTGAAGTTCATGAAGCTTGATATCGCGGCACATAATAAAGCTTGAACTTGAGATCTTCTGAAGCTTGATTTTATAGTACTTGAGTTGTACTTCACCTTGAGTCTTGAGTATGAACAGTTCACTTGTCTTTCGATGTCGCTTTAAAATTTTAAACTTTGAAGCTTACAGAAGAGAACAATGTACTTAATCTTGCATTTCTTTGAAGTAGATCTTGTTCTTGTCTAGAAGCATTGTCCTTGTACATGAGATGCGTTGACTTGAACATATATATCAATGTGCTACACAAGACACAGATTGTGGTTTTGACACTACAAAATTTGACAATCAAAGGAGCAAGAGACCATAGTACTTACAATCTCCCCCTTTGTCAAATTTGTGACAAAACGCACTACATAAAATATAACCAATATACACTCAAAGAATCATGCACCAGTTATCATGAACTTGCATCAACACTACTCCCCCTTACTTAACTCCTCCCCCTTTCACTAATAAAAAACTACATATCCTCAATCCATGCCAATATACTCCCCCTTTCTTAACTCCTCCCCCTTTCACAAGGAAAAAACTACATATCCACAATCCATGCCAATATACCAATATATATCATAAATCACCACATACTTCATATATTAGGCATGCCAAACTTCTCCCCCTTTTTGTCACAATATAATAAAGGAAGAAATCAAGATATGGAAAAATAAACAAAAGAGGAATAAGGGAGCAAACAAGTCAAGATAGAAGTAAATAAAGTGCATATAAAAGTAACCAACATAAACCAAGTTCATCCAAAGTCAGTCTCACAAACTGAAAGAAAGCAAAGTATTATAAGAGTTATTACAGGCCATATGAGAAAACACTTAATCAGATCCAGAAGAGGGAGAAGGAATAGATGGATCAATTTGGTGTAATCCCTTGTTAAGGTGCCTCATATATTTGCGCATATAAGCAAATTGAGAATCTTGGGTTACACAAATCTGAGCCACCTCTTCCTCAAGAGAATGCAACCTCTCAGCAAAATCAGAAGGTTGATAATCAGGGTCAGCCTTAGAATTTGATTCAAGTTCATCAAATATATCATCCATATTAACATCATCAGGTAAACCGCCTTCTTCTTCATTCACTACTTCAGCTCCACCACCACCCACATTCACTTGACCATCACCCAATCTCAAATTCATCTTGTTTATATTTTTGTTGTTGAAGATGAGATGATGAATAGGAGCCTCTCCAACAGGCATAGCCACTAACATATTGGTGGCCAACACAATCATAAGGTATGCAAAAGGAATATCGTTGTGGCAAGGATGGAGATGGAATTGGATAATGAAATGACAGATTAATGAAGGAAGACAGACATTAGCACCAGATATGATGTAATGCAAAATTCAAACCATGAAAGAAGTGAGTTCAGTTTTATTACCAGACCAAGGATAGACATTTGAAATAAAAATCCTGTGAATGACTCTGTATCTAGGTAACAAGTACCTTGAAGCAAGCGCATTCCCATTCTGACTCCATTGCGCATCTATATTGCATAATGCCCTAGTAAGCATATGTTTTTTTGATTCAAATGGTTTCTCAATTAAAGAACTAATAGAAATACCTTCATCATTAATAGGTAAGTCCATTAGGCCAGATATCAGATGACGATCAACTTCAAATGGGCCTTCTCTAGTAACAATTTTAAAAATTAAATTTTCTGTAGAGAAATCAAAAATGCATGTGAACATAGCCTGCGCAATAGACCGGAATGCCGGCTCACCCCAATGTAGAATGTTATCCCATCCTACAGATTGGAGAAGTGAAAAGAGATCAAAAGGAGAAAGGTGTGCAACATATACAGGTCACTCAACTATTACATTGCACAAACGCAAATCCCGCACATAGGAGGGATCATCTTTGGGTGACTGAAGGTGGTGCCGTGTGATAGGTGTCGATCTAGATGTTGACGAACCACGAGAACTTTTCTTCCTACCTCTAGCATCCATTTGCAATTAAGAATACAAAAAATTAAGAGATTACAAAGGATGTAGAGTGGGGTTTTGTTACATTAGATTTTATAAAAGAAAACCCCAAAAATCTCAATGAATCACAAAATAAATCACTCTAAGAGTGAAAATAAAGTGATATGGACTTGAATCTACAAGAAAAATGCAAATAATGCACTAAACTTGAAGATCTAGGAAGGTGGGTACGACCGGTCGAGCGTAGGCTCGTTGGAGAAGAAGAGCAAATGAGGGAAAAATGAGTCTTTCCTAAAATTAAAAGCACCAGCGTGCTACATGACTGGTCGTGGGATGTTCTCGACCGATCGTGCCATGACTGGTCGAGTACGTTCTTGACTGGTCGTGCACAGACAAAATCATGCATTTTTCTCATAAATTTAAATTTTAAACAAATAAATTAACAAATATATTAACTATAATACAGAAATGCATGAATAATGGATTGTATGACTTATGTATTGTGTGTTGTGATTACTGTACGCCCTAGCGACATCAAGTTCGTATCCTCCACAGGCATGTCATCGATGGCTAGATGGGACACCGAAAATTTTTTATTCGAGCATCTAGGCACTTTAGATATCCATGGGTGAAAGTCCTTAAACTTCCGTGGTCAGGAGACACCCCAAAGTCAAGACCGAGTGGATACATGAGCACCGAGTGCCGAATACTAGGAGGCCGCATCTCCCACTGTGTCATGGTTAGTTGGGAGGGGGTGTAGCCTTACCCACCCGAGTGAGGGGTTGTAAGCTAGGTGAGTTTGACCGGCTCCCAAATGGGTCCGCTATCAACGAGTCGGGTAGGCATTGGTATACTACTAACGGGCGGGTAGTGAGGTCTTTTCCACTCACTGGCTAGGGGTGGTAGCCATCTTGGAGTGTACTAAATCTCGGTGATGATCCGAGAGATGTATAGTATTGATATGTGGACTTATTGAGCGGAAGTTGCTCAGCATTTTAACCATTCATTCATTCATTCACTATCCACTCGGGCTTATGGTGCGCAACTAATTGCTATGTGTACCTTTGCAATGGCAAGGATTTCGATTGGGAGTGCGCGATTAACCTAAGATTAGGAGTTTACCACATTGAGTCGATTATCTAAATTTAGGTATGGGATGGTTTAGATAGAAGTCCCTTGTGGTAGACCCCATAGCCTACGATATTATATACTATCATCTCAACTTCACTCTAGCTTAGTCATTTCATTTGCATCGCATATTGCATTATATTCGTAACATTTAACATTTTGGGTTACTATGTTTTTACATTTATATGGCTTAGATGAGGTTAATGGTACTCGTGACTCACGATTTGCATATTGCATTGCATCCTTAGTATATGATATTTGGCTCATTATGATGTGCGTACTCCGATATTGTATGACTCGTGGACTTACCGGCATGTTTCCGATTACTCTAATATTGTATGATTTATGGGCTTGTCAGTATTTTCGTTTACTCTGATTACTCTGATATTGCTTACTTGACACTTACCTTGTGCACACACTTTCACCACCCACTAAGCTTTCTATAAGTTTATATACGATAGATGAGTGTAGGTGGCGTTAGGTTGTAGCAGCGTTGAGCTTGGAGCATGCAGCGGACCTTTGGAGCTTTGATTTTCGATATATGTATTTCCCTTTCAGCATTGTATTTAAATGATTATATTAGTGGATATGTTGCCTTTGTGATTTGAGTAAACTTGTGGTTATGCTTCTTACGAGATAAATGTACATTGAAAAATCCTCCTTGTAGGATCCCAGGATCGGAATGTGGCGTATGGGCGCTGGTAGCCTAGAATGGGGTACTATAGAGGCCGTCGGCACTGGATTCGGTGATCGGGTCCCTGTGAGTCCGATCTCTGGGTTTAGGGCGTAACAGAAGTTAGTATCAGAGTGGAAACATATTCATTTTAAGTATCAGCATTGATGCTATCTTACACTCTATGATTGTTGAGAACTTAGAATGATTAGATCACCAAGTTCGAATAACTTAGAGATTTTCTGATAATAGCTCCCTGCCGTTGATATTGTGAGGCTGCATAAGTATCCCAGTTTCGATCATTTCTGATCCGGGATTCGACGATCAATGAGGTCATCATAGTGTTGATGAGGCATCCTGAGGGTGCGAGGTTCAGATTAGAGAGCGCTATTTGTTTATAGATTGATTATGCCTTGTATGGTATTGTTTAATAAATGTATAAGTCGATGCTTCCTCTTCCCTTGCTTTGACCTGCATAATAGTAAATTTCAAAGACAAAATTTTTATTAGGAGAGGAGAGCTGTGAGACCCATATCGTAGACCGTACCATTCCATAGGCTTCCGCAGTCCTCCTGATCGAAGTCCGGTAACCTTCAACCTTTATCCGACGTTTGCATGCAATCCTAAGCCGAGTCCTGTTAACCTGAGTCGACTCAACCCGAGACTTATATCATTGTGACCACGCCATCACCGCGGTTCCGACGCCGCGTCTCCCATGTAAAGGCGATACCCGGGCCAAGTGATGTGGGACCGCATTTAGTTCGAGAAAACGCCGCAAGTTTGCAATCCCAAGAGAATTTCTACAACATGTCCCATCAATCAAGTACACATCCATCACTTCACATGTCAAAAGCCAACTCTCTCTCTCTCCATCTATATATGTCAAGTACACCCATCACTTTCACCCATCCCTCACCCATCTCTCTCTCTTACAACCCCTTTCTCTCATCTCTCTCTCATTCTCCAAAGCAACCCACGTCCAAGCTCCATGGGAGAGAGCTAGTGTGGCCCACCTTCCTACCACCCAATCCCACTATCCTAAGTCCATCTCAACCATTGAAACTATTCCTTTGGAGCTCAGCATGCATTGGAGGAAGAAGGAAGAAGAGATCAAAGGTGAGTGTTTTTCAGGATTAGATTTGTATCATTTTGCTTGGATTTGATGATTGAGGGCCCAGGTAAGGCCCAATGTGATGTATTTCTGGCCCTCGTAAGAGGCCCATTGTGATGTATTTAAGGCCCATATGATGCGACCCAACTTGATGTATATAAGGCCTATTGGCGCGACCCATTAATGCGACCTACTTGATGTATATGAGGCCCGCGTATAAGGCCCATGGTGATGCATTTACAGCCCATTTGATGAGGCCCATTGTGATATGTTGGAGGCCCATGTGTTGGGGCCCATTGAGATGTATTTGGGGCCCATGGGATGAGGCCCATTGAGATGTATTTTGGGGCCCATGTGATGAGGCCTATTCAGATGTATTTGGGGCTCATGGGTTGAGGCCCATTCAGATGTATTTGGGGCCCATGGGTTGAGGCCCATTGTGATATAATTGAGGCCCATGGATGTGGCCCACTATGATGTATTTGAGGCACATTGAGATTGTATGTGGCTACTATGTTGTGTATAAGGCCATGGGCTCACTATATGTTTGGCTCTATGTGGGCCACTCCTTAGGAGCAATGTTGGTTAAATGTCCACATTGATGGACAATGGTGGTTAAATGTCCACATTCGACATTCCCTTAAGCCTTGTTAGACCCATTCTCATCGATTCCAATTGTCGAGGCTAATTTCGATTATCGAGTCCTAGGTCAAGGACGATTCCAATTATCGAGGCGGATTGTCGAGGCCGATTCGATTGTCGAGGCCGATTCGATTGTCGAAGCCGATTCGATTATTGAGGCCGATTCCAATTACCGCCGATTCGATTATCGAGGCCGATTAGGTGTGAGGTCGATTGTCGGTGATTAGATTGTCGGTGATTAGATTGTTGAGGCCGATTAGATTATCAAGGTCGATTCGATTATCAAGGTTAATTGTCGAGGCCGATTCCGATTGTCGAGGCCGATTATCGAGTCGATTCTGAGTAGATTATTGATGTCGATTATCGGTGCAGATTGTTGATATCGATTATGAGTGTGTGATAGCATAGCATCATGTACATGCCCATATGCATCATCTGCATGTTTATTTTGAGATGCGATTGACCATTACATGTCATTGGGCGAGTTGTTATGAGACTCCACGATAGGCGAGATTGTCTCCCATGAGCACACGGTATGCGCGAGATTGAGCATGAGTGGATTGTATGACTCATGCATCTTGCATTGTGTATTGTGATTTCCGTACGCCCTAATGACATTAGGGCCGTAACGTCCATAGGCATGTCGTGGATGGCTATATGGGACACCGAAATGTTTGGTTCGAGCATCTGGGCACTTTGAATATCCGTGGGTGAAAGTCTCTAAACCTCCGTGGCCGGGAGACGCCTCAACGTCGAGACCAAGTGGGATATATATGCACGAGTGTCAAATACCAATAGGCCACATCTCCAACTATGTCGTGGTCGATTAGGAGGGGTGTGGCCTTATCTGCTCGAGTGGGGGCGGTAAGCTAGGATGAGTTTGACTAGCTCCCAAATGGGTCCGCTATCAACGAGCCGGGTAGGTATTGGCAAACTACTGGCGGGCGGGTAGTGAGGTCTTTTTCACTCATGGGCTACGCAGTCAGCTGGGCGGCAATTTGGTTTAGAGTGTACAAGACCTCGGTGATGATCCCCAGAGATGTACAATATTGATATGTAGACTTGCGAGCGGGAGTTGCATACTCAACATTTTAACCATTCATTCGTTCATTCACTATCCACTCGAGCTGGTGGTGAGCAACTAAATTTCTATGTGTACCTTCGCAATGGCTAGGATTTCGGTTGGGGCGCGCGACTAACCTAATGTCAAAAGTTTACCACATTGAGTGTGACTATCCAAATTTAGGTATGGGACTGGTTTGGATAGAAGTCCCTTGTGGTGGACCCCGTAGGTTTGCGATATTACGTACTATCATCCCGACTTCATTCCGGCTTAGTCATTTCATTCGCACCGCATATCGCATTGCATTCGTAACATTTAGCATTTTGAGTTACTATGTTTTTAATTTATATGGCTTAGATGAGGTTAATGGTATTCGTGGACTCATAAGGATTTGCATATTTCATTGCATCTTTAGTATATGATATTTGGCTCATTATGATGCATTGTGTACTCTAATATTGTATGTCTCATGGACTTACTAACATATTTCCGCATTACTCTGATATCGTAGGATTCATGATCTTGTAATATTTCCGACATTGTATGATTATGGCATTGTATTGAATACTTGACACTTATCTTCTACACACACTTACACCACCCTCTAAGCTTTATAAGCTTATGCATGATAGATGCATGCGGGTGATGTTAGGTTGTAGCAGCGTTGAGCTTGGAGGGTGCAACGGTTTGGAGCTTTGATTTTGATATATGTATTTCCCTTTCAAGACTGTATTCAAATGTTTATATTAGTGGATATGTGATGATGGTGTTGCCTTTGTAATTTGGGTAAACTTGTGGTTATGCTTATTACGAGATAAAAGTCTGTTGGAAAATCCTCCTTGTAGGATCTCGGGATTAGAATTTGGCATATGTGCGCTGGGAGCTAAGAATGAGGTACTACGGAAGTTGTCAAAGTTACATTGGTAAAAAAATGATGTATTGATTGTATCAACACCATTCATTCATTTGACGAGGTGATTTTAGAGCATGAAATCATATCCAAAGCTCATATGGACCACCCCACAAATCACATTAGGTAGAATGATTCTCACTGTTAAAACATTCGTAGGGCCCACTATAATGTTTTTTTTTCCATCCAATCTATTCATAAGGTCACACAAATCTGGACAAAGAGGAAAATAAATATTATGTTGATGCAAAACTTTTGTGACCCTAAAAGGCTTTCAATGGTAGACATTCAATCTCCCATTGGTTTTTGCAGTGTGGTCCGCTTGATATTTGGATCTATCTTATTTTTTAGCTCAAGCCTTACAACTAGCTCGCCAAATGGATGAACAGTTAGGACATAATACATATCTCGTGGTGGGACCCATAGAAATTCGGTCATTAGTCTTATGCAACAACTTCTTCATGTAGTCTTTTCACATCGGGAGTAAGTTTACGATAATAACCCGACTTGAAATGATTTATGTAGATTAATTTTAATAGCCTTAATTTTATTTATAATTAGTTGCAATTCTTGGATTTTGGACAACAATGTTTATTATCTACCATGTTAAAGTCGAAGTACCTGGCTATTAGGAACTTCTTAGTACCTTCTTCTTCGGCTATGTATTTAAACTTCAAGTCGGTTCAAAATTCTTTTATAAAAGAAGTTTACATGTACAGATCATACAACCAATTAGAAAGCATGTTTAGAATATGTCAGCAAAATAACAATTCATCTTCAACTTGCTTGTTGCGGACAACAATTTGTTCGTGTGTATCCTCATTGATTGCCTCAGGCAATGGTTGAAGATTATGATTCAATATATAATAAATCTTCGATGTCGTCAAGAGAGACTTTATCTTGTTTTGTTATCTTGTAAAGTTGGTTTCGTTGAACCGACCGACGCGAATTATATCTTGGTTCATCAGTTTGATGGAGGATGCGCCTTTGATTTCCATTACAATAATTCTTTAAGATTGTTGAGAATTTGATATTCTCAAATTACATATTTGTAATTACTGTAAAATAGAAGGAAAGAAACTGAAAATATTAAGAACAAGCTGAAGCACGTGTGATCACTCTATCCTTAAAGCATTATTCACCCATTCTCAAAGTAATTGAGACTGCTGACAGGTTACAGACAAATAGCTTCTAGGATATTGTTGGGGACGCTCAACAAGCATGAAGAAACTACTAGTGGAACTCTGTAAACATAATTTACTGGCATATGAAAACTTAAAGGAAAATTCCTAAGTCGAAGAGAAAGATAAAATGAAATTTAGCTTTGCCGAATTAGACCACTACACTAGTATGGTTATTGCTGGCAACTATTACACTAGTTTGGTTCTTATAGACTTGCAGGCTTATGTTTGTATTGAACTTGCTGGTTCGATCGGAGAATACTTGGAGCTTTATTAGTTCATATGAGAGAATGAGTTGAATAGTTTGTGATGCTGAAATGAACCAGCCAAGCTTAGTTTGTATAGGCTAAGGTAGTCGGACGTTTTGGTCCAGGCTCATAAATATAATTGACCGTTTCTAACTATTGGTGAGAAACTAGCCATTATTTGGTAGTTTTTGACCATTTTCAACTGCATGTTAGCCGTTTAGACTCAGTGGCTAGCCGTCTCTGCATAGTCTAGTTTATTACTGCATGAGCAGTTACACTAGGCCTCTTAAACGGCTAGTTTTAGGCCCTATATAAGGCCTGCAGTTCCCTGCTAGGCATGTTACCCACAATACTCTAGCCACCTAACTCATATCTCTTAGCCACTGTCGCATTATGACTCGCACTTGTCTCGCACCAGTTCGTGAGGAAGCGACCCATCTACGACACATGTGAAGTATGCCACTAACGCCTCTATAGTCACATTACTTTACATGCTCACACCCTTGCACCGAGCCCGAGACTGTGGTCATGTGTGCGCAAAACATTAGAACACGCATGTCTCGATACTCCTCAGATTCATCAAGTAAATAGTAAAGTACTCAACACTGTACTTATCAAGACAAAATTTTCTTCTCTCCTTTTTGATATGGGACTGTTCCCAACAAAAAAAAAAAAAAAGGTTTTTACAAACATTTATATATATATATATATATATATATTATAAATTTTTATTTAAAATATTTTTAATCAAAGCATTTTCCATGACATAGTCTACGTCACTAATACCCACCGTATAACATACACTCGTGCATTTGGCTGTGGTAGGCCGAGCAATTTAACACCAGTCATGGCTCTTCGGAGTTGGGTCACCAAGCAAGGCCAGGCCACCTGGCAATGCAGTTTGGCTGGTGACCCCCAACACTTCTGTAGCCAAGAAGTTTTCAGCCGTGAGCATTCAATCAATCCCCGCTATTTCTTATGATGTTGTCCCCTCTCCTATTTCTTATGGTGTAAGCTACTTGAGTTTTCAATTTAACTCCCTATTTCTTATGGTGTAATCCACTTGAGTCTCCCATCTACCCTAATTTTAGGCTAACGCCTTATACTGAAGTATCTTGAATAAACGCATGCATCAGGGTGGGCCTTGGAGCTTTGAGACCTAATGTTGGTTTAGTTGGTGACTCAACACCGGCCAGCTAGCTGGTGTTGAAGCTCCTTGGGCCCACCATGCCGCTCATTTTAGGACATGATCCTAAAACCAATCAAATCTAAAAGTCCAAGTGGACATAACACAGGAAACATGAGAGATTGGACACTTACCGTTGAAACTTTTTCGAGGCCACAGAGTTTTGGATTAAATTAATATTTGTATTTTCCTTTCATGCGGGGTTATGCGATTTTATGAACAGTTTCGATGGCAAGTAAGCTTTCAATCCCCGCTGTTTTCTGTGGTGTGGTCCACTTGAGCTTTAGATCTACCTCATTTTTCATAACACGCCCGAAAATGAGCTGGGAAAATGGATGGACGGCGTGGATAAAACACGTACATCATGGCAGGGCCCACAGAGCTTTGGCTGGTTGGTGTTGGGGTCAGCAGCCAAACCGCGTCCAACGCTAGCTGGCTGGTACCGCGTCCGGCCCATTGCCATCCGTACCCATCGGTTCGATAGAAATGTCGGTGATATGGTTCGAAAGGGAAACTGTTTTTCATTTCTGATGAAAAACAGTCCTTTTTCCTTTTATCAGTTCTGCTGTCTATTCATGAGAAAGATGGGCTCTCCTTCGACGACAGTCGCTCGGATCTGTTGCCTCTTTCTGCTTCTCTCCGTCGCTCGCTCCAAAACCCTAAAAAGAGACGGTATTCCTCCCTTACTCTCGTTCTTCTTCCTGATGCTATTAGATCGTCGTCTCTTGGAAATATTAGGGCCTTCTTCTCTGGATCTTCGATGGTTGATCGAAATTAGGATGCATTTGGATGTGTGATTTACCTGAATTGCGATAGTTCAGTTCAGTAACAAAGCGGCAATGACGAAATTTCAATTCGCTTCTTCCGTACTCATATTTCAATTTCATCTGTGCTGCTTCTTCTTCATTCTCGTGATTTCATCTTAGAGCATTGCTAAGAGGCTTAATTGGTGAGCTAATCCCCGTGCAAGATCTGGGCTGTTCATCATTAGCGGCCCGCCGCGTGTTTTCTGGGGCCTGGAAATTGGGCCAGTCTGTTTAATATCTGGGCCAGAGTTGTATGACGAATTTGGATTTCTGGTCTGTAGTGTTCTTTTCGTGGAACTTTTGCTTACCTTGCGTGGGTATGTACTGGGGTCACTTTCTCTAAATTCAGGAAACGACTTAACATGCACGAAATCCACCCTGTCCATTAGGTGCATCACCCATTGTTCATCCTTGATCCCAAAAATCAGGCTTAGTCAACGCTTAGGTGGGCCACAACATAGAATTATGCTTAACAATCTCTAAATTCACATAATGTGGCCTACCTGAGTTTTGGAATACTGTGATTACTGGGTAATTATTTCCTCCCAATGAGGCAAATCATATGAATGGATTGGATGGCATACAAACACCACGGTGGGCCCTACACAAAACTAATGGTGGGTATCCCATCCCAACTCGTTCCTAGGTTTTGGCCTACCTGAGTTATGGATGGTCATGAACTTTGGGTTCGAAGATGAAGATGAGGCAGCAGATCCGATGGATGGGGTGGATCTCATGAAAATTCCACGTACATGGCTCTCCGCGCATGAGTTTCTGTACCGCAGCTCTTTGGCCTTCCTGAGCTGAGTTTGGGCCTCAACAAAGAAATGCTGGGGCTCAACTGAATTATGGATGGATCTCATAAATATTAATGGAGCATGGTAGAAGAGTTGGCTCTGAAAAATCCTGCTCCCTTTAGTAGCTTTAACATTTCCTTGTCCTCTCAATGGAATTTAGTTTCCATAATTTTATTTGGTTTTGAATCTAAGCTCTGTTTCTGTTTTGGAACGTAGTGAGAGAAATAAGCTTGCTTTCTGGTTCTTCATACTCTAATCTATGTAAATTTGGGCATATCTTTTGTTGACTAATCTTGCACATGCTTTGAGAATTGGATCTGTTTTGCCATCTCACTTGATTGGATAGAAATAGGTAGTTTGATATTTTTTTGATATGGTAAGAAAATTTGGTTTATCTTACTTCCATACACGTGGAACATTAGTAGCACAACCCAAGCCATTGATCTGATGGACCATCATATGAAGGGGCTATTGCCTCAATTGCACAGCAATCAGAATAAGTTAGCCATTGCAATGGTGGCCTTCAAATGGGTGGCAAGAAATGGTTGAGCAAAGGAAAGGGCATTGATCATGCAATACTGCAAATGGCCCACATTTGATGTGAAAAGTTGTACTGATTATGCAGCTAGGACGATCACATCATGGTGTTGTTTGGGCTATGGCCAGTCTACATGGTGCCTGCCAAAGCAATGCTTCTCACTGCCCTACATGTGTGGCAAGTGTATGGTGAAGGTGATGGAGTAGGCTTAAGCCTCCATCTCCAAGTAGGCTTAAGCCTCTATATATTTTCTGTATTTCTTTATTAATAAAAAATCAACTTGTACTTGACCCTTATATTTTTCATATGATCTCTCAGATACTTGAATGTATTAATAATAAAAAATCAACTTGTACTTGACCCATCTATTTTTCGCATCTTCTCTCAGATACTTGAACGCATTAATAAAAAAATCAACTTGTACTTTGACCCTTATATTTTTCATATGATCTCTCAGATTGTTGAAAGTTGTGATTTCTCTCAGAAACATTGTTAAAAAGATTGTGATTCTTTTTCTGATGAAATTCCTCCATAGGTTCAATCATATGCCAGTTCATCTAATGGGATTCTATGTTTGTAACAAATTTCTACTTCTGGCGTGAATATTCTTCTTGTTCTTTTTTTTTTTTCAGCAGCATTGTCATTATTCAACGTTGGCAATGGATATTGATCCATAAGTTATTTTTAGAAGTATATACAGCTACCTGTAGCTATCCACTTTTACATAGACATGTGGTAGAACTAGTGTTCGAAATATCGATACTATCGGCCGATATATCGGCCGATATTATCGATATCGCACCCCTGCGACACGATACAGTCACGATAACCACCGGAAGATACCAAAAAATTCAAAATCCTAATATCGGCCGATATATCGTCGATATCGCACGATATATCGACAATATGGCGAGATTTCCTCTCCATTATCGTCGGAGACAAATGCACGGACAGAAAATCGAATCCGACTTGTGGAGAATAAAAAAAAAATTTGAATTAGAAAAAAAAGAAAAAGAAATCGGAGCGTACCTGACTGGAGGTGGGCCACTCGACAGGTAAGTAGGATTTTCTGCAAATTTTCTTCAACTTCTCCCTTTCTTGGAGATTCCGGCGAGGAATCAGGCCGTGGTCGACATTTCCGGGTCACAGGAGAGAAATCTATCGACGTCCGAAGAAATTCAAGCGAAATCCGGAGAAATCCTCTCCGAAATGTCGAGAAATCATCGTGAGATATGAAATTTCCTGGATTTGGGCGAGATTTTAGGGGAACCCTCACTGCGTAGAAAAACAAGAGCGTTTGAGCCCTCTTTTAGTGATTTTGGGTTGGGTGGTGTACCGTACACCACCGAGGGTTGACGTCATCAAGTGTTGTGGGTCCCATCATAAGGCATGCGTTATATCCAAACCGTTCTTCCATTTGGCGAGCTCCTTGTAAGGCTTGAGCCGAAAAATAAGACAGATCCAGAGAACAAGTGGACCACACCCCAAACAACAGACAATAGTGGGAGATTGAACGTCTACCATTGAAACCCTTTTGAGGTCAGAGAAGTTTTGGATAAATATGATATTTATTTTTCCTCTTCATCCAGCTCTGTGTGACCTCATTAACAGATTGGATGGAAAATAAAAGTCACGGTGGGCCATACGAATGTTTTAACAGTGAGAATCACTGTCCCACTGCTATTTGTGGTGTGGTCCACTTGAGCTTTGGATATTAATTATTTTTTGGCTCATGATCTAAAATAATCTCTCCAAATGGTTGAACGGTGTGGATATAATAAATATATTATTGTGGGGCCATATAACATTAAATCTAATCCAAAAGGAAGCGGATTGGCTGGTGTACCACACGAGGACGTGGATTGCGTACTACCCCCGCCCGTCCCTAGCTCCGAACGGGCAGGTCTGTGGTCGGGCCCACCGTGATGTATCTGTACATCCAAACCGTCAATCCCTTTTCTTATATTATTTTAAGGTAAAAAAGGAGGCTTATCTAACCCTCGAGTGTACCACACCAAATAATAAGCTTGATTGCATTGAAATGCACTAAGCATTAAATGTCAGTGGGATTAAATGCAAGAGTCATTTTGTAGGGCCCACCATAACGTTTATTTTCCATCCAATCTGTTCATGAAGTCACAAAGACATAAATTAAGAGGAAAAACAAATTTTATATTGATCCAAAAATTCCGTGAACCCCTAAAGGGTTTCAATGGCAGACGTTTAATCCCTCCATTACTTTTTTCAGTGTGGTCCACTTGATCGTTAGATCTATTTTATTTTTCGTCTCAAGTGGACTATACTCAAGGAAACAATGGTGGTTGAACACGGTACCATTAAAAACTTTTTAGGGTGCACCTTGATTTTCCCTATATTTTATTAGGCACTTAATTTATTGATAACTTCACGTAAGTTTGAATGAAGAGAAAAAACAATTATCAGCTTGATCTAACCTTTTGTGGCCCACTAATGGTCAATCATCATTGTTTCCTATGGTACGGTCCACTTGATTATTGGATCTGCTTCATTTTTTTTTTGAATAATGTCCTAAAATGATATGAAAAAACGGATGGATGGGGTGGATACTGAATATAGTTGTCATAGTTCAATCGCATAGCGCATATCTTAGTACAATATACAAAGGAAACCTATTATGACCATTTCTTTTTTCAGATTTTATGATTTAAAAGTGTGTATTAGGTCTTTTAAAATAATCCCTGAAGTTTCATTGAAAAAATCAACAATTATCTTAATGTTTCCCCATGTTTCCCAAAAGTGCGATAAATTATGCGATACAAACGATATATCCCATGCGATAACCGATACGTATCTGTATCCCAAGGGTGCGATACATTGTGCGATACCGATACATAGACATGTGGTAGAACTATTTCTGTAAAGAATCTACAACTGGCAGCCAAGTTCTTTCTATTTATACAATATGTAGCAGTTGCACAAGCTTCCTTATATATACAACAGGGTCTGTCTCAACAATAAATACAATTGGCAACAGGTACATGCACTTTTGCATGCAGTAGAAGTGATTTTTGAACACTGTACAGGCAGCTACATCTAACTCTGGAAACATAGTGCTTTTCAGCACTAGATATGCAGCCTTTTCTTTAGAAACAGTTCTTTGCGACATAATCTCGAAATTAGGAATATCTTCAAATAGCAGTAATGCAAGGGCATTTTCACACCAGGCTCGAGTGGGGTAGCCTGTGGGATGCGGGGACACACTTGGGGTGGGTGGCCCATGTGAAGCAGAACCCATGTGAAGTGGGGCTCATGAGGGGATTCGGCTGAGGTCCTAACCCATGCGATGTGGGGCCTGGGCTATGAGATAAAGGGATTGATTTACCACTCTCTATCAGTTCGAGATTTTAAAGCAAGTGGCTAATTGTCTTGCATCAAAGTGGTATCAGATCGGGAGGTCTCGTGTTTGAGACTCCTCACCGGGGGTGATTAATGCAGGGGCTTTCACATTAGGCTCGAGTGGGGTAGCCTGTGGGATGCAGGGACACACTCAAGGTGGGTGGCCCGTGTGAAGCGGAACCCATGTGAAGTGGGGCCTAGAAGGGGGTTTGGCCGAGGTCCTAACCTATGCGATGCGGGGCTTGGGCTATAAAATAAAGGGATTGATTCACCACTCTCTATCAGTTCGAGCTTTTAGAGCAAGTGGTTAATTGTCCCGCATCAAGCAGTTTATAGATTCAAATTGTCAGTGATAAAATAGAAACATTGGGATTTAATAATGGGTTGTTTGCAGTCTATAAAGGGGACTGAAAGCCATTCCCAGAAGATTATTCTGTGATTCCGTTAATGGGAAGATTTTTCTGACATGTTGGTCGTCTACAGTAGATGATTTTGGGGTCATCCATTCTATTTGGTAGTAGGGGCACCGGTGCATGTGATTCTTGATCTTGATTAGCATCTGCATGTGGTCCTTTTATTGTTGAATCATTGCCTCTCAATTTGATTATCCCGCTACTAAATAAAGAATCCTGATGATATCTGACTACCGAAACACCCCTTTGTACAGCCATATGAAGCAGAGTAAGTTTTGTGCAAAGAAAAAACCCATGGATATATACATACAACTTACATATAATCATCGTTGTCATCATCACCACCATCACCACCACCACCACCACCACCACCACACACATTGTCATTGTTATGATCATCATCTCACATGTGCACATGCACGGCCCCCGTCATCATTGTCGTCGTCGTCATCATCATCATCATCATCTAAGGTCGGATACAACTCTGTAACACAGACACACACACACACCCAAACAAAAAACATTTTGCTTATAAATTCCCAAAAAAAATCTGCCAGTTGGACTTGCGGGCCTTCACAATCCATTGTTTTGGCCATCTGGTTGACCCATGTGCCTTGCAAACAATTGGATGGTCCATCCCATTGGGTCTGTGGACTTGAGAGTCCAATGGGACTATACATAATGGCCTGATCTTTCTCAAGCAGCAGTTGGGTCCAATGGTGGACCCAAATGTTGATGCAACAGTCTATCTTGCATCATTAATGATTGAGATCCTGCCATTCTGTTTTCGTCTGTCTCTTACACCTTTAAAATTTAGTCTTTTGCTATCTTCATTTTGAAGTTTGATAGGCAGATTGATGTCAATGATCTTTTTAAGTAGGGAGAAACTTTAATTGCCTTTCGGGTTTTTATTTTATTTATTTATTTATTTATTTTTATGCACACCGGCACCCCACACATTCACACACCCACTTGCATCACATGGGCACTCCATCCCTGGTCTCAGTGTTGAAACAGAGTATGTCTACCACTGAGCCTTTGGGGTTACTTGTTAGTAAATTGCCTTGAACTCTGGTTTTATTGTCAATTGATCTATTTTTTACCTAATTGTTTATTTGGAAAGTGCACAAATGCGAATTTTGTGTCATTAGTGAACTGATTGTAATTCTCAATTAACTTGTTGTTTGGAGAGTGTGGGGTGTCCTTTCCTGAGTGATTGATCCAAGCCATCTGATCATCCACATAGGGTTGACCCCTTTCTGCCTGATTGAAGATCATATCCATTGGGTTGAAGATCAGGCCATGTAATCGTCTTGATTGCAAATGTGGATCGCATCAAGGATCCTGAATCCAGATTGAATCAGTTGAAGATATGAACCGGTCCTAATGAAATATCTGGACCAAATCATTGGTCTGATTGGATGATGGGGCCCACAGATCCAACCGCATGGCCTAGATTGACCATTGATTGGACTAGAGGGTCCACATGTCCGTCCAACTGGTGATATTTCTAGGGTTTTTTTTACAAACCACATAAGAGAAAAGGATTCCAGTTTTTTTTTTTTTTAATTATTATTATTATTTTATATATATATAAAGCAAGAGAAAAGCATTCCAGCTAATATTAAAAAAGAAAGAAAAAGGGTCTACAGTTCAAATCATGTAGGACAGTCGAATATGGGCTGTGTATACAACCTAACTCGTTGATTGTAATCAACTTTTTTTTGGGGTTATCAACCTGTCTAATAGACTATTACATAGCTTGATTGCAATAGCTTACGTCATGGTCTATTACATTGAGCCTTTGGGAGTTTTATGCTCTCATTGCCAGTCCCCAGGCTGGATCAAGGGGGGTCGTGTCAGGCTGACAGCCGGTGTCAAACTTATGCCAAAGCTTCAACAAGAATCCGAACAATATGACATTCCAAACTCATGCTTGGCATTTCCTACTTCGTGACCTATGGTCTAAATGAAGTTATGGCCCTTGATAGAGTGGAATGGCAGAAAGGGATTCATGTAGCTGACCCCATTTAGTTGGGATAAGGCTTAGATGATGATGATGATGATGATGGTGAAGTTTGGTTTCCATGTTTGCCTTGCTTTTCTTTTTTTTTTTTTTTTTCAATTACAAGCTAATTGAGAATAAATTGGGCCCGATACATGTGGGCCAATAGCAGTAGAGTATGGGATTTTATTCTAGAAAGTTTTGTTTAGGAGATTCCTCAGATTGTGAGGTTCACATAGGCCATACATATGACTGCGCTATGAGATCAATTATCGTATGAAAAGATTGAGTTAGGTTTCGTATGACTGAGAGTCTCAGTCTTATGCGGTTTCAAGTTTTATACTAGAAGGCTGTTGGGACTTGGGTCATCCCATAGTCCATTATTTGGGCCTAGGTATCAATCTTGTGGCAATCAATTGGAGGAATTCAGCCTAAAGGTGGCATGTGGTTGAGTTCTATCAATTTAAGTTCAAAATTTCAATTTTGATGCATCATGGAGCTGTCTCAATGGTAGAAGTCTGTTGAACAGGCCTGAAATGGCAGGTGAACTACAAGTTTTGGCAGCTGAATTTAGTATGATAGACATTCCCCTGAAAGCAAATGTGGTAACATTCTCACCACTGAAGAGTATGATCTCTCAATTTTTTTGGATGACGTTCAAAGTTAAATAGATGGAATTTGAAAATAGGGGGTTTCAGCATATTGTTGTGAAATGTTTTAGTTAAGAGACCAAGTTTGTAGAGTCAGATATTAGAAGGATCCAATGTTGTCAAAATCATTACCGAATCGCAAATTGTAGTAGGGGTTGAATCATATCGAATCGCAAATCGTATCTAAGATTATTTTTTTTTCTGATTTCTTAAGAAAAACATTTACAAAAAAATTTGGAAAAAATATAAGTAAATCAGAAAAGATAAAAAAAAAAACTCATCAATCATCCATTCCCCGTCAATATGTACCAAAAAGTAACACTTATCATGATATTATCAATTGAGAACATGTATATGGTATGCATATTTTCATGATAGCAAAGGATTCTTGTCTTTTTTCCTCTGTTTTCTTTTGTTGTCTTTCAAAAAAATTACCTTAAAAAACATACAAGACTCTTAATAATTTTGTTCTTTTTTACCTTTCTTGAGTGTAGAATCATGTTAGAAAAAGTGGCATTCGATTCCATGGGGTGAATAAAAAGATCTTGATTTCTTTGTTTTGGATCTTTGAATATCAAAATCCCCAAATCTCTCTCTCTCTCTCTCTCTCTCTCTCAAGAAAGAAAGAAATGAGGATATTTTTAATAAGTTAAACATAATAAGTTAAACAAAAGAAGGAAAAAATGTTTTTTAAGTAATTTTTGGGCCAATATATGCAGTCTACAATTATTGTATGATTTGATGTGTTAATCGTATGATTCGATATGATTCGTATGATTATTTCGGATTTGTGATTTGGGCGTACAATTCAAATCGTACACCCATATGATATGATGTGAATCGTATGGAATCATACGATTCTAAACACTGGAAGTTTCAATGGACATAACATATGATCTGGGCGCATATGGTATCGGGTACTTACTCCTCGGTGGTAGACTCACAAGAGTTTCAACACGAGGTCATGGATTTGAGTACCCTTTGTGGTGTGAGTTTGTGGGTGTGTGTGGGTTGTGAGCGCATGTGTAAAAAAAAGGCGCATATGGTTTCTTAACTAATTTTGTAGAAACTAGGAGTTCAGTAATTGGATATTTGGAGTGTAAGTTATGGGGTTTGTTAGACCATTTGAAAATGCTTCATGGAGTGGTTTGTCTTGAGGCATGATATAATTCAGTTTTAGTTTCCTTACAGGTGATTTTTGCGGTGCATTAATATTCAATTATGGGAAATTCCGACTGCCTTTGGATATAAGGTTCTCCTTGACCTGTAATCTGATTCCCCACCGATTAATAGGAAACGAGCATGATTTGTCAACAGAGTTGATATTGTGACACTAAAGGGTTTTGTTGAGCTATATCTTTTAGGTGCTATGGGGAAGAATTTCAGTAGACCATCTGATACAAACCATCCTAGACTGTAGAATTATGTTGTCTTGGAATTCCCTGGTAATAATTGTAAACACTGTTCCTTGGTTTCTTTTATCTTAGCATCTGCTGCTCTAAAACTGCTCAAGAATTTCCTGTGGTAAATCTGTTCTGTACAGTTATATTCGATTTATTATGTTAATTAACATTGCATGGTGAAAATGAGTGAATCCGGATTTGTTGCTGTATTTCTGGGAGTCGTGGGAATCATCTGTTGCCTTCTCAATGAAGCAAGTTTCTGGGTCGTGACATGTCAGGCTTTTATCTTTCTATTATCTTTCAATTTAAGATCTTGTGGGTGAACTAATGTGGCTTGGAAGATGTAGATTTGATGTTGGTAAATTAAAAGGAAGAGACAATCTCTAAAAATAAATGAATAAATAAAATGAACAAAAGGAAGAGACTCTTTGGGTTATTTGGGTTCTTTCTAATGGTTGAGAATGATATTCTTGTTGCAGTGAAAGCCTTGAATGAAATAAAGGCATCTCTGGGATGGAGAGTGGTCTATGCATGGGTTGGAGATGATCCTTGTGGAGATGGTGACTTACAACCATGGACTGGCGTTACGTGCTCCAGTCAAGGAGATTACAGGGTTGTGACAGAACTGTAAGAAAAACACATGTTATTTGCCTGTCTCCATCAGTCTTCTGTTTTCGATGTTGTTGTTGAAGGGTTCATTTTCTTTAAAGTACATTTTTAAGTCTGGATTCCAAAAGAGTTTCTTATAGCTTCAGTTCTGCATCCTACGAAGGTTTATTTGCATTTAATTTGTATTTTAACTGAAGATACCACAAATCCATGCCATAAGATTAGAGTGTTCAAGTTAGATTTATTCTGAATCATGTATCAAGTATGAGCGTCAAAGATGTGTTCAAGATGAGATCAAAATCTGCAAGCAATAATTGCCTATAGTCATAGTGGTCAAAATCCCACCATTTACAATTTCAGTCAAATCTTAGGAAAACAATTTTAATGCCACTTTGAATCCCTTTTTAGATGATTCCAGCGATTCTATGACTGAATCTTACGATTTACGATTCAAATTGTACTTGTTCTTTTCTTTTCCAAATTTTATTCCGCTTCCGTTTTGTCGTATCGTATTGTACGATTGTGGTGGACTTTGTAAGTGGGGCCCAAAGGTATATAAAAATCTTTTTTTTTTTTTTTCATTTTTAATTTTTTATACATTTCCCCCTTTTTTTCATTACCTTTTGCTTTTAAAACATGTAAAAGGTGCGCCTCTATCAGAAATCCTCATTTTCGTCTGTAGAGGGAGGGAGGGGAGGGACAAGAATCCTTTAACACTATCATGATGCATATTGATGACTTTTAAAATTTTCTGATTTATTTATTTATTGCTTTTTTTATTTTTAAAGAAAATCAGATAAAATCCTACAGTTTATGATACAATTTGCGATTTGATACAATTGAAATAATGATTTTGACAAAATTGCATATAATTTTGAAGTTGATCTTGAGATCTTATTATGACCATTCTTCACCTGCAGGGAGGTTTATGCTGTATCAATTGTTGGGCCGTTTCCTACTGCTGTAACCAATCTGCTGGATCTGACAAGGCTGTAAGACCCTCAGTGTTCTTGATCTTTTGATAGTATCTGTGAATTCTTATGCCCCCTCAATGTTATATAACATACGTACTCATATATCTCTCGATTATGAGCAAATACTCTCTTTTTTTCCCTTCAGTGAGTGTCCTTTAGTTCCATACACTTACTGGAATAGTAAAAAAACTGATTTTGAAGTTGCATAGGATCTTTGTGTTCACTTTTTTGTTATGCCAAGCCAATCCATGCATATTTTCCTTGTTGTGGTTTGTATGCATTTCTATGCATATTTTCCGATCATCATGGGGACAAGAGGCTATTTATCAACCAATATCTAACTTCTTTGTTGTGCAAGTAGGTAAAATTCTATAGAGTAATACACATGATGCATTGTGATCACCTGAATCCTGCACCCAATGTGCTGCCTTTTCCCTTCATGCTATTCGCCATCATACTCTAAGCATTTATATATAAAGATGTACTGAAAACTAAATATATATAAATGAAACCTTAAGAGTTGTTTTTGTACGTTGATCTCTGCCAATGCACCAAAACCATTTCTAAAGGTGCCTTGTCCTTGTACTGTGGGTTTGTTTCTTACTACCATGCGAGCTTAGGCAAACTTGTCGTGCCAACACCATTTCTAAATGGTGCATTGTCCTTGTTGTTGTGGGTTTATTTTTAACAACTATAAATGTATACATGAATGATCATTCAACTTAAAGTATATCAAATTACAACAGATACAGAGTTTGAAGTTACTTCACTCCCATTACATGGATGTTTCTTCTAGGAAATGCCTAATCTGTCCAATTTTTTGTTTGACAGGGATCTCCATAATAACAAACTGACAGGGCCAATCCCTGCTCAAATTGGACGGTTGAAACGTCTTAGAACACTGTAATTTCTACACTCATTTGTAGCTATTTATCACTTGGAATATTTTTTGTTTGACTTGTTCTTAGCACGGCATGTAATTCTTTCTCCTTATGCTTTTCTTTTAATTCCATAAGCTTGAGCAAATGCATAATAATCAGATATAAGCATTTTTTTTTTTTTGGAAATATAATAAAATCTAAGCAGTTATACAAATACATTAAAGAAATCAACATATTTAGCCTCTGAATTCAGTTTTATGCATAGATATTTAACATAGGTTATGAGATTGTCGAAGCAGAGGCATGTTATCTGAGGGAGCTGTGGTCAAGGAAGAAAAATCCATTTTAAATAACAGTATGAGAGTGTAGTCTTTGCATGCCCCTTCTTGCAGTTGCATTCTTACATTTTAGACATGCTGATGCAAGCTGGTTAATTTCCATTATCAATTTATGTACAATCTTTAAGCTTCCAACCATTATTCCTGCAAGGTTAGGTTTGGTAGGAAGGAAATGCAAATTGATGCAGGACAAATTCTGGCCATGCAATGATATTGTTTGAAGAAACAAGGGATAAAACACCGCTTGCTGTTGCTCCCTCAGTTTCTTAGAGGGAAAACTTTGTTGAAAACCTCACAATTCTTTGCCAGGAAATTGCAACTGCGTAAGCTCCGTAAACACAATTTGCAGTGGTATAAAACCTCAAATTGCATGAAGAACACTTTTCATTTGTAAAATCATAGAGCTGTCAGGTTTCCACAGTTAAAATAGGGCTGATCTTCAGCTTAGGTGGAAGTTCAATGCGATAGGCATTTTCTTAGAGTCGTTTTTTGACATGGTAAGGTCCCACATTTCTTGAGTGTATCTTGCTACAACCAGGAGTTGTTCTGGCTTAAATCAGACCATTGCCTTGTTGTGTCCTTGAATCCAAGAAAGTGTTGTCTTATGTCAGTTTATCCTTTGTGGGTCTCATTCCTCTGAGCAATATTACACTTGACTTCTTCATGAATCCCCTTGATATGATGCACAAAATCCTTAACATCTTGATTCAGTCTGGTACTAATTGGTACCTGTGTCTAGGGTGTCGAGGTTGAAGTCCATTGGCAGCTTCAAAAGTGGTTAATCTTGTAGTATGGTGTGCAGAAAAGAGTTGTAGGAAAATTTTTCTTGGGATATAACGAGATCC
Source organism: Magnolia sinica (assembly GCF_029962835.1). Taxonomy (NCBI): domain Eukaryota; kingdom Viridiplantae; phylum Streptophyta; class Magnoliopsida; order Magnoliales; family Magnoliaceae; genus Magnolia; species Magnolia sinica. Next base: position 65,036,872 of record NC_080583.1, on the reverse strand, counting down.
TTAAATTTCCAAGGCTTCTGTTGACCACTTCAGTCTTTCTGTTATTGGTTTGTGGATGATATGTTATGCCCTTGAGAACTTCAATTTAGTTCCCATCTTTACGCATATTCCCTTCCGGAAGTAATTCATCAATTTATCATCTCAGTTTCACACAACTGTTTTAAAACTCCATCTAGTTGCACCACTTCCTTGAAGAAGAGGTTTGCAATAGGCATACCATCCAACGTCTGCCTACCACTTTGATGCAATTGGAAGCACCAATTGGCTTTAAATCTTTTCTATTCCATTTCACTAAGTTCAAACTCTGCAACTAAGATGGAATCAAAATCAGAAAATTCCATATTTGAAAACATGAAAGAATGGTTGTGGGAGAATCCCTAAAGCCTCTAGTCAAGTACTAAGATCCCTAGAAATTCCCTCTCTTGTACCAACAAGTGACGAAGTTCAAAGATTATTATTATTATTATTATTATTATTTCTCCAATGCATCATGCTAACCAATGTTCCATGAGGCCTTTTATGAGCATAAAACAAAAGCAAAGCCCGAAGGTTAAGTGAAATAACTATTTTGCCCACACTTATTCACATATAACGATAAGGTTTATTTAGTCATTCTAATAATTAAAGAAAAAAAGGCACAAACATGGAACATAAAGCTTGTCATGCATGGGAACATGTGGGTCCCACACATGAGATCATGTGGCCATACATGTGATCACATGGGTCCCACCCTATTTCTCTTTCATTCATTACATGAAGAGGGTTCATTTCCATTATTGAACAACTTCAGTCTTGTTATCTTTCCCTGTGGCCATTCCTCTAACCTGCTTGCACTGCTGGGTTCTTAGGATTCGTTGATAATACGGTTTGAGAAGACTAGAACATAATACATGTCAACATCACCCTACCCTTATACTAGCCATTTGTGGTTGGCTTTATGGATCCCGTTTTGCCAATCGATCCTATCGAAGGCCCTGTCCTTGGTAAGTGAACAAGCGTTCATATCCATTCTCACCACCTGAATCCAGGTCCTTCTAGATCTTCCTCTCATCCTCTTTTCAGGTCCCTCTGCCTAGTCACCAAATCAATCTTCGGCCTTTGTCACACATGAATGAACTATCTCAATCTGCTCTTCATTGTTTTACCTCTTATTATGACTACTTTTTTGCTCGGACATGATTCATGTAATGAGATTTAATGCAGCTATGTGAACTAAGTGAATGTGGTTTATGAATCAAACTAATCTAGAATGCTAGCTTAGAGAATCCATTCCACAAGTTGAATGAACGCATGGCAAACAAAACTCAGCAAATTGAAATCAGCGGGCACTCTGCAAACCATGGATTTCAACCAGAATCCAAACTGAACTGAATTGTTAATCACAAGGCTTCTTAATAAAGTTATTGTTGCCTTCCAAATTTGTTTTTGAAACAGAGGACTTCCGATCATGGTCTGCAAATTGAATCTAAACTTAACCAAATTGCAAATCTGGCAATTATGATTATAGATCCAAAACTGGCCTAGACAAGCGATGTTACTTAGATAGTCTGATATGAGCCATGACGCACAGATTTTGAAATCCTCAGGGATGGGTATGAGCATAGGATCCGGTTGGGTATTGCTCAACCATACCTGAGTAAGTTCTCATAAAAAAAATACAACCAGACCTGAGTAATTTATTGTAGACCAAAAAATGCAATGTTTTTAAATATTAAGAGAAAGTATGTCAATATTATTCTATCGATAAAAGATACTGAAATGTTAAAATTATAATCAGGTCCTTGTAGCTTGAGCATGTAGGCCTATACCTGAGTAACATAGAACATGAGTATCTTATCCTGATACTCAATTTGAAGGGTAAATTTTGTATTCACAAGGATATAATCAATATGGTATCCATATTCCTGCGCAGTATAAGACATCTCGTACAACAAGAAACTGGAAATGATCCAAACAAGGTTTGCAATGTGAGGAGAACGACAAAGAAAGGGGTGTGACACTCAATTAATGCCTTTTAGCTTATTCAGGTGTGGCTGCAGGGCTATTAATACACACGAGAAGTGGGGAGAGCCTCCAATTCCAGTACATGCCTTAAGGAATTCACAACATTGTTTAAAAGCTCGCCAAGTCTATCGACTCAGCTTGATTGGTGTTTGAGTTGATTCAGCGAGATTTTTTTTCCCCCACTGAGTACTGTTGGCAAGTTGAGTAAAAAATGCCTGTATGAGAAGGAAAAAGGGGTTCATGGAGTTGAGATTGCAAGGATGTCTAGACAAGGAGGCTTAATGTCATATCATGCAATGCGTGTGCAATTCTTGAAGGGATTAAATAAAACCTCTCAAAATTTGTTTTGGAGGGGCATGAGGAAAGCAGGGTTATTTAATGGTTATGTGGAGGAATATAGGGTTAATCCTTTGACATCAAGATTTGGTAGATGTGTGTGTGTGTGTGGGCGTATGAGCTATAAATATTTCATTTGGAGATTTAGGAATTATTTAAAGTTGTCTCTAAGACATTAGAGTTTCAATTTTCAGGAGTCCTTATTTGTTGAAGGGAGTAGTTTCTTTGTAGGTTTTGGGAACTACAAGGAGGGTGTCTTACGTTAGTATATTAGGAATTCCTACAAAATAGGATTTTATGGGCGATCAACCAAAGAAAGGGAGAAAATGGACGGGTTATTTGGGTTGTGTGATTGGGTTTTTGGAGTCTTTTAAGTATATGCATGACAAGTAGGGTGAGTTTATGCATGTGAGTTTTACCTGTTGGCTGGTTTCATTCTTATATTTTGAATTAAAAAAAAAAAGAAAAAAAAGAAAAAAGATTTGAGTTCTTAGGAGAGAATTCTTACAGTTTGTTTTGGGGAGGGAAGGAAAATTGGTCGATTAATGGTGACTATTTGTATGAGGTTTAATGTAAAAGAGTGTTAGCCTCTATTTCTCTATGTTGTAGAGAGCCTTGATGGGACATTGAATTGTAAACAATAAACGTGTGGTTCAGAGAGAGACATTGTTAGGTGGAGTTTTATGTCTTGGATATAAGAGTTGCTATAATCTGGAGTCCTTATTTGTTAAATGGGGTTGTTATTGAGCTGGCTTAGGGAAATACAAGGAAGGTCTTGGAGTGCAGCAAATTAGGAAAGCTTACAAAGGAGTTTATGGGTGGACAACCAAACAAAACAGAGAAAAATGGAAGATTTATTTGGTTTGTGCGACTGGGTTTTTGGAATCTTTAAGTTGTTGTCAGATTAGATGAGTTTATACATGTCTGACTCACAGACTGATCTCACAGTTTGATTAAAAAAGTTGACTAATTAGATGAGGATTCTTTTCTTCTATTTGGGATTAAACCCAAAAAATCTAGGTGGAACTCTCTGGTATATGTGGATCCATCTTTCCCATCTCCTCATAATTTCTTCTTCCTATATTATCTCTCCCTCTACTCCATAAAACCCAAAAAACAGTTGCTGATGGCAATATATCGCAATTCTAAATTCTGGTCGATATTATATCCATACATTTGTGAACTGGTTCACACACTATTTGATAGATAATTCTTTATTTAAACTTAATTTACTGTTAAGTATAAGTTGTTTCTTGATTCTGATACGCTTAATTTCCTGTTAAGTATAAATTGTTTCTTGATTCTGATACATATTGATGCAAAGAAACATGCTTCCTATTTGTAGTCAGTTATCCATACTTTTTTTTTGGGGTCATTTACTGATTTATTTTGTTCCTTTTAGAAATTTGAGGTGGAATAAGCTACAAGATGCAATTCCTCCTGAAATCGGTGAATTAAAGAGGCTGACACATCTGTGAGTATTTCCAATATTTTCACCCTGCGTATTTGGTTCATCTTGTCCTGGAGAAAATTTGTTTCTTTCCATCCAACTTCCCTTTCAGATTATTGACCGAAACTTGACAGGTACCTGAGCTTCAATAATTTCAAGGGGGAAATTCCCAAGGAGCTTGCAAATCTACCAGAGCTTCGTTATCTTTATCTTCATGAGAACCGCTTTACCGGCCGAGTTCCTCCTGAATTGGGCAATCTCCCATACCTCCGGCATTTGTATTCTCCATCTCCTGTGATCTGGATTCCATATATGAGCATGGATTTTCTATCTTATATATGACCATTCTCTTGTTGTTGTAAAAAGTTGTTAAACTACATTTTATTCTTCTATTTTGCTATTCTGTTAATCTAAAGTCTGTTGCAGAGATGTTGGTAATAACCATTTGGTGGGAACCATAAGGGAGCTCATCCGTTTTGAAGGAAGCTTTCCCTCTCTACGCAATCTGTAAGTGGATGTTAATATTAGCAATATGCAAGGGTTGGTGACATATCACATAAATACAAAAAACACACTTTCCTAATGCTTGCTCACATGAATTCCTTTTTTATTTCTCACATGAATTCCTTTTTTATTTCTTGCATTAGCTTTTGATATCCAAAACAAGGAATCAAGTGCTAGCAGTAAGTTTACATGATATATTTTAACTTGAAACAAGATTTAGTACATTTCTATTTTCCCTTCCATGTCTTCTTGCAAGGTCGTAATGGGAACACCTTTTTTTTTTTTTTACACACGCACCCGACACACACCCACACACACCGTCGTGGGATTTCACCACCCATGGGTTTCGAACCCAAGACCTCGTGTTGAAACTCCTCGGAGTCTTCCACTCGGGCAAGGACTGGAACCCCTATGGGAGCACCTTATTTCATTAATGAGGCATAATATGCTCTTCCTAGCTAGGGTTGTAATTGGGTTGGGCTGGCCCTTGCCATACCCAAGTCCAGCCCACTTTGGCCAGGCTAAAGTTTTAGGCCCAATAAACCAAAGGCTGGAAAGCATATAAGTTCAGGTAGCGGGGCACCTAATTGGGCGGGACTCAGGCTTGCATCTTGACTAAACACCCAACAATTAGGCCCAACCAGGCTTATTTAACATGGGAGAGCAAAGTATTTCACTGGCAGGCCTGTTCTGGCCTGTCCCCTATCTTGGTTCCTTCGCTCACTGGCTGGGCTTGGCTGGGCACGGGGCTCAGGTGTTTAGCTCATGGTCTTGACCTGGATGTGCTTATGCTCGGCCCTAGTTGTAAAACATGCAGCTTGGTCATTTTTAAAATTTTCTTCTATTGGAATTTTTGCATAACTGTCTACTTGGAGTTGTTCAATTTCCAATGGATTTATTCTATAATGTTTGTATTTAGGTATCTAAATAACAATTTCTTGACTGGAGGTATACCAGCACAGCTTGCAAATTTGACGAATTTAGAAATACTGTGAGTATCGGTATCTAAAATGAAATTGACTACTTAAAACCCTGTTTCTACTGCCTTTTAAAATTAACTGTGATGGTCTACCTGCAAATGTTAAAATTTCTAATGTTTCTTAATCTTTGGGTTGCAGATACCTGTCATACAACAAAATGTCCGGGATCATACCTTCTGGGCTTGCCCATATTCCTCGATTGACTTACTTGTATGCTCACCATCTCTATCTTTGACTTTTACTTTTAATGGTGGTGGATCCCTTTTTTTTTTTTTTTTTCTGAAGACACGGGGTGTCCCCACCTCTTTTTTTTTTTTTTTTTTTTGAAGTGAGGCTAATCCCTGCGGATACACGCAATCACCCACAACCACGTGTATCGGGTAAAGCCAAGGAGGGGAATCGAACCCTCACCCATAGGGAGCAAACTTACGGTGAAGACCATTCGCCCAAACCTTGTTGGGTGTGGTGGATCCCTTTTTATTACTTGCTTATTATTTTTTTAGAGGATTTCTTAGTGTGCCATAACCTTCTTCTTCTTCTTCTTCTCCTTTTTTTTTTTTTTTTTTTCCGCCAATGCCCCACTATTTTCCTCTATTATTTCATCGGTTTCTATCCATGAATGTGCAACTCTGAGTCCAAGACGTGTCAAAGTGCTTTGGTCCAGGAATATCTAGATGCCGCAATGGGAGATTCAGCCAATGATGAAATGTTGATTTTATTCCTCTTCAGTGTCCATTGCAGTTCACTTTTTCCTTTCATAGTGGGTGGGGGAACACCGGGCATGTTTATCTATTTGCATGTATGCGTTCTATGCATGCAAATGTATGTTACCTGCATACATCTGCATCTGTGTGTATTCTTGTCTTCCACTTTTCAAATTGGGACATGCACACACACACGCACACACACACACACACACGCACGCACAAAAACACTTGCCAATTGCATGAGACATGGCAGAATCATGCATATGTTTCCAGCAATACCATCTTATGGGAGACTAACGATGATTTTTAGCCTTGGTGAGCTTGCGAATATGACTATATGAGGAGATATGTGGTCTTGGTTCTAGGCAAAATGTTTTGTCTGCTCAGGCTGCATTTGGATGCATAAATGAATTCAATCACAAACTTTCATATCAACAAAAATCATTGCTGTTGCCTGGCTTTCATGATCAGGAAGTGGCACTCAATTTGCAGTTTCTTAACTTATGTTCCTTCCATTTTCCACTTGAAAGTAACACAATTTAGTTTGGAGACAGTCCATCAAGACTGAATGCTAATCAATCACAAATCAATTTGATAGGCATCCAAACACACTGTGATTTAGGTAGAAAGTTAATGAAATTGCAGACACTCTTGAGAATAAAAAAAATTTGTTGAAAAAACTAAGGTAGGGCATAGGAATCTTGATACAGGCCAGAAGGCCCACACCCTTGATTGGGTTCTTTGCATTGCCTTTTTCCTGATGTAATGTTTCTTGTATTTTCTCTCTTTTCTCTTCTTTTTTCCCACTTCTTTTTTGCCTTTCCTTTCCTTTTTTAAAAAAAAATTAAGAAATAAAAAGACCTTTTTTTATTTTTTTATTTTTTAAAAAAGAAGAATAAGAAGAAAAAGGCTGCATGTCTTTCTATGCATGTGTGGTTCATACGCTCATGTTTGTATGCAGTCATCCAAACGCACCATGATTTAGGTAGAAAGTTAATGATATTGCAGTTGCAGACACTCTTGAGAAGAAAACAAAAATTTGTTGAAAAAACTAAGCTAGGGCATAGGAATCTTGATACAGACAAGAAGGCCCACACCCTTGATTGGGTTCTTTGCATTGCCTTTTTCCTGATGTAATGTTTCTTGTAATTTTTTTTTTTTCCTTTCCTTTTTTTTGAAAAAGAAATAAAAATGTCTCATGTTTTTTTTTTTTTTGGAGAAAAAGGCTGCATGTCTTTATTTGCATGTGTGGTTCATATGCTCATGTTTGTATGCAGTCATGAAATCATGTCCACATATATTTGTATGTAATTGTAAAGCTTGGTACTCTGATTTTATGAGTCAATGAACACTTTGTTAGGTTGGCTGATCTTTTGTATAAACTGAAACCTGGAGTTGGAACTGAAAATCTGGCTCAACTGAGTTATCCTAGCTTAGTTCTAAGCTAATTAGCATCTAAGAACATACTAGTGTGTAAAATATCCCTGTAAATATATGCATGCGTGTCCAATCATTTTCAAGTTTTGCACTTAAAAATGACATGCATTTTCAGGTATTTGGATCACAACCTATTTACAGGGCGGATTCCGGATGCCCTCTATAAACACCCCTTTTTGAAAGAATTGTGAGTTTCTCTAACTCAAATGATGCGGTTAATGCTGTTTGAAACGCTTGGGAATAACTTCACTTGATTATTACATGTGTGGATGCAGATATATTGAAGGCAACCAATTCAAGCCTGGGGTGAACGGTAAAGGCGGTCACAAGGTTCTTGAGGTCTCGGATACGGAGTTCCTATTTTAATTTGCATTTTTATATTCTTTTAACTGTTGTTGGATCACATGTTTATCATATTTGGTCTTGCATGCTTCACTGGATGAGACCCTCTTGCAGCCACAGTAGGATGGTTGGAACCATCCATCTGCTGGGGAATGGATAATCCTCAACATCCGTGAGTGGCATTGCAAATGAGAGGATGGCACACAAATGTAGTCCGTGACCCAACATATATGGGCAGGACATCTTTTCAGTGTTTTTTCTTGGACGTTGCCCATCGACTTTGGTTCCTTGTAGCTGGATGGTTCTCATCATCTGACCACAGCTGCATGTGGCCCAGTCCTGTGATTGACGGGTATGTACTGCTGCACATGCAAAACAAACTCCCAACCATTACGATACCACTTGATAGTTTGACTGATTCAAAAGGCCTGTTCCCAAGCTTCTTTTCCCACTTGTATTGTTTATTAATGCATCAAATCAAAACCTTACCAGTTTGGTGATTTTCTTTTTTGGTTAGTAAATTTATGGGGGAACATAAAGATATTCTTATTGATGTACATCGTCTGATGCTGGACTGTGAAATGATGTTTTTTGCTCGGCTCCATTTATAATGCAGGTGGGGACAACCTTTCAATCATCCAGGTTGTTCATTTGGCATGCCCTGACATGCCCAAAGTCTCCACCATCAGATGATCCTAGCCATTCAATGGGCTCTTCCATGTTTTGGCCCCCAGTTGACTGATCTGGATTATGGAAAGGTGGGCCCTCAATAGTTTCGGGGCCAAGTAAACAGAGTGCTGTGTTGCTTACCTGAGCATTGTACATTTCATCTTCATTTCATGCTGCTTGTGGTCTGGCTCCGAGGGCGTGGGTTTTTTCTATTGTCTACAAGTGGTGCCCCGTAATTCAGTGATCCAGACCATTGGCGGGTGTTGCTCTGAACTGTGGATTGGACTGACCCATTCCTTGAAAACCCTGCAATGAAAGATTTTCAATACATATCTTAAGCCTTTCCCTGAGAGAAATGTCCAAACGATGTGGCACGTGCGCTTTCACATCCAACCGGCTTCTTTCAGATTGCGTACCGAGTAACTCAGTACTTTTTTATGTGCTGAGGAAACTCTGTTGGGCCCACCGTGAATGTATGTAGTTTATCCATGCTATCCATCCGTTTTTTCAGCTCATATCAGGGGTTGAGCCTAAAATTGAAGCATGTCCAAAGCTCAAGTGGACCACACCACAGGAAACAGTGGGAATAATAATTTCCACGGTAGATACCTTCCTAGGGCCTCACAGTGATGTTTATTTGTCATCCAACATGTTCATAGGATCACACAGACATGGATGAAGGGAAAACACAAATATCAGCTTGATCCAAAACTTCTGTGGCCCCTAAGAAATTTTCAACGGTAGACGTTCAATTCACAATGCTTCTTGTGGTGTGGTCCACTTGAGATTTGAATATGCTGCATTTTTGGGTTCAAGCCCAAAAATTATCTGGTAAAATGGATGGACCGAGTGGACAAAATGCATAAATCACAGTGGTGCCCACAGAGTTTACTCAGATCCGCTTCCCCCGCAGGTTGTTACCCGAGTGGTGGGAAAGGCGGGTCCAACCAACCATAAAGACCACTTTGGTTGAGAACCAGGGTTGCCCCCATTCATCAGGAGGGTTGAATAGGATGAAATGAAGGGAAGGTTGATGGAATGGCCCACCTAATGACTGGATTGATCCGTCTCTCCCCAGCTATTATCGTTAATGGTGCGGACCATCTTTTGCACGGCTCAAATGTATTTTGAAGTCACAACTGAAAGCTTAAGGCTGGCATTTTAAGGAAATGTTTGGGTTGGGTTATGGTGGGTCCCGATAGGGCAATGATCTTGATCACTGAACCACGTGGCCCAATCAACGTTCTGCTACTGAGCTACAGGTTCCAAACCGTAAAGAAAAGTTGATAGCAATCGAGGCATATTAATTACCATTTGTTTGGACGTATGGTAATTTACCGTAAGTTTGATTTTTCGTGGAGCCCACCAATGATCTGTAAGATGAATCCAATGCGTTGCATCTGGTGGTGTGTTTCCCCATGCCCACCATACACCCCAAGAAACATCTTATTCCAAAACTCACTGTATATGGAGCGTTTTCGTCTGTATACCTATCCAAATTGTTTATAGGGTGCGTCTTATCAAGATGGACTACCGAAATATCTAACTGAACCTTATATATAAGGTGGGCCACACCTAGGGGTGTACATCGAGTCAACCGAGTCGAGTTGGCCTCAGCTCGACTCGGCTCGGCCACCAGCTGACCTTAGCTTGAACTCGGCTTGGCTTGGTGCTCGAGCTTGATTGGCCAGCTCGGCTCGGTTTGGTCAGTAGCTCAGGCCAGTTCGAGCTGAGTTCCAGCCAAGATCAAGCCAAGTTCACTATTGCAGCATTTTCACAAACACCGGGACTGCACCTTCAAAATCTCACTATTTGAGACAGCAACAATGGTTATAAGTATTTTATCGAACACATTTTAAGTAACATAAATATTTGTTTTCTTTTTTTAAAAAAGGTGTTAGTTTTGTATACATACCTTCCTCGTGACTGGCCACACTTCTTTGAGTCATTTCATCAAACAATTGATTAGCAACATCAACGGTAAAGTAACCGAGTCACTATACTGGTTCAATTCGAGTTTGATTTGAGCTAGGTTCGTCTAGCCGAGCTGAGGCAGCTCGAACTCATTTTCAAGCTCAAAAAACTAGCTCGACTTAGCTTCGAATTAATTCTAATCAAGCTTTTTTGAGTCTACTCAATCGAGCTAACCGAGCTAGCCCGGTTTGTGTACGCCGCTAGTGATGCTTAGCTCGCTCGGTTTGTGTACACCTCTAGTGATGCTTGATACACAGGTGCATGAAATAATAAAAGTGGTGTATATTAATTTACATTAAACATAGTAAATTAAGAAATTTACTGTATCTCAAGTTAAAAATTAAATCGGTTAAACATTCCTAATCTTTGATCGATGGACACTTGTTTGTTGAAATCAGACCATTAGATGGTTTTTACTTTTTAACCGTTCAATAAATGTCCACCAAAGGTGAGAAAACCAAACAAGGGTACATGTATTCATGACATATCTAATAGTTTCTCTAACTTGAACAGTTGAATTATCCGTATTAAAAGTACGTACTTTTTAAGTAATAACACAGACTTTGTTTCAACGGTGAGATCATGGGATCGATTGATTGCACGTGTAAAGTGGGCCGTTGTGGATAAAAAAAAAACTAAAAGGAGTAGATTTGGTGAGGCCCTGCATCACCAAACATGGTTTGGCTCTAACCATGGATGCCACATTAAACCTTAATGTATGTATTGCATATCTATACTGTCCATCTGTTTTTCCAGCTCATTCTAAGGCGTGAGCTGAAAATTGAAGTAGATCCAACTATCAGGCGAACTACATCTAGGAAACAATGGTGATTGAATGCCTACCGTTAGAAACGTAATTCCTAAAGCCTACCGTAATGCTCACCATAATGTATATTTGCCGACATCACATAGACCTTAAAAAAAAATAAAAATAATATCAACTTGATCTAAAACTTTTGTGCCTTATGAAAAGTTTTTAATGGTCAATCACTCACTTTTTGTAGGGTATAGTCTACCTAATATTTGAATATGCTTCATTTTTAGGCTCATGTCTTAAGATAATTTGCCAGAACAAATAAATAACATAAACATATGATATATACATCAAGGTGGCTCCATAGTTAAGCCCGCACCGTATTGATTGTAGCCTTGCAAGAATAATTCAGTACTAAATACTTACAACAGGCAATGAATAGTGTTAAAGCCATCCACCATACATGTAGTATGCATGTATCAAATCAACACCATTCAAAGTTGTGGGCCCAATTAAAGATAAATAAATTTTCTAGATCATACTAATTAACTAATTTTAAGCATTCCAATTTGAACATTTGGCTTATGATCACTGATAAGAAACGTACAAGGAGAAAAATATTCTCGTCTGCTTTATATTTTCTATTGATAATATTTTTTCAATCAATCACGGTGTTATATTTGTACAACTAAAATGGTGCTACATATAGAATGTATTATGAGTTGTACATGGCTGTGCTTGATATGGGGCTTGATTTGTGCAATTATCCCATATACGGCTGTGCTAGATATGGAGCTTGATTTGTGCAATCATCCCATACACGGTTGTGCTTGATTTGGGGCTTGATTTGTGCAATTATTCCATAATTGTCAATACTCCCCCTCAAGTTGGAGCATGAAGATCTGTAATGCCCAACTTGGATCTGAAGAAGACAAATAATTCGCGACCCAAAGGTTTTGTGAAGAGATCAACTTGTTGTTGGGAAGTGGGTGAATAAGCGGGAGTAAGAAGACCAGCACGAATATGCTCACGCACCAAGTGGCAATCAATCTCTATGTGTTTGGTGCATTTATGGAAAATCGGGTTGTGTGCAATGTGAATGGTAGCTTGATTGTCGCAGTGAAGTAGTGTAGGGTGAGAATGAGAGATTATGAAATCACGAAGAATAGAGCGTAACCATTTAATCTCACAAGAGGTGTTGGCCATGGCATGATATTCAGCTTCAGCGGAAGAGCGAGAGACAGTGGATTGCTTCTTGGTACACCAAGAGATGGGGCTATCGCCAAATTTGACAACAAAGCTAGTGGTGGATCGGCGAGTCATAGGGCAACTGGCCCAGTCGGAGTCACAATAGGCAGATAATTGGAAACTGCAGGCTGAAGAGAAAAATAAGCCATAACCGGGAGTGGTCTTCAAATACTGAAGTAATCGGAGGGCGGCTTGCTGATGGGGCGCACGAGGAGCATGGATAAACTGGCTTAAAAGATTGACTGTGTAAGTAATATCTGGATGTGAAATTGTCAGGTAAATGAGACGACCAACCAAGTGGCGGTAAGAGGCTGGATCAACAAGAGAGGTACCATCAGTGTCATTGAGTTTAAGATGTTGCTCCATAGGAAAGTAAGCAGGGTGAGAACCAAGTTGACCAGCATCAGAGAGAATGTCCAGAATGTATTTGTGTTGGTTGAAAAAAATTCCAACAGGTGAACGTGCTATTTCAATGCCAAGAAAATACTTCAGATTCCTTAGGTCTTTGATCTTAAATGTAGTAGCCAAGTGGTTCGTGAGAGTAGTGATGGTCGGTAGGTCGTTGCCAGTAACAAGAATGTGACTAACATAGATCAGGATGACAGTGAACACGGTGCCCGTAGTCTTGGTGAAGAGACTATGATCAACATTAGATTGAGAAAAACCTGCCAAAGTAAGAACATGAGACAGTTTGAGTACCATTGGCAAGAAGATTGTTTAAGACCATATAAGGATTTGTGCAAGCGAAAGAAACACTTCTCCCCTTAAGGGCAATAACCAGGAGGTGGATGCATGTACACTTCTTCATCAAGATCACCTTGAAGGAAGGCATTGTGAACATCCAATTGGTGTAAAAACCAACTTTTAACTGCAACTATAGCAAGAAGACAGCGAAGTGTAACAAGTTTAGCAACTGGAGCAAAAGTATCATGATAATCCAAACCTTTTACCTGGGTGTAACCCTTGGCAACCAACCGAGCTTTGTGATGTTCGATGGATCCATCAGCCCTGAGTTTGGTTTTGTAAACCCACTTACAACTAATGGATTTTTTGTTGGGAGGAAGGGGTTCGAGAGTCCCGGTATGGTTGGCTTCTAGGGCTTTGATTTCATCAGCCATAGCAGCTCGCCAGTGAGGAACAAGAACAGCTTGAGAATAAAGGTGAGGGTCATAAACATTTTTGGAAACAGATGTGAGAAAAGCAAAGTGGTTAGGACTAAAAAAATGATAAGAGGGAAAATTAAGTAAAGAATGAACCGTACTTGAGAAAGTTTGTGGATCGGGAGTGGAACGTGAAGGCTCCGGGAGGTCTGAGCAGATATAGTCTTGAAGGTAGGAAGGACGAATGATCTGGCGGTGTGGCCGAGAGGAGGCAGTGGGAAGGTTGGGTTCAACAGGTTCAAGAGAGGGGCTATTAGTGAGATGGTTAGGAAAATGCTCTTGGGGAGGAAGTGCAGGAAAGATATGGGTGGGGTCGATAGAGGCAGGAGGGACAGTGGGTGGGGTGTCTGTGAGGTTATAAGCTGTAGGGTCAGCATAAGGAAAGACAGTCTCAATAAAATGAACATCTCGTGAAGAAAAATTTTCTTGGTTTCTATGCTATATACACGATAGGTGGAGTGGCTAAGAGAATAACCAAGGAAAATGAAAGAGGAGGCACGTGGTGAAAATTTATTACGATGAATGTTCAAAGCATGTGCATAGCATAGACAACCAAAAACACGAATATGTGCATAAGTGGGGGCTTTATGAAAAAGAAGTTCATATGGAATTTTATGATGTAGAAAGACCGTCAGGGTACGATTAATCAAATACGTGGCAGTTAGGATGCATTCACCCCAAAAAGAGAAAGGTAAACAAGCTTGAAAATGTAAACAACGAGCAACATTTAAGAGGTGACGGTATTTTCGCTCGGCAATACCATTTTGTTGAGGATTTTTAACACAAGTACGCTCATGAAGTACACCATGATTAGAAAAGAATTTTTGTAGGCGATGAACTAAAAATTCTTGACCATTATCGGTGTGAATTCGTTTTATGTCAAAATGGAATTGAGTTTTGATCATGAAAAAAAAATTTGTGAGACAAGAAAAAGTGTCTGATTTAAATTTCATGAGATAAACCTAAGTGACACGAGAATAATCGTCTACAATATTAAGAAAATAATGTGCACCAGAATGAGAAGGTGTGGCATAACCACCCCATATATCATAGTAAATACGATCAAAAGGATTTGCACTTTTATTTTCAACCAATGAAAAAGGTAAACGAGTATTTTTAGCACGAATACAGATATCACAATGAACATCTTTATTCAAATCAGAGAGATCTTTTGGGGTACAAGGAAGTGAAGGATGGCCTAAATGAAAATGCCATAATGGGTGGGTGGTAGAGTCGGTGTAAAGAGCAACGGGGCTCGGGGCTCGAAGGTGATATAGACCTCCACGTTCCTCACCCATTCTAATCAGTTTCCTTGTGTGTTGGTCTTGAAAAATGTAAAGAGATGGAGTAAAAAAAACAATGTAAGAGGTGATTTTAGTAAGCTCGCTAACAGAAATAAGATTGTATTGAAAACCAGGGATAAATAACACATTCATGAGATGAAAGGAAGGAGATAAAACAAGATTGCCTATGTGAGTGACTTGAGTTGTGGCCCCTGTGGGTAAAGTGAGGGACTGCGAGTGAGTCGTGACATGGGTAGCATGAGGAAAAAAATTCATAGAGGCCATATGCGCTGAAGCACCCGTGTCAATGACCCAAGGCAGGGAGGGCATAGAACCAATGACTGATAAAAGGCTAGAGGTACCAGAAAAATCATCCACACGGCTTGGCTGAAGAAGACCCATCAATTGTCGATATTGTTCAGTGGAGAGGCCAGGGATTACACTTGCAGTGGAAGTAGAGGATGTCCAAGATATTGCATTGGCTAAGACGGTTGGAGTAGTTGCAGCAGCAGGCTTCTACTTAGGCTTGGAGGTATTCCAATGGGCTGGGTATCTAATAATCTCATAGCAACTCTCAACAAGGTGGCCTTATTTTCCACATTTGATACACTTCTTGCCATTTCTGCTTTGTTGTGGACTGAATTGGAAGAGCAAGAAACAGCCATGGCTGTGTTGTCGGGTGTAGGTAGGAGTGGTAGATGAAGGTGGTGTTGTGTCTCCTCTTGATGAACAGTAGCATATGCTTTGGCAATGGAGGGTAGAGGATCCATAGCTAGAATTTGGCTCCTGATATTGTTGAAGGAATCATTAAGGCCCATGAGAAAATGAAATAAATGTTGTCACACCCCAAGCTCGGGGATGGACAGCTTCCATGATGCCCCGAATCCGACACTCGACTTCCATACACCTAGTCCCGAGTTCAGCGCACCACAAGGAAGATTTTTGACTAATTTTTTTAGTATTATTATAGATACATATAATAATACCTGAGCATGAAGATCCATAATCAAAATACCAAGTAACACTCTCCATTATAAATCTTGATGGTTACAAGTACAATACTTTTCAAGGGTACACGACATCGACATTGCCAAATCGAAAAATAGATACAATGCATCGAGAAAGTTAAGTCTTCCAAGCTACTCCTGCCCTGAAAAAAATGAAAAATAGGAAGCTTAGGCAAAAAGCCTAGTGAGTACACACGTGTGTGTAGTGTGTCGTACATCAAGCAAGATGGATATGCCACGAAGAAATCATGTATGGTGAAAGACATATAGTACGTAAGGTATGATGTCGATGTCAATGCCAATGCCAATGCAATACATATGCATCATAGTAATACTCCGAGTCAATGCTATCAGCATCACCAAGTCATATTTTCATTTCTCCTATACCACAACCATAACCGTATTACATGCATCCGTAATCACATCATCATCATCATATTGTCATGCCATAATCATACAATATTATAGTAAGCAGAAATACTGACAAGTCCATAAGTCATACAATATCAAAGTACGCAATACAGATCAGTTATTCAAATGAGGAGTCATAAAGAGTCAAATATCAGATATCGAGGATGCAATATAATATAAAATTCCTGATGAGTTCATGAATACCGTCAGCCATATCTAAATACAGAAACACAGTAACCCAAAATGCCATATGCCGTGGATGTAATACAATGTGCGGTGTGAATGGAATGACCATGCTGGAGTGAATTCAGGATGATAGTACGTAGTATTGCAGGCTATGGGGTCCATCATAAGAGACTTCTATCCAAACCAGCCTCATACCTAAATTTGGATAGTCAGACTTAGTGGTAAACTCCTGATCTCAGGTAAGTCGCGCGCCCCAACCGAAATCCTGGCCGTTGCGAAGGTACATGTAATAAATAATTACGCACCACCAGCCTGAGTGGATAGTAAGTGAATGAATGAATGAGTATGCAACTCCTGCTCAATAAGTCCACATATCAGTATGATTCATCTCTGGGATCATCACCAGGGTTTAGTACACTCTAAATGGCATTGCCCCTCTCCCAACAGCATAGTCCAAGTGAGCGTAAGAAACCTCACTATCTGCCTGACCAATAGTCTGCCAATACCTATCCGGCACGTCGATAGCGGACCCATTCATAAGTTGGTCAAACTCAGCCTAGCTATGCCCCCTACCCTCGGGTGGGTAAGGCCACACCCCCTCCCAACCGACCACGACACAGTGAAAGACGTGGCCTCCTGGTATTCGGCACTCGAGCGCTCATGTATCCACTCGGTATCGATGTTGGGGCGTCCTATGGTACCAAGAGGGTTTAAAGATTTTCACTCAGAGCCATCTATGGGAGTCCAATACTAGAACAAATTTTTGGTATCCTGTATGGCCATCCACGATATGCCTGTGGAGGCTAAGGCCTTGATGTCGCTAGGGCACATAATACAAGATGCATGAGTCATACAATCCAGTCATGCATCAATCCTTCACATACTGTGCACTCATGTGAGATAACCTTCGCCTATCAGGGAGTCTCATAACAACCTGCCCAATGACATATGCAATAGTCAACCACATCTCAAAACATACATATGATGCGTATGGGCATGTATCATGATGTTATGCAGTCACATACTCATAATCGGTATCAATAACCATCATCGACAATCGACCTCGACAATGTGGACATTTAACCAACATTGCCCCCAAGGAATGACCCATATAGAGCCTAACATATAATGGACCCATGGCCTCACGTAAGGCCAACTATATAACACCAGGGGCCTCACTCAAGAGCTTAATACACATCACGATGGGTCTTTCTCATGGGCCTAACATACATCGCAATGGGCCTCATCATATGAGCTGGAAATATATCACAATGGGCCACTCATACGGGCCTAATATACATCACCATGGGCCATGACCCATGGGCCCCAAATACATTACAATAGGCTACGACATATGGGTCAGAATTACATTACAATGGGCCTCGCTAATGGGCCATAAATACATAATAGGTGGGCCCTGCACATGGGCCTAATATACATCAAGTGGGCCGCATCAATGAGCCGCACACAAATGGGCCTCATACTACATCAATGGGCCACACTAATGTGCCTCATACACATCAAGTGGGCTACATCAATGGGCCACACTAATGAGCCTCATACTCATCAAGTGGGCTACATCAATGGGCCACACTAATGGGCCAACCGCTTTACTAAACTTTTGCATAGTCAAGCGACCGGTACCACAATTTCACATAGTTTAGCAGTCACCTAAGCACCACATAATCATATGGTTGAGTGGTCACACACTGTCACTCTACTTGCCATTATTAAATGATTTAAGGTCACATGGTTACTTATCATAACTCATACATGGTCAGGTTGCCGATGCCATAATTTCACTTAGTCAGGTTGCTGATGCCATAATTTCACTTAGTATCCTAGTCTAGTGACCGCATCTCAAAGCATCCAAGGCACAATCACAAGCATATCCACTATTCCCGGTTACACTAACTCTTAAACTGTAACCACTCAATACCTCATATGGAGAATGACTCAGATTCGATGTTACATAATCAAAAGGCCAAAAAACTAGTTTCCATCATATCAGATATAGTTTAGTGTTCCCCGCATCTGCCTCATTTATGAGCATAATGTAAAGGTTGTATTTATGTCGCATGACACTGAATTGAGGGTCACTCCATTATCAAGTTGTATAATCCAACCTATATCATAATTCTCATGACTAAGAAAATCTGCACGTACAACCCGATTGTTCATGGTTTGGGTGACTATGGCTATGCCCATAAGCACGTGGTCATAACATTAGGTGGTCAATAATGCCACCTGACTTTATGTAGTTGGTTGAATTTGTGTGAATTTCGAAATCATATGGTTAACCGCCCACATATACTCCACAATTGCATTTGATTAGGTGGCCATACATGTCACATGCCCACATGATTAGGGGGCCAAATACATATCGCACCCTCACACATCTAGAGTCTACCTAATTGTTATAATTAAACATGTTTATGGGTTTGAACATATGTCATATGATTCTACTACTTAGTCTCGCACTCTAACCAAAGTGCCAAGTGGTGAAAGGTTGTGCACTCGTTATATAATTAGGTAATCTAAGGCAGCAACATAATACAATGCATGTCACATACCAAGTGGTGAAGGGCTATGCACATAACACAATTTCACATGTTTCAATATAGCATACATTTAATATATGTAGATCACGAACTCTTGCTAAAGAGGGCCAATGGTTGGCCCAAACAAGACTACTACTGATGGGCCCACATAACATTCACTCAAAATGGGCCTTAACATTCTTGAGCCCACACATCAATGGAATTCAAATGGGTTCTATGTGGTGGAGAAATTTTAACAGAGATCGGTACCATTCATATATCAATCCAATTTGCATAATTAATAGGCCACTAATCCATGGTGTGCTTCGGGCTAATAAAAATCAACTCAATCTATGGCACATGTGGGCCACACCACACACAAAAATTGAGAGGATTGCCCTCTATTAAAACATTCATGATTACTTGTCAGGCCACTGAGGTGTGGATCACAAATCCAGCCCATCCATTATGTGTGTACTATTGAATTGAGGGGTTAGTCCAAGTTCTGATGCATCCAAATTTCAAATGGACCCCACAAGTGCTTCTATATACTTGAGCTCCAAGTTGCATGAACAGTTTAAGGAGATCAAAATTACATGGGTCCCATAGTGATGTATTTACTATATCTATACTATTTATCTATATTTAGAGATCATTATAGAGGATTATTCAAAAAAAAAATGAATCATAACCAAAGATTATCTGGTCCTCACCTCAATTAGTAGTGAGGATAATGATTTCACCGTTGAACCATTCACGGGGCCCACCATAACGTTTATTTTCCATCCAATCTGTTCATAAGGTCACAAAGACCTGAATTTAAGGGGAAAAAACAAATTTCATATTAGTCCAAAACTTCTGAACCAAAAAGGTTTCCAATGGTAGACGTTCAATCCCCACTACTTTTTTTTTTTGTAGCGTGGACCACCTGATAATTAGATCTGTCTTATTTTTCTCCTCGAGCCTTAAGACAAGCTCACCAAATGGATATATGGTTTATATATAACATATACCTCATGATCAGACCCATGAAAATTGCTAATTTATTCAGCTTCATAAATTTATTTATTTTTAATTTTTTTTGATGGTGTGGGCCACCTGAGTTCCGTGTACGGATGAATTTTGGAGGTGACCCGTTTTTAAACGGGACCCATCAAATGCATGGGGCTGATGTTCGACACACATCATGGTGGAGCCTGTGGTGGGGCCCACCTCCTTCCAGCGTCAGCAGAGACGCTGCTTGCTGCAGCGTCAGACGCTGGAAGCAACAACGTCAGTGCTGTTTTGTATTTTTATTTTTATTTTTTTTGGTTTTTCATATATGGGGCCCACAACGGGACGATCCAGTCCATCTGTTGTGTGTGTCCCACGTGGTGGAGGGGTCAGTCCAAGTTTCAGATGCACAAAAATTTCAAGTGGGCCCCAGCAAGTACTTTTATATGTTTTAGCATGTCTTCACATAATTTTTGATGGTATGGCCTACTAGAGAACTAGATTGGCTTCATTTTTCGGCTCAACGCCTAAAATGATCTGAAAAATTGAATGGACGGCGTGGATTTAATACATACATCATGGGTGGGGCCCATTGTGGACCCACAGTCCTTGCCTCCTTAATTCACCTAGAGGCTATCTATCTATCTATCTATCTATCTATCTATCTATCTATATATATATATATATATATATATATATATATATATATATATATATTATATGGTATTGTGTGTAAGGCTCGTATCTTAGATCGTACCGTTCCCTAGGCTTCCACGGCCCTCCCGGTCGAATTCCGACGACCCGCGATCTGTTACTGGCATTTGCGCGTGATCCTGAGTCGTGTCTTGTATATCAGAGTCGGCTCGACTCGAAACTTGTACCATTGCGACCGCGCCGTCGCCGCGGTTCCGACGCCACGTATTACGCGCCGAGGCGATACCCGGGTCAGGAGATGTAGGTTTGTGTTCAGTTCGAGGAAACCGCCGAGCGTTGTAAATTCCAAGAGAAAGTTCCATCAAATGTCACATCAAATGTCACATCAATCCATCAATCAAAGTCAAGTACAAGCAACCCATACCTTACCTTACCTCTCTCTTACCCAAGTACCATAAAGTCAACAAGTACCTTACCTCTCATGTCACTCCACCATCTCTCTCCCATCATTTCTCTCTCTTTCATTCTCTCTCTCAATTTTCATCCTAAGCAACTCACGTCCAAGCTCCCCATGAGAAAGCTAGTGTGGCCCACCTTCCTACCTCCCATCTCCACCATTCAAAGTCCATCTCGGAATCGTTTCCTTGGGGCTCTAGAGACTATAGGTGGAAGAAGGAAGAGAAGATCAAAGGTGGGTGTCTTTATTCTTCTCTCTCTCTTTCCGTCTCTCTCTTTCACTTTTGTTGTGTGTGACGATGTGGCGGTGTGGCCCACCCGGATGTACCCCACTTGATGTATGTCTTATCCAACCGTTCAAACCATTTGGGCCCTACCTTAGGGAGATGGGAAAACACAAATATCAAGTTGGTCCAAATCAAGTGGGCCACGTCCACGTGTGACCCACCAGCCATTACCATGGTCCCCACATGTGGGACCCACCTTATACATGTGTTTTATGCAAACCGTCCAGCGTCCAGGGACGCTGGACGTGGGTGAGAAGTGAAGAGTGAAGTGAGAGTGCTGTGTACTGACAAGCAATCAAGACAAAAAAAAAAATGTCAGTTTGATTTTTTTTAAAAAAAAACTTTGGAAGGACCACTCATATAAGCCCCGCCTCGATGTATAAGTTTAATCTACACCGTCCATCCTATCTCTTAGATCATTTTAAGCGTTGAGCCGAAAAATGAGGTTAATCTGACTCTTAGACGGGCCCTAGCATAGCAAACAGTGTGTCCACCACTGAAATCCACCCTGTTGTTTTGATGCACCAAAAATATAGTGAATATTGGACTTGTTTGGTCTGTCTCGGGCTATGAAATACAATGGGTGGTGTGGATCTGCCTGATGTGGGCCCTTCATGCAAAAAACCACACAAAAACCACTTTTCAAAGAAAAAATAATGGTAGTAGCAGCTGCTGCTGTTGCTTACTGTTAGAGGACGCCAGCGGCGTCCTGTTGCGTAGGCGGACGGGCCAGGGACCACGGTCCTAGCCGTGGGCCCCACTATGATGTGTGTTGTATATCCACACCGTCCATTTTGTAGGCCCCCTCCGGGAAGTGGGCCACCCCAAGAATCATCCATATACAAAGCTCAGGTGGCCCACATCATAAGAAACAACGGTGATTGAACGGCTGCCATTGAAACCCTTTTCTGGGTCACAGAAGTTTTGGATCACCATGAAATTTGTTTTTCCTTTTCATCCAGGTCCGTGTGACCTTACCAACGGGTTGGATTGCTAATAAGCATTATGGTGGGCCCCACGTGAGACCACAGTGATGTATGTGTTTGGACACACCGTCCACAGCCATGGACGGTGGAGCCCACCATGGTTCATGTATTTTATCCACACCGTCCACACCTGGACGGTGGGACCCACCATGATGCATGTGCTGCATCCAAACCGTCCATCCATCTTGAAAGCTCATTTTTTTGACATGAGCTAAAGAATGAGTCAGATCCATAGTTCATGTGGACCCCACCATGATGCATGTGTTGCATCCAATTTGTCCAACCATTTTGAAAGCTTATTTTAAGGGCTTGAATTCAAAAATAAGGCAAAACTGCCTATCAGAGGACCACATAGCAAAAGCAGTGGGGTTGGACGTCTGCCATTGAAACTTTCTTAGTCCTGAAGTTTTGGACAAATATAATATTTATTTATTTATTTTGTGGGTTTGTGTGACCTTACCAACAGCTAGAAGGAAAATAAATGATATGGTGGGGCCCACTTGGGACCCACCTGTGATGGGATTAGATTGGCAAGTGTACCACACACTAGCCTATAGCAGCTATTGAAGCAGGTTCTGTGGAGCCCACCTTGGTGACATGTGCACCCCATGTGTGGGACCCTCTTTGATGCATGTGTTGCATCCAAACCATCCATCTAATTGGCAAGCCATCTAAGGCTTAAGACAAAGAATGAGGCTGATTTGTCAGGTGGACCACACCACAGAAAATAGTGGAGAGACGAACGCTTACCATTGAAGTCCTTTTTTTGGACCATAGTAGTCTTGGGTTAAATTGATATTTATTTTTCCTCCCAACCAAGTCTTTGTAACCTTACTAACAAACTAGATGGAAAATAAATTTGATGGTGGGCCTTGGAATTGTAAACGGCGAAAATCATTATCTCCACTGCTATTTGTGGAATGGTCCAGATCCCTCAATATGATCTTTTTTTTTTGGGAATGTATGAGGCCCACCTTGGTATATTCATAAGGCCCATTTGAGGAGGTTCACCTTTGAGGTGTTTATGGCCCATCTATGAGGTCCACCTTTGATGTGTGTGTGGCCCACCCATGAGGCCCACCTTTGATGTGTTTATGGCTCATCCGTCAAGCCCACTTTGATATACTTGTGGCCCATTAGTGCGGCCCATTGGTGCGGCCCAATGATGCAACCCATAATGATGTGTATGTTATACAGGCTGTTCTTTGGCTGGACCACTGGTAGGCCCAGCTGTGATGTGTGGGCCCACTTGCTACATGTGCAAGGCCCACCTCTGATGAATATTCGAGGCCCACCTGTTGGCTACTTGAGGCTCACTTGTTGGATATTTGAGGCCCACCTATTATGTATTTTCGGCCCATATGGCATGGCCATTGTGATGCTTTGCAACCCATTTAACGAGGCCCATTATGATGTGCATTGGGCCCACGGGTTGTGGTCATGCGATGTATCTGAGGCCCATGTGCAGGGCCCACTTGTTGTGTATATATCATTTGTATGAGACCCAATACGATGTACATTAGACCTTTGTGTGAGGCTATGGGCCCACCTTATGTTTGACTCTACATGGGCCACTGCTTGGGAGCAATGTGGGTTGAATATCCATATTGATAGGAAATGATGATTAGATGTCCTCATTATAACCTTCCCTTAGGCCTTGTTAGGCCTATTCTCTTCGTGGGTTAACCCAAATAAGTGGGCCCCATTTGCCATAGACAGATGGCTCCGTGCTATCAGATTGATATAACCAGGGTCGAGAGCCGATCTTTACATTATTGTTGATTGGTTGTCTATCTATGGACCTCGCCTTATTTATATATGCTTGTTGTCGGTGCCGATTATCGATACTAATTGTTAGTGCTGATTATAGATGTTGATTATCGGTACTGATTATTAAGGCCGAATATCGAGGCCGATTGTTGAGGCCCAATGCGATGTATATGCGGCCCGTATTTGAGGACCGTTGTGATGTGCATTTAGGACGTGTTTAAGGCCTCATATGATGTATAGGAGGCCTATGCGATGAGGCCCATTGGGATGCATTTGAGGACCAGGCTATGGAGCCCATTATGATGTATGTTAGGCCCATGAGAAAGGCCCATTACGATGTATGTTAGGCCCATGAGAAAGGCCCATTACGATGTATGTTAGGCCCATGAGAAAGGCCCATTGTGATGTATTCATGGCCCATGATGCATGGCCCGTTTGATGTATTCGAGACCCATGTGTAGGGTCCACATGTCGTGTATTTGAGGCCCATGAGCAGGGCCTGCCTGTTGTGTATATGTGGCCCTTGAGTAAGGCCCACTGTGTTGTATATCAGGCCTTTGTGTGAGGCCGTGGGCCTATTATATGTTTGGCTCTATGTGGGCCATTCCTTGGGGGTAATGTTGGTTAAATGTCCATATTGTCGAGGTCGATTGTCGATGCTAGTTATTGATACCGATTATGAGTATGTGACAGCATAACATCATGATACATGCCCATATGCATCATCTGCATGTTTGTTATGCGATGTGGTTGATCATTGCATGCATATGTTATTGAGCATGTTGTTATGAGACTCCCTAATAGGCGGAGGTTATCTCACATGAGCACGCGGTGTGTGCAGGATTGATGAATGACTGGATTGTATGACTCATGCATCTCGCATTATGATTACTGTACGCCCTAGCGACATCAAGGCCGTAGCCTCCACATGCATATCGTGGATGGCCAAATGGGACACCGGAAATGCTTGGCTTTAGCATACGGGTGCCATAGATGTCCCTGTGTGAAAATTCCAAAACATCCGTGGCCAGGAGATGCCCCGACGTCGTGACCGAGTGGATACATGATCGCCCGACTGCTGAATACCAGGAGGCCGCGTCTCCCACTATGTCGTGGTCGGTTGGAAGGGGGTGTGGCCTTACCCGTCCAAGGGTAGAGGGCAATACTAGGCTGAGTTTGACCAGCTCGTGAATGGGTCTGCTATCGACGTACCGGATAGGTATTGGTAGACTATTGGCCAGGCGGATAGTGAGATTTCTTACGCTCACTTGGACTGTGCGGCTGGGAGAGCGGCAGTGCCATTTGGAGTGTACTAAACCCTAGTGATGATCCCAGAGATGAACTGTACTGATATGTGGATTTAGTGAGCAGGAGTTGCATACTCATTCATGCATTCATTCATTCACTATCCACTTGGGTTGGTGGTGCACAACTATTTGTTACGTGTGCCTTCGCAATGGCCAGGATTTCGGTTGGGGCGCGCGACTAACCTGAGATCAGGAGTTTATCACATTGAGTATGACTATCCAAATTTAGGTATAAGACTGGTTTGGATAGAAGTCCCTTGTGATGGACCCCATAGCCTGCGATATTACGTACTATCATCCCAACTTCATACTCCAGTATGGTCATTCCATTTTCACTGCATATTGCATGACATTCGCGGCATTCGACATTTTAGGTTAATGCGTTTCTGCATTTATATGGTCTAGATACGGTTGACGCTATTCGTGAACTTATCAAGAATTGGATATTGCATCGCATCCTCGGCATCTGATATTTGGCTTTTTATGACTCCTTATTTGCATAACTATTCTATATTGCTTATTCTGTTATCTTATGATTTATGATCTTGTCAATATTTCTGCTTACTCTGATAATTCATGATCTTGTCAGCCTTTCTGCTTATTCCAATAATATACGATTTATGGATTACTAGTATTTCCGGTATTATATGATGATGGCATTATATTGAATACTTGACACTTACCTTGTGCACACACTTACACCACACTCTAAGCTTTTTATAAGCTTATGCACGATAGATGCGTGCAGATGATGATAGGTTGCAGGAGTGTTGAGCTTGGAGCGTGCAGCGGTCTTCTGGAGCTTGACTTTTGATTTACGTATTTCCCTTTTAATATTGTATTCAAATGTTTATATTAGTGGATATGTGATGATGATGTTGTCTTTGCAAATTGAGTATACTTGTGATTATGCTTATTACGAGTTAAATGTATTAAAAAAAATCTTCTTTATAGGATCCCAGGATCAGAATCTGGGGTATGAACGTTAAGAGCTGAGAATGGGGTACTACGGAGGCTGTCAGCACCAGATTCGACGATCGGGATTCCTGTGAATCCAATTTTCGGGTTTGGGGCGTGACATTGTGTGCACGTGTGTGCATGGGTGTGAGTGTGTGTGTGTTTGGCCAACACAATGGACCACACTTTAGATGATTTAGATAGCCTATAAAATTCTAGTGGGGCCCACAATCAATGGGTCCCACATAAAGTTTATAAATTATTTTGTTTTATTATTATTCTTTTTATACGTATTCTCCCATGAATCCACACCATTAAACACCATTATCATTATATCATCACCATTTTATTTATTATTATTATTAATTTTTTTAATCATCTTTTTATTTGTACTCTCCTATGTATCCACACCATTGATCACATCATTATCATCAAATCATTACCACTAATAATCATACAAATATTCAAAAAGAAAACAAACTAAGAGTGGAGTGGGTGTACTCACCTTGATGAATTAGATGGATATAAGAGATAAAATTGATGGTTGAGATGGATGGAATGAATGAAGTTGATGGCCCACCAAGATCACTCCTCTCTTTCTCTCTCTCTTCATGTGTAGGAAAATGGTCAAAAGCTAAGGGTTGAAGGGATATATGTAGAGAAATTGTTAAAAATGTAGTTAGATTTAATTAATGTGATCTTGGTTAGCTTAGATTAGGATTATATTAATTAATTTATGATTTGCAATTAATGGTGGATTAAAGGAGCATGAGATGGTATGGTGTGATGATGTCATGCTTAGGGTATGGAAGGAGAGGTGTTGACTTTGGGGAGACATGAGAGATGGGAGGTATGGGTGTGTGACATCACATACATGGGTAAAGATTCTCTCACCCATGTGTGGCATGTGCATGTGTGTATGACATGTGTTATGCACATGTATGGAGGGGAGTACATGGTGCCATGCGTACATGATACACTAATTATTCTTTACGGTGTATCTCACAAACGAGTATCGGACAGACGCACGGGTTGTACCTCCACGATCGCGGCGACGGGACGGTCGATATAAGATAGGTTTCGAGGTCTTGGGGTTCCGGTCAGTTGAGTGTGTACTATGAACGACCAATCCATGTCTAGCTAAGGGCATCGATCATCATGTACATAAGCATAGAAAATAGTACGGAATGGACGGGGTGTTACAAATGTTCTGTGTTTTCCTTCGCTGAAGCATTTTTTCGAGCACTGCATGTGCAAGAGTTAGGTTCCTGTAGAGTGTGCAATTCATCCCAGAATCCCTTGATGGTGTTGTAGTAGGATGTAATAGTCATGGAATCTTGATGTAGATTGACGAGATTATGATTGAGGTGATACAACTGCAGGTGATTACTTTGAGAGAATTGGTGGTGTAAGTCTTTCCATACTTCAGAAGGATTTTGACAATAAGCTTTGCCTTAGAGATTTGTCGATAGAGTTGAGTAACCAAGAAAGAACCATGTCGCAGTACCTCTCCTACAGTGTAGCTATGGACGCATCTGTAGGTTTTGTTAAAGTGCCATCAACGAAAACAAGTTTATTTTTGGCATTGAGAGCCATACGCATGGAACGTCGCCATGAGGGGTAATTGTCGCCGGTGAGAAGTTCTGGAACTAAGGTTGCTCCAGAGTTGTCAACAGCGGTTAGAAAATATAGTGAAGTGAGATCACTGATAAGTTGGGATGGGGTTTTGCTGGGTTCAGCCATGGAAACGGAAACGTTAGAGATCCCGAAAAATGAGATGCTTTGATACCATGATAAGAAACATATAATGAGAAAAATATTCTCGTCTGTTTTGTACTTTCTATTGATAGTATTTTTACAATCAATCACGGTGCTATATTTGTACAACTAAAATGGTGCTACATATGGAATGTATTATAAGTTGTACATGGTTGTGCTTGATATGGGGCTTGATTTGTACAATTATCCCATACACGGGTATGCTTGATATGAGGTTTGATTTGTACAATTATCTTATATATGGCTGTACTTGATATGGAGCCTGATTTGTGCAATTATTCCATAATTGTCAATAATCACCTTCATCTTAAACATCCAGTTGATAGCCACCAATGGAGACAATAGTCATGGTAGTGTGATTTTCATCCCATTATAAATTCGCAATGGGACTCACAATTTAGATGGTCTTGATTGAAATAATATAATGGCAAATGCATTATTATCATTTGGTACATGTTTGATTTGATGAGGTCTTCAGCTAATGTCTAGATCCATGTAATGCATGTTTAGAAGTTGCGCTGAGTTGAGAATAGCTACCCAATAATGGGTTATCTCCGTCATTACATCAATCTAGACAAGGTAGTACCATGATAGTCTGTTACAGAGAAAACCTTCTCTCCATCTGTCTTCCAAGCAAATCTCAGTCACGTCAGGATCGCAGCACGATGAAAGTACCTTATCTATATCCATAGTGAAAGAGGATTAGATGTGTACCATACACCACATGTGGCTGATGTGTCGCTGTCACCAAGTTCTATGGGTCCCATCATGAGGTATGAGTTATATCCAAACCGTCCATCCACCTGATGAGATTGTCATAAGGCTTGAGCATAAAAATAACGCAGATCTAAATATAAAGTGGACCACATTATAAAAAGCAGTGGAGTATGGAACGTTTGCCATTGAAACCTTTTTGAGAATGACATCAATTTTGGATCTTCGTTCAGATATGGAAAGTAAACGTTACAGTGGGCCCTACGATTTTTTTAACATTCCCCACTTTTATTTGTGGTGTGGTCTACTTGAGCCTTGGAAATTACTCCTTTTTTTGATCAAGATATAAAATGATCTCTAAAAATAGATGAAAGAGGTAGATATGATAAATAAGTCATTGTGGGCCCATGTAACTCTGATCCCCTTTAAACCGTTAGTACAACTCGGCAATAGAGGAGCGTCAGCGCTCCTCTTCGCACGACACGTTCGCACACCAGCTAGGTTGCTAGTGTGTGGTAGACCAGCCAATCCGCTTTCATCAGTAGCGCAACGAAAGATAAATTCAGGGACGCGGATTTCCTGCGAAAGGCTTTTGCAGGAAGTTCCTGCCCAAGGATGCTTTGTGGGGCCCACTACTATGTTTTTGAGAAATGTATTCCGTTCATCCGTTTGGTGAGCTCATTTTTGGAAAATCGACCAAAAAAGAGGTGGATCCAAAACTAAAGTGGGCCACACGAGAGGAAAAATTGAGGAAAGAAATATCTACCATTGAAACCTTTTTGGGCTCCACCTTGATGTTTATATGCCATCCAAACCGTTTATAAGGTTATTAACACAGAGATGAAGTGAAAATACAAAAAATTTAGCCTGAAAGAAAGCTTTTATGGTCATGAGAATGTTTCAACGGTTCTAACTGAATCCCTAATGTTTCCTCTCGTGTGGTCCACTTGAGTCTCGGATCCACCTCGTTTTTTGTAGATTGTCCTAAAATTATCTTGCAAAACGGATGAACGGAGTATATTTCCCAAAAACAATGGTAGTGGCCCCACCCAGCATCTTTGCGCAGGAACTTCCTGCGAAAGCCTTTCGCAGGAAGTTCCTGCCCAAGGATGCTTTGTGGGGCCCACTACTATGTTTTTGAGAAATGTATTCCGTTCATCCGTTTGGTGAGCTTATTTTTGGAAAATCGACCAAAAAAGAGGTGGATCCAAAACTAAAGTGGGCCACACGAGAGGAAAAATTGGGGAAAGAAATACCTATCGTTGAAACCATTTTGGGCTCCACCTTATAAGGTTATTAACACAGAGATGAAGTGAAAATACAAAAAATTTAGCCTGAAAGAAAGCTTTTATGGTCATGAGAATGTTTCAACGGTTCTAACCGAATCCCTAATGTTTCCTCTCGTGTGGTCCACTTGAGTCTCGGATCCACCTCGTTTTTTGTAGATTGTCCTAAAATTATCTTGCAAAACGGATGAACGGAGTATATTTCCCAAAAACAATGGTAGTGGCCCCACCCAGCATCTTTGCGCAGGAACTTCCTGCGAAAGGCTTTCGCAGGAAGTTCCTGCCCAAGGATGCTTTGTGGGGCCCACTACTATGTTTTTGAGAAATGTATTCCGTTCATCCGTTTGGTGAGCTCATTTTAGGAAAATCGACCAAAAAAGAGGTGGATCCAAAACTAAAGTGGGCCACACGAGAGGAAAAATTGGGGAAAGAAATACCTACCGTTGAAACCTTTTTGGGCTCCACCTTGATGTTTTTATGCCATCCAAACCGTTTATAAGGTTATTAACACAGAGATGAGGTGAAAATACAAAAAATTTAGCCTGAAAGAAAGCTTTTATGGTCATGAGAATGTTTCAACGGTTCTAACTGAATCCCTAATGTTTCCTCTCGTGTGGTCCACTTGAGTCTCGGATCCACCTCGTTTTTTGTAGATTGTCCTAAAATTATCTTGCAAAACGGATGAACGGAGTATATTTCCTAAAAACAATGGTGGTGGCCCCACCCAGCATCTTTACGGAGGAACTTCCTGCGAAAGCATTTCGCAGGAAGTTCCTGCCCAAGGATGCTTTGTGGGGCCCACTACTATGTTTTTGAGAAATGTATTCCGTTCATCTGTTTGGTGAGCTCATTTTAGGAAAATCGACCAAAAAAGAGGTGGATCCAAAACTAAAGTGGGCCACACGAGAGGAAAAATTGGGGAAAGAAATACCTACCGTTGAAACCTTTTTGGGCTCCACCTTGACGTTTATATGCCATCCAAACCGTTTATAAGGTTATTAACACAGAGATGAAGTGAAAATACAAAAAATTTAGCCTGAAAGAAAGCTTTTATGGTCATGAGAATGTTTCAACGGTTCTAACTGAATCCCTAATGTTTCCTCTCGTGTGGTCCACTTGAGTCTCGGATCCACCTCGTTTTTTGTAGATTGTCCTAAAATTATCTTGCAAAACAGATGAACGGAGTATATTTCCCATAAACAATGGTGGTGGCCCCACCCAGCATCTTTGCGCAGGAACTTCCTGCGAAATGCTTTCGCAGGGTTCCTGCCCAAGGATGCTTTGTGGGGCCCACTACTATGTTTTTGAGAAATGTATTCCGTTCATCCGTTTGGTGAGCTCATTTTTGGAAAATCGACCAAAAAGAGGTGGATCCAAAACTAAAGTGGGCCACACGAGAGGAAAAATTGGGGAAAGAAATACCTACCGTTGAAACCTTTTTGGGCTTCACCTTGATGTTTATATGCCATCCAAACCGTTTATAAGGTTATTAACACAGAGATGAAGTGAAAATACAAAAAATTTAGCCTGAAAGAAAGCTTTTATGGTCATGAGAATGTTTCAACGGTTCTAACTGAATCCCTAATGTTTCCTCTCGTGTGGTCCACTAGAGTCTCGGATCCACCTCGTTTTTTGTAGATTGTCCTAAAATTATCTTGCAAAATAGATGAACGGAGTATATTTCCCATAAACAATGGTGGTGGCCCCACCCAGCATCTTTGCGCAGGAACTTCCTACGAAATGCTTTCGCAGGGTTCCTGCCCAAGGATGCTTTGTGGGGCCCACTACTATGTTTTTGAGAAATGTATTCCGTTCATCCGTTTGGTGAGCTCATTTTTGGAAAATCGACCAAAAAAGAGGTAGATCCAAAACTAAAGTGGGCCACACGAGAGGAAAAATTGGGGAAAGAAATACCTACCGTTGAAACCTTTTTGGGCTTCACCTTGATGTTTATATGCCATCCAAACCGTTTATAAGGTTATTAACACAGAGATGAAGTGAAAATACAAAAAATTTAGCCTGAAAGAAAACTTTTATGGTCATGAGAATGTTTCAACGGTTCTAACTGAATCCCTAATGTTTCCTCTGGTGTGGTCCACTTGAGTCTCGGATCCACCTCGTTTTTTGTAGATTGTCCTAAAATTATCTTGCAAAACGGATGAACGGAGTATATTTCTCAAAAACAATGGTGGTGGCCCCACCCAGCATCTTTGCGCAGGAACTTCCTGCGAAATGCTTTCGCAGGAAGTTCCTGCCCAAGGATGCTTTGTGGGGCCCACTACTATGTTTTTGAGAAATGTATTCCGTTCATCTGTTTGGTGAGCTCATTTTAGGAAAATCGACCAAAAAAGAGGTGGATCCAAAACTAAAGTGGGCCACACGAGAGGAAAAATTGGGGAAAGAAATACCTACCGTTGAAACCTTTTTGGGCTCCACCTTGATGTTTATATGCCATCCAAACCGTTTATAAGGTTATTAACACAGAGATGAAGTGAAAATACAAAAAATTTAGCCTGAAAGAAAGCTTTTATGGTCATGAGAATGTTTCAACGGTTCTAACTGAATCCCTAATGTTTCCTCTCGTGTGGTCCACTTGAGTCTCGGATCCACCTCGTTTTTTGTAGATTGTCCTAAAATTATCTTGCAAAACGGATGAACGGAGTATATTTCCCAAAAACAATGGTGGTGGCCCCACCCAGCATCTTTGCGCAGGAACTTCCTGCGAAATGCTTTCGCAGGAAGTTCCTGCCCAAGGATGCTTTGTGGGGCCCACTACTATGTTTTTGAGAAATGTATTCCGTTCATCCGTTTGGTGAGCTCATTTTAGGAAAATCGACCAAAAAAGAGGTGGATCCAAAACTAAAGTGGGCCACACGAGAGGAAAAATTGGGGAAAGAAATACCTACCGTTGAAACCTTTTTGGGCTCCACCTTGATGTTTTTATGCCATCCAAACCGTTTATAAGGTTATTAACACAGAGATGAAGTGAAAATACAAAAAATTTAGCCTGAAAGAAAGCTTTTATGGTCATGAGAATGTTTCAACGGTTCTAACTGAATCCCTAATGTTTCCTCTCGTGTACATATCATGTACGTAGGTCACTAGCATAGCATAACTCGTACAGCATAGTGACTAAGTGTCGATAGTCGATGGTTTAGGAACTAGCGAAATGATACCCCGATAAAAGGGTACGCAGTACAACATCCAAAATTAGCCACCCATCATCGCCAATATGCCATGAATGCATGATTAATCAAACCATTATTATTCTAATTACAATAAGCCATTTTAAGTAACTCAATGGTCGCTACGGGGGGCTTGTCACCCAGCGTAGGCCGACAGCTCGGGCATAGTATCCCATGACCACCATCCTCGGCTTATGAGGTTTCCCATTCTTAGGATACTTAATGGATGCCCATCGACCAGTGACCAATCAAATTTAATAATTTAGGGACTACCATTGCATGGTTATATGCCATCGAAGTCATGCAAAACAACCATCAAAACATGGGATAGATATTAAATCGCAATGGTAAAAGGATGCTCGTAACAATAAATCGATATGACAAGGGGGTTAGATAAGGTTAAATCAAAGCGGTTAAGCGGTCATTTCTAAGTTACTCAAGCCGTATGACTTATGGATGGTAAATCCCACATTAGTGTTCCATGTCCCATGTAACCTCCAAATCGAGGGTTTATTTCTTACCATACTCTATCTTGTTACATCGTAAGCATGGGTTCATATACACAAGAGGGATCATCCACTATTAAGTGTAGTGAATAGAGATCCATAAGCGATTCACAACAATCCACGATAAAGCATGTAGTTATAGCATGCCAGACATACGTTAAATCATGATAATCGCAATAAGTTATGATAAGAACTATTAATTAAAGTTCAAATGAAAACCATCATGTAAGCAGTTATTATATGAAATCATGGTTCACAACTGTCAACTATAATTCAAGTATAGGCCACGCCTTAAGAATTGATAAAAAGATTGCGTGCTATGAGATAACATCTGTGATTCTAATAAAGACTATTACTTAAACTAATTTGGAAATGGAAAGCTTAAGAGGAAGAAATCATCACCTGATACTTTGAATCGCCAACTAATGTTGCTAGAAAGCACGTGCACCCTTAGAATTGAATCCTACTATGGATTGTGAAGTTATACGTGAGATCAGGTTTTTACAAGGTATTTATGGTTAAGATTAATATAACCTGGGGTTTGGATTACTTGTTTTTAGGGTTTTGATGTAGAACTTAGGGTTTTATCCTAAAGTTTAGTCTTATACTTAGATTCTAGGTTTTGATTATGGAATTTGGACTCAAATTTGTGTGGCCATTAATGATATCGTTAATGGGACTAATAGATGAATAAAATTAATAAAATAAATTAGTTATTAATTTTATGAATATTACAATGGCTAATAGTAAATTACATTATTTAATAGCAACCCATAATAATGCTAATAGTGACTCATAATAGTAATAACAACCGTAAAAAGAATCTATCATAATATCATAGAGAATAAACCCATCAACAATAGAACTCAACTTGAATGGTCAGATTCGAGTTTATACACTATCTACGGTTAGGATCATAACCTGTGGTTTAAATTACTTAGATTTAGAGTTTGATCCACTAATCTAGTTTTAGGCTTTGTTTTAGAGTTGAAACCTAATTCATATAATTAATTTATAATAATATTAGAATGGAGTAAAAATAAATGATAACCTGCAATGACAAAATATGAATAGCATGATAAATATTAATATCTAATATCTATAATAACCAATGCTAGCAAAATTAACCTACCAATGGTTAAGCATATTTAATAATTGCAATAATTATAGTAACACTAATGATGATAATAAATACTAGGATCTACTATTAATGATGATCTTTAAGAATGAAGAATAAAACACTTTTATTTAATCATTGAAATCTGTATGTAATAACTGATATTAGTATAGGAAACTTACTAATGGCTATTAATAATTCTAATTAATGACAATAGTGGTAACAATGATGATTGTAATCGAAATAAATTCAATCTGGAAGGAGAAGGTGGCCTCACCTTAGTCGGCTTAGTAGTTCAACTCAGCCTCAATCTGAACCGATGACCTGGTCCGCGACTCAACCCAACTCAACTCAACTCAACTGAGTTGACCCAACTCAATGCAACTTGACCGAGTCAACTTGGTAGAGATGGCAGCCGAGTCGACTCGATATCATCCTTTCTCTCTTCTTCTTCCTTCTTTCTTCCCCCACTCTTTCTCTCTTCTTCTTATTTGGAGAGGTCCAGCAACCCCCGGACTCGACCTAGCCAATGGGCCAACAGGTTGACTCGGTCACGAACCGAGTTGACTCGGTTTGGCTAGGACAGCCGCACACCCCTCTCTTTCTCTCATTCTTTCCTTCCCGTTTTCTTTTCCTTCCTTCTTCCCTTTCTTCTCCAAAGGTGTCCAACAACGGACTAGACCCAACAGACGCTGCCTCGACTCTGGTCGAGCTGAGTTGGATTGGCAGCAAAGCAAACCGCCCGGTCTCTCCTCCTCTCCTCTCTTTTCCCCTCTCTCTAATTTTTTTGAAATGCCCAGCCCCATGACTGAACTAAATCCGACCTACCTAACTCGACTGACTCGGTCACGACTCAACAGTGGGTGCATCACGGTTAACACTCGCACCCGCACACACACACACACACACACACACTCTCTCTCTCTCTCTCTCTCTCTCTCTCTCTCTCTCTCTCTCTCTCTCTCTCTCTGTTTCTTCTTCTATTTCTTCCTCCCTTCTCTTTTCTTTCTTCACAGACCTTCACGAAGTCTGGACTCGAGTAGACTCAACCCACAACTTGCCCTGAACTCGGTAGAGATGCAACGAAGAAGAAAACGGCCGTTAATGGCATTTTCTCCACGGGGGCTTATTTCTTCATTTTCTTTCTTCTGAAAAGTCCATATGGACTATATGGAGCTTCGAGGATGGATGGATCGAAGCTTCACAACAGTTTTCTTGGTGGGTTCGAGCTCGGGAGGGAACAACCGGTTTTTCTCGGGCGGCTGCAAGAATGGTGGTGAAATGAGATGTGGTTTGCTCCTTTTCCTTTTATCCACTTACCCTAACTCTCCAGGACCGTCGGATGGACAATGGACTGCTAGGATTCGACCTAGGTCTCCGGTTTCTAAAAACTGCTAAAAACCCTGTTTCACGTGAAGTGGTTTGGATTCGTCTAACACAGAGAGCTGTGATTGGAGGAATACTCCTCACGCAGATCGCTAGCGTGGAAGGAAGGGAAAAACGATTTTTTTTCCGTTTTTGGAAACACTAGCCGCGTGCAGCCTTCTTGCACTTGTGCTTGTGTGCACGGACGAGTGCAAATGCAGGTGGGACCCACCATTTTTGTTCGGTTCAGATCTGATCTAGGTGGCTTGTATTGATCACAAATGATCGGTTTTGAAGGGGCTGGAAACACAATTTCGCCTGTGTGCCAGCCCGATTCAGCTGGGATCCATGTGCATGGGCTCGTGTGGACGGCACTATCCTAGCTAGATTTGAGGTACGTGCATGATGGACGGTTCCGATCGTGGATATGAGACTTGATTGGTGGGCCACGATCAAGGTTTCGGACGGTTTCCGATTCCTGGCGAAGACGCGAAAGGCAGAGGAGGATTTCTCCTTTGGGCCCACGGTCCGGTGCACCGTAGGTGCACACCTACTGTGGTATGCACACGATGAAACGTGGGTCCCTAGCGATGCTAGAAGAAATCCACTCTATTCATTCAGTTTGGGGGGCCTATCAAGGCCTCTGACCCAAAAATCAGGCAGGTCTAAAGCTTAGGTGGGCCCCACACCTTGATTTGGATCCTATTTATGGATTCCCGTCGATCCAACGATCAGATCATCCTGAATTCGAACATTGATGGTAAAAAGGATCTAAGGTATGTCTAGATGAAATTCGAAGGTTGAATCTGATGGCCTGAGTGTGATAATTAGGTGGATAAACTATTAGATTGGATTGGATATTGTAGATTTGATGAACGATGAATTTACTGAGTTGGGTCCCGAAACTGACGTTGTATGGTGAAATTGTTCTGTTAACGTATTATGTGAAATTTCATCACAATTGGATTCTCATAATTAGGTTCTTTAAGGTTTGACATTAATCCCTCTACGGTGCGATGGTCCATCTTTAAAACTAACGGAAGAATCATTTGATTTAAGGATGGAGATCTCTTCTAACGGTCTTAAGGATCCCGTAGTCCGTCAAGATGAAGCTTCATGGTACAATTAGTGGCCCGATGGTCTAAGTATGATGATCAGGTGGCGGTCCTTTTAGTTGGACGTTGTGGATCCGGCCGATGATGGATCCGATGATCTAAGGCTTAAGATATATGGTTCAATGTATTAATAAGGCAGGGTTAGACTTTCGTCACCATTGGGATTGTAGCAACATAGTGGGTTCCTAAAGATCAATGTCACCTTCAGGGTGAGATGATTTTCTGTTATTTGAGAATCAATGGGCAAATGACTCGATATATGAAAGAAGATTGTGTGTGTGTGTGTGTGTGTGTGTGTGTGTGTGTGTAATAGTGTTAATTAAATTTTTGGCCTCTTAATGACTATATGATCATGCGAGGCTTAGGTGATCACTAAAAATAAAATAAAATAAACATTGGGACTTATAATGTATGTGCGCTCCCTAAATATATATGATCACGTGATGTTTGGTGGCCTATACACCATGTGAACTATGAAGTATCTGCCGCCCTAAACCTTGTGAAATTGGGCAGCATGTGCAGTTCGCCACCATAGGACCATGTTATATAAGATCGGCCTTAAATCATGCATGGCTGAGTTGTGACCTTTAGTCAAGTAATTATATAGTGTATGGACAACCTAAAATTGAAGCAAAATGGGACATGTGTAGCCCATACTATACGGTCATGTGATAATTGGCTGACCACTAGCCTATGTGTACTTGTGATATGTATGCTATCTTGAATCATGTGAAATTGTGTTGTGTGTGTGGTCGGACCAAAATTGTGTCGGATAGCATTACTGCCTTAGATTACCTAATTATATAACGAGTGCATAGCCCTTCATCACTTGGCACTTTGGTTAGAGTGCGGCCCTAAGTAGTAGGATCATATGACGTGTTTAAACCCTTAAACATGTTTAATTATAACAATACATGGACTCTAGTGGTGAGAGGGTGCCATGTCACGCCCCAAACTCAGAAAACGGGCTCACAAAATTTTCGATCACTGAATTCAGCGCTGATAGCTTTCGTAGTGCCCCATTCTCGGCCCCCTGCACTCATATGCCAGATTTCGATCCTGGGATCCTACAAGGAGAATTTTCAGCATGATTTTTTTTTTGTAATGGAGCATAACCACAAGGATAACCAAGTCACAAAACAACATCACCACATATCCACTATATTAAAAACTTTAAGTACAATACGGAAAGGGAAATACAAGGTGATCAAAAGGCTCCAAAATAATCCGATGCGCGCTCCTGCTTCAGCGCTGCTGCGATCCAACACCACCTGCACGCAATGGTCGTGCATAAGCTTACAAAATCTTAGAGGGTGGTGTAAGTGTGTGCGTAAGAAAAGTGTCAAGTATGCAGTATCGGAGTAATGCGAAAATATGCTGGTAAGTCTATGAATACTATCAGCCATACCAAGGCTATGCGATGCAAGGCATGAATGTTATCGGCCATACCAAGGCCATGCGATGCGAGGCCTATGTAGTGGAATGTCATATGCGAGATGCAATGCAAGCATGCCAGTCATTATCAAGTACATATATCAATACAATGCCCCTCTGGAATATCACCGGGGTCTAGTATACTCC
Source organism: Magnolia sinica (assembly GCF_029962835.1). Taxonomy (NCBI): domain Eukaryota; kingdom Viridiplantae; phylum Streptophyta; class Magnoliopsida; order Magnoliales; family Magnoliaceae; genus Magnolia; species Magnolia sinica. The sequence goes on along the minus strand of NC_080583.1, from coordinate 64,997,822 downwards.
ACACTGACTGCAGCTTCCCTAGCTGCACAACCCAGTGAGTGGAAGAGACCACACTATCTGCTTGACCAGTAGACTGCTAATACCTACCCAACTCGTCAATAGTAGACTCATTTGCGAGTTAGTCAAACTCAGCCTAGATTACAACTCCCTCACTCGGGTGGAAAAGGTTACACCCCCTTCCAACTGACCACGATACAGTGGGAGACACGGCCTACTGGTATTCGACACTCGTGCGCTCATGTATCCACTCGTTCTAGACGTTGGAGTATCTCCTGATACCAAAAAGGTTCTGAGATTTTCACCCAAGGACATCCTATGTGCCCACAGTGCTAGAGCCAATATTTTCGGTATCCAATCGCTAAGGCATATAATGATCATGTCACACATGTGCGAGATGCATGAGTCACACCGTCTAGTCATGCAGCAATCCTGCGCGTACGGCGTGATCATGTGGGTAACTCTTATCAATGAGTCCCATAAATAATCTACCCACGACAAATGCTATGATCAATCACTACTCATATTAAGCATACATATAATGCATATGGGCATGAGTCATGGAATTATACTAAGCATGTTATATGGTGATTAATTATCCTCACAACGAAGATGGGCCTAGATGGCCTACATACAACAAGTATGGGCCTATCAATGGGCCTTAGGGAGAGTTACAATGCAGACATTAATTAACCAACATTATTCTTACAATGTGGGCGTCAAACCATCATTGCTCCCAAGGCATGACCCGCCATAAACATCATTACATAAACCATGGTGGAATCACACATTACAATGGACCTTATATACATACCATTGGGCCTCGACCCATGGGCCTCAAATACATCAAATGGGTCGCATCACATGGGCCTCATATATATCAAGGTGGGCCTCAACAACAGGCCTCATACACTCAAGGTGGGCCTCAACAACGAGCCTCATATATCACATTGGGCCTTATCAAATGGGCCGAATCAATGAGCCGAATCAAATGGGCCAAGTCGAATGGGCCGAGTTGAATGGGCTAAGTCGAACGGGCCAAGCACAATGCATCTATTTTAAGAAATCAATATAGAGTATTATATAAAAATTAATCATATCAAAAGATCAACTAGACCATACTATATCTAACCATGGTGATAATGATTCCCACGTTTAAATCCCAGTGGGCCCCACCATAGGGTTTATTCCCCATCTAGCCTATTCCTAAGGTCACAAAGACCTGGATTTAGAGGAAAAATAAATATCATATTGGTCCAAACTTGGTAGCCCAAGGGTTTTAATGGTGGACGTTCAAACCGACTGCCTTTTGTAATGTGGTCCACCTGATAACTGGATCTGTCTCATTTTTAGTCTTAAGCCTAAGACGGGTCCACCAAATGGATGGGCGGTTTAGATGCAACACATGCATCAGCGGGTCCCATATAGATGGACGACATAGATAAAGCACATACCTCATGGTGGGGGTCCACGCTGATGGCAAGTGTGGAATACAATACATACATTAGTGGGTCCCGCGGGGCCCACCATAACGTTTATTTCCATCCAACGGTTGCTAAGGTCACACAGACCCGGACAAAGAGGAAAAAAATTTCATAACGATCCAAAACTTCTGTGACCCAAACAGGGTTTCAATGGTAGACGTTCAACCATCACTCTTTCCTGTGACGTGGGCCACCTGAGCCTCTATGTACGATAGACCTTTGGGGGGGGCACTGCCCTAAAGGGGGCCCACAAAATGTACGGTGTTGACGTCCACACATATCACGGTGGGGTCAATGGTTGGGACCCATGGTCCCTGCCTCTCCAGTGGCGCAGCAACAGGACGCTGCTGCTGCGTCCTCTGGACGTGCAGCAGCAGTAGCGCCTACTGCATTTTATTTATTTATTTTCATTTTCTGATGGTTTTTCCTAGGTGGGGCCTGCATCAGGTGGATCCGCTCCACCCATTGGATTCTATGGCTCAAGACAGTCCAAACGAGCCAAATATTCAGGATGTTTTGGCATGTAGAAACATCAAGGTGGGTCCTAGTCGATTTTAATGGTAAACATCACTATTTTCTATGTTATGGCCCGCCAGATAATCGGATTGGCTTCATTTTTCAGCTCAACACCTAAAATGGGCTGAGAAATAGGATGGACGATGTGGATTAGATTTATACATCAAGGTGGGGCCTGCATGAGCGGCCCACCCAAAAGCCATTGAAGTAAGCTAATATATTTTTTTGTTAACTGGTCAGTACACCACACTATCAGTTCACACTTCACTGTGTGGCCATGTTCAGCATCCCAAGACGCTAGATGGTTTGGATACAACACATATTTAAGGTGGGCCCCACCTACAGACGTGCTACCAGGGGGTGGGCCCTGCCCAAGTGGGCCACCAAATGGTTGGATGGTGTGGATAAGACATACATCAAGGTGGGGTCCATCCGGGTGGGCCACACGGCTATATCATCACAAAAAAGATGAAAGAGAGAGGGAGAGAGAGAAAGAAAGAGACACATGCGATGGAGGGCTCCGCCACTATGAGCCCTACCTTCCATGCATTCAATCATACATCAAGTGGGTCCCAATACATGTGGGCCCACCAAATCAAAAATCAACGGTGGAGATTCCTTCTCCACCAAAATGGAAGGTTTAGATGATCTCTTTTAAACTTCAAAAAGTAAACATCATGATGGGGTCCATGGAGGATGGCCCCATCATGGAATGATTATGTGAATCATGGTGGGCCATCGGCCACATCTAAGGTCCAAAGTGAGATCCATACCATCAATCGGTAGGCCCCACTTGACCCATCATTAAAACATGAAATCTAGGCCTACAAAACATCCACCGTTCGATTTTCTTGGTCCGATGGAATGCCGAACTCCTTGTGCCTTACTTTAATGGAAGATGACGAGAGTTTAAGGGCTAAGATGATGGATCTTGGGATACGGAGTGGGCCACTCTTTTTCTCTCAGAAGTGCTTGGATGTGCACCTCTTTTTTTGTTGCTTGAAAAATATGAAGAGAAAGAGAGAGAGAAAGGGTGGTTGTAAGATAGGTGATGGGTGTGAGTGATGGATGTGAGTGATAGATGTACTTGACTTGAGAGTTGACTTAGGGTGGGTTGCTTGACTTAAGGAGAAAGAAAGCATGGGTTGTGTACTTTGATTGATTGATTGATTGATTGATGAGATGGGTTGTAGAGATTCTCTTGAGTTCACAATGCGTGGCGTTTCTTCGAGATAAACACAGGTCCTTATCTCCTAGACAGGGTAACGAATCGGTGTGCGAGACGCGGTGTTGGAACCACGGTGATAGTGCAGTCGCAATGGTACAAGTATCGGATTGAGCTCACTCAGATCTACGGGATATGACTTAGGGTCGTGTGCAAACATCGATTATAGGTCGCGGATTGCCGTAATTCGACGGAAAGGATTGCGGGAGTCTATGGAACGGTACGGATTAGGATACGGGCCTTACAACTCTCCCCACCTAATAAAAATTTCATCCTCAAAATTTACACTCCCATCGTAACTAAACACAACTCATAAGGGAATAGAAAACATAACATCATGTATAATCAAAACACAATATAACATACAATCAAACATCGAAAAGATGGGGATAATGCTCTTAAATCTTAACCTCGCGCTCCCAAGACACCTCATCCACACTATAATGGCCCTACTGCACCTTCACTAAGGGAATGACGGTGGTCCGGAGGACTTGCTCCTTCCGATCGAGGATACGAACTGGCTGCTCAATGTAAGAAGCGTCCTCATAAACCTCCAATGGTTGCCAATCAATAAAAGGAATGATGTCTGACCCATACTTCCTCAACATAGAGATATGAAAAACGTTGTGGACGCCAGACAACTGAGATGGAAAGGCAAGTCGATAGGCCACTGCGCCAACGTGCTCGGTGATCTCGAAAGGTCCTATGAATCTTAGGGCAAGCTTGCCCTTTGTTCTAAAACGAACCATACCCTTCATGTGTGAGACCTTGAGATATACATGGTCTCCAACGGTAAACTCTAAGGGACGACGCTGACGATCAGTAAAATTCTTCTGCCGGCTCTGAGCTGTGCCCATCCTCTACCTGATGATGTCGATGACCTCCGATGTTTGCTGCACAAGCTCGGGACCTAGGAGATGTCGCTCTCCAACTTCGATCTAACAACTCAGAGATCTGCATGGTCTGCCGTATAATGCCTCAAAAAGAGCCATGTCAATGGTCGCCTGATAGCTGTTGTTGTACGCGAACTCAGCCAATCGCAGGTGATCATCCCAACTACCCGAGAAATCAATCACGCAAGCCTGAAGCATATCCTCAAGGATCTGATTGACCCTCTCGGTCTGTCCATCGGTCTGTGAATGATACGTGGTGTTGAGCTGCAAAATAGACCCCATCACTATCTGGAAGCTCCTCTAAAACTAAGATGTGAACCTCGGGTCTCAGTCTGAAATGATCAAAACTGGAACGCCATGCAGTCTCACAATCTCCTCGATGAATAACCTCGTAAGCCAGTCCAAAGTCCAGGTCGCACGATCGTAAGAAAATGCGCCGACTTCGTCAGACGATTGATGACAACCCAGATGGCATTGTGACTATGCTGAGTCCTCGGCAAACCCATGCTAAAATTGGTGGATACGTGCTCCCACCTCTATAACGGGATGCTTAACGGCTGCAAGGGACCTGGGGGTTTCTGATGATCGGCCTTGACACGCTGGCACGTGTCACACTCAGCCATAAAACTGGCTATCTGACACTTCATCCCTGTCCAAAAATATTAATGCCTCATTTCGCGATACATCTTCATCAAGCCAAGGTGGATAGAGAACCGCGATTGATGTTCCTCAGTCAAAAGAACTCTGCGCAACCCAGGAATATTAGAGACACATAATTGTCCTCTAAAGCGAAGTCCACCATCAGAACCAATTTGCCAATCTTACTGACTCTCAGATGCTGCCTCTGCCTGAAAACTCTGCACTAACTCATCTGCCTGCTGAGCCTCGATCACCCTTGCGATAAGAGAGGGTTGAATTGACAGGCTCAATAACAGCACAATAGAAGGCTACAAGCCGATCTCAAAGTCAAATGCTGACACATCCTTAAGCATCTTCCACTCCTTAATCATCATGTGCGCCACCAGGCCTCGTGGCTGACGGCTGAGGGCATCTACCACAACGATTGCCTTGCCCGAGTGGTACTGAAGATCAAAATCATAGTCCTTCAGGAGCTCCATCCAATGCCTCCGCCTCATGTTCAGCTCGGACTGAGAGAACAGATACTTCAAGCTCTTGTGGTTGGAGAAGAGCTCGAATCTCACCCCATAGAGATAGTACCTCCTCACCTTCAGTGCGAAAACAACTGTTGCCAGCTCCAAATTATGCGTAAGGTAGTTTAGCTCATGGACCTTGAGCTGTCGAGACGCATAAGCCACCGGCTTCCCGTGCTGCATTAGGACAACACCCAAGCCAAATTACGAGGCATCGGTAAATACAACAAATCCATCACTCCTAAAGGGAAGAGTGAGGACAGCAGTGAACATGAGGCAGTCCTTTAGCTCCACAAATGCTTGCTCACAAGCGTCGCTCCAAACGAATTCGGCACCCTTCCGGGTCAACCTGGTCAACAGGGCTGCAATACGAGAGAATCTCTTAATAAAACGTCAGTAGTAGCCTGCTAAACTAAGGAAACTGTGGATTTTTGACGCATTCATGGGCTGGCCCCACTGAAGCACGACATCAATCTTCGAGGGGTCCACTATGATGCCCTGCCTTGTCACCACATGACCGAGGAACTTCACCCCCTCTTGCCAGAACTCGCACTTCTCCAGCTTCGTGTAAAGCTGGTGTGCACGGAGGGCCTGCAAGGTAATCTACAGATGCCGCTCATGCTCCTCACGAGTCCTCAAATATATCAGAATGTCATCGATGAACACCACAACAAACTGGTTGAGATACGGAAGGAAGACCTCGTTCATCAACTACATGAATACTGCGGGCTCATTTGTCAATCCAAAGGACATGACCTGGAACTCAAAATGACCATAGCGTGTCCTGAAGGCTGTTTTCGGGATATCCTCATCTCGGATCTGAACCTGATGATAATCGAACCGCAAGTCTATCTTCAAAAAGAATTGTGCCTCCTGCAGTTGATCAAACAAATCATCGATCCTCGTGAGCGAGTACTTGTTCTTAATCGTGACCTTGTTGATCTTGCGGTAATCAATGCAAAGCCTCAACGAGCTATCCTTCTTCGTCACGAAGAGTACCGGCGCTCCCCACGGTGAACTGCTAGAATGGATAAAGCCTAGATCATGCAACTCATCCAACTGCTTCTGTAATTCTCGCAACTCCAATGGTGTCATACGATACGGGGCCTTCGAAATAAGTGCGGTACCGGGCACGAGATCAATCTGGAACTCGGTGTGCCGACGAGATGGTAACCCTGGAATCTCCTGAAACACATCGAGAAAATCACAAATGACTGGTAGTTGGTCGATACTCAAAGCAGCTGACTCCTCGACGGCACACAACAACAAGCAAGAAAGCTGCTCTTCTCTGGGCTCGGTAAAAAACTGGAACTCTGGCATGCCGGGTATATGGAACATGATTGTCATCGCGGAGCAGTCTAATATGGCGTGGTACTCGGCGAGCCAATCCATGCCCAGGATGACATTAAACTTGGACATCAGCAATACGAACAGATCAGGAGGCAAAAAGATATCCCCAATCAGAACGGGGCAAGATGAGCAAAATCGGTCTATCACTGCAGTCTTTCCCAAAGGCGTCAACATCGACAAACCCTCACGAGTAGACTTTATTGGTAAACTGGTCGGTCGACAAAAATCATCAGCCACAAAGGAATGCGACGCACTAGAATTAAACAATACACGTGCAAGGCATGTAGAAACAGGGAGAGTAGGGTCTTGCTGGGTGGTATAAAATCTACCCTAGGCCTGCTACGAAGGTGCATGTCCCTTCTGAGGTCTCTACTGCTGCTGCTGCCACTGTAGTGGCCTGATCTGCTACCTCTGCTATTGCGGGGTAGGTCCAGGAGGTTGATGCTGCGGTCGCTGCTACTGGTGTGGGGGCTGTCATGGAGGTTGATATAGTGCCCTCGTCTGCTGCTACTGTGGATGGGGACACTCATGCCTACGATGTCCCGTCCTACCACATCCAAAGCAAGTACCTGGGAACGGTCCCAAAGGTGGTACTGGGGGTGCCACTGGTGCTTGGAATGCTGGGCGGGTCATGAGTCGCTGCTGTGGATGATGTTGTTGCTGGTGGGAGCTACCGGAGGGCGCCTTCCTCTTCCGATCTCCTCTCTGGTTGCTGGCCCTCTGTAAACTGGCCCAATCTACCTCGTAGACCTGGGCCCTCTGCATAATCTGCTCAAACGTCAGAAGCATGTGTCCGATCACATGACTCCTAAAGGCAGGACACAAGCCATTCTCAAAACGGCGAGCCTTCAGCCCCTCATCATCGATAAGATACATAGAGAACCTCGACAGCTCGATGAAACGTGCCTCATACTGCGATATGGACATGTCTCCCTGGACCAGAGTCTCAAACTCTAATGAGTGCTGCTGTCGAACGTGCTCAGGAAAGAACTTTCGATCGAACCAGTCTACAAAGTACTCCTAGGTTCACTCGAAATCGGTCGCTGCGCTTGGGTGACTGATGCCCACTAGTGCTGAGCCTCACGCTGGAGAAGAAATACAGCTAACGGAACCCACTGTTGGGTCGTACATCTCATAGTGTCAAAAATTTTCTCTAACTCGGAGCACTATATCTTCGTTACAGTAGAGTTTGACACGCCGTGGAAGCGCAGGGGATCATGCCATTGGAAGTCTCTGAGAAGGGCGCTAGCGTGTTCCTGCTCTGCTTAGGCTGGCGTAACAACGAGCCACCCACCCTGCCCCTGAAGCATAGCGGTCATCATATACAACATCTGCTAAAGCTGCTCTGCAGTCACGGGTGCTATTGGGGCTGCGCCAAGCTCACACGGGGAAGTAGAAGTCGTTCGGGTTGCTCTCCTATGCAGTTTGTCCTATAGGAAGGAACAAGGACTTATCAGCCTTGAGAATTCTCAAAGGCATAAACGTTAAGGGTCTATGTCAGAAAATCGCTAAGTTATTTGGACTCGGGACCTATTTATTCTAAGTTCATAGTAGATATGTGATGTGATCCTCATGTATTCCCATGTTATGCTCTGATACCAACTTCTGTCACACCCCAAACTCGAAAAACGGGCTCACAAAATTCTCAATCGCCGAATCCGGCGCCAATAGCCTCCGTATTGCCCCATTCTCAGCTTCTGGCACTCATATGCCAGATTCTGATCTTGACTGCTATATTGTTTTTTTATTTTCATTTTCTGGTGGTTTTTCCTATGTGGGGCTCGCATCAGGTGGATCCACTCCATCCATTGGATTCTATGGCTTAAGACAGTCCAAATGAGCTCAATATTCAGTATGTTTTGGCGTATAGAAATATCAAGGTGGGTCCTAGTCGATTTTAATGGTAAAAATCACTATTTTCTATGCTATGGCCCGCTAGATAATCGGATTGACTTCATTTTTCAGCTCAATGCCTAAATGGGCTGAGAAATAGGATGGATGGCGTGGATTAGATTTATACATCAAGGTGGGGCCTGCATGAGTGGCCCACCCAAAAGCCATTGAATCAAGCTAATATATTTTTTTGTTAGCTGGTCAGTACACCACACTATCAGTTCACACTTCACTGTGTGGCCATGTCCAACATCCCTGGACGCTGGACAGTTTGGATACAACACATATTTAAGGTGGGCCCCACCTACAGATGTGCTACCAGGGGGGGTGGGCCCTGCCCAGGTGGGCCACCAAATGGCTAGATGGTGTGGATAAGACATACATCAAGGTGGGGTCCATCCGGGTGGGCCACATGGCAACATCATCACAAAAAAGATGAAAGAGAGAGGGAAAGAAAGAGACATGTGCGATGGAGGGCTCCACCACTATGAGCCCTCCCTTCCATGCATTCAATCATACATCAAGTGGGTCCCAATACATGTGGGCCCACTAAATCAAAAATCAACGGTGGAGATTCCTTCTCCACCAAAATGGAAGGTCTAGATGACCTCTTTCAAACTTAGAAAAGTAAACATCATGATGGGGTCCATGGAAGATGACCCTATCATGGAATGATCATGTGAATCATGGTGGGCCATCGGCCACATCTAGGGTCTAAAGTGAGATTCATATCATCAATCGTTAGGCCAAATTGGTCCATCATTAAAACATGAAATCTAAGCTTATAAAACACCCACCGTTCGATCTTCTTGGTCCGATGGAACGCCAAACTCCTTGTGCCTTACTTTGATGGAAGATGATGAGAATTGAAGGGCTAGGATGATGGATCTTGGGATAGAAAGTGGGCCACACGCAACACACTCTTTTCTCTCCTTGAAAGTGCTTAGACATGCACCTCTTTTTTTATTGCTTCAAAAATGTGAAGAGAAAGAGAGAGAGAGAGAGAAAGGGTGGTTGTAAGAGAGGTGATGGGTGTGAGTGATAGATGTACTTGACTTGAGAGTTGACTTAGGGTAGGTTGCTTAACTTGGGGAGAAAGAAAGTATGGGTTGTGTACTTTGATTGATTGATTGATTGATGGAATGAGTTGTAGAGATTCTCTTGAGTTCACAAATGCGCGGCGTTTCTTCAAGATAAATGCGGGTCCATATCTCTTGACCAGGGTATCGAATCGGTGTGTAAGACACAGTGTTGGAATTACGGTGATGATACGGTTGTAATGGTACAAGTCTCAGATTGAGCCGACTCAGATCTATGGGATACGACTTAGGGTCGTGCGCAAACATCGATTATAGGTCGGGGATTGTCGAAATTCGACGGGAAGGATTGCGGGAGTCTACGGAACGATACGAATTAGGATACGGGCCTTACATGCCATACACGTGTTTGGCCCCTTAATCATGTGGGCATGTGACGCATGTGTGACCACCTAATCATATGTAATTGTAGAGTATATGTAGTCGTCTAACCGTATGATTGTAAACAACCCCAAGTGTAGGGTCGCATTGTAGATGAAATCAGGTGGCATTGGTGGCCACCCAATGATATGATCACGTGCTTATGGGCGTAGTCATGGTCACCTAAACAATGAATAATTGGGTTGTACGTGTAGATTTTCTTAGTCACGAGAATTATGATATAGGTTGGATTATACAACTTGATAATAGGGTGGTCCTCAACTCGGTATTATGTGACACAAATATGATCCCTACATTCAACTCATTAGTAACGCAGAAGTAAGGACCGTTAAACTATATGTGATGTGATTAAATGTGGCCCTTGGTCCATCCAGCATGTGACACTAAACCAGGATTATTAGCCATGTGAAGTGTGAGGCGGTTGTCGCCTAAGACTTAGTGTAATGTAGTGTAGCCTTGTATCAGTGTGTCAGATTATGATTGTTTAACTAAGCTTGGATGTTTTGAAATGTGGATGCTAGACCATGATAGTAGTCATATATACACTAAACCATGTGAATTGTGGTACTTACCGCCTGATCGTGTGAAAGTTTAGTAAAATGGATACCCCATTATATGAGATACGATGTAATGAAAGTAACCATCTAACCTTAAGTCCTTTATTATGACAAGTAGAGTGACATTTTTGTGGCCTCTCAACCAAATGGACTTCTGATAATGGAGTGGCCACAGGACCATGTGGGCATATAAGAATTGTGTGGTCACTCCAGACTCGTGGACTATGCTGATGATGTAATCCCTTGGGTATGTGGACTTAGGACGTGTGTCAAACTGATTGTTGAACCCATCTTATTAATAGTATTGGGCTTGATTTGTGGACTCCACTAATATGTTCACAATGACATTAGACTGGTGGGCCTATTAGTCTTAAAGCCCACCTTGAGTGGATGCCTTGTGGGCCCATTAGCGGTAAACTTTTCGGGCCCATAGGTTACTTCCTCTTAATAAGAACATAAGACTCCATGAGAAGTGCATATTGGGCCTATGTTTTGGCTTCTTGGTAAGTGCATGAGACTCCTTGTGTTGTATGTATGCCAAGTCTCATTTAAGCCTTGTGAATGAGTTATGATTGAGTCCTCAAACGAACCGTTTCTGGTAATCAAATGGACTACCCAACAAGCCAGAAGAATAGGATGTAGCGACCCACTAACCAGCCCATTCAAGTGTGGCATTGAACTGGGCCTTAGTCCACTTGAAATGATAACTAGACATGTTGAGGCGTTGAATTGAAATCTAATTATGCATGTGGTGATGGCACATGTGCGGTGATTGTGTAATATGATACTTGTGGTGATGATGATGCGTGTATGGTTAGATGCGATGATTGTATTGTATGGTAATACTAATTTATGTTTATATGCACTATAATGACGTGACACTTATGCACCCACTTCCTACGGAACTGATGAGGTGAACCATTTAACTCTTAACCGTGAATGAGTACGTTGGTGATACAAACTAGCTTTCGAATAGCTATGGATCTTTATATGTGGATTTGATACATGTTGTGGTATGTGTGTATTCCTTGCACATGTTTGATATACAGTCTATTGTGGTGACATTGTATGAGGTTTCGACCATGTGATTGGTGCCGAGTGATGGATTGATCCTAGTTGTGCTATTGTGTGATTGGTGCACACTTGTGATATGGAAGTGAGGATACTCGCATAGCCCCATGATCAATAGGGAGAGTGAAAATTATACCACTGTTTTTCCATATCGGTACCATGATCATTTTTTATTGGTCTGATGATATTTGTGCATATTGCATCTGCACGCATGCATACATGTACATGCATCATGGATGAGGAGTGCATGGTGTGTATAGTTTGATCATATGGAGATCATATGCATATGATAGAGGATGTTGGTGCAGGGTACACATGATGGAGTATGTGGTAGAAGATGTTGGTGCGGGTGCACATGATGGAGTATGTGCGGATGTTATCTGGTCTGAGAGACCACGGGCATAGTCCCTGGGTTGGAGACCCTAAGCGAATATATCAGGCACGGTCCCTGGTTGAAGTCCCTAAAGCTCACTTGATGCTACATTGTAATTTATGTTTATACCGATGCTGATATTACATGTATATCCTTTCCATGATGAGTATGGATCACAGATCAGATGTGGTTGGCAGAGGAGCCTGATTAGCATTAGGGTTGCCTCGTATGCATATGTGGCTTACATGCGTAACATTGCTTGAGTACAATTATACTGCATAACGTTCTTGTGAATTATAATTGCATTTTGCATAGCATCCTCCCGAGATAGATTGAACACCACTGCGACATCGTGGTTATACTAATGAGACCACCACAGCGGCATCGTGGTTGCTATTTGTGGACACCCAAAATTTGGGTTTCTTGTACTAGGTCCCAGACCCCTAGGTGAAATTCCCTAAACCTCGAGTGGTGCCCTCGAGCCTCATCGTCAAGACCGGGTGGATGCCATGGGTCACTTGGTGCCGAAGACCATAGTAGGCATGACTCCCGTTGACGCTGTCGGGTGAGAAGAGGTTCAGCCACTCCTAGCTGAAGAGTTGGAGCGAATGTGGTTGGGTTTGACCAGCCCCCGAAATGGGTTCGCTACCAGCGTGCCGGGTGGGTATCGGCATGGCTATAGGCCCACCATTGACAAGACGGGTATGCGAGGCCTCTATTCAACAAGTTTCAGACTTGTTTTGAATACTAGGCCCCGGTCATTCCCAGTGATGATAATTGTATTGTGATGTGGACTTTTGGAGGAGAATTTGCATGCCTGTATACATCTAACATACCTTTGCATATCATCACTTGCATTGCATCATACCCTTTTGGCTTATGTAGAATTACTTGGTCATTTTGCTTCAGTTTATGTACTCTGATATTTTGATTGTTACTGCATGCTTGTACACTACACACACATGAGTGTACTCATTAGGCTTTTTTCCTGAGCCTCCTATTTCCCATTTTTTCAGGGCAGGAGTAGCTTGGAGGACATACCTTTATCAATGCATTGTATCTATTTTGTGATTTGGCAATATTGATGTTGTGTACCTTTTGGAAAAGCATTGTACTTGTAACCATCAGGATTTATAATGGAGATTGTTGCTTAGTATTGTGATTACAGATCATCATGCTCAGGTATTATTATTATTTTTAAAATTTTAGTCGAAAATCTTCCTTGTGGTGCACTAAAGTCAGGACTTGGTGTATGGAAGTCGAGTGCTGGATTCAGGGCATCACGGAAGCTGTCCATCCTCAGATTTGGGGCATGACAGTATGGCCCACCTACGCATTGGATTTGCCACATTTTTGGTCAAAATGGCCCAGTTAAGCCCATGAAGCATAATGGATGGTGTGGATTGCACAGGGTACCATTGTGGACCCCACATCTGATGTATGTGCACCACAGTGGGTGTGCACTTGCAATGTACCATGCTGGTCAAACAGTGTTTGGCATGGCTGTCCCGAAGAGGAAACATCCTCTCTCTCTCTTTATGTATTCCCTCCCGAGCCCAGTTCGAACGGTCAACGTCCATGGGTCACCATGATCACCCAATTGGGAGATCCGAACTGTCCATCCGATGGAGCATCCACGAAAGACCAAAACCTGATACTTTTGCATGCTGGAAACCTACGAACGTGCTCACAATCTCTGGTTAAATCAAGCCAGCATATGGGTGGAGTTCTGTTTCTAGCCCTCCTAAGATCACCCTACTGTGATCAATGTAGGCCACCTTGATCTAATCCAAACCGTTCAAATGATCCAGGAGGTGGGGCTGACCAAATCCACGCCGTCCGTACATACTCATGCAAACATGCATGTACTCAAACTTGAGCAAAGCAGAGCCACGTGTGGCTATTTTTCCAGAAACGGAAAGTCTGAATTGCTGCTGCTATGCTGGCAATCCGCGTGAGCCCGCCTCCCTCAATCTTAGCCATCCACTTGACTCAATCCTAGCCCTACAAAGCTAGGGTTTCATACAAAGAAAGAGACAGGGAAAGAGCAACCGCGGGTATATCTCTCGGTGCGCTAGCTCGATCCCAAACATCCATTAGCTTCTAAAGACTCCTCTAAATAGATCCAAACCATCCACTCCAACACCCTTGAGTGCATAAAACCCTAAAAGGCATGTTAAAAATACTGCCATTGCTGTTTCTTGCGGCCGCGGGAGAAAACCCACCGCCATCTTCTATCTCCAAACCCACCATCAAAACGCCTCTAGAGTTTCCATGCGTGGTTTCCCCAAGCTTCTAGGGACGTAGCCAGACCATCCAATGCAAAGCTTTCAAAGAAACAAAGCTCTGTTTGGAATCTGCCATTAGAGTTGACCGTCTTCTTCATCTTGTCAAACTGAGTCGGACCCTGTCCAGTTAAGCCGTTTTCAAACTCTCATCGCCTGGAGGTATCCCTGTTGCTAAGAGAAAGAGAAAGGAGAAGAAAAGAAGAAGAAGCAGATGGGGAGGAGAGGAGTTGACTCATTGTCGAGCCAGGGCGCTTGACTCGCTGACGAGTTCGAGCACAGCAGTCTGGGTATTGTTGTGTGACTTCCAGTAGATGGAAAGCAAGGAAAGGAAAGAAATAGAGAGAGAGAGAGGGCAGGTTGTTGCCGCACACACATCAACTACGTGGGCATTGTTGCTGCCACACTGAGCCGGGCCAACTTATTAGCTGAGATATGGCTCCATAGAGTTGCTGGAATGAGTCTAGTCATACTGTCTAGTCCATCCAAGCTTCTTGTCGAGCATCCCCAGTGGTGGAGATAGAAAGAAGAAGAGCAATGAGAGAGCTAGAGCTGCCTTCTACCGTGTTGCACTGACTCGACCCAAACAAGTCACAATTCGAGTTGCGAATCTAGTTAAGGTCTGGGCCGAGTTAGGTTTGTTCTTGTCCAAACAATATGAGAGACAAGAGGGAGAGAAAGAGAGAGAGAGAGTGGTGGGGGCTGTTGCTTGCCCCTGAGTTGACCTAACCGAGTCAGATGGTCTCAAGTTGGGTCTCACCCAGTTTCCTTGCTGGAGTTTTCCAACTAATAAAAAACTAAGAGAGAAGAAAGATGAAAAGATAAGAGAGAAAAGAAAGGAGAGAGAAGGTAGAGGAAGAAGATAGTGAAGAAGGGGAGAGTTGGGGCCACTGTTTATTTAAGTCGCACCGCGTCTAACTGACTCAGTTTGAGTCATGCATTTGGGAGGATCCAAACCCTGTCTGGTTGTAAAAACAGGGTAGGGAAAGGAAGGAAAGATAGAAAAGAAAGGAAGAAATGGAGGAAGAAAAAGAAGAAGAAGATAGAGGCAAAGGAGATGGGGTGCTACCGAGTTAACTCGGCTCAA
Source organism: Magnolia sinica (assembly GCF_029962835.1). Lineage (NCBI taxonomy): Eukaryota > Viridiplantae > Streptophyta > Magnoliopsida > Magnoliales > Magnoliaceae > Magnolia > Magnolia sinica. The sequence continues at coordinate 64,982,462 of NC_080583.1, read as the reverse complement.
ACTCACCCGAGTCACGAGTCTGGACAGAGTCAGGACAGGTCTGACAGCCATTGCTGGACCTTTTCCCAGCCAGAAGAAAAATGGAGGGAGAGAGAGAGAGAGAGAACTGATCAAGTTGGGAGCCTTACTTGTTACCAAGTCGAATAAGGTGAGTCCACACTTTTTCTCCATATCAAAATTCTTTTGATCTCAATTATCATTTTTACCATTTTTATCATTATTAGGATTATTAATATTAGAAATGAATAGGCTTTAGTAAATTATCTATACTAATATTAGTTATTACATATAAAAATTATCATTTTTAAATATTAGTGTTTTATTTTGTCATCCTCAAATATAATCATTGACGATTAGAGCATACTATTTATTTTCATCACGATAATTATTAGTGTCTCGTTAGCTAATATTAAGTATATTGTTAATATTAATGATCTTTATAAAATTATTAGTATTATTAGCATTACGATTGATTATACATCATTAGCTATTATTGGATTATTATTTTTAATTAGTAACGTTATTAATATTGTTATTACATCCATTAGACATTGAATCCAAAAATATAAACCTAGATGTAAACTCTAAAGGATGAAACCCTAAATATAACTAATCTAGACCTTAGGTTAAGACCTTAACCCTAAATAGTGTGTAAAACTTGGATCTAACCGTACAACTTTACGATTTATGGTAGGATTTGATTATAAGGGAACACGCATTTCTTACCAATGATGCAGGCAGTTCAAACATAAGGTGATAATTTCTTCCCCTTGAGCTTTCCATTTTTCCATTAGTTAAGTGATAGTTTATGCTTTAATTTTGGTTGATAATTGATATCTCTATCTCATAATTATTTGTACCAGTTGTTGGAATTTAATTCTCGATTATGTACTCAATATTTATCCTGCATAAGCATCTATACATTGCACTTGTATATTTTCTCATGCTTGTGGATTGCTTGTGAAACTTGAATTGGTACATCGTGGGGAAACCCCACTTATAGATGTACATCCAGACCTGGGATGTAACTTGATTGATTGTGTTTATAATGGACCTTCGACTTAGTGGTTATTTGAATGATGCGTTAAATGGAATATTGATGAGGGCCTACCATCCATGGGTTGTTGTGTCTAAGTGGTTTTTGAGGATGGTCTTTTATTGTATAGTTTTGATATTTACCCTATGTAGCTTAGTTTTGATACTTCCCCTATGTGGCTTTATTTTGGTATTTGCCTTATGTGGGCTCGATGTATTATTTTGTGCAATCATGTGATGGTAAGCCCCATATACTGAATTATGATTGGCCACTAGTCGATGGGTTTCCATTAAACATCCTGAGGTGGAGGTCTCATGAGCCGGGGATGGTAGAATGAGATACTATGCCTGAAATGTCAGCCTACGCTGGGTGATGAACCCCCCGTAGTGACCTTTAAGCTTTCTTAAATTGGCTAGTTGTAATTGGAATAATAATGGTTTGGCTAATCATGCATTCATAGCATACGGGCGATGATGGGTGGCTAATTCTGGATGCTGTAGCATGTGCCCTTAGTCGTGGTATCATTTTGCTAGCTCCCAGACCATCGACTATCGACCCACCTTTGGTGAGTTTGACACTATGCATGTACGATGTACTTTCATTGGTGATCGGCCACATCATGGGTTTTGCCCAAAATTCAACTGGATGAGCATTCCCAGTTGATGTGCACTCATGTATCCATGCATTTAATAAGATTGCATCGTGAATTGTTTTGAATGCTTTTTTTGTTTATAACTATGCTTACCTAATGCGGTAGTGTGTAATCTTGAGGGGAATTCACACTGAGCTGACCACTTATTCATCTAATATATAACCATACAGGTAGCACAGGTGTCCTAAATGATATTCATGCTCGTATTGATGAGGAGCAGGTTACGATGTCGAGGATGCATGATTGTATTCGCCAAGAGTTGTTACGTGATTTCACAGCTCAAGATTTATTATAATTTACTTTGTTTCACATGCGATATTATTTCATTTTATAATTATAAGTATTGAAACATTGGTTTGTATAAGTCATTATGGGCAAATGTTTGTATATTCTGAATGTAAATGAAAATTTTTCTTTATGTTTGATTTGTCAATCTTCCACTAAACTGCTAACTCTGAAAGAAAAAGCAAAGAAAAAAATACCTGAATTTGACTATCTTTAAAGGTTAACACTCAGGTTTTTGGAGAACGAGTCATATACTCGGGTTCCAAAAACACGGGGTAGTATATTTCTATTCTCATTGAGCATAAGGGAGCCCTTGAATGGTCGATTGTGGACCTCAAGGGAATTGACCCTTTGATTTGTACTCACCACATTATCTAGAGGATAATGCGAAGACCTCTCGGTAACCACAACGTAGATTAAATCCAAACATGAAGGAAGTGGTTAAGGCCGAGGTTCTTAAACTATTGGATGTGGGTATCATATACCCTATATCCGATAGTAAATGGGTGAGTCTAACTTAGGTGGTTCCTAAGAAGTCCGGAATCACCATCATAACTAATGCCAATAATGAACTTGTGCCAATTAGAGTTACTACTGGTTGGAGAATGTGCATTGACTACAGGAAGTTGAATACCGTCACAAGGAAGGACCACTTCCTTTTGCCCTTCATCAATCAAATTTTGGAAAGGCTAGCTGGTCATTCTTATTACTGTTTCCTTGACGGATATTCAGGCTACAATTAGATCGAGATAGCCCATGAAGACTAAGAAAAGACCACGTTCACATGTCCTTTTGGCACCTTTGCTTACCGAAGGATGCCATTCGGACTGTGTAATGCTCCCGCTACCTTTTAGCGATGTATGATGAGTATTTTTTCTGACATGGTGGGGTAATATCTAGAGGTTTTCATCGATGACTTCTCGGTCTTTGGTCCATCTTTCAATGATTGCTTAGAAAATCTTAAATGTATGCTGAAAAGATGTGAAGAAAAGAATTTGGTGCTCAATTGGAAGAAGTGCAATTTCATGGTTCGTAAGGGAATTATTCTTGGACACATCATCTCGTCCAAGGGAATAGAGGTAGATAAAATGAAAATTGATCTTATCTCTACCCTACCTCCACCTAAAAGCATACGAGACGTGCAATCCTTCTTAAGACACGTTGGGTTTTACGGGAGATTCATAAAGGACTTCAGCCACATCTCTTGTCCTTTATATAATTTACTTCAAAAGAATATACCATACGAGTGGACTATGTAATGCCAGGAAGCTTTTACTAAGCTCAAGGGCATATTAGCCATTGTACTTATCATGCAACCACCCGATTGAAATATTCCTTTTGAACTTATGTGTGATGCGTCTAACTATGCTGTTGGGGCAGTGTTAGGCTAGAGAAAAGATAAGAAACCCTACGTTATTCATTACGCAGGTAAGACTCTAAATTCGGCCCAAGTGAATTACTCAACTACGGAAAAGGAACTCTTAGTCGTAGTATTCACTTTGGATAAATTTAGATCTTACTTGATCAGATCCAAGATCATTATCTACACCGATCATGCAGCACTCAAGTATCTTCTTTCAAAGAATGATACTAAGTCCCGCTTGATAAGATAGATCTTCTTACTTTAGGAATTTGATTTGAAAATAAAAGATAAAAAAGGAGTAGAAAACGTAGTGGCTGACCACCTTTTGAGACTTGACCTACCTGATTCCCTTAAGATGACACCCATAAACGACATGTACCCTGACGAAGAATTGTTTAAAGTTTCCCATGTACCTTGGTTCGCTGATATTGCTAATTATCTTGCAACAGGTTTCACGCCGACAAATTGGACTCCATAAGATAAGAAGAAAATTTTCACTGAGGTACGTAAATTCTTCTAGGATAATCCGTATTTATTTAAATATAGCCCAGAACATATTTTAAGGGGATGTGTGCCAGACAACGAACACCAGAGTGTTATCTCCTTCTATCATTCTCGGGCCTGTGGTGGTCACTTTTCTGCTCAAAAGACTGAAAAGGCTGAGCTAAGAGTCTTGGGGGGGGGGGGGTGAATAGGACTGCGCCAAATTAAAAATTAAATACGAAATTTAAGCAAATATAAATAAAGATAGCACTTAAACAATCCCACAATGCAGAAATAAATAACAACCTCAAGTGTACAAGTATTGAGAGGTTGATATAGATGTTGTTTTAAGGACAACCTTACACTAAAAACCAATGGCTTATGGTAGGACAACCTGATTCCTAGAACGGTCTGTATATCAAAATCTCAAACCGATATAGAGGAATAAAGAAATAAATAGCAAAGAAAGAAACTAAGCTATGACAACATTCCCACACTTGCATAAAAGAAATCTACAACATTCTCCACAAATGCATAAAGGAAAATTACAACATCCACAAAATGAAGTAATCAATCAATCACCAAAAGACCAGGAATTATAGTGGTTTGCTTGTGTGTACACCAACTGTTTAGAAAAATAGCCACACAACTACTCCACTCCTAATATCCTCACACAGTGGATATTAGCGTTCACTATGAAATAGATTTTTTAAGGTTCACATAAAACCTTCACAATTGTGTCTTTCAAGTGGGCTTACACAATTCAAAAACTCCACACTCTGAGTTTTCTGGATCACCTCAAACAAACCAAAAGAAACAGATTTTTCTGGCACAATTTCAAAGAAACCAAAAGAATAATTTATTTACAAAATTGTAAAATACTTATCTGGATATTCTCCTTTTGATGTAGCCCGGAAGAACTAATTTAGAGCAGAAGTTCAACGTAGATGTTCAATGTTCACACTCACTTATGAAATGGTTCTAAGTTCCAAATGGATTTTAGATTAAATCACCTTGGGCTAGCTTGATTTGATTGTGATTCCAAGAAATGGAAAAACTTCAATTCCTCTTTCAAATAAAATTAGAATGTATAATACAAAATCAAATGCAAAAAGCTAATTAAAGAGAATATAAAATTGATAGTTCTCATCATGGGTTATTGCGATTATCATGAATTAACTTATGTCTGGCATGCCATAATTATATACTTTATTGTGGATTGCTGTGAGTTGCTTATGGATCTCTATTCACTACACTTAATGGTGAGTGATCCCCCTTGTGTACGTGAACCCATACTTAGGATATAACATGATGGAGTGTGGAATGGAATGGACCCTCGATTGGAGGTTATGTGGGACATGGAATATTAATGTGGGATTTACCATCCATAGGTCATATGGCTTGAGTGGCTTAGAAACGATCTCTTTAACTGCTCTGATTTAATCTTACTTGACCCCTTGCCGTCTCGATCAGTATTCCAAGCATTCTTTTATTGCTGCGATTTAACACATGTCCCATGTTTTGATTATTTCCTTATGTGCCTTTAATGGCCTATACCATGTGATGGAAATCCCTACTTATTGAATTTGATTGGCCACTGCTCGATGAGCTCCATTAAGCATCCTCAGGTGGAGAAATCTCATGAGACGGGGATGGTGGCATGAGACACTATGCCCGAGCTGTCGGCCTATGCTAGGTGACGAGCCCGCCGTAGTGACCATTGAGTTACTTAAATTAGCTGATTGTAATTGGATTAATAACGGTTGGTTAATCATGCATTCATAGCATATTGGTGAAGACGGTTGGCTAATTCTAGATGCTGTAGCACGTGCCCTAGAGTTGTTAGGGTATCGTTTCGCTAGCTCCCAGACCACCGACTATCGACCCTTTGTTCCAACTAGATAATCATTCCTAGGTCGATGATTGCATGGGTGACGAGCCTAAGTCCAACTGGATGTACATCCCCAGGTCGATGTGCATTCATGCATCCATGCATATAAAAAGACTGCATCATGTATTGTTTTGATTGCCTTGTTGTTTTTAACTATGCTTAGCTAAGGCAGCAGTGTGTAATCTTGAGGGGAATTCACACTGAGTTGGCCACTCATCCATCAAATATACAACCGTACAGGTAGCACAGGTGGCTTAAGTGATATGTAGGTTCAGACTGATGAGGAGCCGTCTTAGTGGTCAAGGATGCATGACTGTATTGCCAAGAGGAGCTGCGTGATCTTGAGGCTCAGATTTTATATACATTTTGTTATCTCACTTGTATAAATTGTGAAATTCATGTATTTGTTATTTCGGATACATTGATTTGTACAAGTCATTATGGGCAATCTCTTATATATTCTAAATGTAATTGTAATATTTCCTTATGATTGATTTGTCCATTTTACGCTTATCTGTTAACTTTGATGAAAAAAATATATATGGAATTTGGTTCTTTATAAGTTAACACTCAGGTTTTTGGAAAACGGGTCGTGTACTCGAGTCCTGAAAAGTCGGGGCGTTATAATGCCCTAAGATCTTCAAACCGAACAATTTATTTTGATGTTTGGATGACCTGTTTAGCCGATCTAAATATGTTGGATATTTAGATGGTATGATAGAAATAAGGAATCTAGATGGTTTATAACTTAATCATACAAGTAAGCAGATGTACGATCATTTTGATAAACGAGTCACCATAAATGATCCTTTTTTTTTTTATTGTGAAAATATTGTATAGTATATTTAGTAAGAAAAAGAAAAGAAAATGAGAAAAAATTCTACATAATAATCTGGACTTTTCATAAACCCAAGTATGGGAAATCCGGGTTATTACAAGCTCTTTGTTAAAAAAGAAAAGAAAAGCATGACCATTATTCAGAATTGTCTTGATCATGCATGATAAATGATGCATCGTTACGTGTCCTATGGAACGACTACATTTATGAGGGGTCACACGTTAGTTTCACCTTTTACAAAAGGCAAAGCGACGTAGGGGGCAATGTTGCACCCTATTTCTATTCGTTCTTATGAGAGCCAATTAAAGAGAAACACATGTAATTTTATAAAAGTTGCGTAGTATATTTAGAATCTTTGGAGATACCCGAAGAGGATTTTGAAGGTATACAACTGGCATCTATCAAGTGATGACACATGATCTATAAAGCAAAAGTGGTCGAGTGGAACATGACCAAGTCAGTAAGGAAGATTGGAGTGGTTATTTGTGACAAGCTAAGAAGGAAGGGCTCGAGAAGGTCAAATATGTTGAAACAGCTATAGCAATTGTCAAAACGTGAGAAGTATCTAAATGATCAGATTTAGGCTATAAATAACAAAAGAATTGAGCAGGAGGTCTCATTTACATTCCTTAGTGTAATCCTAAGCTTTATCTTACATTTACATTCCTTAGTGTAATCATTAGCTTTATCTTTCATTTACATTCCTTAGTGTAATTCATAGCAATAATCAAGTAGTTGTTAACATTAGTTGTAGTTCAAGTCTACGCTCATATGCTGGATTCAGTTCGAAGTATCAAGCAAAATTATTTATCTAAAGAGGTGTTCTGCAGTTGTTCTCTGTGCCCGACTATAAGAATTTTCTTTTTGTTTTATATGTAATGAAGGAAAAAAGTCATTTCATATGAAAGGCAGAGGCGTAACATATTTTCAGATTACGAACCCCCAACCTCTGATAATCGCTTGATCATATAAAATAATGCTATGCAAGTGGCTGAATAGGCGAATGATCGATCTTGGTTCGATCTTGGTCATATACAGTCGATTTCTAACGCATCTGCCTATCTTAGCTCTTGGAATCGTAGTTGTTTGGTTTAAATTTAGCTGCACATTCAATTTTGGCACATTCACACTAATCACATGACCGTCATTGAAATAATAACAACAACTAGATGTATTTTCCTACAATAATACTTGTTATCCACACCTCCAGTCAGATAAATGGACTGCCTATTACATGAGCCATTACCAAGGAGCTATTTTGTTTGGAACTCGGTTGACTGCTTTTATAGATAAGGTGGAGCGTTCTTGGCTTAGCACATAGGGCTTTGGCATGACTACAATGATTCACTAACTCGAAGTGCCTCACTATGAGAATAACACTTGGCTAACGCATTACGTTGTCAACTTTGCTGCCAACGCTTTGTTTTGAAAGTGCTCTGCACTGACACTTCAACTATTATTGTTCATCCATTTTCAAGCAATTGATCGAATAGCTAGGATGATCTTATCAAAGGGATCTTGAGGTAAACATGCAGTAGGGTCACATGATGGACGGTCCAAATATGAACAGACCCATTGTCCTACGATCACATGGACCATCCATTTTCAAAGCAATCAAGAGTGGATGGTTAGGACTATCTGATTAAAGAAATTCTTGACAAACGTACAAAATTAAAAGTCGACCAGCAAGATGCATGGTCCAAGTTGATGATTAGAACCATTCTTTTACAGTCAATTGGTTCGTTTATTGCACTAGAAATTGATTTGGATGGTCAAGACAGATTGCTAAGCAAGTAGTTGGCGGGGATTGGGTACTACCTAGAGCTAGGCATCGGACCGTGTCGGATTGGATTGGTTCCAATTCGATTCGGTCCGAAATCTACGTGAGCTGACCCGAACTCAATCCGATCTGGGACCGAGTCCGGGACATCTGACTCAAACCGATCCGATGCACAGTTGGCCTGACCCGAACCGAGTTCGACTCGGTCAGGGAAGCCGAGTCGGATCAGGTTGGGTATGATTCAGATCGGGTTGGGTCTATGGGTCAAACTATGAGATGTGTGTTATATCTAAACCGTCCATCCATTTGTAGAGTTCGTCTTAAGGCTTGAGCCGAAAAATAAGATAGATCTAAAGATCAGTTGGACCACACTGCAAAAAATAATGGGGGATTAAACGTTTACCATTGAAACCCTTTTGGAGATCACAATAGTTTCGGATTAATATGAAATATGTTTTTCCTCTTCATCCATGTAGTTTTAACCTTATTAACAGATTAGATGGAAAATAAACATTATGGTGGGCCCTACGAATTTTTTAACGGTGAAAATCATTATCCTCGCTGCTATTTTCAGTGCGGTCCATTTGAGCTTTAGATATGATTCCTTTTTTTAATGCTCTAAAATGATCACAAAAAATGGATAAACAGTATGGATATAATAAATACATCATTGTGGGGCCCATGTAATTTTGATCTCATTTGAGCCGTTCATACAACTCAGAGCTTGAGGCGCGTCTCCGCTCGTCTTTACACGACACGTATCTAAACCATCCTATGTTGACGTGCTGGGCATGAAATGGTTACAGGGTACAACCTGTGTTGCTAATGGGACATGGATTAGATACTAACAGGTTGGGTTGGCATCACCAAGTTCTGTGGGCCCCACCATGATGTATGTGTTATATCCACACCGTTCATCCATTTTTAGATACCATTTTAGGGTATAAACCAACGAATGACGCAAATAAAAATCTGTAGTGGACCACACCAAAGAAAATAGTGGGGAGAGTGATTTCCATCGTTGAAACTATCCTAAGGCCCATCATAATGTTTATTTGAAATCCAACCTATTAAAAAGTTAAAAAAGACATGAAATAAGGAAAAACACAAATATCAGCTTGATCTAAAACTTTTGTGGGCTTTAGAAGTTTTTAATGGTGGGCGTCATTGTCCCACTGTTTTTTGTGTTGGGGTCCACTAGAGCTTTGTATTTAATGGTCTTTGGATATTGCCCTAAAATGATCTCCCCAAATGGATGGAAGGTGTGGATACAAAACATACATCATGGTGGGGCCCACCGAACTTATTGACGTTACTTCAGTAGCTAGTCTCGCTCTCAACCTGCCAGTAGCTAATCCGTGCGCGTGTTGACGTGTTGTGCATGCAAGTGGTCTCTTAGTAAACTCTGTTGGGGCCCACTGTGAATGCATGTGGTTTATCCACGCTGTCCATTCGTTTTTCCGAATCATTTTAGTGGTTGAACTCAGAATTGATGCATATCCAAAGCTCAAGTGGACCATACCACATGAAAAGTAAAAGTATTGATTTTCACCATTGAAAAGTTTATAAGGCCCCAGTGATGTTTATTTGTCATCTAACCTGTTCATAAGATAAAATATATGTAATAAATATTCATAAGAACGGATCCATTCGGTTCGAATTTAGGTTCGGATCAGTCCGGATTGACCATGATCTGACCTCGATCCGATGAACGGTCAGATCTAACTGATCCAACTCGAACTGCACTGATCCAGGCCTTCAGTTCGATTCGGATCAGGTTAGATCGGGTCAGAAATGGCCATCTCTAGTACTACCCCACCAGGACTTAGCTAAAGAGGGAAGGTCTTATCCTGAGCTCTGTGGGGCCACCGTGATATTTGTGTTTTATCCGATACGTCCATCCATTTAGAAAGATTGTTTTAGGGCATGATCCCGAAAATGATGTAGATTGAAGGTTTCAATGGACCATGCCACTGGAAACAATTGGATTTAATAACTACCGCTGAAAACCTCTTAGGGGCCACGAAAGTTTTGGATCAAGATGATATTTATGTTTTCCTTTCATCCAAGATCTATGTGAACTTATGAGCAAGTTGGATGGCAAATAAACATCACAGTGGGCCCTAGAAAGGTTTCAACAGTGGGTAATTGTCACCACTGCTTCATTTAATGTGGTCCACTTATGCCTCTTTTTTGGTTTCATGCCTATAAGTGTTATGTTTTCTAGCTCCTATGATTGTCAAATTTTGTAGTGCCAAAACCTCTTAGAATCTGTGTCTTGTGTAGCTCATCTACATATTCAAGACTGTGCATCTCATGTACAAGATCAAAGGTCTTTACCTTAAGAATTTCAAATGCAAGATCAAGAGATATACAAGTTCAAGTACAACACCATGTGATAGTTCTCTCTTTCAAGCTTCAAAGTTTAAGGTTTCAAAGCTTTATCTAAGGTAAGACAATAGTCTTTGTTTTAGTACTCAAAGCTCAAGGTGAAGTATAACTCAAGTACCTCAAGCTCAAGCTTCAATGTGTTTCAAATTCAAGCTTCAAATAGTCTCAAGCTCAAGCTTCATCATGTCAAGATCTCAAGCTTCGTGAACTTCAAAGAACAACTATCAACTGAAGTAAAAAGCAGATTCAATGTTCATACATTGCTTATAAGGTATGGATGACTTTAGATTGGCCATAGGATAGGTCATTTTGAATACATAATTTAATTAGGTCATTTTATAAGTGTATAGACTGTTTTTTCAACTAGTCTTAGATTATGTTCGACTAGTCCTAGCATTAGCTCGAGCAGTCAAAGAAATCCTCGACCAGTCCTAAGTTTGTTACTTATTTTCGAGATTTTTTGTTATTGCCTCGACCAGTCTTAGAGACTACTTGACCGGTCGTGTGAACAGTGTTCGACCAGTCCTGCAGGCTCGACTCAAAATCCAGCAACTAAAATGAGTCCTACACGATCAGTCGTGGACAGGACTCGACCGGTTGTGAAGGCCACTCGACCGGTCGAGCAGGTCCTTCGACCAGTCGTGGAACGGTCTTATCTTATCGCACCCAAATTTTTAAAAGTTTGTTGGTCCTTCGACCAGTCGAACCGACATCAGGACCAGTCGAAGATGCGATTTCTCCACTTATAAATAGAGTACGAATTTCAGAGTTTGATATCCAATTCAAGCAAGATCAAGAAACCACTCTGAGAGATAAGTTAGTGATATTCTTAAGCTATTTAGTGCTCATTTAATATTCTCTTTAATTAGCTTTCTTTGCATTTGATTTTGAGTTTCTATATTCCAATTTTATTTGAAAGAGGGATTGAAGTTTTCTCGTTTCTTGGAATAAAATCAAATTAAGCTAGCCCAAGGTGATTTTAATTTAAAATCAATTTAGAACTTAGAACCATTTCATAAGTGAGTTTGAACATTGAACATCTACGTTGAACTTCTACTCCGAATTGGTTCTTCCAAGCTGTAATAAAAGGAGAATATCCAGATAAGTATTTTATAGTTTTTATAAATTCATTCTATTGGTTTCTTTGAGATTGTACCAGAAAAATCTCTTTCTTTTGGTTTGTCTGAGGTGATCCAGAAAACTTAGAGTATGGGATTTTTGAATTATGTAAGCCCACTTGAAAGACACAATTGTGAAGGTTTTAGGTGAACCTTGAAAAACCTATTTCTTAGTGAACGCTAATATACACTGTGTGAGGATATTATGAGTGGAGTAGTTGTGTGGTTGTTTTTCTAAACAGTTGGTGTACACACAAGCGAACCACTATAATTTCTGGTCATGTGGTGATTGATTGATTAATTATTTCATTTTGTGGATGTTGTAATTTTCCTTTATGCATTTATGGAGAATGTTGTAATTTTTTTATGCAAGTGTGGGAATGTTGTAATAGCTTAGTTTCTTTATTTACTATTTATTTCTTTATTCCTCTGTATCGATTTGAGATTTTGATACACAGACCGTTCTAGGAATCAGGTTGTCCTACCATAAGCCATTGGTTTTTGGTGTAAGGTTGTCCCTAGAACAACATCTGTATCAACCTCTCAGTACTTGTACATTTGAGGTTGTTTTACATTTTTGCATTGTGGAATTGTTTAATTGTTATCTTTATTTATATTTGTTTAAATTCCGCAGTTTATTTTTTAATTTGGCATAGTCCTATTCAACCCCCCTTCTAGGACTTTTAGCTCAGCCTTTTTAATGCCCTAAAATGATCTTTCAAAATAGATGGACGGCTTAGATAAAACATACATACACATATATATAGTGGTCCCAATAGCGCCCCTGATGGGACGGTCTGTCTCTAGCGAGGTCTGGTGGGGGTAAGTAACCAATCCGCGCCCGCAGTCAGCATCTTACTGGGAAAGATAGCCTGTGGATGAACCAATGATACCGGCATTCGACTTTAACACATGAGGTAGGGGGCTAACTTTGATTAACGGTCATCGTTAACATATAAGATGGGGGCCGGCTCTTGAAAGAGGAAGTGGATTAGCTGGTGTACCTCACATGAGCTATATAGCTGCTGTATTGACGTCAGCAAGTTCTGTGGGTCAGATCATGAGGAATGTGTTATATCCAAACCGTCTATCCATTAGGCGAGCTCGTCTTAAGGCTTGAGAGGAAAAATAAGACAAATCTAACTATCAAGTGGACCACACTATAAAAAGCAATGGAGGATTGAACGTCTACCATTGAAATCCTTTTTGGGGTCACGAAAGTTTTGGATAAATATGAAATTTGTTTTTCCTCTTCATTCAGGTCTTTTTGACCTAATGAAGAGATTGGATGGAAAATAAATGTTACGGTGGGCCCTACGAATTATTTAATGGTGAAAGTCATTATCTCTGCTGCAATTTGTGGTGTGGTCCAGATGATCTTTGGATATGATTCATTTTTTTGGATGGTGCTCTAAAATGATCTCTAAAAATAGATGAATGGTGTAGATATAGTAAATACACCACTGTGGGGCCTATGTAACTTTGATCTCCTTTGAACCATTTGTACAACTCGGAGCTCTACGAGCTTCAGTGCTCGTCTTCTCATGATACATACCTGCAACAGCTATGGACACTGATTTCCTGCTAAAGCCTTTAGCAGGTAGTTCCTGCACTGAAAACCTAAGTGGGGCCCACCGTGAGATCATTTTAGGACATGAAGCCAAAAATGAGCCGTATCCAATACTCAAGTGGGCCTAAAACGTGAGGATTGAACGTCCACAATTGAAATAGTCGTAGGGCCACGGGAGTTTTGAAATAGACTAATATTTGTTTTTTCAATTAATCCCAGTAGGAATGACGTTATCAACGGTATTGATGGCATGATAAACATCATTGTTGACCCAGGGAGGTTTCAACGGTAGGAATTTCCCTACCCACTTTTCCTTAGTGAAGCGCACATTTGAGTATTGGATACGGCTAAATTTTGGCCTCGTGTATGAAAATGAGCTCAAAAAATGGATGGACGGGGTGGATTTCTCACCAACATCACTGTAGGCCCAACCTAAGTTTTCAGCGCCGGAAGAAATCCGCGTCCCAAGCTGTATAGCTGGTGTGAGGTACAGAAGCCAATCCGCTTCCCTTGAAAGAGGTGTTTGAGCAGCCAGTAGGAACAAAAAGGATGGAGAGAGCGTTAAGGGCGTACGGAGCGGTACTCAGACTGGTGAGGCGCTTGCCACGCGACACCCGCCCCTACTATGCCAAATTCGTCAGAGAGAATTTCGTCAATTACAGAGAAGTCGAAGACCCAAACACCCTCCCCGAACTCTTTCGAAGGGCCTACTTCCATACCATCTGGGTTCTCAATAAGGTTCTCTCTCTCTCTCTCTCTCTCTCTCTCTCTCTCTCCATTTTCGTTGATTAATTTCTACTTCTCTTCTCCTATAACTCTCATTGCGATTGCAGTATTCAGTTGATAAATCAGTCGCGGATGAGTTGAAGGAGATCTGTTGCAATTAATCGCAAGCATTTTGCCATGCAAATGTTTGTCGATATTCCCAAACCAGACTAACAGCGGGGTAGGATCTTTATGTTTCCGTTGAAGTTTTCCAAAACTAGAGTAGGTGGTGATATGTAATAATGCAAGTGTAGAAGGGTGAAAATTGTTGTGATTTGATTGAAGTACAAACCCTACAACTTTTTTTTGGACTCCATAGATTTGTTATTTTCTGAAATTTCTGCCATTTCATGTATCATTATTGGAGTAATTCACAGCACGATTGGGTTCACTTTGCCGTCCATATTTCCAGACATGGACCCCACCCTGGATCCTCAAATTCGCCCTCTGCCAGCCCCACCTCGATCCATGGGTTCCACTGCCTCATCTCCATCCTTCCCGCCTCCAATGACTATCCCAGCTCCACAAAACCATCTTATTCCGTTCCATCTCCTCTGATCTCTCCCACCGTTCATTTTCCGAAGCCACTCGTTAATCCCTTGAATCCATGGAAGATCTCGACAGCTCAGCGGGCCTCTCAATCCCTGTCTCCATGCAGATGGAATACGCTGCTGTCGCGGTCGAATGCACAGTGAAATTCTTGAAATGTGATCTTGAGGATCATAAGAAGTTCATCGATGCTGTCAATAGGATCTGGAAATGCAGGGTTTCTGATACAGAGATATGGAGTGGTTGTGTTGGATTGATTTAAAGCCGTTTGATGGAGTTCAAAAGGGAGATGCTGGCAGCAGTTGGGAATCATAGGGTGTGAGAGGAGTTGAGGGTGCGGGAACGATGAAGGAGGCGTTGGATTCGGTTAGGGTTTATTTGGAGGAGGTGGTAGAGGAGATGGGTCTATCTTTCTTGGAAATTGACGTTAGTGGTTGGGATGTTGCTGCCATGGGGACCAGTGGTGATCATATGATTGTCAGTGAACATGGTGCTGATGGTTTGGAATTTGATTGCGGTAAAGAAATGACGGGAGACCGGCATGAGGGGAATATGCCACTGAGGCAAAGAGATTTATCTGCTCAATTGACTGTTTCTACCAAGGGATGCTTGCATCGCCTAAAGAAGTGGTTACTGCTGGAATTGACAATAAATATGACTGCCTACTTACGCCCAAAGTCTTGAAAGTGAAGGTAGCCCATATATTAAGTTCTACAAATCTGCACAAACTTGTGGAGGACATGTTTCCAGATGATCTGGAAATGGCTTCAGGAATATTCGCTAATATGGCAACTGAAATAAGACAAAAGGCGAAGAAAATCAAAGTGAGTAGATGTGGATTCATCCTTAGTTGAGAATGGTGTTGATGTTAATAATGCAGGGCGAACTAGTACTGGAAATCAGAATCATCAGGCATCACGATGGAACATCATTCCCTGGCTTTATGGCAGGGAATAATACTTACCCATACTTACGACTGGGAAGGTGAGTTGATTGAGTCCCCATCAGAGAAATCACCAAATCATTTAAGGGGGACTTCATTTACCTAGTCCAAAGAACTAGGAGATCTCTGCTTCGAAGGAGAGAGAAATCACTAGACACTCCAAGAGGAGAACAGTTAAGAAGTGGAGTGCATTAGAAGAGGAGACTTTCAGAAAAGTGGTGCAAGAGCATGGTAAAGGGAGATGGAAATTCATTTTAAACTGCGATCATGAAACATTTGAGGATAGAACAGAGATTGATTTGAAGGACAAGTGGTGGAACATGATTAGGGGCTGATATTGTCGACTTATTCGATGTTATGGGTCCACTGATGTGTGAGGCAGACAATGCTAACCGTTATTTTTGTAGAAGGTCCATCTGTATCTTCAGTTCTGTATACATTCTGTGTGGGCCAGTGATATGTCTTGAAGCTAGCATTCAACCTGGAGGGGCACATCCTTTACTGATACATCTATGCGCTTGCATAACCATTCGTGTGGGTAGAAATGTCATTGATCTTGATACATACTATGCATGTGTGCACGTGCATTTACATAATAGACTGCATATGCAATTGTATGTATGGTTTAGATTATTATGCATATGTATGTCGTCTCTTGATGAGCTCAGGTCAGCTTCAGCAATTATTGTTTGTTGGTGACAATGTCTTGCAGAACTATAAAAAAGAAAAAGGAAAAAAGAAAGATAAATGATGGTTCCTCCTGATCATACTCTCCATGCATGTGCCAATGTGGCAATGTGTCTGAGGTTGGGCCATTCATCTGCTGGGCCTTGCCGTGTATTTTCTGTGGCAAAAAAAATAAAAAAATCAGTGGTTTCTGGTCATCAGGTTGGCCAGACTATTCAGGAATGGGTGGATATCAAAATTTACCATGCATATTTGATACACATGCGTGGGCTTACCTGATGAATGGAACGGCCCAGATTTTAGGCTGTGGGATGTACTTGACTTGATGGTTGCCACCTGATGAAAAAGCTTGCTAGAGTTTTAGGCCATTGAAAAATACAGTATGGCCATTGGATAGTAGCCATACCACCTCTTTCATATCATGAGTTATCACACCAATTGTGTAATGGTCATGTTTGAATTTTAAGTTCTTCTGTCAATGGTAACTGTGTATTGGTTTCCTCATTGGTGGAACTTACTGGTTGGCTGGTGTATGATACTCCATTAATTTCATGTGAACACACTATCAAATGTTTAGTTGAATTATCTATCACACTTTGTAGCAGCTAATGTTCCTCTTTTCTAACATTGGAAATCCTTTTATGGTCATATATCTGAATGTTCTCTCTCTCTCTCTCTCTCTCTCATATATATATACATGATAAATGGCTTGACTACTTATTCGTATCCTACTCTCCTTGAGAAGAATAGAGAAGGAAAACAATAGTGGAATTAATCAGATTTGCAATGAAGAAGAAAATTTTCTAAGATTTTGGAAATCCAGTTGATCTGTATGATGAAATGATGGCAATCATTCGGCATGAAGGAAGAATAGTATTATAAGGAGGATTACCATAATATCTGAACCAATTATATTTTCTAGTAAAACTCGAAAGAGAAAAGCAATCCTCCAGTTTTTATGCTCAAGAAAATACCAACACTTCCCAGTCACCTCAAAGCTTCTCAGCAAAATCTCTAATCTCATTGGTGACATGTTGATGAGAAACGAAGGGGCGGCTGTGCCAAACTCACCGCCTACTGCACTCAAAGGAACTTGCATTCGGTGTTTCAATTAGGCCTTGTAGTGTAGCTGTAGTGTAGACTACATAGCGTAGCAATGTGTGTGTGTGTGTGTGTGCGCGCGCGCTGTGTGTGTGTATATATATATATAGACACACACACACACACACATATGGTGTAAAACTTGAAACTGCGGTTTTACCGCTACAAGCGAACCTTGAAGATATGTCTAATGTCCTAAGGGGGTGAATGGGATTTTTCAAAATTTATTTTAAACTATTAATATGCACTTACTTTTAGATATACAAGTTAAGAATTATAAGTGAGAATAAGTGCAGAAACATAGTCTATTTAGTGAAATACACCATTCATGCATTTTCTCAAACATGTTTGCTACATTAAATAAATAGAGTATATTATTTAGCCGAACATAACAAATAAAGATTTAAATCATTCACCGCAATGCATATGATTTATGGTGGTTCGGCTATGTGCCTACTATTTACAACCCGGTCGCGATGTAGTAATAATCTTAGTGAGACCAAGGTTGAATCCACGGGGACTAATCTCGTATGTTTCTCAAAGTAATTAGAACTAAAACTAGAAGAAAATGTAAATCTAAATCTGAATAATTGAGAGAGTAATTGTGAATAATTATGATTAAAACTTGTGAATTTAAAGGTAGGAACTAGGGTGCCAAGTATCCACTTTTAGCTATTAAGATACTACCATACTTGATTCAAATAACACAATTGGAATTGGAGTCCTATCCTATTCAATTGGAAAATATAACAATCAAATCAAATTTGAACTTTCATTGACATAATTCTCAATGGATGAGGATTGTGAGGATTGGAAGGGATTCCATCAGCTTACCATGCCCAGGAGATGATGGTGAATAACAGGATTTACCAATTCCACAATCTGAAAATAGGAAAAGAAGATATTTAAAGCTATCGCAATGCTTATTGTAATTTAAGCCATAACAAATCATAGAAAATTAAAAATATTCCTTAAAATCAAACTAGAAATCAATGAAGTTCAACATAAATAAGAATTAAAGCAAAGTAAACATCGCAATCATGCTACAAGCTTCACCTCTGAGCCCTAGCTAAGAGGTTTAGCCAACCATCGACATTATTAAACCAAAATCTCTTAAATAAAATATAAAAACTAACTAAGGAAGAAGAAGAAAAACTCCCGGATGACAGCTCCACCCTTTTGGTCCACTCCTCAAACCCTAGAATATGCCTAGAAACATCTTAGGAACATCCTAAGAACTCTTATTTATAGTTGGGAAACTTCAACTTTCGCACCGAGTTGAAAAAGTCCAGAAACTACCTCAAATTTACGCAGTCTGCGCAAAATCTCCATAACCCTCGGCTAATCGAGGGAAATCCTTGACTGGTCGAGTGTCACTTTTGACTGGTCGAGAGTCGCGCGAATTTAAAAGATAATGTTGCTGGAGTTCGAGTCGAAGTTTCCTACGCGAGTCGAGCCAGAGCTTAGGCTAGTTGAGATTCACGCAAATTCCTTTTCTTCACTTCAAATCTTCAAGTCTCTTCATTCCTCACTTGGTTTTCTTGGATCTTTGGCATGTGAATTCTTCAATCTTGATCTCCTAAGATTCATTATTTGCCTTAATTATTCTTGAGCATCAAATCCATGCTTTTAACATTATTTTCAAACTAAGCTCTTAGATTCACCTTGCAACACAAACATGTATAAAATATAACATTAATGAGTATTATATTCATAAAACATAAATAGGAGAAAATATGCAATATTTGACACTCAACACACTCCCCAACCAGCATTTTGCTAGTCCCGAGCAAAATATGCGTGAAGTAATCTTCAATTCTTAACATTCAAAACTTTTTCAGAAATCAATCTTTTGTGCAATCAAGTATGAATGAGTAGAATTAAGGCGAGAAAGTGAGATTTTGAAAACTCAGAGCCGAATCACATAAACAATCAATCATATAGGTTCCTTATCATTTAATTCAGAGAATAAGTTCATATACAAAGTTTTCAATGTGCTTAATGCAAATCAACTTACATTTCATAAAAAGACTATATTTTTATAATGTTTGTCATGCTCATCATTTCAAGATTGGTTGAAAACTCAAGTACTAATTCCGAACTTATCCTATTTTCCTTCTTTTTCCAGTTGTTTGATTTTATATTGACGATAACTTTTTATTTATTCATTCTTTTCAGTCTTTTCAGAATTTTTCATTCTTTTTCAGACTTTACATTCTTTCATTCTTTTTCATTTTTTTTTTCCACTATACATGACCTTTTTGTCGATCTCCTGTTTTTTAACTGGTTCCTTTCATCTTTTAAGGTGGATAAAGTTCTCCGGACTCAATTCTCATCATCTTTCAATGATCATCATACTAATAATCAGAAATTCTAGTACCATTTACAGTAGACAAATTGAACGTGTCTTGTGATTTGGATCAACATGATATTCAAACTTCCTCTTAATCAATTGAGTATAAGAACCGTAAGTGATATGGTACTTAGTTGATCAAACTCCAACAATTCAAAATTCGATTTCTATCTTATCATCATACTGAAAGCATTCTTAAATACACAAATTATCAATTTCCAAATAAGGTTTTATCTTGAAAATTTGAAAATTTTCACAATTTTTCCTCAAAATTAAGAAAACGCTGATTAGTTTACCTAATCCACACCCCCAACCTAAAATCTACATTGTCCTCAATGTAAAAGATATGAGCAAATAATGCATATGAGGCAATGAAAAGAAAGGAGTAGTGAAGGAAAGGTAGTACATGAAGATGGCGAATCGCAGCTTTTCCAAGGATTTCAAAACAAAGATAGGCTGGCACATAGAACAAACAATGGAAAGCAAACTGTATTAGTCCTAAATCCTATAAAAACAATAGACCTAACTACACCTCCATCAGACTATGAGGTCAATCGTGGTAGACAGGATCAATCAGAGGTATGGACATGTCCTCTGAATCAAACTTCTCAACAAATGACTTTAAACAATGTCCATTTACTTTAAAAGCATTGTCATTGTTTGGATTCTTTATCTCAATGGCCTTATAAGGATAGACATTAGTAACTGTGAAAGGGCCCGTCAAACGAGATCGAGGTTTACCCGGAAAAAGATGTAATCGAGAATTGTACAAAAGGACTTTTCGACCAGTTAAGAATAATTTCTGAAGGATGTTCCTGTCGTGGAATACCTTCATCATGTCCTTGTAAATTCTCGAGTTCTCGTATGCTTCGTTTTGGATTTCCTCGAGTTCGTTCAATTGGAGTTTGCGCAGCAAGCCATCATTGTCCAGGTTAAAATTCAGATTTTTGATAGTTCAGTAGGCTCTATGTTCCAACTCCACAGGTAAGTGAGAAGCTTTCCCATAGACGAGTCTAAAGGAAGACATTCCAATGGGGGTCTTAAAGGTTGTACGGTACGTCTATAAAACATCGGTCAAGTGGATTGACCAATCCTTACGGTCAGGGTTAACCGTTTTCTTCAGAATGTGTTTGATTTCCCTATTGAAAATCTCAGTTTGCCCACTTATCTGTGGATGGTATGGAGTGCTCACCTTATAAGAGATGCCACATTTCTTCATTAAGTTCTCAAATGACCTATTATAGAAATGTAAACCTCTATCACTAATAATGGCCCGAGACATTCCGAATCAGGAAAGAATGCTTTCTTTTAATAATTTGATGACTGTCTGATGGCTATTGTTCCGGCACAGGATCGTTTCAACCCATTTAGTGATATAATCTACTGCTAGCAGAATGTATAAATTTCTAAAAGATTGGGGGAATGGCCCCATAAAATCAATGCCCCCAATAATCAAATGCTTTAATGATTAATATGGGATTCAGCGGCATCATATTTCGATGGGACAATGCTCCCAATTTCTGACAACGCTTACAAGCTTTGCAGAACTCATGGGTGTCCTTGAATATAGCGGGCCAGTAAAAGCCACACTGCAGAATTTTGGTCGTGGTCTTTTTACCATAAAGGTGACCACCACAGGCCTGAGAGTGACGGAAGGAGTTGACACTTTGGTGTTCATTGTCTAGCACACATTTCCTTAGAATTTGGTCTGGGCAATATTTGAACAAATATGGATTGTCCCAGAAGAACTTACGTACCTCAACGAAGAATTTTTTCTTATCTTACTTGGTCTAATTTGTCGGCGTGATACCTATAGCAAGATAATTTGCAATGTTAGCAAACCAAGATAGGTGGGAGAGTTTAAAAGGTTGTTTATCAAGGAACATGTCGTCTCAAGGAAATTAGGGAGATCAAGTTTTGAAAGATGGTCAGCCACTACGTTCTCTACTCCCTTTGTATCCTTTATTTCTAAATCAAATTCCTCGAGTAGGAGGATCCATATTATCAAGCGGGACGTAGCATTATTTTTAGAAAGAAGATACTTCAACGCCGCATGATTAGTATATGTGATGATCTTGGATCCAATCAAGTAGAACCTAAATTTGTCCAAGGCGAACACTACGACTAAGAGTTCTTTCTCCATAGTAGAGTGATTCACTCGAGCAGGATTTAGAGTTCTACTTCCATAATGAATAACGTAGGACTTCTTCTCTTTTCTCTAGCCTAACACTGCCCCAATATCGCAGTCAGACGCATCGCGCATAATTTCAAAAGGGATGCTCCAATCAGGTGGTTGTATTATAGGTGTGGTTGTTAACATGCCCTTAAGCTTAGTGAAAGCTTCCCAGCATTGCTCAGTCCACTCGTATGGTATGCCCTTTTGAAGTAGATTGCATAAAGGACGAAAGAGATAACTAAAGTCCTTTATGAATCTTCTGTAAAATCCGGTATGTCCTAAGAAGGATCAAACTTCTCTTATGCTCTTGGGTGGAGGTAAGTTAGAGATAAGATCAATTTTAGCCTTATCCACCTCAATTCCCTTAGACGAGACGATATGTCCAAAAACAATTCCCTTACGAACCATGAAATGACACTTCTCCCAATTTAGTACCAAATTATTTTCCTCGCATCGCTTCAACACGTTTTTCAAATTTTCTAAACATTTGCTGAAGGATGGACCAAAGACAGAAATTGTCCATGAAGACCTCCAAATATTGCCCCACCATGTCAGAAAAAATACTCAACATGCATCGCTGAAAAGTGGCAGGGGCATTACACAACCCGAATGGCATCCTTCGGTAAGCAAAGGTGCCATAGGGGCATATGAATATCGTTTTCTCTTGATCTTCAGGGGCTATCTCTATCTGATTGTAGCTTGAATACCCGTTAAGGAAGCAATAGTAAGAGTGACTAGTTAGCCTTTTCAATATTTGATCGATGAAGGCTAAAGGGAAGTGGTCTTTCCTAGTGATGACATTCAGTTTCCTGTAGTCAATGCACATTTTCCAACCAGTGGTAACTCTATTTGGCACGAGTTCATTGTCGACATTGGCTACAATGGTGATTCCGGACTTCTTAGGAACCACCCGAGTTGGACTCACCCATTGACTATCGGATATAGGGTATATGATACCCACATCCAATAACTTGAGAACCTCGGCCTTAACCACTTCTTACATTTTTGGATTTAATTGGTGTTGTGGTTGTTGGGAGGTCTTCGCATTATCGTCAAGATAAATGTGGTGAGTACAAATCAAAGGATTAATTCCCTTGGGGTCTGCAATCGACCATCCAAGGGCTCCTTTATGCTCAATGAGAGTGGAAATAAGCACTCTCTCTTGTTCTTTCTCAAGGTGGGATGAAATCACCACCGGGTATGTCTCATCTTGACCTAAGTAGACATATTTGAGATCAGCGGGCAAATGTTTTAGGTCAAGCTTCGGTGCCTTGAGGCTAGACGATAGAGACATTATATCAGTTTGGGGTAATTCTCAAATTGTGGCCTCCACTGATTAACTTCAAGTACTGGTGCAGCATTAAGCATGACATCCATCTCCTTAATCATGTCGTCATCTAAATTAGGTGAGTGGGCTAAGCACGTCTTTAGAGAGTTGGAATATAAAGTTAGAAGTGCTTTATCTTCCACGAAAGAATTGATTAGATTAATGTCATGGGTATCGTCCTCATGCTTTGCCTGTTTGCTCATATTGAAAAAGTTATTGATTTCCAATGTCTTATTTTCGAAAGATAGATTAATGATAGCATTTGATGTAGCAAGGAATGGACGGCCCAAAATGACAGGAATTTAAGTGCTCATATCCACGATGGGTTGAGTATCCAGGACGATAAAATCTACTGGATAGTAGAATTTGTCAACCTGGACTAATACATTCTCAATGATCTCTCTCAGTACACGAATTGATTGATTGGTAAGTTGTAATGTGGTCCAGATGGGTTTTAATTCACTTAGACCCAATTGTTCGTAAACCGAATAGGGAATCAGATTCACACTCGCCCCTAAGTCAAGAAGTGCATGCTCAATCCGGTAGTTTCCAATTATACAATTGATGGTTAGGCTACTGGGATCATTGTATTTTTGTGGCACATCTTGCTTGAGGATGACACTCACCTTTTCTATTAGAAATATTTTCTTTTGAATACTCTGCCGCCTCTTAGTAGTGCATATGCCTTTTAAAAATTTGGCATATGAAGGAATTTGTTTAACGACATCCAGTAGAGGGATGTTGACCTTCACTTGTTTAAGCACCTCTATAATATCCTGAGAGTTGGATAGAGGTTTTAGTGCATTCAACCACTGAGGGAATGGAGCAATCGGCTTTCCTTGAGGTTCCGGTTCTAACCCATGTGGAGAAGTGTTAGGTCTATCATTCTCGTCTTCTTCTAGGTCCTTAGGCTTTTCAGCCCTTATCGAAATGGACTTGTCAATTGTCTTCCACTCTTAAGAGTGGTGATAGACTTAGCCTGCTCCATATGATTTGAAGATCTTGGATCACTTATTTCGTATTATGGTTTAGGATTGGGGAGAGGTTGGGCTGGAAGCTTATCTTTCTCTCCACTCGCTAAGTGTGATTCTATCCTTTGCATGGACGTTGCAAGCATTCCCAATGTGGTTTTCATATCTTGGAATGTTTGTTCCGTCTTCTGATTATATAGCTCTTGGTCTTGAATATGTTTTAGGACCGGATCCTCTTGAGGTTTCCCTTGATTATGAAACTGGTTAGGGATTCCTCGAGGAGTAGTAGTTTATCCATTCCTCTAGTTGAAGTTTAGATGATTTCTCTAACTAGGATTGTAAGTATTAGAGCTGGGTCCCTTGAAGGTCTTTGGTAATTGTTTACGGCATTCGATTGCTCATTCAATACCTCTTGAAAAGTAGGTATTATTGGACAATTTTCAGTTGTATGTATGTTGCAAGCACAAATACCACAAACAACTTCCTTATCCTTATCCTTCTTAAGTTTCATGGCCTCGAGTTTCCTTGTGAGACTGGCCACTTTAGCATTTATACCATCTTCTTCTTTTAAAAGATACATTCCGCCCTTCTCCTTTGATTGAATAGAGGCTTAGAAGTGGTGCTAGGTTTTGGGGAGATGTCTCATGATTGTGTGTTTTTAGTAAGCTTGTCAAAATAATCCCACACATCATCGACATATTTGTTCATGAATTTTCCATTGTGCATTATCTCGACCATTTGGCGCATGGAAGATGTCAGCCCATCGTAAAAGAAACTTGTTATGTGCCACGTTTTAAAACCATGTTGTGGGCATGAACTGACAAGATCCTTGAACCGCTCCCAACATTGGAAGAATGTTTCATCTTCATTTTGGGCAAAGTTCATGATTGACTTTCTAATGGTGTTCGTTTTATGATATGAGAAAATTTTCTTAATGAACTCCCTTGTCATGTCGTTCCATCTATCAATCGATCGTGGACGTAGCGAGTGCAACCACATCTTAGCCTTTTCTTTTAAGGAGAAGGGAAAGAGTTTCAACCTGATCGTGTCTTCAGAATCTCATCAAACTCTTTCATGTGTAGATATGGATTTTCATATTCAAGTCTATAGAACTTTGGAAGGAGTTGGATCACTCTTGGCTTTATATCCACGTCTTGCATTCTTTGGAAAGATCATGCAGGACGGTGTGCTCACCCCCACCGATTGTAGATAATCTCGTAAAGTACGAGGCGGGGTGCATGATGCACCTCATTCTCATCTTCAGTTTCCTCAACTGAAGGTTGAGGTTGATTTCTGGGTTAATTTGCAGCAATCACTTTTATTAACTCGGAGGACCTCAAATGGTGTCTAATCTTGTGATGGATAGGCAGCCCTTCGACTAATCCTCCTTCACTTAAGAGATATAGAGTGTTATCACGGACCCACCTAAGCATGAAACACTCTTAGCCCACAAGTTCAGAATCTAACCTAACCTAAAGAGAAAACTAGAGAGAGATTAAAGTAATTAAGAAATCTAACAAAAGTAAAAAAGGAAAAGAGTGATTTAGAAAGAGGTTACTAGATTGGAGATTGTTAGGTTAGGATCCTGAAAGTGTTATGTTGATAAACCCTGAGTATTGTCAAATTTTGGTGTGCCAAACCATTTCAAGTTTGTATCTTGATGTGTATCAAGCTTGTGTATCTATTCACATTGAATCTTCGACGTTCGTTCTGTTTGTGCTGAATTTATCTTGCCGATATCTACGACGAACTTGCTGAGATCTTCAAACTGGAAGAAAGTGAAGACTTAGTGTTCAAGAACATTGCGATTCAAGATCTGGAACCAGAAAAGTCCAAGAACTCAAGACTTAATTGAAGATTATGTTTGGTATGTCGAGTTCAAGAATTGAAGATCACAAGAATTGAAGTTACTGAAGTGATCGATAGTTTGATGGTTCATATGTTCTATCTTATAAGTAAGGTATGATTGACCTAGATTGACCTTAGATCATGATTAGATCATTTCATACTTTCGATCAGTCATTTTGGTAATTTTATAAGTGTAAAATTCTGTTCTTTCGACTAGCGCTAGCACTGGCTCGACCAATCTTAGAATTTTCTCGACCAGTCCAGGATTTCTTATGAATTTTCAGAATTTTTCTGTTGGTTTATGACCAGTCTTGGAAACTGCTCGACCAGTCGTGTGAATAGTGCTCGACCAGTCGTGCGAATAGTGCTTGACTCGTTTTCCAGCGAGTAATCTGGACTCACACGACCAGTCGTGTGGTGTCCACGACTAGTCGAGTAGGCCACTCGACCAGTCATGGGACCCACAAAGTCAGTCATGCAACTGAAAAATCTTATCGTGCCAGAATTTTTTTGAAAATCTGTTTGGATAAGGCCAGTCGTAGCTAACCCAAGGCCAGTCGTGCAAATTGATTTTTTCACTTATAAATAGTGCTCGAATTTCAGAGTTTTCCATTCAATTCTTATCATTCTTAAGCAATCACTCTGAGTTAATTTTGAGTACATTCTAAGCTATTTTGTGCATATTTTAAATTCTTTAAAGTAGCTCTTGTATTTTGATTTTGATTTTCTATTCCATTCTTATGTTAAAAAGGGATATTTGATTTACCCTTTCATGAGATCAAAATCAAAGTAAAGCCCTTGCTGATTTAATTAAAAAATCATCTAGACTTAGAACCCTATATACTTGTGAGACTAAACATTGAACATCTACGTCGTCATCAAGTTGGTTCTACCTGGATGCTTTAGAATCGTCGTACAGATAAGTATTTTACTTTTTCTGTAATTCAAATCTATTTGTTTGGTTTGTGAGATTGTTCCAGAAAATCTCTATTTGTGGTTTGTCTGAGGTGATCCAGAAAACTCAAAGCATGAGGTTTTTGAATTGTGTAAGCCCACTTGAAAGACACAATTGTGAAGGTTTTAGGTGAACCTTGAAAAACCTATTTTGATTAGTGAACGCTAAGATCCTGAGGGAGTGGATATTAGGAGTGGAGTAGTTGTGTGGCTGTTGTTTAACAGTTGGTGTACACACAAGCAAACCACTATAATTTTTTGTGTTTGGTGGATGTGTGGTTTATTTCTTTATCTTTTATGGTTTAAGATTGTGGGATGTATTTGTGGATGTGAATGTTGTAATCTTTACAAGTCAGCATTGTGTGGTGAATGTTGTAATAGATTAGTTTCTATTTCTTTCATATCCTCTTCAGTTTAAGTTTTTGATACTCACCCATGTTCTAGTATGGTTGTTCTGCCATAAACCATTGGTTTTTGGTGTTAGGTTGTCCTTAGAACCAAGTTTGTATCAACCTCTTAATACTTGATTTTTGAGGTTGTTATTTCCTTTGGTTAATTGCATTTATTTGGCTATCTTGTTGTTGTTATTTCGCTTATTATTTTTATTTGGCATAGTCCTATTCACCCCCCCTCTAGGACTTTTTTTTGCTCAGCCTTTTCAGATCTTACAAGACAGAAAACCAAGTTAGTTTATAAAAACAAATTCAGAAAACAAATCCTAACCTAAAAACAGAAAAAATAAATCCTAATCTTAACCTAATTCTAATACCAATTAATCTCAAAAAAACGTAGCCGTAGTCCCCGGCAACGACGCCAAAAACTTGTTCACAACCCCAAGTGTAAGGTTGCGATATAGTAATAATCTCGGTAAGACTGAGGTCGAATCCACAGGGACTAATCTCGTACGTTTCTGAAAGTAATTAGAACTAAAACTAGGCGAAGATCTAAATCTAAATCTGAATAATTGAGAAAGTAATTGTGAATAATTGTGATTAAAACTTGTGAATTTAAAGGTGGGAACTAGGGTGCTAAGGATCTACTTGTAGCTATTAAGATGCTACCTTACTTGATTCAAATAACACAATTGGAATTGGAGTCATATCTTATTAATTGGAAAATATAACAATTAAATCAAATCTGAACTTTCATTGACCTAATTCTCAACGGATGAAGATTGTGAGGATAGAAAGGGATTCCATCACCCTAGCATGCCCCGGAGACTACCAATCCCATAATTTCAAATAGGAAAAGAAGATATTCAAAGTTATCGCAACGTCTATTGTAATTTGAGTCACGACAAACCATAAAAAATTGAAAATATTCCTTAAAATCAAACTAGAAATCAATGAAGTTCAACATAAATAAGAATCAAAGTAAAATAAACATCTTAATTACGCTACAAGCTTCACCTCTTAGCCCTAGCTAAGAGGTTTAGCCAACCATAGACATGATTAAACTAAAATCTCTTAAATAAAACATAAAAACCAACTAAGGAAGAAGAAGAAAAACTCCTAGACGGCAGCTCCACCCTTTTACTCCACTCCTCAAACCTTAGAATATGCCTAGGAACATCATAGGAACTCTTATTTATAATTGGAGAACTCCAACTTTCGTATGGGGTTGGAAAAGTCCGAAAACCGCCTCAAATTTACGCAGTCCACGCAAAATCTGAGTAACCCTCGACTAATCAAGGGAAATCTTCGACTGGTCGAGAGTCACCTTCAACTGGTTGAGGACAATCTTCGACTGGTCAAGAGTTGCACGAATTTAAAAGATAATGTTGCTAGAGTTCGAGCTAAAGTTTCCTAGGCTAGTCGAGCCATAGCCAGGGCTAGGCTAGTCGAGATTCAGGCAAATTTCTTTTTTTTCACTTTAAATCTTCAAGTCTCTTCATTCCTCACTTGGTTTCATTGGATCTTTGGCATGTGAATTCTTAAATCTTGGTCTCCTAAGATCCATATTTTGCCTTGGTGATTCTTGAGCATCAAATCTATGCTTTTAACATTCTTTTCAAACCAAGCTCTCAGATTCACCTTGTAACATAAACATGTATAAAATATAACATTAAACAGTATTATGTTCATAAAACCAAGATATAAATAGAGAAAAATATGCAATATTTGACACTCAACACCTACCCACTCCCGACTAACCCACTCTCTTCTATATTGTTCTCGATTTCATTATTCAGATAGTTTTAAATCAAGTTCACCATAAACCTTCACAACCTACATAAGGTCCACGTTTTCCATCCGTCGTGGCCTACACAAGGTGTTATCAAGACCTACATAAGAACTTAAGAAGTCCCACACAAGGACAACAAAAACGTACTCTCCCGTCGAAGGCTTATACAAAGACTTGTCTAGTATGAAAGTTCAAACTCTGAAACCCAAACCTACACAAGGAATGGTTTCCAGACAGAATAGTCTCTTGATACTTACCTAAAAGTGAGTGAGCCCCATTAAGAACTTGATGAAGATCTTCTTGAATGATGTAGGATCTTCAACTCCCTCGTACCGTAACTATATGATGATGCTTCGTTAAAGATGCCAAGGTTGTTAGGTTAAGGGTTTGGTGAATACTAACTATGTATTGATGGGTATTTTAAGAACAAGTTATAGATCCTCATGGCTAAGCATAATGCTTGCTAGCATACAAATTTGCTAATGAATGTGGTTGTTAGAGCATCAACGAATGCTGGAGTTCATTGTTCAATCTAAGTTTTGAATGCTTTAATGATTGCCTTTAAGGCAAGGATTGAATGATGAACTTCATGTAGAAATAGAACTTGAGAAGATGGGTATTAATATTAGGTATTAACTATCACAAAGTTCTCTTAATAACTTAACAAATTGCTAAGAAACACGTCAAACAAATATATAGAAAAGATTTGCAACGGGCAGAAAACTTTCAGGTTTGATGTCATCAAAGTGTCCCTTCGATGTCATCGAACGACTTTTAATGGCATTAATAAATTTAACAAATAATTCAAAATGTTGTTGGACAGTTTCTGTAAATCTGATGATGCCATCGACTGACATTCAATATCATCGAAGAAATCCTTCGATGCCATCGCAAAAATCCAAATTTTGACTTGAGGTTATGTAACCCCCGAAAATTTCAATACCAGAGTATTGAAAGTTCTGTAGTGTTACCATGGAAAGTAACATAATATGTACATGTGTACAATACAAATCTAACTATCCTAACCTTACATATATTCCCTGACATGAATCTAACTATTGAGAGCGATCTCCATTCATAGATCCAACAATTTGACCGTTGATTTTGAGACAAGACCATCCACATGTGATTTGATGTGTGTACCTTCCCTTAAATGAATTGGTGAATAACTCCTTATTCACAATGATTTAGATGTAAGATTTTTTGTAAGAATTGTTTGAAAAAGTGCATATAACCATGTAGAATCATTAGATTTCATAAAACTCTTATATCAACAATAATTATGAAAATGCCACTAACTTAGACCCTTGAATTCTAAATCACATAGTTCCCACTATCCGTTTAATGTGAAATTTTATAGAATGACTATGTATCATGAATTAACCATACGTGTCAAATTTTAGCCCTTAGATCATTGTAAAAGTGACCCAATTGAAAGATCAGCCCCTTAACTGTTGATTTTGTGTCCATCGAATGAAGAAATTGTGTAGGTAGTCGTAGTTAGACATTTCCTTTCACGTGAATAGAGTAGATTTCTCAAGAAAACAACATTTGTGGACTCCACTATAACCAAAGCGTATATGGTGCAAGTGCACTGGTAGTGCACTAAATCAAGAATTGGGTCAAGCGTTGTTTAAGTCGATGAGAATTGTAAAGGAAATTGGACGTTCGTCCGTTGTGACAACGATGGGCCACCATCATCATCTGAATGGATGATTTGAGCTGTCCATCATATCCGAGAGACAAATTCGACTAAACTAGTGCCAGCCATGTGCATCAATGCCCTCACACATGTGCATAGAAACAGTTGCAAATGGCCTGGGTGATGCACCCGACAAACGGACAGCTCACGTTTAAGGCGTGCTGTGGCCCACCGAGACCATCAACCTACGTGATCTGACCTGTCCATCGTGGCCGTAAGATGGGGCCGACCAAACCCTAGCTTTCCTTACACATTCCCTAGCTCCCAAGAGTGCACATCGTCCATCAGAAGAGGGCCTCAACTCGTTGGGAACTCCCGGATCGGTTGGGTGTTCGCACTAGTTGCAAAAGATCTTCCGCAAAACCAATTCTGACATGCGGAAGTTTCTTCCCCTATGATACACTGACTGTGGACCCCACCATTAACGCAAGAAGCATCTTCCGTAGTAGACGCGAACGATGAGGAATCCGGATCGAACCGAACACCTCTGCACATTGGACAGCCATCCTTTGGATCGCAATCCTGATCCTGACCATCCAAATCCTTGGAAGAAGTGATTCAACTGCTTCCACGGAGGCATATTAAGTAGACAGGATCATGGCCACTCCGACTCTGGTCAATACGCAAGCCTACCTCCAATTTTCATTTTGTAGGAAACAGGATTTGCATAAACATGTACACAAAGGAGCCTGCGAAAGATTTCACAAGAAGAGTCTGGAAGGACTCACCCCGCTATTTTAAAAATAACACTCCTCCAATGGTTGGAGGAGATAACAAAAAAGAAAGGAGAGAGAGAGAGAGAGAGAGAGAGAGAGAGAGAGAGAGAGAGAGAGAGAGAGAGAGAGAGCCCCTTGATGGGCTTAACAACAACAAGAAGAAAAAGATATCAAAAGAGAAAGGAAAGAAAAGAAAAGAAGGAATGAAAGGAGAAAGAAAGGAAAGAAAAGAAAAGAAGGAATGAAAGGAGAAAGAAAGGAAAGAAAAGAAAAGAAAAGAAAGAAAAGAAAGAGAAAGAAAGAAGAAACGAGAAATTTTGTGGTGATGTTACACCACGTCGAGTCATGAACGGGTCGACTTAGTGAAAGGATATCATCAAACCCGTTTTAGGCCAAGACTCAGGTCCTGATCAAGGTGAGCTAGCCATTTACATTGAAAGTCTATATTAAGTTTTGATTTAAATAATAATTAGTTTAAAGATGAAACCCGAATTAAGCCCTAACCATATAATATGGTGTAATCTATGGTTGAAGTTGAATCTAACATGCACGCACTAGGTCCTAACAAGATGAAAGGGCACTTCAATGTCAAAGGTGAGGGTTTTATTATTTAAGCTTACCTTGATTTAATTGATGATTATTATCCTGCCTTTTCATGTTCACATATTACTGAGAGTTATCCTTTCAATTGATTTGTTACCATTATTTATTTACCCTTTTTGCAAATCCTGATTCACTTTACATTCTCTATTACTGCAAGTGTTATGTTAAAAGTATCATGACTAGTGATCAATATTTATCGTGGACGTAATGTGTTAAGGGTAGGGGCCCTCTTGGTTGGAACGTAATTTCATGGGTTGGTTGGCGTAGTACACAATCGATGTATGTAAATCACAATTGCAGTGTTGTATCATTTTGTCAGGATTGAATGTCGCTCCATGAACACATCGTGTTACTTAAATCTCCCAATCGCGTTGTTGTGTCGCCTTGAGATGTTCGCGTAAAGCCACGTTAATGTAAGACACATCGACGAATATCTGTATAGTTAGAGTGCGGGTCAAGCTGGATATTATGAACTATTTTCCACATTGGGATAGTGATCACTTCGTATGATGAGCTGCACACACTTTGCTAGGCATACATTCATGTAGATTGTTAGCGCATTCTGATATCTCTCGTAATAGTGGAGTACGTGACGTATCAGAACCCTTACATTTGCTTTTATGAATCTCTTGAATCATTGTTAATCTTAAAGGATAACTATCACTCTGAGTAGGGTGTTGACCTTCTCTAACCGTATAGATGATGCAAGTGACGTATATATTGAAAACCTAAAGAACAATCTCCCTATGAAAGATTATGCTAAAAGAATAAGAAGATAATTTGATGATTTAGTTTTATACTTTACGAACTCGATAAATGTAATAAGCTCCCATCGAGATGACATTTGATTATTTACTAAATTCTTTTACTCTGATGAAATAATCAATACAGTCGATTTTATTCTCGTGAATGTTACCGTCATGAATATATGTGGATATGATCCAAATGAAAAAAAAAGTTGTGATTTTTAAGGCATCCAATTTTTACATTAGTAACACCCGATTTTCTTAGGCTTGAGTACAAACTTTAGCCATGAAAATTGGAGGAGACCACAAAAAAGAAAGGAGAGAGAGAGAGAGAGAGAGAGAGAGAGAGAGAGAGAGCCCCTTATTGGGTATAACAGCAAGAAGAAGAAAAAAGAAAGCAAAAGAGAAAGGAAAGAAAAGAAAAGAAGGAAAGGAGAAAGAAAGGAAAGAAAAGGAAAGGGAGGAAAGAAAAGAAAAGAAAAGAAAAAGAAAGAAAGAGAGAGAAAGAAAGAGAAGAAACGAGAAATTTCGTAGTGATGTTACACCACGTCGAGTCATGAACAGGTCGACTCAATGAAAGGATATCATCAGACCCCTTTTAGGCCAAGACTCGGTGCTGATTAGGTAAGTTGGCCATTTACATGAAAGTATATATTAAGTTTTGATTTAAATAATAATTAGTTTAAAGATGAAACTCGAATTAAGCCCTAACCATATGATTGGTGTAATCTATGGTTAAAATCGAATCTAACATGCACGCACTAGGTCCTAACAAGATGAAAGGGCACTTCAATGTCAAAGGTGAGGGTTTTATCGTTTAAGCTTACTTTGATTTAATTGATGATTATTATCCTGCCTTTTCATGTTCACATATTACTGAGAGTTATCCTTTCAATTGATTTGTTACCATCATTTATTTATCCTTTTTGGGAATCACGATTCAGTTTACATTCTCTATCAATACAAGTGGTGTTAAAGGTATTACAACTAGTGACTCAATATTTATCGTGGACGTAATACATTACGGGTAGGGGCCCTCTTGGTTAGCACGGAATTCCATGGGTTGGTTGGCGTGGTACACAATCGATATATGTAAATCGCAACTGCAATGTTATATCACTTTTTTGAGAATTGATATTGCAAAAAGTTGCTCCATGAACACATCTGTTATGTAAATCCCCCAATCGCGTCGTTGTGTCGCCTTGAGATGTTCGCGTAAAGCCACGTTAACGTGAGACATGCCGGCGAATATCCATATAGTGAGAGTGCGGGTCGAGCGAATATCGCGTAAAGCCACGTTAACGTGAGACATGCCGGCGAATATTTGGATATTAAGAAATATTTTCCACATTGAGACAGTGATCACTACATATGATGAGCCGCGCACACTTTGCTAGGCATACATTCATGTAGATTGTTTGCATATACTGATATCTCTCTTAATAGTGGAGTATGTGACGTATCAGAACCCTAACATTTGCTTTTACGAATCTCTTGAATCATTGTTAATCTTAAAGGATAACCATCACTATGAGTAGGGTGTTGACCCTCTCCAACCGTATAGATGATGTAGGTGACATAAAGATTGAAGACCTAGAGAACAATCTCCCTATGAAAGATTATGCTGAAAGAATAAGAAGATAGTTAGATGATATAGTTTTATACTTCCGCTACGAACTCTATAAATGTAACAAGCTCCCATCGAGAGGGCATTTGATTATTTACTCAAGTCTTTTGCTCTGATGAAATAATCAATACACTCGATTTTATTCTTGTGAATGCTACCTTCATTAATGAACATGGATGTGATCCAAATGAAAAAAAATAAAATACGGTGCGATTTTTAAGGCAACCAATTTATACATTATTAACACCTGGTTTTCTCGGGCATGAGTACAAACTATGGCCATGAAAATTCGGGATGTTACAGGTTGCTGGACAATTTGGGATCTAAGTTTGATGTCATCGAGCTGACCTTCGATGTCATCGTCGGTTGTTTCGATGCCATCGCAAAAAATTTAGAATTTAGTCGATTTCTGCTGGACTGTTTGAGCACTTTCTCGATGCCATCGACGTTAAGTTCAATGCCATCAAAGAGTTCTTCGATGCCATCGTAAAAATCCAGATTTAACTTGATTTATTGTTGGATAATTGGTGCTCTAAGCTCAATATCATCGAGCTGCCTCTGATGCCGTCAAAGGCAGTTCGATGGCACTTCGATGTCATAAAAAATGTCTATTTTTTTAAATTTGTTCATTTACTCAGAAATCAACCCACTTAAATTTTTAGCATATTTAAAAATAGCTTTTCTTAAATAGTATTGGCTGGGTGTAAGGCTTTGTTTGGTGGGTTATGGTTAGTGTTTGAAGTATCGGTATCGCTACAAGTTTCGTTGGACAGGGATATAGAAACAATATCGATATCGCCGATAATATCGTTGATAACGAAAATGTGAGGAAATATGGGAAAAACGGTGAAATTCTCAGTAAAACTTCAGGAGATGTTAAAACATACATATTTACATATTTAGAAATTAAAAAAAAATTGTAAAAAGAATGCTTACATAACAAGTTTCCATTTAATGGGGCCTTAAAAGCATATGTTGTTATAAGAAATCAGTCCAACCATCCCATCTGGCCTATTTAACCATCCAACCTTCCATCCAAATATCCATCAATATTGCAAAATATCAACAACACATGATATTTCACCCAGAAATCATCAACAATTGGAAAGGAAACGAAAGATTGTGGTCTCAATATTGTGTATGTTGCAATATCAATAATATCAAGATATTATCAATGACAAATTGAACACTATATACAACCATGTGCCCATGAAAAAAAATTTGAAATAATTTTTTTCTAATAAATAAAATTTTGATGATATTAATATATTGACGATATTATTAAAATATCGTCGATACACTTATGATACAAGCATTACCTAGAATTTACATAGTAAAAAAATATTGGTGATACATAGGCGATATTGATGCATTGGCAATATAAGCGACACCTAGAATTTACATAGTTGAAAATATTGGCGATTACATTAGAGATATTAATACATTTGCGATACTTAGTGATACATTGCTAATACTCGAAATTTTTTATACTACCAATATTATCGATATCACAACCAGTGTTATCGCTATCGTTGAGTTGGAGATAAAGATAATATCAGAGATATTTCGAACATAGGTTATGGTATAGGGTTTGATGAGGTCTTGTGACTTTCTTACCCTGTATTGAATCAGATGCCTCAAATCCTTAAGTCTTCAATTTTGATTTTTCTTTGGGGCTCACTTGACTTTAAGACTCTCAATTCATGCTAATTGACAAAGTAGGGTACTTATAATCTCCCCATTTGTCAATTACATGATAAAACCTAACAAACACCTATACAACTCGATCAATACTGATATTACATGTCCTAAACTAAAATTTACATGATTTACATATAACACAAGACATGACTTCTTCGATGCTCCCCTAACTTCCTACAATACCATTATTTCCAAAAAGATAACCAAAACAGATGGTGGGAGTATGTTTCTCCCCATTTTTGTTAGTGATTGGCAAAGGATGTTAGATAAGGCATAAGTTATCACTGATAATTGAAAATATGAGCATGATTTAGCAATCAGATGAAAGAAATAATATTCAAAACATGGGAAGCAAGAATAAATATGAAAATTACATTCCAAAAATATAAGCAACATCCCAAAAATATTGTATTTTCAAAATGAAGCCAAAGGTGGCCAATACATAATATCCAAAAGCATCCATAATATCTAACACATCCATATATACAATTTGACATAACTATAATGTCAATACTATCAAATACATATAATCCAATCTCGATTCAAACAAAAAGAAACTCATGATCGAGATGGTCAGACCATTGAACACGCCTTGAACTCATAACTAGCTATCCGGCCCAAACCTCGGTGGGATGACATCGTCGTGGCGGCAAGATAGGAGAGCAACTATATCCTGGGCTGTGCACTCCCACTCCAGGTGAGATAGACACTCCCCCTGCCTCATCTGCTCGGCTAAGAGCAGATCGAGATGGTCCTGTTGTTGCATATAGCATCGAGTAGCCGCAAAATCCGGTGTAGGCTGCACAGATGGCTCGGGCTGCTGGGTCGCTCCGTCACTAGACTGTCCGATGTCAGTGGCGACTGTAGCTGGTGCATCATTCACAGATGGAGTTGGGGGCAGAGGCGGCAACTGCAATTTTTTGATGTTTTCTTGAGTAATGTGCATGCTGGTACAGGCACGTTAGATGTGGGTAAGAACCCGCACTCCCGTGCGAGAAGACATAGAAAATGATTGAACGAGAGGTAGGTATGTCGACTCCCCTTAATTAATAGTGCGATCTGCTAAAGAATGATGCTTGGTAGACAGACGAATTCTAGATGTGACACTATACACTATCTGCCATAAATGGGGTAAGATTGACTCTGTTTGTACCCCTGGGATAGACATTTGTGGAAAAGATTTAGTGAAGGACATGAAACTGACTGCTCATGTGGGATAATCATAGCGCATTGTCGTAAACTCACGTCTCATCTTTCCTGTTGCATAAAAATTTGGTCACCATAGATCGTACAGCGGGAGATGCTAAGTCATCATCAGGCTACGCATCCTTGGACAGTGGGATTCCGACGAGGGTCGCAATGCGACCGTGTGTGATCTTTATAACAGACTGTCTGACCTCCACTTCGATGGATGGGGGTTGGATTTTGGGACTAAGATAGTGAGATAGAAACTCATATACTTGGTTTGAACGAGTCAAGCTTTTGAATTTTACTACATTCTCCCATCCTATTGCAACTAGCATGGAATCTGTGCCAAAGGGTTGGACACACGTGACTTGTACACTTTTTTTGAATATTATCTTGCGACCCTTAGATTTGTCAATCATTTTGTTTGTGGGTTGAGGAGAAGTCAGAGAATTCTCGCTACATGTAGATGGTGTCCTAGAAGGCGAGGGTGATGGAGTTTGTCACCTCTCATGCTCTGCCCGCCGTGGGGCAAGTTTCTTGACCCGATTGGGTTGAGAAGACTCTCCCACCGAGGCTTTTTCCTTATCCTTAGGCATGTTTGAGCAAGGATGAAAAAGAGGATTTGAAGGGGAAAAAACTCCTAGATAGGAATCGAATAAGAGCGGGTGGTAATCGATAAAAATTGAAAGATTTGACAAAAATACTAACAATGATCTAACTTACCACTGATAATGAACATGATCTAGGGATTTCAGAGCAATTTTCCTATTGAATCAATGAGATGGAGAGGAGGGAGAGGTCTTGGAGCCAAAGGGACAGTGCGTGAAGAGAAGAAAATGAATTCCAAAGTGAAATAGTGAACTGCATGCGCCCCCTATATTCGATGTCATTTGTACTTCGATGCCATCGAAGCGACATCGAATGTCCCATCGAAGCCAAACAAATTACTTTATGAATTCAATTTTTCGCATGCTTTGACTCCCAATATGAGATGTACATAAATATTGATCTTTAACACTAAAATTTGTACACTCAATTATGCACACCAAAAAATAAAAAATAAATAACAAACACAAAACCAATACAATAAACAAATTTAAACACAACTTTTCATTGAGGCTATAATTCCTCAGATATGACTTGATTCCCTTCAAGCTGATAATTACCTATGTCGCACATACCCCAATGGACTTTTGGAGATCTCCAAATCTGCTAGCGTCCACAGGTTTTGTTAATATATTGACAATTTGTTTTTCAGTGGGCACATAGTCTGACGATATGACATGTTCTTAAACAAGTTCTCGGATAAAATGATGTCAAATCCTCGAATGTTGCACCGGATTCTTGGAGATATTTATGGCACTTGTATTATCACAAAATAGTGTCATTGTATTTTGCTCAATTCCGTTATCCGTCAACATTTGCTTCATCCACAGAAGTTGGGGCAACAACTACCTACTGCAATATATTCGACCTCAGCGATAGATAAGGAAACGAAAATTTGCTTCTTACTATGCCAACACACCAAACAATTCCCATTATTAAAACATGCGCCATTGGTTGATTTTCTATCATCCATATTTCCAGCCTAGTCAGCGTCTGAATACCTAGAAATGGTTATTAATGTGTCAAACGGGTACTAGATGCCAAAATCCATGGTCCCATCCACATATCTAATAATCTCCTCACAACAGTTATATGTGATTCTTTTGGATCACCTGAAACCTAGCGCAAGCTCTTATGCTAAAAGATATATCTGACTAGCTCACTGTGAGATAAAGTAGGCTTCCGATCATACTGTGATACAAGTGTTGATCCACACCTTCTCCAGATATGTCTTTGGATAATTTTAGTATGGTGCTCATGAGTGTGTGATGTGTTTGGCCGGACTCAAGACTAAATCGTTTTACTAATTTTTTCACATACTTGGCTTGGTTAATAAAAATTCCATTTTCGAGTTGTTTAACTTGCAATCCCAGAAAAAAAAAATAGTTCTCTCACCATGCTCATCTCAAATTCTGATTACATCAAGTTTGCAAACTCATGAGCCATTCCTCATATGTGGAACCAAATACTATGTCGTTCGCATAAATCTAGGCAATGAGCAAGGCATCCCTGGTCTTTTGAACATAAATGATTTTATCAACACTCCCCCTAGTAAATTTGTGGTCAATAAAAAATTGCTTTAATCATTCATACTACTCACGGGGAACTTGTTTGAGACCATAGAGTGTTTTCCTTAATTTGTACATTTGTTGAGGATATTTAGGATCAACAAATCCCTTAGGTTGTTCTACATATACTTCTTCTCCAAGTACACCATTTAGAAAGGCACTCTTTATGTCCATTTGAAATAGTTTAAATTTCAAAGCACAACCTATAGACATAAGAATTCTAATATACTTTAGTGCGCTATCAGGACAAATGTTTCATCAAAATTAATGCCCTCAATCTGAGAGTATCCTTGTGCAACTAGTCTAGCGTTGTGTTCACAACCCCAAGTGTAGGGTCGCGATGTAGTAATAATCTCGGTGAGACCGAAGTTGAATCCATAGGGACTAATCATGTACGTTTCTGAAAGTAACTAGAACTAGAGTTAGAAGAAGATCTAAATTAGAAATCTAGAATAAAGGGAGTAATTGTGATATTGTATATTGAAACTTGTGAATTTAAAGGTGGGAACTAGGGTGCCAAGGATCCACTTGTAGTTATCAAGATGCTACCTTACTTGATTTAAGAGACAACTAGAATCAGAGTCCTATCTTATCCAGTTGGAAGAAGAGATGATCGAATCTCTGAACTTTCATTGAATCAGTCCCAAGAGATGAGAATTGTGAAGATTTGGAAGGGATTCCGTCACCCAACCATGCCCAGGAGACTATGGCAAACAACAGAATTTACCAATCCCACAATCTCAAATAAGAAAAGAAGATATTCAAAGCTATCGTAGCGTCTATTGTAATTTGAGTCACAATAAACCATAGAAAACTGAAAATATTCCTTAAAATCAACTAAAATCAATAAAATTCAATATAAACATGAATCAAAGCAAAGTAAACATCCCAAT
Source organism: Magnolia sinica (assembly GCF_029962835.1). Classification (NCBI taxonomy): domain Eukaryota; kingdom Viridiplantae; phylum Streptophyta; class Magnoliopsida; order Magnoliales; family Magnoliaceae; genus Magnolia; species Magnolia sinica. Next base: position 64,941,847 of record NC_080583.1, on the reverse strand, counting down.
CACGTTAAAAGCTTCACCTTTTAGCCCCAGCTAAGAGGTTTAGTTAACCATAGGCATGATTAAACAAAAATCTCTTAAGGAAATCATAAAAACAAACTAAGGAAGAAGAAAGCTCTTGGCGACAGCTCTCCACCCTTTTGCTCCACTCCTTAAACCCTAGAAGATGCTTTGGAGCATCCTAGGAACTCTTATTTATAGTTGGGGAACTCCAACTTTCGCACTGAGTTGGAAAAGTCCGAAAACTGCCTCAAATTTAGGCAGTCTGCGCAAAATCTACGTAACCTTCAACTAGTCAAGAGCAATCTTCGACTGGTCGAAAATTTAAAAGATAATGCTGGAGTTTCGCCTGAATTTTCTCAGGCTAGTCGAACCAAACTCGAGCTAGTTGAATTTCACACGAATTTTTAGAATTTCTTTTCTTCGCTTCAAATCTTCGATTCGCTTCATTCCTCGGTTTTCTTAGATGTTTAGCATGTGAATTCTTCAATCTTGGTCTCGTAAGATCCATCCCCTTCCTTGGTGATTCTTGAGCATCAAATCCATGTTTTTAACATTCTTTTCAATCCAAACTCTCAGATTCACCTTGCAACAGAAACATGTATAAAATATACCATTAACCATTATCATGTTTATAAAACCAAGATATAAATAGGAAAAATATGCAATATTTGACACTCAACACACTCCCTAACCAACATTTTGCTCGTCCTAAGCAAAACATGCATGAAGAAATCTTCAATTCTTAATGTTCAAGCATCTTCCAAAAAATAATCTTTTGTGTAAACAAGTATGAATGAGTATAATTGAAAGAAGTCAGAGTGAAAATTTGAAAACCTAGAGCCGAATCATATGTGCAATCAATCAAATAGGATCTTTATCAATTACTTAGGAGCATAAGTTCATATATCAAGTTTTCCCAATGTGCTTAGTGAATTTCAACTTACTTTCCATAAAAGTACTATTATTTCATTAGTCATGCTCATCACCTCAGATTAATTGAATAACCAAGTGTTGATTCCGAACTTAACTCCTTCTTCTTTTTCCAATTTTTAATTTTATATCGACAATCTCTTTTTATTCATTCAGTCTTCTCATCTTTATTCTTTTTTCAAATTTTTTCATTCTTTTTTAGTCTTTTCATGACCTTTTTGTCGTTCTCACTATTTTTTAACTGGTTCTTTTCATCTTTTAAGGTGGATAAAATTCTCTAGACTCAATTCTCAACATCTATCAGTGATTTACATGCCAACAATAAATTTTTTTAGCATAATTCATAGAAAATGAATTGAATGTGCTTTGTGTTTTTAAATCAACATGATATTCAAACTTCTCCTAGTTAATTAAGTGTAAGAACTTCGGTGATAGTTTACTCGGTTGATCAAACTCCAATAATTCAAGATTCAATCTTCATCTTATTATTGTCACACCCCAAACTTAGAAACCGGGCTCACAAAGTTTCCGATCACCGAATCCGGCATCGACAGCCTCCGTAATACCCCATTCTCAGCTCCCGACACCCATATACCAGGTTCCGATCCTGGGACCTGTGGGTTATGGGCCCACCATGTTGTACATGTTTCATTTATACCGTCCACTTGTGCGGTTCACCGTGATATATGATGTATCCACGCTGCCTGTCTGTTTGGACAGGCCTGGATGAAGGAAAATGCAAATATCAGTTTGATTCAAATCGTGGTGGGCCACTCACGTGGACCCACCTGCTATATAAGCAGGGTCCACCAACCATATGTGCAGGGCCCACCTTATTGTATATACAGGTCGTCCATCCATTTTTCCTGGATTATGGGCTGCCCCATTAAGCCTAATATGATGTATGTGAGGCCCATGTGTGAGGCCCAATGTGATGTATATAAAGCCCATGTGATGAGGCTCAATGTAATGTACATGTGGCCCTTGTGTGAGGCCCAATGTGATATATATGTGGCCCATGTGCGAGGCCCAATGTGATGTACATGAGGCCTTTATGATGAGGCCCATTATGATGTATATGAGGCCTTTGTATGAGCCCAATGTGATGTATGTGAGGCACATGAGTGAGGCCCAATGTGATGTATATGAGGCCCTTGTGTGAGGCCCATTGTGGTGCATATGAGGCCTATGTGATAAGGCCCAATTGTGATTTGTGATTCCATTATGATGTATGTGATAATGTTTATAATGCCTAGCCATCTCCTAGCTAGAATAAGGCCTATGAACCCCCATTATTGGATAAATTCTAAATGGACCTAGCCTTGGGAGCAATGATTGTCAAATCATTGGGCCCCATTATTACTGGTATTTCTATCATGCCTTGTAGATTTGTCCAAGGTCATAGAGCCCATCTTATGCATTTCAGGCCCATTGGGAAGCCTAGTTTACTACCTGTTGGAACGGGTGAGGAAGCCCACTCCTTATTCCTAGGCCCATCCTTGTGATGAGGAGAGTATATCATTACCGTAGATGGTAGGATCCGTGATGCCAGATTTGGTATATCCACAGTTGATGACTGACCTTCATGTTATGGATGTGCTGTCCTTCTATGGACCCTACTACAAATATATGCCGATTTTCACTGAGTATGTGTTAGCATAGCATTATGATACATACCCATACGCACCATTCACATGCTTGTTATGAGAAGTGATTGATCATAGCATATGCCATTGGGCAGATTGTTTATGGGACTCCCTGATAGACGGAGTGGTCCTACATGAGCGCGCAGTATGTGCAGGATTGATGCATGGCTGGATGGTGTGACTCATGCATCTTGCATTGTGTATTATGATTACTGTTCGCCCTAGTGACATCAGTGTTGTAGCCTCCACAGGCATATCGTGGATGGCAGGATTGGACATTGAAAATGTTTTAGTTTTATATGGGGTGCGATAGATGTCCTTGGGTGAAATTCCCTAAACCCTTATGGTATTAGGATGTTGCTCTAACATCTAGACCAAGTGGATGCATGAGTACTAAGTGCCGAATACCAGGAGGCCACGCTTCCCACTGTGTCGTAGTCGCTTGGAAGGGGGTGCAACCTTACCAGCCCAGGAGGTGGTGGCAAAGCTAGGCCGAGTTTGACCAGCTCGAGGAATGGGTCTGCTATCGATGTGTCGGGTAGATATTGATAGACTACTGGTGAGGCGGATAGTGAGGTCTTTTCCACTCACCTTATTGCACGTGATTGGGTGGCAATCTAGTTTGGAGTGTACTAGACCCTAGTGATATTCCAGAGATGAGTTGTACTAATTTGTGGATCCTAGCTGGGGACTGGTGTGCTTGTGTTGCATCCGACATTTGACTACGTAGGCCTTACATCGCATGGCCTTGGTATGGCCGATAGCATTCATGCCTTGCATCGCATGGACTTAGTGTGGCCGATATCATTCATGCCTTGCATCGCATTGCCTTGGTATAGCTGATAGTATTCATGGACTCGCCAGCATATTCCGCATTACTTTAATATTGCATACTTGGTATATATCTTGCGCACACACTTACACCACCTTTAATCTTTCTATAAGCTTATGCACGATCGTTGCGTGCAGGTGACGCTAGGACGTCGCAGCATCATTGAGATTGGAGCTTGCAACCATCTTCTGGAGCTATTAATATTGTATTTCCCTTATGCATTATACTCAAAGTTTTTTTTTATCATAGTGGATATGTGGTGATGTTGTTGGTTGTTGTTTGTGAGTTATACTTATGGTTATGCTTATTATGAAACAAATTTATATTGAAAATCCTCCTTATAGGATCTCAGGATGGGAACCTGGTATATGGGTGCTAGAAGCCGAGAATGGGGTACTATGGAGGCTGTTGGTGCCGGTTTTTGAGTCCAGGGCATGACATGAGTATCAGAGCATAACTTGGGAATAACTGAGAACAACATTACATATCTGCTATGAGCTTAGAACAATTAGGTCTCGAGTGTATAATCTTCTGGTTTGGTTCCATAACGTCTGAGCCTTCGAGGGTAATAAATGCCCTTATTCTTTTTTGTAGACCATGCTGCCTAGACGAGGCACCTGAGGTGCCTGAGCGACCCGAGCGGCTCCCGCTCCACCTCCACCTCCCGCAATTCTCATTACCCCACCTAAGCCTCTTGTTCCCATGCCCGAGACTCCTGTAAATCCTACGCCTCCGTCTGAGACCAGTGCATCCCCTACCATATCAGTTAGTGCCGACCAGTTGCAGCAGATGCTTTAGGCTGTGATAGCCGCCCTCCATAGGCAGGGTAGTCGTCCCACTGAGACCTCAGAGTAAGCAGAGTAGGAGCACGCGAGCGCCCTCATATGAGATTTTCTTTCGCTCAATCCCCCGTGATTCCAGGGAGATCCCGATCCGACTGCATTAGAGGGTGATACTCCTGAGTGGAGAAGATGTTCGAAACTATGAGATGTACGACCCAACAGCAAGTCCCATTGGCAGTGTATGTATTTGAGGGTGAGGTCGAGCATTGGTGGTCCTCCGTTGCACATGCTGTAGGGCCTGATTTCGTTTGGACATGGGAGGATTTCGTGGACTAGTTTGACCGACAGTATTTCCCCGATCACATTCAACTGCAGCGAGCATTGGAGTTCAAGACCCTAATGTAGGGAGATATGTCAGTGGCGCAGTACGCGGCTCGTTTTATCATGTTGTTTAGATTTACGTCGTAGTTAGTTGATGATGAGGGGTGGAAGGCCTGCCGTTTTAAGAACGGCTTCCGTTACAGTCTCCGAGGTCGAGCTGTTGGGCATGTGCTCCTAACTTTTGAGGAGGTAGTACGAAGGGCCCAAATTTTTGAGGCAGAGTGGGACGGTTCACAGAGTGATCATAATTAGAGGAGAGACCGAAAGAGGCAGGCCCCCTCCGGTGGCTCTTAGTAGCAGCAACGTCGACAACGGCAGAGGCGCATAGGCCGCCCAGCCTTCCGATCGCTAGCAGCACTTTTAGCACCACCTCTGAGGCAGTTCACCGGTATTTATTTTAGGTGCGGTGAGATGGGGCACCGTATCTGGGAGTGTCCCCACCCAACAGCAGCAGCCGAGAGCACCACAGCAGGCTTCACCATAGCAGCAGCAACAACAACTCCTACCACCGAGGCCCCCACAACAGCAGCGACAACACCAGCCTCTGAGACCGCAGCAGCAGAGGCAGCAGTTTCGACCGCCTAGCGACAACAACAGCAACAACACCCTTAAAGGGGACAGTGAAAAGGCTGAGCTTAAAGTCCAGGAGGGGGGTGAATAAGACTATGCCAAATTAAAAAATAAATATGAAATTACAAAGATAAATAAAGATAAATAGCACAATTATAAGCAACCTCAAATGCACAAGTATTGAGAGGTTGATACAAACTGAGTTTTACCTTACACCAAAAACCAAGGTTTATGGTAGGACAACCTGATTTCTAGAATGTTTGTAAGTATTAAAAACTCAAACTTAGAAGGAGGCAAAGGAAAAAATCTAAATTATTACAACATTCACCACAAGTGCATAAAAGGAAATTACAACATTCAGCACCACACATACATCACCATAAGCATCCACCAAACACCGAGAATTATATTGGTTCGTGTGTGTACACCAACTGTTTGAAAAACAACCACACAACTACTTCACTCCCAATATCCTCTCCCACAGGATATTGGCTTTCACTATCAAATAAGGTTTTCCAAGGTTCACCTTAAAACCTTCACAATTGTGTTTTTAGATAGGCTTACACAATTATAAAAACCCCACACTCTGAGATTTTTTTAGCTTATCTCAGACAAAACCAAAAATGAGATTTTCCTAGCTGAATCTCACAAACTAAAAAAGATACATAAAATTAAATTGTACTTATCTGAAGATTCTCCTTCTGATGAAGCCCGGTTGAACCAATCCGTTGTAGATGAAGAGTTCAATGTCCAGTCTCACAAATGAAAAGGCTTTAGGTGTAAATGATTTTTAGATTAAATTAACCTGGGCTAGCTTGATTTGATTTTGATCTTAAAGAGGAACCCATCTCCTACTACCTTCTATCTCCCTTATTTCCTCTCATTTGAGCACATAAATCCCTCTTTGTGTCTCATAAAACCTAAAACCCACTAAATCATCTCATTCTTCAAGCTTTCTTAACCCCATGGCTCTTTTTGAGCTAGTTGCTACAATTTTCTCACTCTCCACGCTCCTTTCTCTTATGGGAAAGAGAAGGGCGTCAATGGATGAAGCTGAGCCTAGCTGCCCAACCCGACCGAGGAAGAAAGCGGGCACCGAAGCAAGTATAAGGGCCGCACGAGAGAAAAGGATGAAGCAGGATCTCGATCCCCAGATTGCACTCGAGAGAGTTCTACTGGCGGGCATCGGATACGGTAAGTTTTGTGGCCGTAGAGTTGTGTTTGAAGCGCATGTGGACGAGAGGCTATTTGGGATATATCCGGTAATGGACCTCTTATTGGACTCCGGGTGGGGTCCCAAATTTGAAGCAAGTCTCACGCATGTGAGAACACGGTCTGAGCCTTCTATGCCCACATATGGGATCCACTACTAGAGCCTCTACAGCTCACTATTTTCGTAGGAAGGCAGGAAGCAAAAGTCAATGTGGATGTGATGGCCCGAATTATAGGAATTGCACGTGGTAAAGTGCATGCTAATGAATCTCATCTCAAGAGTATGTGAGAAAGAGATCGCCGCACACGGTTTCTTTGTGGCCGACTGGTCCACTGGAAGCGAGGCAATTGCCTCCCATTGACCAAGTTGACAAATAATTTTCACCTGGTCCACTACATATTCACATATAATGTGTATCCTAGGTGAGGCAACCGTACCGAATGCACTCGTTTGATGGTGGACTTCCTGTATAGAGTTGGGCAAGAAGATAAGCTGTGTTTGCCTACGTTCGCCCTACTACAGATAATTCGGACCATACGCTCTCTTAGGAGAGATGTTTCACTTCCATTTGGCCGACTTATATGCAAGGTTGCTCAAGAGTTCGGCTACAGACTTAACATGGATGAGCTTGCGTCGATCCACTTCATTAATGACACTATGCTTAACAACATAGGAATTGGCCCTCGATAATGTCAAGCCCGACTTGATGATTATGGGGGTGAGACAGAAAGTGAAGAGGAAGAAAGCAATGAAGAAGAGGAAGAAAATGAGACAAAAGAAGGAAGTGAGGAAGAAGAGGAGGAGGCGCAAGATCCTGATGAGGGTCCTCCTACGGCTACACATGGGCATTGTCGTGATCAGGCCGCCTTGGAAGCCCACCTGGCTTAGATTGAAGAGAACCAGGTTGCCCTGAGACAAGAGATCAAGGAGACCCAGGCTGAACTGAAGCAAAAGCTTGAAGAGAGTCAAGCTTATATGAAGTAGAGGTTTAAGAAGATGTCCCGCACTCTGAAGGCCCTCCTGTGCTGTATGCAGGACAAGGGTGCTCTTCCACCATCACCAAATTCGGACAACTAGTCATGCAATGCAGTCATCTTTTAGTTTGCCTTGTTTTTAGTTTTCTTTTATAATAGCCTTGGTAGGCTTGGTTGGTTGTTAGTTTGTTTAGTATTTTAAACTTGTATTAGAATAGCTCACATGCATCTTCTGTCATGATCCATGTAAGACTACATCTCATGTATTGCGACAATTTTGGTTAAATGAAATGCATGAAGCTTCTTTGATTTGGAAAGTGAATGATGTTTAGATGAGTGTGTGATCTTCTGCTAAATCTTACACGGGTTGCACTCTATGTTTTATATAGGGAATGCCACCTAAGAACACTTGGAGCACTACACGTCTCGTACTTGGCGGATCGTTTGACGGGGCACCTCCCCTAAGTGATGACCACACGGACCCTACTTTGGGCCTTGATAGTGACACCATGCCGGACTCTCAATCGGCCACTGGCCCCAAAAATGGGCCAACACCTAATGCACCACCGGTTTCGAAACAGAACCATGCATCCTTTCGACTTCATACATGCCTTAGGTGGCTCCTCCCCTTGATAGGTTAGAGTAGATGACTCCTGATGCAGTAGCAACAGCAGATTTGGACCACGATTGTAGGGGCCCTTGCCCAAAACATGAATATGGTCTCGACTGCACCTCTTGTACACCTTGCTGGGAATATGAATGCCAGTGGTCTGTTCGAACGCTTTCAGTATTTCCGACCGCCCACCTTCGTAGGCACTCACAGGCCCGAGGAGGCCTAACATTGGCTTAATAGCATCTCTAAGATGTTGAAGCCGCTGCACTACACTGAGGTAGAACAAGTTGAACTGGTCACGTATATGTTCGAGAAGGAGGCTAGTATATGGTGGGACAGCGTCCTACAGACGGTTACTGCAGGACGTGTGTGGACATGGGAAGCGTTTGAGACCCACTTCCATGGAAAGTATTTCCCCCTCACTTACCGTAATGAAAAGGAGGGTGAGTTCCTTCACCTCCGACAAGGAGGGATGACCGTTGTTGAATATGAGAACAAATTTACGGAGCTAGCCCGATATGCTCTTTTGATCCTATCGAATGAGCCAATGAAAATGCAGTATTTCTCAGATGGTCTGTGGCCCGATATTCGCACGTAGATGTGTTGCGCTAGCATTCCCAATTATACTGAGCTAGTGAACATGTCCCTGCGAGCTGAGCAGGATGGAGATAGACTATTCCTTACACATGTGCCCATGGGCCCAAGGCCTCGACCTGACTTGCTGAACCGACCGTTCCTCAGCAAGAGGCCGTGTCCAGATTCGCTTCCTATGCTCATGACTCCACCGACAGAGCCTATGCGATCAGATGTGTGGTGCACCTACTGCAAGTGGTTGGGACATATAGACACTTATTGCTTTACCAAGATGAGAGATAACAGCTTTACGTCGCTTCAAAAGATCAACCGTCAGTTACCTTAGGCCATTTCAGCTCCACCTATACGATTAGCACTGCCAGCACTGCCTTTCTATAAACCAAATGCACCTTGAAGTAGGCCGCCTCAACGACCTATGGCAGCGCAACCAAATCATCCTCAACAAGCGCGTGTGCATGTGCTTGCAGTTGAAGCATTCGAGTTAGTAGCTACAGTGCCTTTAGCCTTTGAAGTCATTGCCCACATCCAAGGTATACCATTTTTTTTGTTGGTGGACACTGGGTCCACTATTTCGATGATATCATACTCTACGGTCAAGCATTTAGGGTTGAATACTACCCCTATGGTTGGGGTGAGAGTCATTGCAGCAGCAGGAACCTTCACAAATGCCACTAAGCTTTGTAAGGGTTGCTTGATAGACCTAAGAAGCAGGGTGGTGTTTGTTGACCTGATCGTCACCACTATATACCATTACGATGTCATCCTCGGCATGGATTGACTTACTGAAATGAAGGCCGAGATCGACTGTGAGACCTGACTGATGACGGCACACGGGCCTAAAAACACGACCTTCACTTTCCCCGCTCAGGTCAGTTGCCCCTTCCGGTTCTTTGTTATGTTGCCCTATTGAAAGATTATAATGGTCCGACACTTGGAAACACGCTCATGGTCCAGGACTTCTGGGAAGTGTTTAAGACGATCCCTGGATTACGATTACCTCCTTGGCATGAGATCGACGTTACTATCGACCTTGTGCCTGGTGCGACACTCATTTCCTTACCCACGTATCGCATGCCTCCATGTGAAATGGAAGAATTGAGGAGACAGATTGATCTGTTGGATTCAGGTTTCATACAGCCTAGCGTGTCTCCTTGGGGAGCACTTATGTTGTTTGTGAAGAAGACGGATGGATCACTGCGATTGTATATTGATTATCGCAAACAAGTATCCTTTACCTAAGATAGATGATCTGTTTGACCAGTTAAAAGAGGTACAGTACATCTCAAAGATCGACTTATAGTCTGAGTAACATCAGTTGCGAGTTAGGGATGAAGATGTGCAGAAGACGACATTCAGGACTAGTTTTGGGCACTATGAGTTCCTCGTGATGTCATTCAAACTGACGAACGCACCGACAGTGTTCATGGACCTCATGAACTGGGTGTTTTGGCCGTACCTATATCGGTTCGTCATCGTGTTCATAAATGACATTTTGATATACTCCAAGAGCCGTAAGGATCACGAAGAGCACCTGCGAGCAGTCTTCGATACTCTCAGGAAAAACTAGTTATTTGCTCAGTACAAGAAATGTGACTTCTGGAAGGAAGAAGTCAAATTCCTGAGACATGTGGTGTCCAAGGAAGGTATTACTATGGACGTTGCTAAGGTGACCGCAGTTCAGGACTGGGAGTAGCCTGGTTCGGTTACATAAGTGAGGAGTTTTCTGGGACTTGCTGGCTAATATCACCGATTCATTAAAGACTTATCCAAGATAGCTAAACCGTTGTCTTAGCTTTCATGAAAGGATCTTAAGTTTGCCTGTGATGAGAAGGCAGAAGCAGCCTTTCAGGAATTGAAAGACAAGTTGACGTTCGCACCCATGCTAGTATTATCAGAGTAAGGGGTCAAATATACGATATACACCAATGCGTCTCATGTTGGTTTGAGTTGTGTTCTTATGCAGAAGGACAGAGTGATCGCCTATGCCTCACGACAGTTGAGGAAGCATGAAGAAAACTATCTTATGCATGACCTGGAATTAGCAGCAATTATCTTTGCATTAAAGCTCAGGAGACATTACCTCTAAGGAGAGGAGTTCGAGCTCTTTTGAGACTACAAGAGCCTCAAGTACATATTCACGTAGAGGGACCTGAATATGAGGCAGTGGCGATGGATGGAAACCTTGAAAGACTTCAAGTTTGAGGTTGGAGACCAACCTTGTGGCAGATGCGTTGAGCTGCAAGAAGACGATAACATTTATAGCATTGCTGATGATACAGGAATGGAACATGGTCGAGTTTGTGCGAGACTTCGAACAGAAGCTTATAGTAGAGGAGCCGTTTTAAAGCATCACACACATTCGCGTCCAGCCACTTGTTAATGACCGAATCATTATGGCTTAAAAAGAGGAGGAACTGTTAGTGAAAATGAGAGAGCAGACAAATGACGATGAAAACTCTGAATGGAGAGTTGGTTTACGTTACCATGGCCGCCTATGCGTCCCAAATCTTCATGATTTAAAAAAGGAAGTTCTCGAAGCCGCACATAATTCAAAGTTGGCAATGCATCTCGGTAGTACAAAGATGTATCGAGATTTGAAGTGTTCGTACTGGTGGGACAACATAAAGGCCCATATAGCAGATTATGTATCCTATTGTCTTACATGCCAACAGGTCATGGCCGAGCATCACCGACCTCTTGGTTTACTTCAGCCCATGCCCATAGCTGAATGGAAATGGGATTTCATATCTATGGATTTCATTTTCGGGTTACCGAAGACGAGGAAGGGACATAACTCCATTTGGGTGATTGTGAACCGATTGACGAAATCGGGTCATTTCTTCTTGATTAGAGTTTTAAACTCAGCAGATGATTTAGCTAAGCAGTACATCAAAGAGATCGTACGTCTGCATGGAGTTCCTATGGAGATTGTGTCAGATCGAGATACGCGATTCACGTCCATTTTCTGGTCTCGAATCCAGGAAGCAATGGGAGTGAAATTGAAGTTCAGTACCGTATTCCACCCATAGACTGATGGGCAGACGGAACGGATAAATCAGATTTTAGAGGATATGTTGTGGGTATGTGTGCTTAATTTCAAGGAAAGTTAGGATGATTGCCTTCCCTATGCCGAGTTTGCTTATATCAATAATTTCCAAATGAGCATTGGCATGGCTCCCTATGAGGCACTGTATGGGCGCCCATGTCAAGCACCGCATTGTTGGGCGGAAGTTGACAAGAGAAGCCTGATTGGCCCAGATTTAGTACAAGCGACCTCAGAGAAGATTGACATTATCAGGCATCGACTTCTTGCAGCACAGAGCAGACAGAAGAGCTATGCCGATACACGATGGGGGCAGTTGGAATTTGAGGTTGGGGACCATGTATTCCTGAAAGTTTTCCCAATGAAGGGAGTTCTTCGTTTTGGTAAGAACGGGAAGCTTATGCCAAGATTCATTAGTCCATTCCAGATTCTGGAGCGAGTGTCTGTAGTAGCATACCGCCTTGCCTTGCCCACACCACTCGCAGGCATGTACAACATATTTCACTTATCGATACTGAAGAAATATGTTCCTGATCCTACTCACATTATCAAGTGAGAACAAGTGTAGTTGAGTTAGGATGCTACTTATGTACTGCGACCTACACTTATCCTGGATAGGAAGGAACAGGTGCTATGCAGCAAAGTTATCTCTCTTGTGAAAGTATTGTGGACTCACCACACTGAGGAAGAGGCGACCTAGGAAACGGAAGCCGAAGTCCGTAAGAACTACCCTCAAATTCTCGAGTACAAAAATGTACTAATTGTAAGGAAGAAATTTTTTTTCCTTAAAGGGGATAGATTGTAACGTCTCGAAAAAATCCATACAAAGACCCAAGTACCACATCAGGCAAAAATCTTTAATGACCGAACCCTTTAGAAATTAAATAAAAATTAGTTAAGTACTAAGCTAAATTAATCAGTGGATTATCTTGAATCACTATCTATACGAACTGCCAGACCCAAAACCATTAGAATCGCTAACTCAGCATTACCTAGAAACCTAGGACAAATCCCAAAACCTAGTTGCTCTCGGGAGCGCATTGAAACTCCGTATTGGACCTGGACCGCGTGTCGAAAGTCCGATTACCACGAAACTATAAGGTTATGACCGCCTTATTGGGCTTGACAAGCATCACGGGAATCGAGCCCAAATAGTATCCAGAAATGCACAACTTGAGCCGTGAGCAAAGAGGGTGAGAAACGCGAATATCATTAGAAAATGAACTCAAACTTCAGTGAATTGGACCATTCGCTTACGGGCGAAATTGTAAACTTCAGACCGTCAGATTCTGACTAAACCATACCCTTGGATCAGGGAAATTTCCTTGCATAGGTCAGCATACTTGTGGCCCTGATCGAGTGACGATGACCTTTGAACTGATAGGTCACCACCTTCACGGTCAATTTACAAGATCGGATCAAAATCATAACCTGACTTAGATCCATGGTCAGGGAATTTTGTCCATGACTTAAGTGAGAAATGGGCCTCCAGATGAGTCCCGTTTGCCTAAAACAAACACCCTTTGGCTATAACCTAAGTATATCATGGCCCTAGGGCCATTGACATCAGTTCTGGGCCTATATAATGCCCTTAAACCACCCCATTCCTATCCCATATGAATTTTCTCTAACCCTAGGAGAGAGAAGAGAAAATGAGAGAAAAGAGTGGAGATCGAAGGGAGATCCTTGGAGTTTGCTACATTACTTCTGTTTTGCTACGCCACGCATCGAATCGCCTTTACGTCTGCCTACTTAACTCGTTTCAACTTCGTTTTTGGTAAGAAATTATAACTCTAATCTTAATTTAGGAATCCAAATAGAAAAATCGACGAAATAGCTAACCTATCTCGTGATTTAGGTTGTCGTTGTGCTGTAGACAGGGACGTAGTGTACGAACCGAGTTCGTAACGGGTGTACTGACGAAAGGTGCGGATTATAAATATTTTAGTTATGGTTTTCAAGGCTTTTAATGTCAGCTAATGATTTATGTCTAACTTGATTGTTGTTATATAATCTTAGTTACAACGTTTTCCATATGTTACACATATATGAACTATGTTGAACAAATATGCATTCCATGTGTTTGTTGAAATGTTTGAATGAACTTGGAATTATGATTTTTGCTTATTATGATTTCTAATCTAAGATCCATATTTTTTATATGCGTTATAGCCTATGCTGTGTAGGAAATTACTATAGTTCATGTCATAACTAATCTAGTCTATGTATTTGGTAATGTGTAGGCTAAGTGTTTGATAAAATATTTGAATGAGAAATTGCTTGATGAATTGTACTTAATAAGGGTGTTGAGATGGAATTCTCAATTACCTTATCTATACGTATAATTTCCTTCATGTAACCTTAATTTCTACTATGCAATTTATGGATGAATTACAATGTTCGGTGACATGTTCAATATGTTTGATAAAATGCTCAAATGAGTGTTGTATTTAGATTATTTGTTAAATGCTTACATGATTATCACATGTATCCACCTGCTGCATTTGGGTATGATTGGGACTACAAGGTAGTCTAGGCAATCGGTAACGGTTCCCAATTGAGTGGCCGAACTAGTCTTGCCACATTGGATATGTTCGATGAATTCGAGTCGTACGATGATTTTCGACGGTGTTTAGGCCATGTAGAGTGCTTATGCGCTCCATATCGATTAATTCAGTGTGCGCTCGTACCAATCGAACTTGTCAAATAACCCGATTAGCTTATTGTGTGTTTACCATGTATGGACACTACTACTTGAATCTAAGGTACCACTTACCAATGTAAAGCTCGTTCAACCATGGTACCACGATCCGCTAAGACTCATGAGCTGGGCATGGTGATATGGGACATCGTGGTCAAACTAACGGCCTATGCTGGGGTGACGAGCCTCCCCGTAGTGACCAGTGAGCCACCCAAACTCGTGAGCTGAATACAGTGGTATGAGACACTGTATTCGAGCTGTCGGCTTATATCGACGCAGTCTGGTTGCGGTCCTAGCGTGGGTTGGGGTGAGCTGTCTAATCCGGACCCCCTTCAAAAATAGCACTCTAGGGCGTTGGTGGAGGGACCTCGAGTATAAACTCATGAACTTGCCTATCCACTGCTTTTAACCGGGAGTGATGACCCCACAACTTGCATATTGTATGCGATTAACTAGGATTGATGACCCTAAATGGATCATTTGTTTGGGTAAATGATATAAAGGGAGGTACCTTAGCTTCCCGAATTTGTTGTATGAATAAGCCTAACTAAGTACTTGGCTAACACTATCATGCACCGCACTGCATGTGCTTTGGGGAGGAAGTGCATAGTGGGAGTTTTCATGTGCGACCGTGAGATGGTTTCGCTAAGGGAGTGCAGGAGAGGGCATGCATCATTACAGCATACCATTCCTGTATTAATAAGAGTACTTAGGACATGATTGTTGTATTACTTTATCATTACTGCTTGATTAAATTGATAACGGTCAAATTCCGGCAACCTTCGCACCGTATTCGGTGTTTGCGCACGATCTTAAGCCAAGTCCCGCACACCGACGTCGGCTCGATCCGAAACTTATGTCTTGGTGATCGCGTCGTCGCCGCGGTTCCAACGCCGTGACTTGCGCACCGAACCGATACCGAGGTAAGAAGATGCCGATCGGCGTTTATTCCGAAGAAACACCGCGCGTTGCGGATTTCGAGGGAATCTCTACACAATTAGTTCCACTAATTAACCATAAATGCAACCATACCTCAAAGTACCTCACCCATTCCCTCTTTTTCCAAAAGTCCACCATCTTTCCACCTCACCATTCCTCTTTTCTCATTTTCAACCTCAACCATCCCTCTTCTCCACCAATTTCAAACTAAACCATACCTCTCATCACTCCTTTCTTACAACCACCACTCCACCCATCCCTCCATCCATTATTTCTATCTCTCCCTCTCATTCTCTAGCAAATTTTCCTAATCCCATGAGAAATTTCACTCATCCAACACTCCCTCTCAACTTCAAGTGTGGCCCACCCTCTCATCTCCAATCTCAACCATTCATCCTTCATCAATCTCCATTAAAAGTGAAGGTAAGGAGCTAAGGTGTCCAAGGGAGCTAGGAGAAGGAAGATAAGGTGGGTGTTTTTCCATTAATTTAAATTTTAGGGCCCACTTGTTGGTGGGACCCATTTGGATGTATGTGATTTAATCTAGAGGGCCCATAGTGGCGGGGTTCCTCTATCTCACCGTGTATCTCTCTTTATCTCTCTCATTCTTTCTTTGTAATGGTGTGGATCCCACCAATAGGTTACATCTCCTCCGTCCATCTACATCAAACGGTGTGGCCCACTCTATTATAGGTGATGATCCGCACCCTCTATTGTTGGGATGGGTCCGATGCATCTTTTATAGGTATATATATATATATATATATGTATGTTATATTTTATATACTTATGTATATGATATATAATATAATAAGTACTTATATATATATACAATATTAGATAAATATTAAATATATCTGTATATATATATATTGGTGGGCCACATTCACGTGGGACCCACCACATTTTTATGAATATATACAGACCGTCCAGCGTCCCTGGACGCTGGACGCTGCAACAACGGACCTTTTAAAAAAAAAAAAAAGGAAAGGGAGTGGTGGGCCACTCATGCAGGCCCCACTTTGATGTATATGTAAGATCCAAACCGTCCATATTGTTCCTCAACTCATTTTAGGCGTTGAGCCGAAAAATGAAGTTGATCCCATTTTCTGGCGGGCCGTACCATAGGAAACAGTGTTCCTACCTTCGGTTTACTCCCTAAGGCTCCTGCATATCAAAAATAGCCCGATATTGGACTCTATGGGCTTGTATCAAGCCATAGGGACCCATGGCTGGAGTGGATTTTGCGGATGTGGGCCCCGTCTATGAAAATCCGCTAAAATAAACTTTTCAAAAAAAAAAAAGAGGAGAGCGAAAATCTGCCACGCCGTACGGCGGGTGACGGACGGCGGGTTGGGGCTCACGGCCCCAGCTATGGGCCCCACGTGATGCGTTTCGGACATCAACACCGTGCATTTGACGGGTCCCCTCAGTCTACACGTCCACCCCGAAAATTAGCAGTAAATGGAACTTAGGTGGGCCACACCATCTGAAATCATATAAAGACATGTCTAAACATATAAAAGCACTTGGTGGGGCCTACCTGAGTTTTGGATGCAAGTGAAACTTGATTTGGACCCTTAAAATTATGGGACACACCTAATGAACGGGCTGGATTGTGAATCACATCTCGGTGGGCCCCAAAACAAAAAAATAAAAATAAAAATAAAAATTAATTAAAACAGCAGCGCCTGCGGCTGGCGGGCGGGCGGCCAAGAGGCAAGGACCCACGGCTCCATCCGTGGGCCCCACCATGATGTATATTTCGTATCCACACCGTCCATTTGGTGGGCCACTATTTGACATGGACCCCCCTCAAAAATCAGGCCAATCCAAAGCTCGGGCGGCCCACATCACAAGAAACAGTGTGAATTGAACTCTACCATTGAAACCCTTTCTGGGTCCACGTGTTCGTTCGCACGTGTGTATGCATGTGGGTGTGTGTGCACGTGTGTGAATGTGTGTGTGTGGGCATACATATCTATATATGTATATACATATATATGTGTATATATATATAATATTGTATTATATTATTATTATATATAATATTGTATATGTCTACATATAATAATATTATATATAATATATATATATATATATATATATATATATATATATATTTGATGGTGGGCCTATATGGGCCCCACCATGATGCAAGTGTTACATCCAAGTTGTTCAACCATATGGCCGTTGTTGAGGCCCACCTGGATGTGTATTTGTGGCCATTATTGAGGCCCACCTTGATATATATATAAGGCCCATGAGGTTAGGCCCATTCGACGTATTGGTGGCCCGATGATGAGGCCCACTCTGATATATATAAGGGCCATGTTACGAGACCCATTGTGATGTTTTCAAAGGCTCATGGAGTATGACCCATTGCAATGTACATAAGGCCCACTAATGCGGCCCACTTGATTTATATAAGGCCCATAGGAGATGGCCCATTTAATGTATCTGAGAACTATGGGTCGAGGCCCAATGAGATGTATATTAGTCCATTGCAATGTGTGATTTCCTATGGTTTGTGTAATGGTGCTTTATGGCGGGCTAAGCCTTGGGAACAATGT
Source organism: Magnolia sinica (assembly GCF_029962835.1). NCBI lineage: Eukaryota > Viridiplantae > Streptophyta > Magnoliopsida > Magnoliales > Magnoliaceae > Magnolia > Magnolia sinica. The sequence continues at coordinate 64,924,056 of NC_080583.1, read as the reverse complement.
TGGTTTGACGTCCACATTGTAAGGACAATGTTGGTTAAATGTCCGCATTGTCATACTCCTTAAGGCCACTGATAGGTTCATATTTATACTCTGCAGGCCGTCTAGGCCCATTTCAGTGATACGCAGAGCCCATCCCTATATGCATGTTTAGTATAGATCCATGGTTCATGATCATTCGCATCATATGTATGCCTGACATGAGGAGTGACCGATCATAGCATATGCCTTTGGGCAGACTGTTTATGGGCTCACTGATAGGCGGAGTTGCCCCATATAAGTGCATGGTACATACAGACTGTTGCATGACTGATAATGTGACTCATGCACTTGCATTTGTGTGATTATAGTTACTATGTGCCCTAGCGACATCAGGGCCATAGCCTCCACAGATACATCGTGGATGGCAGGATTGGAGACCGGAAATATTTGATTCTAGCATACGGGCACCATAGATGTCCCTGGGTGAAAATCCCTAAACCCGATGGTACCAGAGGATGACTCCAACGTCGAGACCGAGTGGATATACGAACGCATGAGGGCCGAATACCAGGAGGCCGCGTCTCCCACTGTGTCGTGGTCGGTTGGAAAGGAGTGTGGCCTTACTCGCCCGAGGGTAGGGGGCAATACTAGGCTGAGTTTGACCAGCTCGCGAATGGGTCCGCTATCGACGTGCCGGATAGGTATTGGCAGACTATTGGTCAGGCGGATAGTGAGGTTTCTTACGCTCATTTGGACTGTGCGGCTAGGAGAGCGACAGTGCCATTTGGAGTGTATTGAACACCGGTGATTATCCAGAATGAGAACTGTACTGATACATGTTGAGGATTGGCATGCTTGAGTTGCATCTTGCATCGCATGGCCGTGTTATGGCCGATAGCATTCATATCTTGCACCGCATAGCCTTGGTACGGCTGATTGCATTCATGTGCTCATCATCATGATTTCGCATCACTCTGACCTTACATTTTGAGCACGTCTATATTGCGCACACACTTACACCACCCTCTAAGCTTTCCATAAGCTTATGCACGATTGATGCGTGCAGGTGACGTCAGGACGCAGTCGCAGCCATAGTCTCGTTGTAGTTGGAGCGTGCAGCCGAGCTTCTGGAGTTCTGTTTCTTTTGTTACATTGTATTTTCCTTTTCTTTCGCATTGTACTTAAAAAGTTTTTGATCTTAGTGGATTTTGTGGTGGTGTTCTTGTGGTTATTGTTTGTGGGTTATGCTTTTGTTATGCTCATTATGATTCAGACTGATGACTTGAAATCCTCCTTGTAGTATCCCAGGATCGGAACCTGGTGAATGGGTGCCGGGATCCGAAAATGGGGTTCTACGGAGGCTGTCGGCGCCGGATTCGGCGATCGGGAATTTTGTGAGCCCGGTTTCCGAGTTCGGGGCGTGACAGAAGTTGGTATCAGAGCATAACTCGGGAATAACCAAGAACAACATTACATGTCTGCTATGAATGATTAAGTCCTAAGTTCGGATAGCCTAGCGATCTTTTATTACAGACCCTTAACGTGCGTGCCTTCGCGAGCCTTTAAGTTGATAGGCACCTTCGCTCTTTCCTGTAGGACATGGCGCGCAGGAGAGTGACCCGATCGACTCCCGCACCATCATCGGATACTTCAGCTCCACCACCTGCGGCTCCCGCACTACCACCTACGACCCCTGCTCCACCACCAGAGATTCCTACTGCCCAGCCTGAGGATGTCGCTCCTCTACCAGAGCTTCATACCGCCCATCCTGATGATGCTGTACCTCCACCAGAGACCGGTGCGGATCCGACCGTATCTGTGAGTGCTTCTCAGTTGCAGCAGATGCTGCAGGCTGTGACGGCCGCACTCCAGGGGCAGAGCAGACACTCGGTTGTTTCACCGGCCCAGGCAGAGCAGGAGCGCGCGAGCGCCCTACTTCGAGAGTTTCGACAGTTTGATCCTCCACGATTCCAGGGCGAGCCAGATCCGACAGCAGCTGAGAGGTGGCGCTCCGATGTGGAGAAGATTTTTGATACCATGTCATGTACGACCGAGCAGCGAGTTCGGTTGGCGGTGTTTCTTTTTCAGGGCGAGGCCGAGCACTGGTGGACCTCAGTTACCCGCGTCGCAGGACCCGACTACGTCTGGACATGGGATGATTTTGTAGACCGATTCGAGGAGCAGTACTTCCCTGACCATATTCGACGTCAGAGAGCACTAGAGTTCGAGACTTTGGTGCAGGGAGACATGACCGTGGCACAGTACGCGGCTCGTTTCGTGGCGCTGTCGAGGTTTGCGCCATATATGATTGATGATGAGGGGCGGAAGGCCCGCCGTTTCGAGAGCGGCCTACGTTTCGGTCTTCGAGGCCGTGTGATTGGGCACGAGCTTCCGACCTTTCAGGCTGTAGTGCGGAGGGCTCAGATCTACGAGACGGAGTGGGCCGGTGCGCAGGCCGATAGAGATCAGAGGAAGGGTCGAGAAGAGGCGAGACCCCTTCCGGCTCAGCGCGGCGACGACCACGAGGTATAGGAGCCACCCACTGCTAGAGCACCAGCGGCCCCAGCAGCAAGCCACCCCAGAGGCCGTTTGTAGGGACTTGTTTTGGATATGGTGGGACAGGGCATCGCTTGTCCGAGTGCCCTCGCCCTCATCTGCGGCAGTCGAGAGATCACAGCAGCCTCACCTACATCCGTCGAGAGCACCACACCACCCGGCCACGGCGGCGACCTCGGCGGCGGCCTCCAAAGACGGCGACCTCACCGGCGGCGACCACGGCCACCTCGGCCGCGAGACCCAGCGGCGCGAGAGCGGCGTATAGGCCGCCGCAGAGGCGGCAGCAGCACCAGGGACCTCAGAGAGGGACAGGCACCTCTCCAGCCAACTGAGGCTAGGTTCTACGCGGCTCAGCAGGACCCGTAGTCATCCGGAGGAGTTGTCGAGGTATACTTCCCGTCTCTTCATGCATCGCTCGAGTATTATTTGATTCGGCGCTTCTCACTCATTCATGTCCGAGGGTTTCGGCCGATCGCGGATTGCTGACAGAATCTACTAGTGAGGGATTGACCGTATCGACGCCCTTGGGGAGGACCACAGTATTGGGCCGTTTCTGTTCATCTTGCCCGGTTCTTGTTGGTGATATCTTTTTACCCGCTGACTTATTTGTGCTACCGATGACAGATTTCGACGTTATCTTGGGCATGGATTGGCTTGCCGAGTACCACGCTATCTTGGACTGTTCTGCGAGGACAGTCACATTCTGCATACCAGGCTTGCCGCAGTTCCAGTTCATCTCCAAGCCCCGAGGAAAGCCGTTATCTTGCTTAATGTCCTGCGCCGTGGAGGAGCCTGTTGCTATTTGTATTGATCGGTTGCCAGTGGTCTGCGACTTCCCCGACGTGTTCCAGGAGATTCCAGGATTGCCTCCGCGCTGTCATATTGAGTTCCAGATCAACCTTGTGCCCGGTACCGCGCCTATCTCGAAGGCCCCGTACCGTATGGCACCGATGGAGTTGCGTGAGCTGCAGCGTCAGTTGGACGAGTTGCGTGAGTTGGGATTTATTCGTCCGAGCAGTTCGCCTTGGGGAGCGCCGGTACTCTTCGTTAGGAAGAAGGATGGCTCGTTGAGGCTCTGCGTAGATTACCGCGAGCTCAACCGGGTCACGATTAAGAACAAGTACCCGCTCCCGAGGATAGACGATTTATTTGATCAGCTGCAGGGTGCACAGTTCTTTTCGAAGATTGACCTGCGTTCTGGTTATCATCAGATTCGTGTCCGAGAGGAGGACATCCCGAAGATGGCTTTCAGGACGTGTTACAGTCATTTTGAGTTTCAGGTCATGTCCTTTGGACTGACCAATGCACCCGCGGTCTTCATGCAGTTGATGAACGAGGTCTTTCGTCCATATCTCGATCAGTTTGTTGTGGTCTTCATCGACGACATTCTGATATATTCGAGGACCCGTGAGGACCATATGCAGCATCTGGAGATCGCCTTGCAGACCCTCCGTGACCACCAACTGTATGTGAAGCTGGAGAAGTGCGAGTTCTGGCAGGAGGAGGTGAGATTCCTCAGTCACGTGGTGACGAGGGAGGGTGTCACAGTGGACCCCTTGAAGGTTGAGGTAGTGCATCAGTGGGGCCAGCCCACGACTGCGTCCGAGATCCGCAGTTTCCTTGGTTTGGTGGGATATTATTGGCGTTTCATTAAGGGCTTCTCCCGTATTGCAGCCCCGTTGACCAAGTTGACTCGGAAGGGCGTAGAGTTTATTTGGAGTGACGCCTGTGAGCGAGCATTTATGGAGTGAAAGGACGTCCGACGTCCGCTCCTGTCCTCACTCTTCCCTCCGGGAGTGATGGATTCGTGGTATTTACCGATGCTTCGCGTATTGGATTGGGTCTTTGTCACGATGCGACGGTAGACTGTAGCATTTACGTCTCGCCACTTAAGGTTCATGAGCTGAACTACCCCACGCACGATTTGGAGTTGGCAGCACGCACTGAAGGTGTGGAGACACTATCTTTATGGGGTTAGGTTCGAGCTCTTCTCTGACCACAAGAGCTTGAAGTATCTATTTTCTCAGTCTGAGCTGAACATGAGACAGAGACGCTGGATGGAGCTTTTGAAGGATTATGATTTCGACCTCCAGTACCACCCAGGCAAGGCGAATGTGGTGGCGGATGCCCTTAGCCGTCAGCCACGAGGCCTGGTGGCACATATGATGATTCAGGAGTGGAAGATGCTCGAGGATATAGCAGAATACGACTTTGACTTTGGTCTGCAGTCTTCTATCGTTCAGTTATCGAGCCTGTCGATTCAACCCTCTCTTGTCGCAAGGGTGATCGAGGCTCAGCAGACAGATGAGTCGTTACAGGATTACCGAGCAGATGCGGCATCTGAGAGTCAGACAGATTGGCAGATTGGTGCTGATGGTGGACTTCGCTTTAGAGGCCGATTATGTGTCCCGGATATTCCTGAGTTGCGCAGAGATCTTATGACCGAGGCACATCGATCGCGGTTTTTCATCCACCCTAACTCGACAAAGATGTATCGTGATATGAGGAGACAGTATTATTGGGTGGGGATGAAGCGCCAGATTGCCAGTTTTGTGGCCGAGTGTGACACATGCCAGCGTGTCAAGGCCGATCATCAGAGACCCCCTAGTCTATTGCAGCCGTTGAGCATTCCGACGTGGAAGTGGGAGCACGTATCTACGATTTCATTATGGGTTTGCCGAGGACTCGGCGCGGTGATGTCGCTATGGGGGTTGTCGTGGACCGTCTGACGAAGTCGGCACATTTTCTTGCGATTCGTGCGACTTGGCCCTTGGACCGGCTTGCAAGGTTGTTCATTGAGGAGATTGTGAGACTGCACGGCGTACCAGTCTCGATCGTATCTGACCGAGACCCGAGGTTTACGTCTCAGTTTTGGAGGAGTTTTCAGAGAGCTATGGGCACTGATTTGCAGCTCAGTACCGCGTATCATCCGCAGACCGATGGCCAGACCGAAAGGGTCAACCAGATCCTTGAGGATATGCTTCGGGCCTGCGTGATTGACTTCGGTGGTAGCTGGGATGAGCATCTGCGATTGGCTGAGTTCGCATACAACAATAGCTATCAGGCGACCATTGGTATGGCTCCTTTTGAGGCATTATACGGCAGACCGTGCAGATCTCCGAGTTGTTGGACCGAGGTTGGAGAGCGGCGTCTCCTAGGTCCCGAGCTTGTGCAGGAGACATCAGAGGTTATTGATATCATTAGGCAGAGGATGCGCACAGCTCAGAGCCGGCAGAAGAGTGTTGCTGATCGCCGGCGTCGTCCCTTGGAGCTTGATGTAGGGGACCATGTGTATCTCAAGGTCTCACCCATGAAGGGCGTAGTTAGATTTGGAGCGAAGGGTAAGCTTGCCCCGAGATTCATAGGACCTTTCGAGATCACTGAGCGCATTGGCGCTGTGGCCTATCGGCTTGCCTTACCATCTCAGTTGTCTGGCGTCCACAACGTTTTTCACGTCTCTATGTTGAGGAAGTGTGGGTCAGACATAGTTCCTGTTATTGACTGGCAGCCGTTGGAGGTTCGTGAGGACGCTTCTTACATCGAGCAGCCAGTTCGTATCCTTGATCGGAAGGAGCAGGTCCTCCGGACCAAGGTCATCCCCTTGGTGAAGGTTCAGTGGGGTCACCATTCTGTGGATGAGGCATCTTGGGAGCGCGAGGCTGAGATTCGAGAGCGCTATCCTCATCTTTTTGATGATTGATTGTATATACTGTCTCTGATATTTATATGGCGATGCCTTACTTCCTCTTCTATTATGATTTATGTTTTCTTGTGATGATTGTTTAAATTTTGAGGACAAAATTTTTAGTTGGTGGGGAGAGCTGTAAGACCCGTGTCCTAATCCGTACCATTCTGTTAGCTTCCGCGGTCCTTCCGGTCAAATTCTGGCAACCTTCGCACCGTATTTGGTGTTTGCGCACGATCTTAAGCCAGGTCCCGCACACCGACGTCGGCTCGATCCGAAACTTATGTCTTGGTGATCGCGTCGTCGCCGCGGTTCCAACGCCGTGACTTGCGCACCGAACCGATACCCAGGTAAGAAGATGCCGATCAGCGTTTATTCCGAAGAAACACCGTGCGTTGCGGATTTCGAGGGAATCTCTACACAATTAGTCCCACTAATTAACCATAAATGCAACCATACCTCAAAGTACCTCACCCATTCCCTCTTTTTCCAAAAGTCCACCATCTTTCCACCTCACCATTCCTCTTTTCTCATTTTCAACCTCAACCATCCCTCTTCTCCACCAATTTCAAACTAAACCATACCTCTCATCACTCCTTTCTTACAACCACCACTCCACCCATCCCTCCATCCATTATTTCTATCTCTCCCTCTCATTCTCTAGCAAATTTTCCTAATCCCATGAGAAATTTCACTCATCCAACACTCCCTCTCAACTTCAAGTGTGGCCCACCCTCTCATCTCCAATCTCAACCATTCATCCTTCATCAATCTCCATTAAAAGTGAAGGTAAGGAGCTAAGGTGTCCAAGGGAGCTAGGAGAAGGAAGATAAGGTGGGTGTTTTTCCATTAATTTAAATTTTAGGGCCCACTTGTTGGTGGGACCCATTTGGATGTATGTGATTTAATCTAGAGGGCCCATAGTGGCGGGGTTCCTCTATCTCACCGTGTATCTCTCTTTATCTCTCTCATTCTTTCTTTGTAATGGTGTGGATCCCACCAATAGGTCACATCTCCTCCGTCCATCTACATCAAACGGTGTGGCCCACTCTATTATAGGTGATGATCCGCACCCTCTATTGTTGGGATGGGTCCGATGCATCTTTTATAGGTATATATATATATATATATATGTATGTTATATTTTATATACTTATGTATATGATATATAATATAATAAGTACTTATATATATATACAATATTAGATAAATATTAAATATATCTGTATATATATATATTGGTGGGCCACATTCACGTGGGACCCACCACATTTTTATGAATATATACAGACCGACGCTGGACGCTGCAACAACAGACCTAAAAAAAAAAGGGAGTGGTGGGCCACTCATGCAGGCCCCACTTTGATGTATATGTAAGATCCAAACCGTCCATATTGTTCCTCAACTCATTTTAGGCGTTGAGCCGAAAAATGAAGTTGATCCCATTTTCTGGCAGGCCGTACCATAGGAAACAGTGTTCCTACCTTCGGTTTACTCCCTAAGGCTCCTGCATATCAAAAATAGCCCGATATTGGACTCTATGGGCTTGTATCAAGCCATAGGGACCCATGGCTGGAGTGGATTTTGCGGATGTGGGCCCCGTCTATGAAAATCCGTAAAAAAATAAAATTTTCAGCAGCGCTGACGCTGCTGCTGCCACGCCGTACGGCGGGTGACGGACGGGCGACCGGGCTGGGGCTCACGGCCCCAGCTATGGGCCCCACGTGATGCGTTTCGGACATCAACACCGTGCATTTGACGGGTCCCCTCAGTCTACACGTCCACCCCGAAAATTAGCAGTAAATGGAACTTAGGTGGGCCACACCATCTGAAATCATATGAAGACATGTCTAAACATATAAAAGCACTTGGTGGGGCCTACCTGAGTTTTGGATGCAAGTGAAACTTGATTTGGACCCTTAAAATTATGGGACACACCTAATGAACGGGCTGGATTGTGAATCACATCTCGGTGGGCCCCAAAACAAAAAATAAAAAATAAAAATAAAAATTAATTAAAACAGCAGCAGCAGCGCTGCTGCTGCTGCCGTGACGGGCGGCCAAGAGGCAGGGACCCACGGCTCCATCCGTGGGCCCCACCATGATGTATATTTCGTATCCACACCGTCCATTTGGTGGGCCACTATTTGACATGGACCCCCCTCGAAAATCAGGTTAATCCAGCGCTCGGGCGGCCCACATCACAAGAAACAGTGTGAATTGAACTCTACCATTGAAACCCTTTCTGGGTCCACGTGTTCGTTCGCACGTGTGTATGCATGTGGGTGTGTGTGCACGTGTGTGAGTGTGTGTGTGTGGGCATACATATCTATATATGTATATACATATATATGTGTATATATATATAATATTGTATTATATTATTATTATATATAATATTGTATATGTCTACATATAATAATATTATATATAATATATATATATATATATATATATATATATATTTGATGGTGGGCCTATATGGGCCCCACCATGATGCAAGTGTTACATCCAAGTTGTTCAACCATATGGCCGTTGTTGAGGCCCACCTGGATGTGTATTTGTGGCCATTATTGAGGCCCACCTTGATATATATATAAGGCCCATGAGGTTAGGCCCATTCGACGTATTGGTGGCCCGATGATGAGGCCCACTCTGATATATATAAGGGCCATGTTACGAGACCCATTGTGATGTTTTCAAAGGCTCATGGAGTATGACCCATTGCAATGTACATAAGGCCCACTAATGCGGCCCACTTGATTTATATAAGGCCCATAGGAGATGGCCCATTTAATGTATCTGAGAACTATGGGTCGAGGCCCAATGAGATGTATATTAGTCCATTGCAATGTGTGATTTCCTATGGTTTGTGTAATGGTGCTTTATGGCGGGCTAAGCCTTGGGAACAATGTTGGTTTGACGTCCACATTGTAAGGACAATGTTGGTTAAATGTCCGCATTGTCATACTCCTTAAGGCCACTGATAGGTTCATATTTATACTCTGCAGGCCGTCTAGGCCCATTTCTGTGATACGCAGAGCCCATCCCTATATGCATGTTTAGTATAGATCCATGGTTCATGATCATTCGCATCATATGTATGCCTGACATGAGGAGTGACCGATCATAGCATATGCCTTTGGGCAGACTGTTTATGGGCTCCCTGATAGGCGGAGTTGCCCCATATAAGTGCATGGTACATACAGACTGTTGCATGACTGATAATGTGACTCATGCACTTGCATTTGTGTGATTATAGTTACTATGTGCCCTAGCGACATCAGGGCCATAGCCTCCACAGATACATCGTGGATGGCAGGATTGGAGACCGGAAATATTTGATTCTAGCATACGGGCGCCATAGACGTCCCTGGGTGAAAATCCCTAAACCCGATGGTACCAGAGGATGACTCCAACGTCGAGACCGAGTGGATATACGAGCGCATGAGGGCCGAATACCAGGAGGCCGCGTCTCCCACTGTGTCGTGGTCGGTTGGAAAGGAGTGTGGCCTTACTCGCCCGAGGGTAGGGGCAATACTAGGCCGAGTTTGACCAGGCTCGTGAATGGGTCCGCTATCGATGTGCCGGATAGGTATTGGCGGACTATTGGTCGGGCGGATAGTGAGGTTTCTTACGCTTACTTGGACTGTGCGGCTAGGAGAGCGGCAGTACCACTTGGAGTGTACTAAACCCCGGTGATTATCTAGAATGAGAACTGTGCTGATATATGATAAGGATTGGCATACTTGAGTTGCATCTCGCATCGCATGGCCGTGTTATGGCCGATAGCATTCTTATCTTGCATCGCATAACCTTAGTACGGCTGATTGCATTCATGTACTCATCAGCATGATTCCGCATTACTCTGACCTTACATTTTGAGCACGCTTATATTGAGCACACACTTACACCACCCTCTAAGCTTTCTATAAGCTTATGCACAATTGATGCGTGCAGGTGACGCGACGCAATCGCAGCCATAGTCTCGTTGTAGTTGGAGCGTGCAGCCGAGCTTCTGGAGTTCTGTTTCTTTTGTTACATTGTATTTTCCTTTTCTTTCGCATTGTACTTAAAAAGTTTTTGATCTTAGTGGATTTTGTGGTGGTGTTCTTGTGGTTATTGTTTGTGGGTTATGCTTTTGTTATGCTCATTATGATTCAGACTGATGACTTGAAATCCTCCTTGTAGTATCCCAGGATCGGAACCTGGTGAATGGGTGCCGGGATCCGAAAATGGGGTTCTACGGAGGCTGTCGGCGCCGGATTCGGCGATCGGGAATTTTGTGAGCCCGGTTTCCGAGTTCGAGGCGTGACTTGTATTACTTTATCATTACTGCTTGATTAAATTGATAACATGTTAACCTTTGCCTTATAGTACCACTGAGTTGATCACTCACTCCCACTCTGGGACGGTGTTTTAAAACACCAACCAGACTCTGTTATAGATGTAGGTGGCGACGATGTTTACGCTACTGATTGGGATTTCATAGACAAGGAGGAATTCTCCTATGTTCAACTATCAGGTGGGTCTATGTAGACTATGTATTGATCGATGGGATTACAGGGACTATAAGGATTAGTTGGACACTTACATTGGGGTATTTTGTAAATTTTAGAACAATTCATGTATATATTCAGCCTGGTAACATATTCATACTCTGGGGATTGAGAAACACTTAGTTACCTTGTATGCCAATCTCAGTCTTCCGCTTACTTAACTTAATTATCTCTGGAGTATGATATGCTGATTTAGCATAATCCCACTCATGTTTCATGCACTAATATGGACAACATTTAAACATCATTATCCATGTTGCATAAGTGATGCGTTAGAACTCAGGAGTTGAACTGTGCTTGACCCCCAATTTTCAGGGTGCTATAATGCGTACTACATCTACACCATCCATTTGTTGAGGCGTGGGGCCCACCCCACACGTGTGAACGTGCGGGATGGGACCCACCTTGATATATGCATTTCATCCTAGTCGTCCATTAGTTTTTAGGAAGGTAGGGCAGCTGCACTCTACATCAACAAGCCCTGTAGGCTGGTCACGAGGTATGGGTTATATCCCAACCGTCCATCCTTTTTGGCACGTGTGGGGCCCACCCCACACGTGCTGCATGTGTGGGATGGGACCCACCTTGATGTGTGTATTCTACCATCCACATCGTCCATTTCTGGATGGTGCAATGAGAGGGCCGACTGTATGTATGTATTTTATACATCCGTCCATCCGTTTGGAGATGAGGGCCCACCCCACGCATGTGGTACGTGTGGGGGTGGGACCCACCATAATATGTGTTTTATCTCCACCACGTCCATTTCTTTAGGGTGTGGGCCCACCCCACACGTGTGGCATGTGTGGGGGTGAGACCCACCTTGATGTATTTATTTTATATCCACACTGTCTGCTGGATTGGGACGGTGGGACGCTAGCTGTGATGTAGGTGTTCTATACACGTCGTCCATATGTTTTAATGGCACGCATAGAGGTGGACCCCACTTTTATGTATTCTATACCCATACCGTCCATCTGGATGGTGTGGCATGGGACACACCGTGATGTATGAATTGTATATCTTTGCCGTCCGTTTGTGTGGCCCACCGTGATGTATGAATTGTATATCTATGTCGCCTATTTATGCGGCCCGTCGTGATGTATGTATTGTATATCTATGCCATCCATTTGTGAGGCCTGCCGTGATATATGTATTGTATATTTATGCCATCCATTTGTGCGGCCCGCCGTGATGTATGTATTATATATCTATGCCATCCATTTGTGCGGCCCGCTGTGATGAGGTACTGTATATCTATGCCATCCATTTATATGGCCCAAAGTGATGTATTTGTAGCCCATTTGGCGAGGCCTATTATGACATATTTGAGGCACATGGATGTAGCCATTGTGATGTATTTGTGGCCTAGGTGGTGTGGTCCATCGTGACGTATTTGAGGCCCATGGATGTGACCCATTGTGATGCCTTTGAGGCCCATGGATGTAGCCCATTGTAATGTATATAAGGCCCTTATGTTAAGGCCAAATGTGATGTATATATGGCCCATACGATGAGGCCCATTATGATGTGTGAGAGGCCCTTGTGTGAGGCCCATTATGTTGTATGTGAGGCCTTGTGTGAGGCCATGGGCCCCACTATACATTTGGCTCTATGTGGGCCACTCCTTGGGAGCAATGTTGGTTAAATGTCCACATTGATGGGCAATGATGGTTAAATGTCCACATTATGACCTTCCCCTCAACCCTTTGTTAGGCTGATTATCGATGCCGCTTATCGATACTGATTATTGGTGCCGATTATCGATGTTGATTATCAAGGCTAATTATCGATACTGTATCGATGCCGATCATCGATGCTGATTATCAGTACCGATTATCGAGGCCGATGCTGATCATCGATACTAATTATTAATGTTAATTATCGGTGCCGGTTATCGATACTGATTATGAGTATGTGATAGCATAACATCATGATACATGCCCATAAGAATCATCTGTAAGTTTGTTATGAGATGTGATTGACCATTGCATGTGTCATTGGGTTGGGTTGATTGTTTATACGACTCCCTGATAGGTGGAGTTGTCCCACATGAGCACATAGTACGCGCAGGATTGATGTATGATTGGACTGTATGACTCATGCATCTCGCATTTGTATGGCGTGATCACTTGGCACCCTAGCGATATTAGGGCTGTGGCCTCTATAGGTTCACCGTGGATGGCCGGATTGGATACCAAAAATATTTGGTTCTAGCACTGTGGGCACATAAGATGTCCTTAGGTAAGAGTCCTAAAATCCTCTTGTACTGGAGAAGACTCCAACGTCTAGACGAGTGGATACATGAGCACCTAAGTGCCGATTATCAGTAGGTGGCGTCTCCTATTGTGTCATGGTCGGTTGGAAGGGGGTGTGGCCTTATCCACCCAAGTGAGCAAGCTGTAAGCTAGGTTGAGTTTGACTAGCTCCTAAATAGGTCTGCTATCAACGAGCTGAGTAGGTATTGGCAGACTACTAGCTAGGCAGATAGTGAGGTCTTTTCCACTCACTAGTTGTGCGGGTAGGGAGGCAGCAGCTATTGTGGAGTGTACTAAACCCCAATGATATCCCAGAGATGAGCTATATTGATATGTGGACTTATTAAGCAAGAGTTGCATACTCAGCATTTTATCCATTCATTCATTCATTCACTATCTACTCGAGCTGGTGGTGCGCAACTAATTGTTGTGTACCTTCGCAATGGTCAAGATTTCGATTGAGGCACGCAACCAACCTGAGATCAGGAATTTACCACATTAAGTCTATCTATCCAAATTTAGGTATGAGACTGCTTTGGATAGAAGTTCCTTGTGATGGACCCCATAGCTTGCGACACTACGTACTATCATCCCGACTTCACACTCTAGCTTGGTTATTTCATTTGAACCGCATATTGCATTACATCCTCAGTATATGATATTTGACTTACTATGTCTCCACATTACATAGTTGTTCTACATTGCTTCCATAGTATATGATATTAGCTTACTATCTCTTTGCATCGCATAACCTGAATAAGGTTGATGGTATTATGGACTTGCCACGATCTGTTTGCATACTTTGATATTTATGACTTATGGATTTACCAGCATCTTTCCACATTACTCTGATATTGCATACTTAGCACTTACCATGCGCATATACTTACACCACCCTCTAAGATTCTATAAGCTTATGCACGATAGATGCATTCAGGTGGCGTTAGGACGTAGCAACGTTAAGCTTGGAGCGTGCAGTTGTCTTCTGGAGCTTTGATTTTCGATATATGTATTTCCCTTTCAGCACTATATTTAAATGTTTATATTAGTGGATATAAGATGATAATGTTGCCTTTGTGATTTGGGTAAACTTGTGATTATACTTATGTTGGAAAATCCTCCTTGCAGGATCCCAGGATCAAAATTTGAAGTATGGGCGCTGGGAGCCGAGAATGGGGTACTACGGAGGTTGTCGACACCGGATTTGGTGATTGGGAATTTTGTGAGCCCGGTTTCCAAGTTTGGAGCATGACAGGTGTTGATCCATACTTTTTCCATTTATATCTTTGGAGAGTTTGAGTGTGGTGCTCATGAGAGTATGATAGGTACGACCAGATTCAAGTCCAAATCTTTTTACTAAATCTTTTACGTACTTGGTCTGACATACAAAGATCCCATTGTGCAATTGCTTCACATGTAAAACTAAGAAGAAGTTCAACTCACCAACCATACTCATTTTAAATTCAGATTTTATGAGATCGGCGAAGTTATGAGCAGTATCTTCACATGTAAAACCAAAGACTATGTCATCCACATAGATCTGGGCAATGAGCAATGAATTGTCTGTCTTTTGAGTGAATAATGTTTTATCTACACTACCCCTACAGAATTTATGGTCCAGAAGAAATTGCATCAAACGTTCATACCAGGCACGTGGTGCTTGTTTGAGACCATAAAGTGCTTTGCTCAATCGATAAACATGTTGAGGATACTTGGGGTCTGAACTCTACATCTCTAAATTTTATTATCACATTAAATTCTAATTCTAAGAGTCTATAAGGTTTATTATTTTGTGCATAACCCATAAAGGCACATTTAACAGCCCTAAGTCCCAACATGGATCTCTTAGGATCAGGTGTTTTGCAATATGCGAGACACCCCCACACTCTAAGATATCTTAAGTTTAGTTTTTTTTCCTTTCCATATCTCATATGGAGAAATCTTGGTCTTCTTAGAAGGAATCATATTTGGGAAATGGCGCACTGCTAGTAGCGCTTCTCCCCACAAACTAAATGGCAACTTTGCTTATAGTTGCATTGAGTTGACCATTTCTACAGAAGTTTTATTTTTCCTCTGTTAGAGCATAAAAATCATGAAGAAAGATTGAAGATTAGAAGATAATATGGAGTGAAGAAATGGGAAAGAAAAAAATCAAGTGTTTTGTTATTGCACGGGTCGCGCAACCAATCAGGGTTGAGCAGATCACGCAACCAGTAGTAGTTGAGCGGATTGCGCATTGTGTTACTTTGACTGCATAAAGAATATAATCCATTATGTGGATCGCGTAATTGATCAGGGGTTGCGTGGATCGCGCAACCAATGTTATCGTTACACGAGTAGCTCAATCAAGAGTAGCCAGTAACCGAGAGGAACGATCAGATCTGATGCAAAGTGGGCCCTATGGCACAAAGATCGAGAATTGACACATGTGGAGGCCTATAAATACCCCACTCCCCGTCTCATTTGAGACACAGAAGAAGAATTTTGGAAGAGGAGTAGAGCTCTGAAGGAAGACTGAAGGTGAGAAGAGAAGAAAGAGAATGGTTGCGCGGGCTGCACAACCAACGGATAAGTTGCGTGGGTCGCGCAACCAGGTCACTATGTGGCCAGTCATAAAAGGAGTTAAGATGTTGCTGAAATTGCCTAGTTCGACCTTCATTACTTTAAGCCCTTCTTTTCATAAAGGATAAGCTCAAAAGGGGAGAAGTTAATCAACACAACATTCCTCCTAAGGAGATGATTAAAGCAACTGTCGAAATGCTGCCAAATTCGAGATTCAACATTTGGATTTTGTTAATTTCAATTTATATATTTCAAATGATCTATATTAGAATCAAGGGATATTAAGGGATGTAAAAGAAATCAGTATTAATAATATGATGATTGATCTATATCTATTCTCTTTGTTACGTTTGAATAAGATAATTTTCCCAAATCAAATGCATTTGTTTCTTATTCGAAACAAAATGGCGACTCCGCTGGAGACATTATTATTTTGATACCAACATTAAGAGTATTGTAGAATTTTCATTGTAGTTTGGCGTCTTTCAACGCCAAAATGGTGACTCTCAATGGGAACATCCCCCCTTCATCTCTAAGATAGATTATTCGATTCTTCAAGTACTAACTATAATTATACTTTATATTTGAAGGTTTCTGAATCCAACTACAAATTACAACCAATGGCAATTTCTGCAAGGAAAGTGAGCTTCCGTTTCACTCCGACCGGATTCACGATAGAATATGCACCGAACCAACCCCCGAAACACATAACTCGACTTCTTACAAGCAAAAACAACCTAACGCGAGCAACAACTGGGGTTGTATCTACTTCACCCCAATCGCTAGAAGGAGATAAGTGCTAGACTGTTCTGATATCTCATAGGACGAGAGCACGAAATGCAAGAAGCCCTAGAATGAATCCGCCTTCGCCAAGAGTTAGAGGGCCAATAACGTGTAATGCAGCTAGGAGGAATCTTGAACTTGCTCCTCCTGCGATATATCCCGGGCCGATAATTCTGCAGTTAACATCACGCAACTTCCCGACTTTGGTCACCCCAAGGGTCAGATGGACGAAAGAGCAGAAAGGTAAGGCATTATTAGCAAGTTCACCAATGTCTGTATCTCCCCAATCGATCAATGACAATAGAAGCATAGAGAAGTTGAATGAAATTCCATCCTCTCCTCTCTTCGTAAGTCCTATTACATCAACATATTCCCGCCCCACTCCAACTACAGCTTCGTCGAAGAGTGGAGAAGTTGCAGTACATATGGCTGGGACAAATCAGGAGAATATGCCAACTACGGAGGATCTCATGAATGCGATGGCAGAAGCACAAAGGGCACTAATAGAAGAGTTTAGAAATCTCAAAGAAGCCTTAGCGACTCTTGCACACAATGTAGCTTAAATAGTGGCTCCCCTAATGATGGGCACAATGAATGGACAAGAAAACCAACTCGAAGGCTTTCAACCTCAGGGGGTAGGATCACTGGGGTCTGTTCCAGCAGCAAGAACCATGACACAAGACGAGGTGAGACAAGTCATCGAAGAAGCTGTCAAAGTAGAGAGAGAGTGTGTGTGAGAATACTGGCCATTTCAAATACCGAATGACCTATCCAAGAGAGGTAGAAGACATCCCATTCCCAGCCAACTTCAAACACCTAGATTTTCAGAAGTTAATGGGGAAGGATCACCAGAGGAACACTTAATGGACTTCATTACTAGCATGGGGAATTTTTCTACGATACCGCAATATTACTTACGATTGTTCGGGTCATCCCTGACAAACAAAGCATTTTGATGGTATTCCAGCCTAGCCCCGGGGTCGATACGTACCTCGGAACAAATGCAGGATGCCTTCATGTCAAACTTCTTCTCTTCAGAGCATGATGTTAGTATTAAGGAATTGGCTTCCGTGCAGCAGAGAGAAGGAGAACCGGTAGAAAAGTTTATAGATAGGTGGAAGACATTGGGGGCCTCATGTAGGCAGCTGCCGGAAGAAAAGGAACAGGTCAAGATGTGTCTGAACTCCATAGAAATGGAAATCACGTTTGGACTCACTAGCGCCGATATCAGAACTTTCCTTGAGCTAGCCACTAAGGCTCATGCTTTAGAGCTGATGACTCGGAAGATGCCAGCGTTTCACTCTGAGACACTCAGGAGGGCACCCAATAGGATGGCCGCAAATATTGTTGATTGTGAAAAGAGAAGCAAAGACGCAAGAGACTCAAGAGATAAAAGACCAGAACAGAAAGAAGAATGGAATCAATCAAGAAATAGATATAGTGGAAAAGGGCCCAAGATGCTTAATTCTCATGAGGGGTTCGCGTTCAATAGGGAAGATGTTGTTCTTATGATGAACCAACTGCTAAAAGCCGGTACGATAGAATTACCATAACCCAAACGGCCCGAAGATGTGACAAAAACTAGAGAGAGATTTTTGCCGCTATCATTGCCTGGTAGGACATTCGACGGAGAATTTTTATACGTTGAAATGTATAATAGACAATGGTAAAATAGTAATTGGAAAAGAAAAAGAAAGGGGTACGATGGCGATAGTAAATATGCTCATGATTCAGGAAAAGGCCTGAGAAATGAAATAGAAAGAGGATCATAAGACGACAAAGAAGGTAGCGGTGATTACGTTACGATCGGGAAAGAAAATAACAAGCCCCATGAAGCAGAAAGCAGGGATTATAAGAAAAGAAGTCATTGAAAGGTAGAGCGATGATGATGAGACAAAAAAGAAGAGTGAGATAGCAAAAGTGATCTATGATATAGTAAGTTATTTGAAGGGCATACAGGCTCGATTAAGCGTCTATGATGCGCTTAAGTTGTTAGAAGAATTTCGGCAGAGCTTGGTTCAAGCGTTGTCCAATCATAATGTCAGAGAAACCTTACTTGCAGAGATGGAACACGAAGAGTACAATGAGCAAGAGAATTGCTTACCAATCGTTTCCTTCTCCGATGATGATTTGATCTACGATGCAGGGCAGAACAGGCTGCTAATGATGGAAGGCCATATCCGTGGAAAGAAGGTTAAACGAATTAAGATAGATAATGGCTCTGCGGTGAACCTCTTACCACTCTCGATGTTGAGTAAACTGGGTTATTGTCGTTCTGATCTACACCCTAGTGGAATGATGATACAGGGCTTCAATCAAGATGGGCAACGTGCACTTGGTAAAATTACAGTGACGTTGGAGATAGGAGAGTTGACTACTGATGTCGTGTGCCATGTTATAAATGCAATGACAACATACAATTTTCTCTTAGAAAGGCCATGGATACATCAGTACAACATTGTACCCTCTACTCTGCATCAATGCTTCAAATAATATAAAGGTAGGATACAGTATAAAGTAATGGCTGATGCGAAGCCCTATACAGAGGCCAAGTCCTTCTTTACAGACACCAGTTATTATAAAGGGTTCGCTAAAGAAGAAAGAAAGAATGATGAAAGCAAAGTCTTAAAAGACATTCAAATAAAAGTGATGAAAGAAGAAACAGGAAAGGCAGAATCATCCAGGACTATAGAAACAAAGAAGAAATTCCATTTTGTGCCGAAACATTTGAGACAACTGGGGCAACCGCCACTAACCCTATTATCACCTGAACAGTTGAAAATTTTACCGTCTAATTATACAGTGCCATTGCCGTATGTTGAAAAAAATAAGCCATTTTCGACCGCTCCAGGAAGATTTCAGGTTGGGGCTAGAGTAAAATACCCCGAACCAATAGAATTTTACATCTCAGTGGAAGCAAAGGCAAGACAAGAGACCAAGAATAATGTGTACCGCGGTAGGTTGACACCACAAGATCTCAAAAAATATAGCCCGACAAGCAAGAAAATCATGAGAAACATGGGTTTAATTACGAAGAACCTACCGGCTTGAATCATGAGAGAAGAATTCATATTCCTATTGGAGTTGGTCAGGAAAAGCGAGGAAAATTTCAAGGATTGGGGGCAAAATCATCTATGAACATGGTTACAACCAAGTAGTTATCAAAAGAGGATCTTAAAATAGCCGAACATCCTGAAATGGCTCCAAAGCAAATGGAAGATAGGGGGCAGCCAACGATAGACAGTTTGCGAGAGATAAACCTGGGTACGGAGGAAGAGCGGAGGAACACATTTGTCAGTGCCGGTCTTTCTAAACAGGAGTCTGAGAAATACATTCAACTTCTCAAAGAAAATAAAGACGTCTTCGCTTAGACATATGCAGAGATGCCAGGTTTGGAGCCTTTCGTAGCAATGCACTGATTAAATATCTCTAAGGAGAAAAGGCCAGTTAAGCAAGCGCAAAGATGATTTCATTCAGACTTGGTTCCCCTGATAGAAGAAGAAGTGAATAAGTTGATAAAAGTTGGGTTTATCGGGGAGGTCAAATATCCAAAGTGGATATCGAACATTGTCCCCGTGAAGAAGAAAAACGGGCAAATCAGGGTGTGTGTTGACTTCAGAGATTTGGACGAAGCCTGTCCAAAAGATAATTTTCTTCTACCAATAACCGACTTGTTGATTGATAGTACGACTCAGTATGCTATCATGTCTTTCATAGATGGTTATGTAGGGTATAATCAGATTAGAATGGCACCTGAAGATGAAGAAGCAACAGCGTTCGGAACTTCGCTGGGGATTTATTGTTATAAAGTTATGCCATTTGGTCTAAAAAATACTAGGGTGACAGATCAGAGGGCAATGCAGAATATCTTCCAAGACATGATGCACAAGCATGTTGAGTGTTATGTCGACGAGTTGGTAGTCAGGTTAGGAGATCATCAGGAGTATCACGAACACTTGGCATCAGTTTTTCGTCGACTCAGAAAGAAACAGCTAAAGATGAATCCAGCTAAATGTGTATTTGGGGTGTTTTCAGATAAATTTCTTGATTTTATTGTCTGACATAGGGGCATTGAGATCGATCTAGGGAAAGTTAGAGCCATTCAAAATATGCTGCCACCAAAGACATTAAAAGAATTGAAAATTTTGTAAGGAAAGCTAGCGTACATTCGCCGTTTCATTTCAAATCTAGCAGAGAGATGTTAGCCATTTTCCCATTTGATGAAGAAAGGTACAGAGTTTGTATGGGACCAAGCTTGTCAGAATGCATTTGACTCAATAAAGGAATTGCTAAAACAGCCAAGGGTATTGACAGCCTCAATAAAAGGAAAGCCGCTTATTTTGTATATATCTGCAGCCGAGAATTCTTTAGGAGCTTTGTTGGCATAGGTGAATGAATCTAGGAAAGAGACCGCTCTTTACTATTTAAGTAGAACTCTGATGGGTGCAGAATGCAACTACTCTCCAATCGAGAAAGAATGTCTGGCACTAATATTTGCGATATAGAAATTGAGACATTATTGTCTCTCCCATGGCATAACTTTAATCTCAAGAGCAGATCTAATAAAGTTTTTGATGACAAGGCCGATGTTGTTTGGGAGATTGGCCAAATGGATGTTGTTACTTTCGGAATATACTATTACATATGAGCCTACAAAAATAGTAAAAGGGCAAGTAGTGGCAGAGTTCCTTGCAGCGCACCCTATAGCAGAATGTGAAACCGTCAGTGATGATTTTCCAGATGAGCAAGTTATGTTGGCTGAGTCACAAAGCCCATGGCAGATGTATTTTGACGGTGCTTCTAGAGCATCAGGAGCGGGGGCAGGAGTAATATTCATTACTCTTCAAGGTGACTTGTTACCTTAGTCCTTCACATTGGGTACTATATGCACAAATGATGAGCCCGAATACAAAGCCCTCATCATTGGAATGGAAATAGCTTAAGAAATGAAGATATAAATGTTACATATCTTCGGAGATTCTAAATTAATCATAAATCAATTGACAACTGAATTTGAGATACGAAAGCAAGAACTTTTACCATCTGCCGAAAAGCACAGTAGTTGATAAAGCAGTTCTGTCATGTCAAAATCAAGCACATACCGCGATCTGAAAACACGAGAGCAGATGCTTTAGCCAGCCTGACAGTGGCTCTATCCTGTCCAAATCGAAGCCCTCTCCAAGTAACTATAGAAGAAAGAAGATTTTTGCCATCTTCAGAGGTCATCGATGAAATTGTGGAGACACTTCTTATATTGTGTTTAGAGGTAACGACAAATGATTGGCGTCAGCCTTTCATATATTATCTCAAATATAATATCTTACCAGAAGATCCAGCGTAAAGACAACAAATCAAGCAAATTTCAAGCAAATTCATTATATGCAGTGAAGTGCTATATAGAAAATCTTACAATGGAATGTAGCTACATTACTTAGATGAAGAAGAAGTAGACTAGATGTTGCGAGAGGCACACTCTAGAGAATGCAGAGCACATCAAGCTAGCCGAAATTTGTTCCATCGAATACATCGAATGGGGTATTATTGGCCTACTATGTTCAAAGACACAATAGATTATGTGAAGCGGTGTCATGAATGTTAGATTCACGGAGATGTTATACACATTCCTCCAGAGGACCTGCATCAGTCAGTCGCCTCTTGGCCCTTCTCTACCTGGGGACTTGACATCGTTGGTCCTATAAATCCACCTTCGTCCAAAGGAAAATAATATATCTTGGTAGCGACAGATTATTTCTCTAGTGGGCAGAAGTAATTGCACTCAGTGTCAAAGAGAAAGATGTAGTTAATTTCATCTGACATGCAATAATATACCGCCATGGTATTTCGAAGAAAATTGTTACAGATAATGGCACGCCCTTCAAAAACAGAGGCATGGAGAAGCTATGTCAGAAATTCAGCATTCGTCATTCATTTTCAACACCTTACTATCTACCGGCCAATGGATTAGGAAAGGCGTTTAATAAAATGATAGTCAAGATAATGAAGAAAATAGTGACAGGAAACAAGCGTGATTGGGATGAGAGGTTACAAGAAGCATTGTGGGCATACAGAACTACCCACTAGACATCAACAAAATTAACACCGTATTCATTGATCTATGGTGTAGAAGCAGTGATCTCGATCGAAATACAAGTAGCGTCACTCAGAGTGGCAATACATCAGTCCATTACAGATGATGAAAAAGCAAGAATAAGGCTGAAAGAACTAGATTTACTTGATGAGAAACGTCTGGTAGCCCAACAGCGATTGCAATCGTATCAGGTAAGGATATTAGCCGCCTTTAATAAACGAGTTAAATATTACTCTTTCAAAAAAGGGGATATGGTACTGATGCTGAAAAGACCTATAGTGGTCACCCATCGAATAGGGGGAAAATTCGAGCCTAAATGGGACGGGCCGTACATAATAAAAGAAATGTACTCCAATGGAGCATACAGAGTCGTGGATCAAGATGGACAAGGTATTAGTATACCGGTCAATGCTCGTTTCATAAAAAGATATCATCCCTGAAGATACTATTGATTTTGATCCAGAATATTATCAGAATAATGATTCTGTATGAAAATGGGGCAAGAATAAATAAGACCATAGCTATGTACTGTTAGATGAATGAATAAAGAAGAAATTCGCGAGCACATCAGGACTATGTACCAACAAGTGTTACGAAAAGAAAGTGACCATCATTATCATCATCAAGCGAGCTCTACAAAATTTTGTTAAAATTGATATCGTCACTAAGCTAATGTATTAAGAACAGCACATATGAATATCATTGAAGATATTAGCAGAAGTGGTGACATATCAATCTTAGGAAGAGATCTCATCATCCTTGCGACAATGATGGCCACCTACTATTATCTTTTAAGGCAGCCTAGCCAAGCCCTAAAATGGCCAACTACGCTTAAGGTCTATCACTTTCGCCATTCGGGCAGCAGTGAGAAGCCGGTGGATGTAAAAAGCCCATGGAGGCCATCATATGCATACCCATATGGGCAGCGGACGGAGCCAGAGACTAAAAGCCTAAAGGCCAAAAAGTCCTCAATAGCCAGTCACGCGAGCTGCAGTGTGATCTCTTTGGCCATATCCATAGATAGGCTAACCATGCATTAGACCCCCCAGATCTCTAGCTTGATTTCAGTATTAAATCATGAGGAAGGGCTTAAACTTACTTATTGATGGATTGGCGGCCCTAGATTTGGTACCTAAAGGTCGCCTTGCGAGCCCCGTGAACTCTAGAGAGTTACTGTGGCCAACCCTGTGCGTAAATCCAACCGAGTTCATGGCCCCGGTAGCTTCACTGGGCCCCTCTGATGGATCGCGGTTTGTGAACTCACCAGGCTGTGAAAAGTCCAGTGAACTCTTAAGAGTTATAGAGACCATCACGTGAGACCCGACTCTACTATTCAAGAGTCTAAAAACTGCGTGGGCTCCACAACTCAAGAGCTTAAACTGTGTGTGATTATCTGACTAAACTAAAATTTAGCACCACCAATTAAGACAAGGATCATGTTGGAAATCCCTTACTAACAAGTCATTAGAGGATAAAAAAGGGCATAATACATCAATCATAACGCATCAATCAAAACATCACGCAAATAAGACAAGAGCATCATTATCAAGAATATCATGAGATATTTGTATAACTTACAATTCTGAAAGCATTTATAGTAGAAAAAACAGAAAATATCAAAGTTATATATCTCATAGTTCTCCTGTAATGCCTAATGCTGCTAAATATTGTTGCAAATTTTTTTGAAGATTAACTTGAGCAGCCACATGTTCCAGTCTGGCATTCGAAATAATTCTGGTAGGATTTGGGATGCCAGCTAACTTTTCTTCCAAAAAGGTAATTAGTTCTTCATTCTTAGCTAATTCAGATCTTTCAGAGTCCATAAAATAAAGGTTGCACTGTATCTTTTCTTGTACTTTTTCAATGTTCAGATCTTCCTCCAGACTTTGCTTCTCCAACTGAGCAATTTCTTACTTCAAAAGAGTAATACGATCCTGAATAGCTGTCTTGTTATCAGCAAAAGTCTTCAGTTGCTCTCGTAAAGATAATTATTCTTAATCGTGATGAGAGATATGGGAACAATCTGAGAAAATTTCTCCTTAAAGTTCGCAAGCTGCTTCCTATACTCCAAAATTTCAGGCGGGACAATTGCAGCTTCAGCTGATGACAGAACAGTTATTGAATTATGGAATCTTAAGAGAGCATCGTGTACAGAAGAAACATTGACTTTAGCTATCCGTGCAGCACTGTCCAGGACATTTAAAGCGATAGCTAGGTCTGACCATTGATCAGGATCTTTAAACATCTCGACGATAGCTAATATGGAATTCCTGATCAGTGCCAATTTGTATGCAAAAACCTTCTCAAAGGATAGCACATTTGATGAAGTCCCAATAGAGCCAGAACTTGTCGCACCACTTTGAGGTAAGTTCCCTATTAAGAAATAGGAAATATAAAGTTATAGTAAAACTGTATGTGCAGGCAATATAGAAAGTGTAAACGGGAAAAAGGATATACCTTCTGCTGGTACCAAAACAGCGAGCAATTGTGTCTCTCTAGCGAGAGAAGGATCAGGTTCTACCTGAAATGGCCAAGCAATATGTCCTAGGGGGGGGGGGGTGAATAGGACTATGCCAAATTAAAAATAAATACAGTGGAATATGAAATAAAGAATAGATAGCAATCACAGAATAGGAATGGAAAGCAACCTAAAATAGAGAAATAGAAATACAAATTGTTCTAAGGACAACCTTACACCAAAAACCAAAGTTTATGGTAGGACAACCTTATTTCTAGAACAAATAGAAAAACAGAAGCACAACGTAATAAAGAGATAGCAAAAATATAATGCTGTAATGTAAATCTAAATTATTACAACATTCCCCACTGTGCTTGAAATGTAAAATTTACAACATTTACATCCACACATACATTCCGCAATTCTAATGATAAAAGATAGGAAATATAAATCACACATCCACAACACAAAGAATTATAGTGGTTCGCCTATGTGTTCACCAACTGTTAAACAACAACCACACAGAATGCTACTCCACTCCTAATATCCTCACACAGGGGATATTAGCGTTCATTATCAAATAGGTTTCAAAGGGCTTACACAATTCAAAAACCCTCACTTCTGAGTTTTCTGGCTCTCCTCAGATAACCAACAACTTTGAGATTTTTCTGGCTTAACCTCAAACAAAACCAAACAATGTAAATTATACAAATTGTAAAATACCTGATTTTCTCCTTCGTTGTAGTAGCCCAAAAGAACCAAGTCGGAGTAGAGATTTGAATGTCAAAGTTTAATGTCCAATACTCACTTTATAATGGTTCTAGGTTCTAATAGATTTTAAATTAAAACAAAAGGGCTAGCTCTAATTGATTTTGATTCCAGAAAAAGGAAAACAACAATTCCTCTTTTTCAGATTAAATTGGAATGCAAGAAACAAAATCAATTAACAAAGCTAAAGAAAGAGAATATTAAATATGCACACTTAGCTTATATGGAGCACCGACTTATCTCTCAGAAGACCGAATTAATTTAGCTTAAAGTTCATGTTTTATTCTGAAATTCGTGCTCTATTTATAGGTGAGAAAATCACACCTTCGACTGGTTTAAGGACCTCTACGACTGATCGTAGAACCAATAGATATTTGAAAAATTCGGACGTGATAAGATTTAGCAGTTTTACAACTGGTCGTAGGTGGTCTACGACTGGTCGTGGGTCTCCTACGACTAGTCATAGATTCACACGACTGGTCGAAGCAGGTCAATTTTCAGCACTGTACATTGAGTTGTAGCTCTACGACAGATCGAAGATGCAGTCGACACTGTTCCTTCGACTGGTTGAATAGTCCTCAGAACTAGTAGAAGCCTAACAGAAAATTTTCAATTTTTGTAACAAACTTACGACTGATTCAGGAATTTCTTAGATAGGTCGAAGCAGTGCTAGGACTAGTCGAACAAAGTCCAGGACTAGTCTTAGAACAGACCAAACTCACTTATAAAAAATTTATAAATTATGTATTCAAAATAACCTACTCTAAAGGTCAACCTAAGGTCAGTCATACCTCAGGAGTGAAGTAAGGACATTGAACATAGGAGACATGTGACCTTTGAAGTCTTGATGGAGCTCAAACTTGAAAGCTTCTTGAGATCTTGAGGTAGAACTTGAATGCATCTTGAGATCTTGATAACAATCTCACTTTCTCTAGTCTTGACTTGTGAACAGTGATTGTTAATCGAAATTGATCTTGAGTAGAGCATTGTTCTTCATATATGCAAGCTTCATAGTAGTGTCTTTGGCACCACAAATTTGACAACACACAGGGCTATAAACTATGGTACTTACAATCTCCTCCTTTGTCAAATTAGTGACAAAACACACTTTCAAGATATGTTTCATAACACAGAATATCTGATTAAAGAATCATGCACCAGTTATTATCAACCAGCATCCTGCAGACTTGTAAATCAATATGCAGTCCACCTCTGCACACCACTGCACATACTCCCCCTGAGTAACATACTCATAAAACATCATACTCATAAAACATCATACAAAACAATGCTACTCCCTCCTCATGACAACATCCATATATACATGTCTATAATATATCCATACTCTCCCTTTTTGTCACAATAGGACAAAGGAAGCACAAAATAGATGGCTGAGGAGAAATAATCAATGAGAAATATGAGAGTTAACATGGTATAAGCAACATACATAATTCATAGACTGAGTTAAGTTAAAGAGAGTGACAAACTCAAAACAAGTTAGGAGTAATAAAGTTATTACAAACCAGTAAACTTAAAAATACTAATCTGACCCAGATGAAGGAGTAGGAATGGAATGATCAAGTTGATGCATGCCTTTGTTCAAGCGTCTAAGATATTTGCGAATATATTTGAACTGTAAATCATGGGCAACAGACATGTTTTCCATTTTAACATTTCGACCCTCAACATTATCTTCCAATGCACTTAGACGTGCATCAAATGAAGAAGGCTCATAATCTGGATCATTTGTAGAATCGGACTCAAACTCTTCAAAAATATCATCCATGTTAATATTATCAGGAGGAAGATCACCAGCTTCTTCCTCATGTTCAGCTTCAGCACCACCAACACCATCACCTTGGCTAGGAAAGTAATCCAGTTTTATCTTATTGATATAGGAATTGTTAAATATCAAATGATGGAGGGGGGCTTCTCCAACTGGCATGTCGATAGACATATGTGTAGCCAACACAGTCATCAAATATCCAAAAGGAATGTCACTATGACCAGGATGGAGACGAAACTGAATGATGAAATGACAAATTAAGGATGGTAAATAAATGTTAACACCTCTAACAACAGAATGAAGAATACGAACCATGAAGGACGTCAATTTAGATTTGTTTTCTGACCGAGGATACAAATTAGACACAAAGATTTTGTGAAGAATTCTGTATTTGGGTAACAAATACCTTGAGGGAAGCGCATTCCCTTTATGCGTCCATTGTACGTCCAAATTGCATAAGTCCTTAGTCAGCATATGTTTTTCAGCGACAGGGGGTTTATCATATAAAGTATGGATATGAATACCCTCATCATTCACTGGAATATCCATAAGGGCTGAAATCAAATGTCGATCAACTTCAAATGGCCCTTCTCTTGTGGAGATAGAAAAAGTTAAATTTTTCAGAGAGAAAGCACATATGCATGCAAACATGGATTGGGCAATGGACCAGTATGCAGCCCACCTTAAAGCAATAAGTTATTCCAACCTACAGATTGGAGCATAGAAAAAATATCAAAAGGAGCAACATGATTAATATCAACTGGATGCTTAACAATAACATTACGCAATCGGATGTCCCGAACATAAGATGGATCATCCTTATGAGCCCTAAGATGACGCTTAGTGATAGGGGTTGACCTGGAAGAATAAAACGGACCACGGGACGTAGATTTTCTTCCTTTAAAAGCCATATGCAACAAAGATTTCAAGAATATAGAGAGTTGCAAAGGATTGAGAAATGGGTTTTCTCAAATCAGATTTTTCAAAAGAAAATCTCCAAATCTCAACTAAATTCAAAATAGACAACTCCAAGAGAGAAATAGAAGCAATCGAGACACAAATCTACAAGTAAAATGCAAATGAAGCACTAACCTTGAAGATTTTGGAAGATGGGTTCGACTAGTCTTGTGTCGGCTCATTGGAGAGAGAAGTTGAAATGAAGAAGAAGATGTTTTTCCCAAATTTTAAGTGAATCCACGCGATTCACGACTGGTCATGGATATACACGACCAGTCGTAGCACAACTGGTCCTGGATACTCACGATTGGCCGAGTATAGGCTAAAAAATCTAATTTTTGCATATTTTTCAAGATTTGAAAACTAAACTAGCAAATATATACACTATGATACAAATAGGCATAATTAATCATTTTAAAATGCACATGCCGAGATCAAATTTCATTTTGTTAAACCTGCTTTTGTCGAGCGGTTTAGTGAAAATATCAGCACGTTGATTCTCGGTAGGGATATATTCCAAAGATATAACTTTTTCTTCTACTAATTCCCGAATATAATGAAATCTAATGTCAATGTGCTTAGTACGAGAATGCTGAATTGGATTTTTCAAAATATTTATGGCATTGGAATTATCACAATATAATAACATAGAATCCTGTTTAATTCTATAATCACTTAGCATACGTTTCATCCAAACAAACTGTGTACACGCATTACCAGCTGCGATATATTCAGCTTCAGTTGTTGAAAGGGATATAGAACTTTGTTACTTGCTAAACCAAGAAACTAAACAGTTTCTGATATAAAAACAACCACCACTGGTTGATTTTTAATCATCAAGATTACCAGCCCAGTCAGCATCCGAGTACCCAGCTAATTGAACACTAGTCTCATGAGGATACCAGAGACCGAGATTCACAGTACTTGCGACATATCGTATAATCCGCTTGACAGCAGTCAAGTGCGATTCTTTAGGTTCAGACTGATATCTAACGCAAATACCAACACTTAGAGCGATATCTGGTCTACTAGCAGTTAAATACAATAGACTACCAATCATACTCCGATATAATTTCGGATCCACATTTTTACCTGTAGAATCTTTTGAGAGTTTCAAGGTTGTACTCATAGGAGTATCAAAGTTCTTATCATTCTCAAATCCAAATCTCTTAATCAAGTTCATAGCATATTTAGATTGAGAAATGAAAATTTCATCAGGTTTTTGCTTTACTTGCAACCCGAGGAAATAATTTAATTTCCCAACCAAGGTCATTTCAAACTGAGATTTCATCAAATCTGCAAACTCAATAGTCATGTCAGTACAGGTAGATCCATAAATGATATCATTAACATAGATTTGTACTAATAAGATATGATCCTTATGTTTTTTAATAAACAGACTTTTATCAACACATCCCATTTGAAAATTATGGCTTAGTAGAAACTTTGTTAGTTTCTCGTACCATGCCCTAGGAGCTTGTTTTAAACCGTAAAGTGCCTTTTTAAGACGATATACATGATCAGTATTTTTAGGGTCTTCAAAACCCATTAGTTATTCAACATAAACTTCCTCATGCAGATCGCCATTTAAAAATGCACTTTTCACATCCATTTGATAAATCTTAAACTTTTTAAAACACGCAATGGATATAAAGAGTCTGATTGATTCAAGACGTGCTACTGGTGCAAAGGTTTTATCGTAGTCAATACCTTCAATTTGAGTGTAACCTTGTACCACCAGTCTAGCCTTGTTTCTAATTATATTGCCAAGTTCGTCAAACTTATTTTTGAAAATCTATTTGGTTCCAATGATGTGTTTATCTTTATGTCTAGGTACGAGATACCAAACATCATTTCTCACAAATTGGTTAAGTTCTTCTTGCATCGTAACAATCCAGTTTTCATCAGCAAGAGCTTCTTTTACGTTAGATGGTTCTATCTGGGATGTAAAACAAACATAATTACATATATCCTCAAGTTGTCTATAGGTACAAACACCAGTGAGAGGGTTTCCAAGAATCTGTTTGGTTGGATGATCTTTAACAATCCTTTGTTTAGAATCAGTCTGATTAGATGAAGTATCAGGTTTATCAATTACAAGAACTTCATCACTATCTGAACTTGAGATAGGTGTGCTTAAGTGATCATCAATGAAGACATTGATGGATTCTTGAATCACATCGGTCCTTTTGTTCAAAACCCTATAATCACGACTGTTTAAAGAATATCCTAGAAAGATCCCTTCATCACTCTTCGTATCAAACTTTCCCAGATTTTCACGATCTCGTAAAATATAGCACTTGCTGCCAAAAACTCGAAAGTATTTGACAATAGGCTTTTTATCGAACCATATTTCGTAAGCCATTTTATTATTACCTTTACTAGTGTAAACCCAATTAATAATATAACAAGTTGTATTGACTGCTTTAGCCCAAAGATTCTTAGAGAGCTTCATACTATTCAACATGACATTAGCCATTTCTTGAAGCACTCTATTTTTCCTTTCAACTATACCATTTTGTTGTGGTGTTTTGGGCACTGAGAATTCATGTAATATTCTCTAGTCGCTAAAGAACTTCTCAAAACCGCTATTCTCAAATTCAGATCCATGATCACTACGAATCTTACTGACTTGAGAACCTTTTTCAGATTGAATCCTTTTGAGAACCTTTTTTACTTCTTCAAGGGTTTCTAATTTGTCCCTTAACAAGACAACCCATGTATATCTGGTAAAGTCATCTACTATTACCAAAATATATCTTTTGCCACCTCGACTTTTCGTACTAGTAGGTCCTACGAGATCCATATGGAGAAGCTCGAGTGGTTTTGATGTGGTATTGGAATTCACCTTTTTGTGTGAGTTCCTTGTTTGTTTGCCAATCTGACATTCACCATATATTTTATTTAATTTTGTAGTCTGGGTAAACCTCTTATAAGTTCCCGTTTGCTCAATCTATATAGATTTCGGTAGTGTACATGTCCAAGATGTTTGTGCCACAAATCAGACTTGTCTGTTTGGACCATGTAACATGATTGATTAGATGAGCTGAATTCACTAACAATATAGCAGTTTTCAGATGTTCTACGTCCAGTTAGTATTACTAAACCCTTGTTGTTTAAAATCTCATAACTTTGATTAGAAAACCATACACTATGGTTATTGTCGCATATTTAAGATATGCTAAGCAAGTTATGTTTTAGACCTTCAACATATAAAACATTTTTAAACAAAGGAAGGTAATAGAGTTTAACAGTACCTTGGCCCATAATCTTGCACTTGCTACCATCACCAAATGTGACCGAACCATCAGTCATGTCTTTGAGATCGGTGAAACTGTCTAGGTACCACTTTGAATGATTTGTAGCTTTGAAAGCGGTGTGAGCAACCAAGCAGCCAACTTTAGGAACCCATTTTAGAATTGTTTTGGGTTTAGGAGTATAGTTGGTTTTCTTCTGACTGATGTTGTAAGAAAGACCTACTGAGTTAGATTTTAAGAGCTCCTTGAGTAAATCTACTATCTTTTCAGCAAGAGGGTTTCGGTTCTGATTTTTAAAGTTGACATGACTGCTTTTAGGTTTTTAAAAAGTTTTTGTATTTTTAGAAAAACTTTGATAAGTACTTTTCCCTTTTGAGTTTGAGGACTCTCCTTTCACAAACTTGGGAGGAGTATACTTTTGTTTAGGAGTTGTATTCTTATCATAGCCCAATCCGGATCGATCGCCACTTTTTATTGATCTGGATAATAGTTTTTCTAACTTTGGATCTCCTTGGGCATACCTCCATGTATCCTTTAAACTCAGAAGAGAAGATACTTTATTTTTAAGTATCTCATTTTCAGATTTCAAATTTTCAATTAACGAGGTTTTGAATTCTAAATTGCATTTTGATTTTTCAAAACAATCTGAAATTTGGGATTTTTCTAAAACAAGTGATTCAAAACATTCTTTGAGTTTAAAAAACTTTTCTTTTTGAAGTTTAAGTTTGACAACAAGTTTACAACTTTCCTTGTATAGGACATTGTAAGCATCTTGAAGATCATCTTCATTTTCATAATCACTGTTCAGATTTTCTTCGCCAGTCGAATCATCATGATCTAAAAAAGTGAATTTGGCTAGAGTCATAAGGGCTTTAACTTCACTGCCCGACTCGGTCTCAGAATCTTCTAATTCAGAAGAAGCTTTAGAATCAGATGATTCATCTCAAGTAGCCAACATACCCTTTCTTTTTGTTTTGTCCTTTTTAGGACATTGTTTGCTAAGTGCCCATACTCTTGGCAGTTGTAACATTGACTATCTTTCAAAGACTTCCAACTTTTAGATATAGGTTTAGATCTTTTCTTATCATTTGATTTTTGAAAATCTACCCTTTTCTTACTTTTGAAAATCTTGTAAAATTTCTTCGCTAAAAGAGCCATATCGTCTTCAGAATTTTCTAAATTCAAGTTTTCTTGAGAAATAACTTTAGAAGATTTGAGAGCAATGGATTTACTTTTAGGAGCTTTAAAGTTTAACTCATAGGTTTGTAAAGAACCAACTAGTTCTTCTACCCTCATATTATCTGTATCACGAAGTTCCTGGATTGCGGTTACCTTAGAGTTGAACTGTTCAGGAAGTGAGAGTAGTATCTTTGCACACACTTTACTTTCTGGGATTTTATCGCCAAGACCCCACATTGAGTTCACAATGTCATTTAATCTAGTATAAAAGTCCATAAACATTTCATTTTCCTCCATAAAAATTTCTTCAAATTTGGTTGTGAGGAGTTGGACTTTAGATTTTTTTGACAATTGTAGTACCCTCACGTGTCATTTCTAATATATCCCAGGCTTACTTTGCAGTATCACATGATATGATTCTTTTGAACTCATCCGGTGATAGTGCGCAAGTGATTGCATTTAATGCTTTTACATTAACACTACTTTCATTTTTTTGAAGGGTGGTCCATGAGAAATATGGTGTTACTTTTATTAATTTTGAACCATCAATACCAGTCACTTCAGTGGTAGGTGGGTTCTATTCAGTCACTATGGCTTGCCACACACTCTCATCCATTGATTTGAGGAAGATCCTCATCCCGGCTTTCCAATAGGCATAATTGGAGCCATTAAAGGGTGGAGGCCTAGTGACTGATAGGCTATCAAAATTTGACATCTTATATATAGCTTAGATCGTTAGCTCAGGAATTAAATCCAAATAAAAAGCAATAAGAGCGAGCTATTAGGCTCTGATACCACTTGAAATGGCCAAGCTATATGTCCTAGAGGGGGGGAGGGGTGAATAGGACTATGCCAAATTAAAAATAAATACAGCGGAATATAAAATAAAGAATAGATAACAATCATAGAATAGGAATGGAAAGCAACCTAAAATAGAGAAATAGAAACACAAATTGTTCTAAGGACAACCTTACACCAAAAACCAAAGTTTATGGTAGGACAACCTTATTTCTAGAACAAATAGAGAAACAGAAGCACAACGTAATAAAGAGATAGAAAAAATATAACGTTGTAATGTAAATCTAAATTATTACAACATTCCCCACTATGCTTGAAATGTAAAATTTACAACATTCACATCCACACATACATTCCACAATTCTGAATGATAAAAGACAGGAAATATAAATCACACATCCACAACACAAAGAATTATAGTGGTTCACCTGTGTGTTCACCAACTGTTAAACAACAGCCACACAGAATGCTACTCCACTCCTAATATCCTCACATAGGGGATATTAGCGTTCACTATCAAATAGGTTTTCTTAGGTTCACCTAAAACCTTCACAATTGTGTCTTTTTCAAAGGGTTTACATAATTCAAAAACCCTCACTTCTAAGTTTTCTGGCTCTCCTCAGATAACCAACAACTTTGAAATTTTTCTGGCTTAACCTCAAATAAAACCAATAATGTAAATTACACAAATTGTAAAATACCTGATTTTCTCCTTCGTTGTAGCAGCCCAGAAGAACCAAGTCGGAGTAGAGATTTGAATGTCAAAGTTCAATGTCCAATACTCACTTTATAATGGTTCTAGGATCTAATAGATTTTAAATTAAAACAAAAGGGCTAGCTCTAATTGATTTTGATTCCAAAAAAAGGAAAACAACAATTTCTCTTTTTCAGATTAGATTGGAATGCAAGAAACAAAATCAATTAACAAAGCTAAAGAAAGAGAATATTAAATATGCACACTTAGCTTATATGGAGCACCGACTTATCTCTCAGAAGACCGAATTAATTTAGCTTAAAGTTCATGTTTTATTCTGAGATTCGTGCTCTATTTATAAGTGAGCAAATCACACCTTCGACTGGTCTAAGGACCTCTATGACTGATCGTAGAACCAACAGATATTTGAAGAATTTGGGCACGATAAGATTTGTAATTTTACGACTGGTCGTAGGTGATCTACGACTGGTCGTGGGTCTCCTACGACTGGTCGAAGCAGGTCGATTTTCAGCGTTGTACATTGAGTCGTAGCTCTACGACAGATTGAAGATGTAGTCGACACTGTTCCTACGACTGGTCGAACAGTCCCCAGGACTAGTCAAAGCCTAACAGAAAATTTTTGATTTTCGTAACAAACTTACGACTGATCCAAGAATTTTTTAGACTGGTCGAAGCAATGCTAGGACTAGTCGAACAAAGTCCAGGACTAGTCTTAAAACAGACCAAACTCACTTATAGAAAACATATAAATTATGTATCTAAAATGACCTACTCTAAAGGTCAACCTAAGGTCAGTCATACCTCAGGAGTGAAGTAAGGACATTGAACATAGGAGACATGTGACCTTTGAAGTCTTGATGGAGCTCAAACTTGAAAGCTTCTTGAGATCTTGAGGTAGAACTTGAATGCATCTTGAGATCTTGATAACAATCTCACTTTCTTGAGTCTTGACTTGTGAACAGTGATTGTTAATCAAAATTGATTTTGAGTAGAGCATTGTTCTTCATATATGCAAGCTTCATAGTAGTGTCTTTGGCACCACAAATTTGACAACACACAGGGCTATAAACTATGGCACTTACACTACCATCTCAGTAAAAGATGGAGCCCTAGCTTTAGTACTCAAATTGACAATTGTGAGAGTTGCTAAATCAGTTAACTCCACTGAAAAAAGCAATTTCGCGTGCCACCGCTCGTAGAGGCATCTAGAATCTCAATGAAGCCGTTGGTGCAACGGGAGGTAAATCTAGGGGAGAAGTATTATTTGCCTCCATATTTGCAACATGATCACCTGAAATGGAATATGTACGACAGGAAAGGAGAAAAGAACAAAAGTAAACAAAGACAGTAAGATTTTATTACATGGCGAATAACCATATTCCCCATAGTCTAGGGGTTCTTCTTCTTCCCCTGCAATGGGTGAAGTTTTTGCAGGAACAGCCTCAGAGGTTGGGAGGGTATGTCCTTCATCGGCAGAAACATCTTCTACAATTATATCATCTTCATAGCTAATATTGACTTCCCCCTCCTCATAATCATCATCTTGATTTTCTCCTTCTGTCTCGTTTTCATCGGAAATAGTATGTCCAGACGAAGAAGTTGAACTTTCACCGTCCGAATCTCCTTCGCTAGACTCTTCAACAATAACTTGTTTCCCTTTAGAAGGAAGAGACTGGTGGCTCTCCGATTAAGGATCTGCAGTAGCCAAAACCAGAGAAGCAGTAGCAGTGGTCCCTTCTTAGGGAGAAGCTTGGGCGGGCGTTCGAGACCTTGTCATTGGAGAAGAAGTAGGCTATTGTTGAGGATGGACAGTCCTGAAGGCAGGAGAAGAAGTCGGCTGTTGTTGAGGATGGACAGTCCTGGGGACAGGATAAGAAGTCGGCTGTTGTTGAGGATGGGTAGAAGGGGTTGGCTGATCTTAAGGATTGGTGATATTCTCTGGTAGAGGGGAAGCATCTTTCGTAACTTCTTCTCTTCGTGGACAATGGAGAGGAATTTGTTCAAACTCACGAATTTCACCATAGGCTATCCATCCTTCGAGAGTGTTATCAGGCTTCCTCTCACGAATAGGTTCATCCACAGATATCTTGACACAGTAATGACCAGCAAAAGGGGCATGACTAGTCTCCGCTATGAAACCGACTCCCTCTTCAATGGTGCGACCCTTCAGCTTGGGAGGTGGAAGCCATATGGGCTTAGTTACTGGCAAACCTTTTCTTACCAAGTATGATTGGTGTAGCCACCATCTCATATGGTTATATAAAGCCCTAGGAGTATGATCACAGCCCGGGATGATGAAGGAAGAATTGGCTTAGCCTAACAGTTGCTTTCAAACCATTGTCCAATTAAATGGGCCAGTGTCGTAGCTCTGCATTCTTCGAGCAATAAGCCCACAACCTTCTGGAACTGCCTGATCGAAGACGAATTGACGAGCAAAATGGCTAGGATAGTATGCTTCTCGCCAGAACTCTGTCCCTTCCCTCGATGGGAGACTATATGATCTAATTGACAGAAAGAATCCCCTTTCTCCCATGGTGACCGATGTTGTATCTGATTTCTCCGTGTCTACAATGTAACAAGGTGGACCAAAATGAAAGTAATTTATCTTGGCATCAAAGGAGATGACATCTTTTGCCCAGTCATAGGATCTCTATGCCATGGATCTCTTTTGAAAAAAAACAGAGAGGGACTTGAGAAGGATGGACGTAAGCCTTTTCTGGCACTTCGAAAGTCCATAGGAAATAGACGCCAAGCCAGCTAAGAAAGTAATGCCATGGCATATAAGTCAAAGCAGAACTAACAGAGGGGCTTTTTCATGAGATGTGATCTCTCCAAAACCTCTATAAATCGAGCATAGAGCGGGAGGAGCAAGAGAATATTTGACTCCCTCAGCTATGGCACCTGCTACTACAAACAACAAAGGGCGGATGGCATCTGCTGACTTAGAGCTTAGGAAGACCACTATGCTTAGCCAGTAAGCAATGAACGTTGCGAGCTCCCCATAAACAGAATACTCAGCATGATCTTTCATACCCTTTCGAAGACGTTCAAGCTCTCATGAATGGTAGCCATTAAGCCTGGAAGAAAAAGAGATAAGCAAATGAAATCGAGATTATGCATCGAGGTGCAATAGAGGTGTTAATTGAAGAAGAAGGAAAATTACCGAAGAGCTCTACTGAAGTGAGCTAGTCATTGCATAGGCTGAATCTTGTGGATGTTCAAAATTTTGGACATTTCCTTAAAAAGTTCGGTGGTTGATTCTGAGATAGAGGGGATGCGGTCAAGCGAAGAGACGAAGGCAAGTTCCTCATTGGTGGGGACAAATTCATCAAAGAATTTTCTAGCTATCGGCAAACCGGTGATCCTATGAATGTCCCAGAGTGTAATGCTCATTTTTCCTTAGGGGAGACGGAAAGAATTGGTAAAAGGGCACCAGTAATTGAGAAAAGCCTTCAAAATGGAAGATTCTTTGTAAAAGGGATGTGACGTTGCTTCAATTGTGGTGAAAATGTCAATCTTCAACAAAGTCTCCACATGTTTTGCTAGAATTGCAGTGGCCCATTCAGAATAATAATTGTGAGGAGTCAAAAAACCTCTTCTTTTGAATTCCTTTGGGCTCCAGATGAGGCGATGATGGCTGAAACGTTGCTGAAGTGTTTCATAAAAGCAAGTTGGGTACAAACTATGAAGATCATAGGAAGGGACAAGGAAAATCATAGAGTGAATACCACCAATTTGTTGTCTTGGCTTCGACGGCTGCAGAATGCCTTCTAATAATCTTAGTTCCTTGAACAACCAAGACTCTGTGTACACTAATCTTTCTGCGGTCAGATGATCCTTAGGCTCACAAATCAACATGGAGTGGTGGCGATGGATACTGACTGGAATTACTACAATGCCCTGCTTATAGGGGTTGTCAAATTTTATGACAGCCTGAACTGCATGTATCAATTCCCAAGAATTGTGAAGTTTCTTCCTATTGTGTTCCTTGATCTTCTCTTAAGACTCTTATGCCTTGTTTCGACAGTTCTTCTTTAGTCTAGAGGGGGGAGGAGTATCTTCTCTGGTGGGAGGCTTTCAACTAATCGTCTGATGATTCGCCATTGTCTTCAGCCATTCCTCCCAGTCATATTCATGACCGTGTTTTGGAGGTCTTTCAAGATCTCTCATCGCGATGGCTTAGTGGCTGGGAGATGGTAGTGTTTCAATGCGTTGAGTGAAGTCGAAGGTGGGGAGTACTAGCCCTTTTATATAAGCAGGGCGCGTAGTGGTTGTTTTAAATCACTTTCACAAGGGTTGAACTAGAGATGATGGGGATTCTGTTGCTTGAGATGTCATGGCCTGAAAGGGCTCAAAATTTGGCAATTCCTAGTGGGAAGGTTGATCAGAGGGAGTATTGACAAGGACATATGTTCTTTTTGTGCAGGCCATGCTGAAGTGAAGAAGTTCAGAAATTTGGCTAAGTCTAGGAAATTAGCCCAAGTGTCAGTTGCGCAACAAGTACTAGGTTGCGCGGGCAACACAACGATCATAATCCTTGAGCAAACGAGAAGTCGTTGCTTGGGTCGCACAACAGGTGTTGGTTACGTGGGGTGGAAACAAAGAAATAGAGTTTCACCACAGACAGAAAAAGTGAAGAAGTAAAAACTTGACCGACTATTTATAGAAGATGGGGTCGAGTACAAACTTAGGCGCCCGTTGCGCGAGTCGCGCAATGACTTCAAGAAAGTGCAGAAATTTGAGAAGAATTGATCCTGACTCTTTGATTCAAGGTAACAAAGAACGGATCAAGGGGGCATCTGTTAGATCATAAAAATCATGAAGAAAGATTGAAGATCAGAAGATAATATGGAGTGAAGAAATGATGTCACGCCCCAAACTCGAAAACCGGGCTCACAAAATTCCTGATCACCGAATCCGGTGCCGACAGCCTCCGTAGTTACCCATTCTCGGCTCCCAGCATCCATACGCCAGATTCCGATCCTGGGAACCTACAAGGAGGATTTTCCAATGTACATTTAACTCGTAATAAGCATAACCACAAGTTTACCCAAATCACAAAGGCAATATCATCATCACATATCCACTAATATAAACAGTTAAATACAATGCTGAAAGGGAAATACATATATAAAAAATCAAAGCTCCAGAAGACAGTTACATGCTCCAAGCTCAACACTGCTGTAACCTAATGCCACCTACACGCATCTATCATGCATAAGCTTATAGAAAGCTTAAAGGGGGTGAAAGTGTATGCACAAGATAAGTGTTAAGTATTTAATGCAATGTCATAATCAAACAATGTTGGAAATATTGGCAAGATCATGAATCATACGATAACAGGTAAGCGAAAATACTGACAAGTCCATAAGTCATACAACATTAGAGTACACAATACAGATTAGCTATGCAAATAAGGAGTCATGGAGAACCAAATATTAGATGCCGAGGGTACAATGCAATATGTAAATCCTACTAAGTCCATCTAGGCCATATAAGTACAGAAAACATAACAACCCAAAATGTCATATGCCTGCGGATGCAATATGCGATGCGAATGAAATGACCATGCTGTACTGTGAGGTCGGGATGATAGTACGTAGTATCGCAAGCTATGGGGTCCATCACAAGGGACTTCTATCTAAACCAGTCCCATACCTAAATTTAGATTGTCAGATTCAAGGTGGTAAACTCCTGATTTCAGGTTAGTCGCGCGCCCAACTGAAATCCTGGCCATGCGAAGGTACACATAACAAATAGTTGCACACTACCAGCCTGAGTGGATAGTAAATGAATGAATGAATATGCAATTCCTGCTCAATAAGTCCAAATTTTAGTATGGTTCCTCTCTGAGGAATCACTAGGGTCTATTACACTCCAAACCAGATTGTCGCCCCATTGTGCGCAACAAGGTGAGTGGAAGAGACCTCACTACCCGCCTGCCAATATCGGATCCGGCTCATCGATAGCGGACCCATTCCTCGAACTGGTCAAACTCAGCCTGGTATTACCCTCTCCTCTTAGGCAGGTAAGGCCATACCCCCTTCCAACCGACCACGACACAGTGGGAGACGCGACCTAACGGTATACGGCCCTCATGCGCTCATGTATTCACTCGGTCTAGACGTTGGAGTAACCTCTAGAACCAAGAGGGTTCTGGGACTTTCACCCAGGGATATCTATAGCACCTCATGGAGAACAGATTTCTTGTGTCCCATCTGGCCATCCACGATATGCCTGTGGAGGCTACGACCCTGATGTCGCTAGGACATGATGGTTACATCACAAAATGCGAGATGCATGAGTCATACCATCCAGTCATGCATTAAACCTGCATGTACCGCATGCTTATGTGGGGCAACTCCACCTATCAGGGAGTCCCATAAACAACGGCCACTATGGCATATGCAATGGTCAATCATATCTTATAACAAATATACAGATGATGCATATGGGCATGTATCATGATGTTATGCTGTCACATACTCATAATCGGTATCAATAACGGGCATCGACAATCAACCTCGACAATGTGGACATTTAACCAATATTTCTCCCAAGGAATGACCCACATAAAGCTTAACATATAGTGGACCCATGGCCTCATACAAGGGACAAATATACAACACCATGGACCTCACTAAAGAGCTTAATACACATTATGATGGGCCTTTCATATGGGCCTAACATATATCACAATGGGGTCCATCGCCTGGCCCTCAAATGCATCACAATGGGCCTCAACGCATGGGCCTCATATACATCACATTGGGCCTTAAACATGGGCTGAATACACATCACAACGGGCCTCAAATATAGGCCACATATACATTACATTGGGCCTTGATAATCGGTCTCGACAATCGGAATTAGAATCGGCATCAACAATCAGCCTCGACAATCAGAATCGGAATAGACCTCAATAATTGGCCTCAACAATTGGAATAAAAATTGGCTTCAAAAATCGACCTCAATAATCGAAATCAGCCTCAATAATCAGAATCGGCCTCAATAATCAGAATCAGAATCGGCCTCAACAATCGGCCTCGACAATTGAAATCGAAATCGGCCTCAACAATCGGCCTCGACAATCGAAATCAGAATTGGCCTCGACAATCGACCTTGACAATCAGAATCGGCCTTGATAATCGAAATTAGAATTGGCCTCGATAATCAGGATCAGAATCGAAATCGGCCTCGACAATCGGGATCAGAATCGGAATCGCCTCAACAATCGGAATCGGAATTAGCCTCGACAATCGGAATCGACTTCAACAATCGGAATTGGAATCAGCCTCGACAATTGGCCCCGACAATCAAAACCAGCATCGATAATTGACCTCGACAATCGGAATCGGCTTCGATAATCGAAATTGGTCTAAACAATTGGCCTCGACAATCAGAATTAGAATCTGCTTCAACAATCGGCCTCGACAATCAGAATCAGCATCAATAATTGAAATCGGAATCAGCCTCGATAATTGGCACCGACAATCGACATATAAACAAGGCGGGGTCCATAGATGGACAATCGATCAACCATAATATAAAGATCGGCCCACGGCCGTGGTTATATCAAATCTAATGGCACGGAGCCATCCATCTACGGCGAATGGGGCCCACTTATTTGGGTTAACCCACTTAGAGAATGGTGCGAATGGGCCCAACAAGGCTAAGGGAAGGTCACAATGAGGACATCTAACCATCATTTCCCATCAATGTAGACGTCTAACCAACATTGCTCCCAAGGAGTGGCCCATATAAGGGATTTATACACAACGTAACAGCCACACATACATCACATCGGGCCTCATTCATGGGCC
This sequence comes from Magnolia sinica, assembly GCF_029962835.1. Classification (NCBI taxonomy): domain Eukaryota; kingdom Viridiplantae; phylum Streptophyta; class Magnoliopsida; order Magnoliales; family Magnoliaceae; genus Magnolia; species Magnolia sinica. Next base: position 64,881,845 of record NC_080583.1, on the reverse strand, counting down.
TCTCATATATCACGTTGGGCTTCATACAAGGGCCTCGAATGTATCACAATGGGCCACACCCATGGACCTTGAATACATCACAATGGGCCTCGCCCATGGGCCTCGGATATATCACAATGGGCCTCATCTCATGGGCCTCCAACCTATCGCAATGGGCCTCCTTAAATGGGCCATAAATGCATCAGCATGAGCCTCGTATACAACAAGTGGGTCGCACTGCTTGGGCCTTATATGTATCAAATGGGCCATGTATCTGGGCCTTGAATACATCATATGGGCCACGTGACACAGGCCTAACAATACAAACAACTGGGCCCCGTACATGGGCTAAGAATACAACATGATGGGCCTCATGGATGGGCCACACCAATGGGCCTCAAGTGGGCTTGGACCATACCAAAATCATTTCAATAGTTGTAGGTGTAACATGTGTATCACTATACACTATCATTCCATGGGGCACATGGCCCATTAATGATGATCAACACTATCCAAACATTATCCAGGTACATCAGCACCACCCAAACATTTCCCATGTAAATCAGCACCATCCAAACATTCTCCAGCACCATCTAGTACAATCTGGATGGCGTGGATGAAATAAATACATCAGGGTGGGTCCCACCCGCTGGTAGGGAAAGATGGATGGACGTGTGAATATACAACACATCATCAAGTGGGCCCTGCCCATTCAGAACACATGTGGACGGCGTGGCTAACAGATACATCACGGTGTGGCCCACATAGCACCATCCATTAGGTCCAGCACTGTCAAATGATTTGGACGGTGTGGATGAAACAAATACATCACGTCATGGTGGGGACCCACCATTCACAAATGGATGGACGACTGGGATCACAACACACCATCATGGTGTGGTCCGCTAACAGGTGGATATGGTGGATGTAACACATGCCATGGTGGGGCCCTAGCTCAAATAGCAGCTATATGGCTGGTTTGAGGCACCCAGCCAATCCACTTCTCACGTCAGGTGGGTCCCACGTGGGGCCCACCATATATATAATATATATTTATTATATAATTATCTATTATTATATTATATATATATTATACATATTGATATATTTTTTTGCCTCCAGCGTCTAGCCCTACATGATGGTGGTCCCACGTAGTGGGCCACCAGATTTTGGATCAAGCTGATATGTATTTTACCCTTTCATCCGAGCCTATGTGACCGTCAAGTCTGCAAGCCCCAAATCGGGATCACTTGTTGGACAGCATGGATAAAATATACACATCATAAGTGGGCCATCAATCATAGGGGGAGAGAGAGAGAGAGAGAGAGAGAGAGAGAGAAAGGGAGAAAGAGATCAAAGATGACGGAGGGGCCTCGCCACTATGGGCCCCTCTTGGATACAAGCATACATCAAGGTGGGTCCCACCATATGTGGGCCCTTAAATCACAAAAAGAATAAAAAGGAAATGTGGGTCGAAGATCACCCACCGTTCACTTCTTCTTGGTTCCTTGGAAAGGTAGTTACCTTAGCTTTGACCTCAACGGAAGATGATGAAGTTTTGATGGTTGAGATAGGTGGTGAGAGGGTTAGGGAGTGGGCCACACACAAACTCTCTCATGGAGGTTGGGAGAGCTTAGACATGGGATTTTTGGGTTACTAGAGAATGAGAGAGATGAGAAAGATGAGAGATGTGAGTGATGGATGGGAGAGAGGGATGGGTTATGTAAGAGTATGTTGACTTTTGGGGTAGCTTGTGTAAGAGAGGTGTGGGTTGTGATGGGTTGAGTGATGTGTTGAGTGATGGGTTGAGTGATGTGAGTACTTGACTTGTACTTAACCCTTGATGGGATTGATTGATTGAGAAGACATTAGGATAGAGATTCTCTTGGGTTTTACAACGCGTGGCATTTTCCTCGAACTGAACGCGGGCCCACATCTCCTGGCCTAGGTATCACCTCAGTGTGCAAGACACGGCATCGGAACTGCAGCGACGGCGCGGTCGCTAGGGTACAAGTCTCGGGTTAAGTTGACTCAGGTTGACAACGTATGACTCAGGGTCATGTGCAAATGCCGGTTACAAGTCATGGGTTGTCAAAATTCAACCAAGAGGACCTTGAAAGCCTACAAAATGGTACGGGCTAGGAGACGGGCCTTACAAATGAGAAAGAAGAAAATTAAGTTTTTTACTGTTGCGCGGGTCGCGCAACCGATTAGGGGTTACGTGTAGTTGCACGGATTGTGTAATGTGTTACTTAGACTGCATAAAGAACGTAATCTGTTACGCGTATCATGCAATCGATCAGCGGTTGCGTGGATCGCGCAACCAATGTTACCGTTACACGGGTAGCACAATCAAGAGCAGCCAGTAATCGAGATGAACGGTCAAATCTGATGCAAAGTGGGCCCCATGGCACAAAGATCGAGGGTTGACACGTGTGGAGGCCTATAAATACCCCACACCCCCTCTCATTTGGGACACAGAAGAAGAATTTTAGAAGAGGAGCAGAGCTCTGAAGGAAGACTGAATGTGAGAAGAGAAGAAAGAGAATGGTTACGCGGGCCGCGCAACCAGGTCACCATGTGGCCAGTCATACAAGGAGTTAAGATGTTGCTAAAATTGTCTAGTTCGACCTTCATTACTTTAAGCCCTTCTTTACATAAATGACAAGCTCAAAAGGGGAGAAGTTAATCAACACAACATTCCTCCTAAGGAGATGACTAAAGTGACTGTCGAAATGCTACCGAATTTGAGATTCAATATTTGAATTTTGTTAATTTCAATTTATGTATTTCAAATAATCTATCTTGTAATCAAGGGATATTAAGGGATGTAAAAGAACTCAGTATTAATAATATGATGATTGTTCTATATCTATTCTCTTTGTTACGTTCAAATAAGATAATTTTCCCAAATCAAATGCATTTGTTTCTTATTCGAAACATTTTCTCAACCACACCATTTTGTTGTGGTGCGTAAGGTGTTGTTCACTAGTGAACTATGTCATATTCTTCACAATAGCTAAAAATTTCATTGGAAAAGTATTCTCCTCCTCGGTTACTACGGAGAATCTTTATCTTCCTATCCAATTGATTTTTCAATTTGAAATGTAGATCTTAAATGTATTAAATGACTCATCTTTTGATTTCAACATGTACACATACACATATTTAGAGCAATCATCTAAGAATGTTATGAAGTATATTTTGTTTCTTCGGGTAAGAATGTCATTTAACTCACATATGTTAGTGTGCACTAGTTCTAACATTTTACATGATCTCTCAATGTTGAGCATGAAATATTATATATTTTCCCTATTTATACCTTGGTTTTATAAACATAATAGTGCTTAATCAATCTAATTATGCGTATTTTCATGTGCAAGGTGATTTCGAGAGCTTAAGGTGAAATTGATGCCAAAAGGAAGATTTATGTTCAAAAGATTACTAAATAAAGATTTAGAGATTTAGAAGTCATTAATGAAGAATTCACATGCCAAAGATCCAAGAAAACCAAGGAATGAAGAAAAGGAATCCTTAAAATTATCCTTAAAAAAAATATTCCCAAAAATTGTCCTGAAAAAACATATTATGAAACTTCGACTTTAAAAAATGAAAGTTCTGAAAGTCTATTTTGGGAACTGCGCAGAGTGCGCAAATTTGAGGAGGTTTGCGAACTTTTTCGAAGTTTATGTGAAAGTTTGATTTGCAAAACTATTTAAAGGAGTCCACAAGCTATTCCAAATTATCTTTTAGGGTTTTGAAAGGGAGAGAAGGCCTAAGCGTGGCGCTAACAACGTTCTTCCACTTCAATTTTTTCATGGATTCTAGTATATCTTTTACTTTTTCTTTTGTTTTTGAGTAAGCTATGACTACTTAATCTCTTAGGTAGGGCTAAGAGGTGAAGGTGTAGTTTATTTTGACATTTTTCTTGCTTTGATTCTTGTTTATGTTGAACGTCATTGATTTCTATTTTGAATTTAAAGAATATTTTCAAATTTTTTATTTATTATGACTCGAATTACAATAGATGTTGTGATAGCTTTGAATATCTTCTTTTCCTGTTTTGAAATTGTGAGATTGGTAAAACTCGTGATTCACCATAGTCTCTTGTGCATGGTAAATGCATGAATTCCCTTCCAATCATCACAATACTCCTTTATTGAGAACTAGATCAATGAAAAGTTTGGAGATTTGATTTAATTGCTTCATCTTCCAATTGGATAGGATAGGACTCTGATTCTAGTTGTGTTTATTAAATCAAGTAAGGTAACATCCTGATAGCTACAAGTGGATCCTTGACGCTCTAATTTCCTTTTGATTATTGATACTTTGTTCACAATTCCTCTTTACTATTCCAGAATTCAATTTAGATCTTTTTCTAGTTCTAGTTCTAATTATTTTCAAATTACGTACAAGTTTAGTCCCTGTGGATTCGACCTCGATCTCACCGAGTTATTACTACATCACGACCCTGCACTTGGGGTTATGAACAAGTTTTTAGCGCCATTGCCAGGGACTTTGGCTACATTTTTCTGAAATTAATTGGTATTAGAGTTAGGTTAAGATTAGGGTTAACTTTTTATTCTTTTTTTTTAAAAGGTTAGGATTTTTTCTAAAATTGTTTTTACAAACAAACATTGTTTTATGTTTTGTAGGATCTTAACCTAGCAACTCCAATCCGGTAAACTCTTTCCAATTCTCTCTTTCTTTTTTAGATTTCTTATTTGCTTTAGTTTTCTTTCTTCTAAGTTTTAGTTGTTTAGTGCTTAAGGGTTGTGCGTGTTTCATGCCCAAGTGGGTTCGTGACAACACTCAACGTCTCTTGAGTGTAGGAGGATTAGTCGAAGGGTTGCCTATCCATCAAAGGATTAGACACCACTCGAGATTCTCTCAGTTAATTGAAGTAATGGCTACAAATCAACCTCAACTTCCAGTTGAGGAGGTTCAAGATGAGAATGAGGTGCATAATGCTCCCCCACTTCGTACTTTGCATGATTATTTACAATCGGTGGGAGTGAGTACACCTTTCTACATGGTGTTTCCACTTAATGTAAGAAACGTGGATATTAAACCTGGAGTGATACAACTCCTTCCTAAATTCCATGGATTAGACTCTGAAAGTCCATACTTGCACATCAAAGAGTTTGACGAGATGGTCGCCACATAACACTTTTCAAACATGTCTAAGGACACAGTGCAACTCAAATTATTCCTCTTTTCACTGAAGGAGATGGTTAATACATGGGTGTACTCCTTAAAGCCACGATCTATCGGCACATGGGCCGAGATGACCCAGGAATTTCTATAAAAAAAAATTCCCATTTCATAAAAGTAACACTTTAAGCAAGGCAATCATAAACTTCACCCAGAAAGAGGAAGAGACCTTCTTCCAATGTTGGGAAAGGTTCAAAGATCTCTTGAATTCTTGTCCACATAATGACTATGAAATTTGGCAGACAATAAGCTTTTTCTATAATGGATTAACTTCGCCAATGCGTTAATTTGTAGAGATGATGTGTAACAATGAATTCATTAATAAGGAGGCCGATGATGCGTGGGATTACCTTGATCAATTGGCAGAAAACACACAATTATGGGACACTCCCCAAGACCCACCACTTCTAAGCCTACTCAATCAAAGGAAAGGGGAGGAATGTATGCCTTAAAAAAAGAAGATGACATGAGTGCAAGGGTGGACAATCTCACAAGGAAAGTCGAGGCCATGGAACTTAAGAAGGTGGAAGCTATCAAACCGAGGGAAGTCGTGGAAGATGTCTGTGGTATTTGTACTAGCAACATACATGCGACACAGGATTGTCCCACAATCCCTGCTTTTCAAGATTTATTAAATGAACAATCAAATGCTGTAAATACTTACCAACGACCATTCAGCGGACCTACCTCAAACACATACAATTCCAATTGGAGGAACCATCCAAACTTCAGTTGGGGGAACGAACAAATGACCAATCCTTAAGAGGTCCTTACTCAACTTTTAAATCAAAGGAAACCTCAAGAGGATCCAGTTCAAAAATTCATGCAAAACCAAAAGCTCTTCAACCAGAACATAGAGCAAGCATTCCAAGATATCAAAATAACAATGGAAATGTTTGCATCATCAATTCAAAGGATTGAGTCACACTTAGTGACTGAGGAGAAAAGGACTTTTCTTGCCCAACCTCTCCCCAATCCAAAGCTATAATGTGAAATCAGTGATCCAAGCTCTTCCAATCAATATGTGGAACAAGGTAAGTCTATCACCACTCGTAGAATAGAAAGACAATTGACAAAACCATTCCGTGGAGGGATAAAAAGCCTAAGGACTCCTAAGAAGTTAAGAATGGTAGACTTAACGATATCCCACATAAGATGAAACCAGAATCTCAAAACAAGCTGATTGCACCGTTCCCCCAGTGTTTGATTACACAAAAACTTCTATCTAACTTGCAGGATATTCTAGAGTTGCTTAAGCAAGTGAAGGTTAATATTCCTTTACTGGATGTCGTTAAACAAATCCCTTCATATGTCAAATTTATGAAAGACTTTTGTACGACCGAAAGACGGCAAAACATATAAAAGAAAATCTTTCTGACAGAATCCTCAAGCAAGATGTGCTACAAAAATATAAGGATCCTGGTAACCCAACCATCACTTTCGTAATTGGGAACTACTAGATTGAGCACGCACTTCTTGACTTGGGGGCGAGTGTAAATCTGATTCCTTTCTCAGTTTACGAACAATTAGGTCTAGGTGAATTTAAACCCACCCGAATCACATTACAACTTTTTGATCGATCAATACATGTACCGAGAGGAATGATTGAGGATGTGTTGGTCTGGGTTGATAAATTCTACCACCTAGTAGATTTTATTATTCTAAATACTCAACCATCGTGGATGTGAGCACTTAGATACTCGTCATTCTTAGTCGTTCATTCCTTGCCACATCAAATGCCATCATTAATTGTAGGAATAGAATTATGAATCTATCTTTTGGAAATATGATATTGGAGCTCAATATCTTTTTCAATATGAGCAAACAAACAGAGGATGAAGATGATACCCATGACATTAACATGATCGATTCTTTCGTGGAAGATAGAGCACTTTTGACTCTATACTCAGACCCTCTAGAGATGTACTTGGCACACTCCCCTGATTTAGATGATGACATGATTCGAGAGGTGGATGCCTTGCTTGATGCGATGCTGGTACTTGAAGTTAACCAGTGGAGGCTACAATTTGAGAAATTACCCCAAACCAATGTAATGCCTCTACCGTCTAGCCTCAAAGCACCGAAGCTTGACCTAAAACCCTTGCCCGTTGATCTCAAATATGTCTACTTACGTTAAGATGAGACATACCTAGTGGTGATTTCTTCCCACCTTGAGAAAGAACAAGAGAGTATACTTATTTCTACTCTCATTGAGCATAAAGGAGCCATTGGATGGTCGATTGCATATCTTAAGGGAATTGATCCTTTAATTTGTACTCACCACATTCATCTAGAGGATAATGCAAAAACTTCCCGACAAACACAACATTGATTAAATCTAAACATGAAATAGGTGGTTAAGGGAGAAGTGCTTAAGTTGTTGGATGTGGGTATCATATACCCTATATCCGATAGTCAATGGGTGATTCCAACTCAGGTGGTTCCTAAGAAGTTTGGAATCTCAATCGTAGCCAATGCTGACAATGAAGTCATGCCAACTAGAGTCACTACTGGTTGGAGAATGTGCATTGACTACAAAAGGTTGAATACTGTCACAAGGAAGGATCATTTTCATTTACCCTTCATTGATTAAATTTTGGAAAGGCTAGCTAGTCATTCTTAGTACTGTTTTCTTAACAAATATTTGGGTTACAATCAGATAGAGATAGCTCTTGAAGATTAAGAAATTACAATGTTCACATGTCCATTTGGTACCTTTGCTTACTGAAGGATGCCATTTGGACTGTGTAATGCCTTTGCCACTTTTCAGCAATGCATGTTGAGTATATTTTTTGATATGGTGGGGCAATATTTAGATGTCTTCATGGACAACTTCTCTGTCTTTAGTCTATCCTTCAACGAACGTTTAGAAAATCTTAAATGTGTGCTGAAGTGATGTGAGGAAAAGAATTTTGATCTAAATTGGGAGAAATGTCATTTCATAGTTCCCAAGGGAATTGTTCTTGGACATATAATTTCATCCAAGGGAATTGAGGTAAACAAGGCTAAAATTGTTCTTATCTTAAACCTACATCCACCCAAGAGCATACATGATGTGCGATCGTTCTTAGGACATGCTAAATTTTATAGAAAATTAATAAAAGACTTTAGTCATATCTCTTGTCATTTATGTAATCTACTTCAAAAGGAGGTGTAAGACCCCGTCCATTCCATACATTTTATATGCCTATGTGTACGATGATCAATGCCCTTAGCGAGACCTGAACTAGCCATGCATAGTGCACACCCGACTGACCAGAACCCCAAGCCTTTGAAACCCTCACCATATCGACCATCCCGTTGCCGCGGTCATGGAGGTACCACCCGTGTATCTGTACGACACACCGTTAGTGAGATACGCCACGAAGAATTGTTGGTGTATTATTTGTGCATGTCATCATATACTCCATTCCACACATGTGCACAACACATACCATACACACATGGGTGAGAGAATCTCTACCCATGTGTGTGATGTCACACACCCATAACCCCCTCTCTCATATGTGTCCAAAGTCAACTCTTCTCCATACCATATCCTATACGTGACTTCATCACACCATAACATCCCATGTCCCTTTAATCCACCATTAATTCCTAATCATGAATCAATTGCTACAATCCTAGCCTAAGCTAACCATAATCACATTAATCTAATCTAATCACATTTTTATCCATTTCTCTACAAATACTCCTTCATCCCTTAATGTTTTCACCATTTTCCTACAATGAGGAGAGAGAGAGAGAGATGTGATCTTGGTGGGCCACCATCAACTCCATCAATCCCATCCCGCCCATCCATCTCAACCATCTATCTAGTCTATCAAGGTGAGTACACCCTCCCCACTCATTCTTATTTTGTTTTCATTGTGTTTATGGATGGTGAAGATGATGCTCTAATGTTAGAGGTAGTGTGGATGATGAAGATAATATGATTGATGGTGAAGATAATTATAATGATAATAATGATATGATTAATGGTGTGGATGTATAGGAGAAAACATATAAAACTGAATTGTTATATACTTCATGTGGGACCCATTGATAGTGGGCCCCACCAAAATATTCGTATGCCATCCAAACAGTCCAAGTGTGGCCCATTGGGCTGGCCACACACACACACACACCCAAGCACACACGTGCACTTAATAAAAGAGAGAGAGAGAGAGAGAGAGAGAGAGAGAGAGGGAAGAGACACTGCTACAAGCGTCCAGAGGACGCTGCAGCAAGCAGCGTCCCAGCTTGCTTGAATAGGGGAGGGGCTGTGGGACCACACCCCCCCCATGATGTATGTATTTAATCCACACTGTCCATCCAATTTCCTAGCTCATTTTAGGCCTGAGCCGAAAAATGAAGCCAATCAAAATCTCCGGTAGGCCACACCATCAAAAATCATTTTAAAAGTGATATTTACTATCAAATCTATTAACGCCCCGTTGTGATGTTTCTGTATGCCTAAGCGTATTGAATATTGGGCTCATTAGACCCGTCACGAGCCAGAGAACCCAACAGACGGACTGGATCGACCTCATGTGGGCCCCACCTATGAAAAACCATTAAAAAAAATCAGTAAGGGCTGGACGCCCCTTGCTGACAGTGTCCAAAGGACGCTGCAGCAAGCAGCGTCCTACTGCTTGGATAGGTAGGGACCGTGGGTCCCACCATAGGTCCCACCGTGATGTATGTCGAATATTTACACGTGCATTTGATGGGTCCCCTTTAAAAATGGGATATCCCCAAAAATCAGCTGTACACGGAACTCAAGTGGCCCACACTATCTAAAATCATGTGAAGACATGGTTATAACATATAAAAGCACATAATGGGGCCCACCTGAAATTTTGATGCATCTATAACTTGGAATGACCCCTCAACCAAGTGGGACACACATAATGGATGGCTTGGATTCGTGAACCGCATCTCGGTGGCCCAACAAATGATTATGAATGTTTTAATGGAGGATAAGCCTCTCAACTTCTGTGTGTAGTGTGGCCCACATGTGCCACAAAATGACTTGATTTTAAGCCCCAAGCCCACCATGGATTGGTGCATCTGACTGATGGTATTGAGGGTCTACATGCATCACGGTGGGTCACACACAACTCAACCTCACAGGAAGTCCTCATGGGCTCCACCTTGTAGTACGACGTATATCCATGTCATTCATCAGTTTATCCTTATTATTTTAGCGTATGTTACCATAGATTAGTTAGATCCAAATCTCATACCACAGAAGCAATATTGATCACTTGTCCACCGTTAAAGACTTCCGAGAGCTATAATAATGTTGTGAGAAATCTACCCATCTATCCTTTTTGATTGATCATGGGCCACATAATGTACATGTTTTACCAGTCATTCATCTATTTTGTTAGATCATTTTAAAGTGTGGGACTGCCTGTATATTTATTGCTACCTAAACCATTTTCATGGTACTCATTGTAATGGTTATTCCTCATTTAACCTGTCAATTGGTAGGATCATGTGGATGACCACACCATGTGAGTTCGTGATTTTTACAGCCCACTAAACTATATGAAATTGGGTCAATTGTGTAACTACTTGTCTAAGTGGATTTATGAATGTGTGACCCAACCATATGATCATGTGATGCTTAGGTGACTGCTAAACTAGGTGAACTTGTGGTGTGCATGTGGTGGCCTCTAAACCATGTGAACTCATATGCACCCCTAAAATGCATGTAATTGACTTTTGGCCCTTAGTTAAGTAATTACATAAGGCTTGGAAAGTCCTTGACCACCTGAAATCGTGATTGGAGTGTGACCCCAAGTTGTAGGTTGGTGCGATGTGTATTCGGCCTTTGAAATATGTTTGATTATCACTTATGTGTGGGCACTAGTTTTGTAAGGGTCCGAAGGAATAGTGGGCATGACCAATGTGAGGTAGTGATTTGGGTCTAACCCCCTCAATCATGTGGGCATGTGACGTATGTATGGCCACCTAATCATATGCAATTGTGGAGTATATGTAGTCGTCTAACCGTATGATTGCGAAATGCGCACAAGGCCAACCAACTACATGAAATCAGGTGGCATTGGTGGCCACTCAATGATATGACCACGTGCTTATGGGCATAGCCATGGTCACCTAAACCATGAACAATCGGGTTGTACATGCATATTTTCTTAGTCATGAGAATTATGATATAGGTTGGATTATACAACTTGATAATAGAGTGGTCCTCAACTCGGTATTATGTGACATGAATATGATCCCTACATTCAACTCATTAGTAAAGCGGAAGTAAGGACCGCTAAACTATATGTGATGTGATTAAATGTGGCCCTTGGTCCACTCATCACGTGATGCTAAACCAAGTTTACTAGCCATGTGAAGTGTGAGGCGGTTGTTGCCTAAGACTTAGCATAATTAGTGTAGCCTTGTGTTCGTGTGTAGGATTATGATAGTTCAATCATGTTTAGATATTTTGAAATGCGGACACTAGATCACGATAGTAATTATATACATACTAAACTATGTGAAATTATGGTACTAGTAACCTAACCATGTGAAAGTTTAATAAGGTGGTTGCCCCATTATGCGAGCTATGGTGTAGTAAAAATAAATAACCATCCGACCTTAATTACTTTATTGTGGCAAGTAGTGTGATATTTCTATGGCCACTCAACCATATGGACTTCTGATAATGGAGTGGTCACAGGACCATGTGGGCATATGAGAATTATGTGGTCACTCCAGACTCGTGGACTATGCCGATGATCTAATCCTTTGGGTTTGTGAACTTAGGACTTGTGTCAGATTGATTGTTAAACCCATCTTATTAATAGTATTGGGCTTGATTTGTGGACTCTACTAATATGTTCACAATGGCATTAGAGTGGTGGGCATATTAGCCTTAAAGCCCACCTTGAGTGGATGACTTGTGGGCACATTAGCGGTAAACCTATCGGGCCCATAGGTTACTTCCTCTTACTGAGAACGTAAGACTCCAAGAGAAGTGCATATTGGGCCTATGTTTGGGCTTCTTGGTAAGTGCATGAGACTCCTTGTGATATGTCTATGCCAAGTCCCATTTGGACCTTGTGAATGAGTTATGATTGAGTTCTCGAATGAATCGTTTCTGGTAATTAAATGGACCACCCAACAAGCCAGAAGAGTAGGATGTAGCAACTCACTAACCAACCCATTCAAGTGTGGCAATGAACTGGGCCTTAGTCCACTTGAAATGATAGCTAGACATGTTGAGATGTTGGATTGAAATCGAATTATGAATGTGGTGATGACATATGTGTGGTGATTGTGTGACATAACACATGTAGTTAGATGCAATGATTGTATGTTATAATGCTAGCTTATGTTCAATAGCTATGGATCTTTATATGTGGATTTGATACATGTTATGGTATGTGCTCATTCCTTGCACATGTTTGATATACAGTCTGTTGTGGTGTCACTATATGAGGTTTCACCAAGTGATTGGTGCGAGTGATAGATTGATCCTAGTGCTATTGTGTGGTTGGTGAACACTTGTGACGTGGAAGTGTGGACACTCGCATAGCCCCATGATCATGAGGGAGAGTGCACATTATACCACTGTTTTTCCATGTTTACTATGATCATTTTGATTGGTCTAATGATATTCGTGCATATTGCATCTGCACGCACATATACATGTACATGCATCATGGATAAGGAGTGCATGGTGTGCATAGTTTGATCAAGCGGAGATCATATGCATGTGGTAGAGGATGTTGGGATGTTAGTGCGGGTTGCACATGATGGAGTATGTGGTAGAGGATGTTGGTGTGGGGTGCACATGATGGAGTATGTGCGGATGTTATCTGGGTCGAGAGACCACAGGCTTAGTCCCTGGGTTGAAGTCCCTAAAGTGAATATGTCAGGCTTAGTCCCTGGGTTGAAGTCTCTAAGCGAATATATCGGGCACAGTCCCTAAGTTGAAGTCCCTAAAGCTCACTTGATGATACATTATGATTTATGTTTATGCAGATGCTGATATTACATGTATATCCTTTCCATGATGTGCATGGATTGCATATCGGATGTGGTTGGCAGAGGATCCCGATAGGTATTAGGGTTACCTCATATGCATATGTGGCTTACATGCATAGCATTGCTTGAGTGCCATTATACTGCATAACGTGCTTGTGGATTATCATTGCATTTTTCATAGCACCTCATGAGATGGATTGGACACCATAGCAACATCGTGGTTATATTGATGACACCACCATAGTGGCATCGTGGTTGGTATTTGTGAACACCGAAAATTTGAGTTTCTTATACTAGGTCCCAGACCCCTGGGTGAAACTCCTTAAACCTCGAGTGGTACCCTCGAGCCTCATTGTTAAGACCAGGCGGATGTCATGGGTCACCTGGTACCGAAAACCATAGTAGGCCTGACTCTCATCGATGCGGTCGGGTGAGAAGAGGTTTAACCACGCTTAGCTTAAGAGTTGGAGCAAATGTGGTTGGGTTTGACCGGCCAACGAAATGGGTCCACTACCAGCGTGCCAGGAGGGTATTGGCATGGTTATAGGCCCCCCACTAACAAGGTGGGTATGCAAGGCCTCTATTCCACAAGTTTCGGACTTGTTCTGGATACTAGGTCCCGGTTATTCCCAGTGATGATAACTGTATTGTGATGTAAACTTTTAGAGGAGGATTTGCATGCCTGCATATACTCGGCATACTTATACATATCATCTCTTGCATTGCATCATGCCCTCTTAGCTTTATGCAGCATTACTTAGTCACTACGCTTCAGCTTGTGTACTCTGATATTTTGATTGTTACTGTATGATTGTACACTACGCACACACGAGTGTATTCACTAGGCTTTTGCCTAAGCTTCATATTTCCCTTTTTTTCAGGGTAGGAGTAACTTGGAGGACATAGCTTTCTCGATGTATTGTATCTATTTTGTGATTTGGCAATATTGACATTGTGTACCTGTTGGAAAAGCATTATACTTGTAACCTTCAGGATTTATAATGGAGATTGTTACTTGGTATTGTGATTACGGATCATCATGCTCAAGTATTATTATTAAAAAAAATATATTCAAAAATCTTCCTTGTGATACGCCGAACTCGGGACTTGGTGTATGGAAGTCGAGTGCTGGATTCGGGGCATTATGGAAGTTGTCAGTACCCGAATTTGGAGCGTGATAGAAGTTAGTATCAGAGCATAAGATTTGGGATCACTTACAAGCAAAGTCAGCAGCTGGAAAACATAGAAGAACTTAAACTAGGTCTCCCACCGTGATTAATCGAGAACGTAGATGCTATTTGGATCCCTGATTTATATGAATCTAGAGACATGAATCTAGGATTCTCGGTTTGAGAACCTAGTCAAAAACAGGATTCCCTAATTGAGAACCTAGAGACTATACTTAGCACCCAGGCATGAGGCAGATAGTCGCGAGCAATACCCTCTAGTGCTTGATGGATGATTGTTTGTTATATATGGTGATATGTACGCTTGGCTTTCCATGTTATGAGTTTGATAATGCATTTGTGACTAGAAATTTCGATGATGAAATTTTTATTATGAGGGTAGATTGTAAGACCCTGTCCATTTCGTACATTTTCTATACCTATGTGCATGATGATCGACGCCTTTGGTGAGACTTGAATTAGCCGTGCATAGTGTAGACCCAACTGACCGGAACCCCAATACTTCGAAACCCTCACCATATCGATCGTCCCGTCGCCGCGGTCACGAAGGTACCACTTATGCATCTATATGACACTCCATTAGTGAGATACGCTGCGAAGAATCATTGGTGTATCATGTGCGCATGTCGCCATATACTCCATTCCACACATGTGCACAACACATGCCATGCACACATGCACCACGCCACACATGGGTGAGAAAATCTTTACCCATTGTGTGATGTCACGCACTCATACCCCCCTCTCTCATGTGTGTCCAAAGTCAACTCTTCTCCATACCATATCCTATGCATGACCTCATCACACTATAACATCCCATGCCCCTTTAATCCACCATTAATTCCTAATCATGAATCAATTGTTATAATCTTAGCCTAAGCTAACCATAATCACATTAATCTAACCTAATCACATTTTTATCCATTTCTCTACAAATACTCCTTCATCCCTTAACATTTTCACCATTTTCCTACAATAAGGAGAGAGAGAGAGAGAGAGAGAGAGAGAAATGTGAACTTGGTGGACCACCATCAACTCCATCAATCCCATCCCTCCCATCTATCCAGCCCATCAAGGTGAGTACACCCTCCCCACTCATTCTTATTTTGTCTTCATTGTGTTTATGGATGGTGAAGATGATGCTCTAATGTTAGAGGCAGTGTGGATGATGAAGATAATTATAATGATGATAATGATATGAATAATGGTGTGGATGTATAGGAGAAAACATATAGAACTGAATTGTTATTATAGACTTCATGTGGGACCCATTGATAGTGGGCCCCACCAAAATATTTGTATGCCATCTAAACAGTCCAAGTGTGGCCCATTGGGCTGGCCACACACACACACACATGCACTGGATAAAATAATAATAAAATAATAAAAGAAAAATAAAAAGAGAAGGGAGAGACATTGCTGCCAGCATCAATGTCCCAGCTTGCTCCAATAGGGGAGGGGCTGTGGGACCACAATACCCCCCCCCCCCCCCCAATGATGTATGTACTTGATCCACACCGTCCATCCAATTTCCTAGCTCATTTTAGGCCTTGAGCTGAAAAATGAAGCTAATCCAAATCTCTGGTAGGCCACACCATCAAAAATCATTTTAAAAGTGATATTTACTATCAAATCTATTACGCCCGCTATGATGTTTCTGTACGCCTAAGCATATTGAATATTGGGCTCATTGGACTCGTCACAAGCCAGAGAACCCAACCGATGGACTGGATCATCCTCATGTGGGCCCCACCTATGAAAAACCATCAAAAAATAAAAATTCAAAATAAAAATTAAAATCAGCAAGGGTTGGACGCCCCTTACTGACAACGTCCTACTGCTTGGATAGGCAGGGACCGTGGGTCCCACCATAGGTCCCACCGTGATGTATGTCGAATATCTACACCATGCATTTGTTGCATCCCCTTTAAAAATGGGATATCCTCAAAAATCAGTCGTACACAAAACTCAGGTGGCCTACACTATCTAAAATCATGTGAAGACATGGTTATAACATATAAAAGCACTTGCTGGGGCCCACCTGAAATTTTGATGCAGCTGACACTTGGAATGACTACTCAACCAAGTGGGACACACATAATGGATGGGCTGGATTCATGAACCACATCTCGGGGCCAATAAATAATTATGAATGTTTTAATGGAGGATAAGCCTCTCAACTTATGTGTGTGGTGTGGCCCACATGTGTCACAGATTGACTTAATTTTAAGCCCCAGGCCCACCATGGATTGGTGCATTTGACTGATGGTATTGAGGGTCGACACGTGTCACGGTGGGTCACATAACTCAACCTCACAGGAAGTCCTCATGGGCTCCACCTTGTAGTACGACGTATATCCATGCCATTCATCAGTTTATCCTTATTATTTTAGGGTATGTTACCATAGATTAGTCAGATCCAAATCTCATGCCACGGGAGCAATATTGATCACTTGTCCACCGTTAAATATTTCCTAAAGCTGCAATAATGTTGTGAGAAATATACCCATCTATCCATTTTAATCGATCATGGGCCACCTAATGTACATGTTTTACCAGTCATTCATGTATTTTGTTAGATCATTTTAGATTTTGGGGCTGCCTGTATATTTACTGCTACCTAAACCATTTTCATGGTACTCATTGTAGTGGTTATTCCTCATTTAGCCTGTCAATTGGTAGGATCATGTGGATGACCACACCATGTGAGTTCGTGATTTTTACAGCCCACTAAACTATATGAAATTGGGTCAATTGTGTAACTACTTGTCTAAGTGGATTTATGAATGTGTGAACCAACCATATGATCATGTGATGATTAGGTGACCACTAAACTAGGTGAACTTGTGGTGTGCATGTTGTGGCCTCTAAACCATGTGAACTCATATGCACCCCTAAACTACATGTAATTGACTTCTGGCCCTTAGTTAAGCAATTACACAATGCTTGGAAAGTCCTTGAGTGCCTGAAATCGTGATTGGAGTGTGACCCCAAGTCGTAGGTTGGTGCGATGTGTATTCGGCCTTTGAAACATGCTTGATTATCACTTGTGTATAGGCACTAGTTTTGTGAGGGTCGGATGGAATAGTGGGCATGACCAATGTGAGGTAGTGATTTGGGTCTAACCCCCTCAATCATGTAGGCATGTGACGTATGTATGGCCACCTAATCATATGCAATTGTGGAGTATATGTAGTCGTCTAACCATATGATTGCGAAATGCACACAAGGCCAACCAACTACATGAAATCATGTGGCATTGGTGGCCACCCAATGATACGACCACGTGCTCATGGGCATAGCCATAGTCACCTAAACCAGGAACAATTAGGTTGTACATGCAGATTTTCTTAGTCATGAGAATTATGATATAGGTTGGATTATACAACTTGATAATAGAGTGGTCCTCAACTCGGTATTATGTGACACACCCTACATTCAACTCATTAGTAAAGCAGAAGTAAAGACCGCTAAACTATATGTGATGTGATTAAATGTGGCCCTTGGTTCATTCATCATGTGATGTTAAACCAGGATTATTAGCCGTGTGAAGTGTGAGGCAGTTGTTGCCTAAGACTTAGCATAATTAGTGTAGCCTTGTATTCGTGTGTAGGATTATGATAGTTCAATCATGTTTAGATATTTTGAAATGTGGACACTAGATCACGATAGTAATCGTATACATACTAAACTATGTGAAATTATGGTACTAGTAGCCTAACCATGTGAAAGTTTAATAAAGTGGTTGCCCCATTATACGAGCTACGATGTAGTAAAAATGAATAACCATCCGACCTTAAATACTTTATTGTGGCAAGTAGTGTGACATTTGTGTGGCCACTCAACCATATGGACTTCTGATAATGGAGTGGCCACAGGACCATGTGGGCATATGAGAATTGTGTGGTCAATCCAGACTTGTGGACTATGTCGATGATGTAATCCTTTGGGTATGTGAACTTAGGACGTGTGTCAGATTGATTGTTAAACCCATCTTATTAATAGTATTGGGTTTTATTTGTGGACTCCACTAATATGTTCACAATGGTGTTAAAGTGGTGGGCCTATTAGCCTTAAAGCCCATCTTGAGTGGACGCCTTGTGGGCATATTAGTAGTAAACCTATCGGCCCCATAAGTTACTTCCTCTTACTGAGAACGTAAGACTCCATGAGAAGTGCATATTGGGCCTATGTTTGGGCTTCTTGGTAAGTGCATGAGACTCCTTGTGATATGTCTATGCCAAGTCCCATTTGGACCTTTTAAATGAGTTATGATTGAGTCCTCGAATGAACCGTTTGTGGTAATCAAATGAACCACCCAACAAGCCAGAAGAGTCGGATGTAGCAACTTACTAACTAGCCTGTTCAAGTGTGGTAATGAACTGGGCCTTAGTCCACTTGAAATGATAGCTAGACATGTTGAGATGTTGGATTGAAATCGAATTATGAATGTGGTGATGACATATGTGTGGTGATTGTGTGATATGATACATGTAGTTTGATGCAATGATTGTATGTTATAATGCTAGCTTATGTTCAATAGCTATGGATCTTTATATGTGGATTTGATTCATGTTATGGTATGTGCTCATTCCTTGCACATGTTTGATATATAGTCTATTGTGGTGACACTGTATGAGGTTTCGGCCATGTGATTGGTGCCGAGTGATGGATTGATCCTAGTTGTGTTATTGTGTGGTTGGTGCACACTTGTGACATGCAAGTGTGGACACTCGCATAGCCCCATGATCATGAGGGAGAGTACACATTATACCACTATTTTTCCATGTTTATCGTGATCATTTTGGTTGGTCTAATGATATTTGTGCAAATTGCATCTACTCGCACATATACATGTACATGCAACATGGATGAGGAGTGCATCGTGTGCATAGTTTGATCATGCAGAGATCATATGCATGTGGTAGAGGATGTTGGTGTGGGGTGCACATGATGGAGTATGTGGTAGAGGATGTTGGTATAGGGTGCGCATGATGAAGTATGTGTGGATGTTATCTGGTCTAAGAGACCGTAGGCTTAGTCCTTGGGTTGAAGTCCTTAAAGAGAATATATCGAGCTTAATCCCTGGGTTGAAGTCCCTAAGCGAATATATCTAGCACAATCCCTGGGTTGAAGTCCTTAAGCATATATATCGGGCACAATCCCTGGGTTGAAGTCCCTATATCTCACTTGATGCTACATTGTGATTTATGTTTATACTGATGCTGATATTACAAGTATATCCTTTCCATGATGAGCGTGAATTGCAGATCGGATGTGGTTGCCTGTGGATCCCGATTGGTATTAGGGTTGCCTCGTATGCATATGTGGCTTACATGCATAGCATTGCTTGAGTGCAATTATACTGCATAGCATGCTTGTGGATTATCATTGCATTTTGCATAGCATCCTCATAAGATGGATTAAACACCACAGCAACACCGTGGTTATATTGATGAGACCACCATAGTGGCATCGTTGTTGGTATTTGTGGACACCGAAAATTTAGGTTTCTTATACTGGGTCCCAGACCCCTAGGTGAAACTCCCTAAACCTCGAGTAGTACCCTCGAGCCTCATCGTCAAGACCGGGCAGATGCCATGGGTCACTTGTACCGAAGACCGTAGTAGGCCTAACTCCTGTCGACGCAGTCGGGTGAGAAGAGGTTCAGCCACACCTGGCTGAAGAGTTGGAGCGAATGTGGTAGGGTTTGACCAGCCCCTGAAATGGGTCTGCTACCGGCATGTCGGGTGAGTATTGGCATGGCTGTAGGCCCTCTACTGACAAGGCGGGTATGTGAGGCCTCTATTCAATAAGTTTCGGACTTGTTCTGGATACTAGACCCCGGTGATTCTCAATGATGATAACTGTATTGTGATGTGGACTTTTAAAGGAGGATTTGCTTGCCTGCGTACACTCAGCATACTTTTGCATATCATCTCTTGCATTGCATCATGCCCTCTTGGCTTTACACAACATTACTTGGTCCCTATGCTTCAACTTGTGTACTCTAATATGTTGATTGTTACTATATGCTTGTACACTACGCACACGCGAGTATACTCACTAGGCTTTTGCCTAAGCTTCCCATTTCCCTTTTTTTTCAGGGTAGGAGTAACTTGGAGAACATAGTTTTCTCGATGCATTGTATCTATTTTGTGATTTAGCAATATTGACGTTGTGTACCTGTTGGAGAAGCATTGTACTTGTAACCATCAGGATTTATAATGGAGACTATTACTTAGGATTGTAATTACGGATCATCATGCTCAGGTATTATTATTATAAAAAAAAAATAGTCAAAAATCTTCCTCGTGGTGTGCTGAACTCGGGACTTGGTGTATGGATGTCGAGTGGCGGATTCAGGGCATTATGGAAGCTGTCCGTCCTCGAATTTGGGGCGTGACAGGAGGCACCATATGAGTGGACTGAACAATGCCATGAATCTTTCACTAAGCTCAAGGGCATGTTGACTATCGCTCCTATCATGCAGCCACCCAACTAGAGCATACCTTTTAAGATTTTTTGCGATGCGTCTGACTATGCTATTGGGACAGTGTTAGGCTAAAGAAAAGAGAAGAAGCCATATGTGATTCATTATGCGAGTATAACTATAAATTCTTCCCAAGTAAACTATTCTACTACGGAGAAGAAACTCTTCATCGTAGTGTTCGCTTTGGACAAATTTAGCTCCTACTTAATCGGATCCAAGATCATCATTTACACTGATCATGCAGTACTAAAATACTTTCTCTCTAAGAATGATGCCAAGCCTCGCCTGATAAGATGGATCCTCCTACTCCAAGAATTTGACATAGAAATAAGAGACAAAAATGGAGTAGAGAATGTAGTGGCTGACCACCTCTCAAGACTTGATCTCCCCGATTCCCTTAAGCCAACACCAATAAATGACATGTTCCCTGAAGAACAATTGTTTAAACTCTTCCAATTACCTTGGTTTGATGACATTGCAAATTATCTTACTACAGGTATCATGCCAACATATTGAACTGCACAAGATTTTAAAAAAATCTTCACCGAGGTACGTAAGTTTTTCTGAGATGATCCTTATTTATTTAAATATTACCCAAACCAAATTCTAATGAGATGTATGTCAGATAATGAACATCAGAGTGTCATCTCCTTTTGTCATTCTCAGGCCTGTGGTGGTCACTTTTCTACTAAAAAGACTATGTCCAAAATTCTACAGTGCGGCTTTTACTGACCCACGATGTTCAGAGATACTCATGAGTTTTGCAAAGCTTATGAGCATTGTTAGAAATTAAGAGGGTTGTCCCATTAAAATATGATGCCTTTGAACTCCATTCTTATCATTAAAGCATTTTATTACTGGGGCATCGATTTCATGAGACCATTCCCCCAATCATTTGGGAATATTTACATTTTGTGAGCAGTAGACCATGTCACTAAGTGGGTCGAAGCGATCCTGTGCTGGAATAATTATCATAAAATGGTCATTCGATTCTTAAAAGAAAATATCATTTTCTGGTTCAAAACGCTCCAGGCCATCATTAGTGATGGAGGTTTATACTTTTGTAATAGGCCATTTGAGAACTTAATGAAAAAATATGGCATCTCTTATAAAGTGAGCACTCCATACCACCAACAAACAAGCGGGCGAGCCGAGATTTCCAACAGGAAAATTAAATAAATTCTAGAAAAAATGTTTAACCCTGACTATAAGGATTGGTCAATTCGCTTGACTAATGCCTTATGGACTTATCATACTGCTTTTAAGACACCCATTAGAATGTCTCGCTTTAGATTCGTATATGGGAAAGCTTGCCACCTACCTGTGGAGCTAGAGCATAGAGGCTACTAGGCTATCAAAAATCTGAACTTTAATTTGGACAACGCTAACTCGTTGTGGAAACTTCAATTAAATGAACTCGAAGAAATCTAGAACTCGAGAATTTACAAGCACAGGATAAAGGTATTCCATGACAGGAACATCCTTTGGAAATCATTCATAACCGGTCAAAAAGTCCTGTACAATTCTCAGTTACATCTTTTTTCGGGTAAACTTGGATCTCGTTGGACCGGTCCCTTCATTTTACTAATGTTTATTCTCATAGGGCCGTCGAGATAAAGAATTCGATGAATGACAATGCTTTCAAAGTGAATGGGCATCATCTTAAGCCATTTTTTGAGAAGTTTGATTCAGAGGACATGTCCATGCCTCTGACTGATCCTATGTACTAGGATTGACTTCCTAGTCTGACGAAGGTGTAGTTAGGTTTATTGCTTTCTTAGGATTTAGGATTAGGATAGTTTGATTTCATTTTATTTAGTGTTCGTACTAACCCATTTACATGTTAAGTGAAAGTGCCCTGGTTTGTCAATTAGCATGAGTGTTGAGTTGGCTAGACAGAGAAGCTCCATAGGAAGATCAATCAACCGTCTGCCTCAACCAGATGTGGCCTCGAACTCACCACAGGGAAATATAAGTCTCACATCCAATGTCCCAAAACACCAGGTAAATAAAATCCTTAAAATTGTTTAGAATATCATAGGGTTTTTAGGTTAGAAAACTTTTTTACAAATTCAAAAAAAATCTAAGTTTTCTACCTCTGTCGATTTATCGATAGACTGTGATCAATCGATACCATCAAAGTGAGGACAAAAGATGTCCACAAACCACATATTCATCTGGACGGAATTATCGATGTATCGATACCCCTATCGATATCATCGATATTTGAAACTCGAGTCTATCGAAGTTAACTCTATAAAATCGACAACAAAGCGTTTGTGTCCCTATTTTTTATAGAAAAATCATGAAGACCTTCGATATATCGAAGAACCCCTCAATATCCTTGGAATTCAAATATCGATGATATCGAAAGGCCTTTGATGATATCAGTCTTGGACACAGTTTTCCAGCAGATATTTTCAGGTAGTTTTATCTTGTATCAAGGGTCACTCGATAGAATCAATATTCAAATATCGATGATATCAAGGCTGTATCAATTGCATCGAGAAATGAAATAGACTATCCACCAAGCTCATTGATAAAATCTTTGGATTTATCGATGCATCGACACGACCTTCGATATCATCGACACTCAAATTCTGATGATATCGAGTGTACCTCAATCATATCTGTTGACCTGAAATATTTCAAAGCAAGTCTCTCTCATTTTCAAATGTCAAGGAATTGAACCTTGCATCGATACTATCGGAGTTCGAAATCTAATGATATCAACACCTGTCTCGATTTCCTCGACCAGTTGGCAAAAGGTTTCAAAAGCGTATGACATTGAGTTTGTGTCATCGAGCGGCCAGTCGATGTAATCGAGAGTATACGCTCAATGATATCGAACTCTATGATAAATGTGACTGTTTTATATCCGTTAGAACTTTTTGTCTATATATAGAGAGCTTGTCTTTAGTTGCTGGTAAAGAAAGAAAAGAATGCTTTTGAGAGTTTAACCTTAGATCATATACCCAAAGCCCTTTCTCTCAAGGGAGTTCATCCTCCAATCTACCCTCATCAATGATATTCAATAGAGTGGATTGGGGAATGAACTTTTACATTCAAGGATCCTCCAGCTACCATCTTAATGGCAAATCATTAAGTTGAGATGCTTTGAATGCATAGATGATTAGAATCACTCTATCTCCTTTGTAGGAAAATATTTGAGAGTAGGATTCCATCATAACCTTGACCCAACCCGTCGCCATGAATTGATATATCTTCTGAGTTGCGGTTCAAGGACGTAGAAGACTCTTCATCAACAAAGGAGGAGATCTTCGACAACGAGCTAAAAGGGACTCATCTGCTTATCTGTAAGTTATCAGAGTCCAAAGGACAGGATTGGGTCTAAGGTATTTCTCACCCCTTGCAAGTCCTCTAGGAGGTCTCCGGCGAGAGTACGTGGTGGGTGCGTTATGTTGACCCTTGCTTATGGATATCATAAACAGTCAGGGTCTTATGGAAGATCCTTGGCCAGTGTGCCTAAAAGTAGGTGCGTTGTGTTGACCCTTGCTCGTGAGAGCATAAACAGTCAGCTTAGGTATAGGTTGTAAAGGTTAAAGGTGAACCTGATTTAAAACCTTGGGTTTGGGGTGAACCGTGTGAAACCTCCTTAGTGAAATCTAGCACACTCAAGGGTTGAGTGCGTCTACCGGGAGTGGAGTAAACAAGTAATTTAACCACTATAAAAATGACTGTGTTTGAGATTACTATTATCTTATATTCTACGTGATTTCCTTTAATGCTTTCATATTTGATTATCTGAGATCACATCTCACACATACCCACAGTCATATCCATCATAAACTAATTTGTATATTATTCATCTCTCAAATAGGTTGTGATTGGATCCTCTACCAAGCTTGGAAGACAGTAGAGTTACTCTTGAGTAATCCTAAATGTATGCTTGTTGATAGGATTAGAGTGATAGGATTTTAATTTGTTATAAAATTATTAAAAAGTCTTATTCACCCCCCTCTAGGATATATTGGCATATTCCTACTTCAACTAAAGCGGTCTTTACCACAATTTCAATTGGTATCAGAGCGGGTCTCTCTTTAAGGGCTTCACTGCCTAGAGAGTGATCTTGACTGAAGTTGGGAATATGGCCAAAGGAGAGGGCTCATCAGTCTCCAGACCTCTTGTTTTTTATGGATCAAACTATGCATACTGGAAGGCTAAAATGCACTACTTTCTGAGATCTTTGGATCATGATGTTTGGGATATTGTTGAAAGAGGATATGTGCCACCTACTGAACAGATAATACTTGAAAATGGCACAACTATCTCTAAACCAAAATCCAAAGAAAAATGGACAGCATTCGATAAGGAAAATCAAATTGCTGAGGCTAAAGCTATGAATATTATCTACTATGTTGTGTCCTAAGATATTTTCAATTAAATCAGTATGTGTGGGACATCTAAAGAAGCCTGAGATTTGTTGGAAACAACCCATGAAGGAACAAGCACTATGAAGAGATCCAAACTGCAACTCCTAACATCATAGTTTGAAAGTCTCATAATGGAAGAGCATAAAACCTTCATGGAGTTTTTCACAAAACTGAATATCATTTGCAACTCCATGGGTGGATTAGGTGAGAAAGTTCTGGTTCCTAAAATTTGTAGAAAAATATTAAGATCATTACCGAAAAGGTTCAATCCTAAAGTAACAACCATTGAAGAATGTAGAAACATAGACGAAATGAAAGTAGAAGAATTGGTAGGTTCCCTACAAACATTTGAACTACACTTTAAACAAACCCAAAAATCAAAAAATACCGTCCTCAAAATCTCAAAGAAAACAACACATAAGGACATTGAAAGTGAAAGAGAAGAGGAAAATGAGGAAGTGGCTTTGTTGGCTCAACGATTCAGAAAGTTCTTTTAGAAAAATCATGGTCGTCCACTTAAAGGAAGAAGGATGGATAACAGACAGTTTGTAAGCAAATTTGGTAAAAAGACCAAAGAAGAACATTGTTATGCCTGTCAGAAGTTTGGACACCTATCTACTGAATGCCCAAATAGAAAAACTAAGGGTAAAGCAATGGCTGCCACATGGGATGATAAAGAAGAGTCAAACTCAGAATATAGTAACGTAAAGAGCGATGGAGGCCAGAAATCCTTGAAAATTCTAATGGTCTCCATTACCATTCCTAGTGAAACTGAGAACGAGAAAGAACCACAAGCCCCTGAATCATTTTCATCAGATAATGAGGAAACTGAAAAGGAAGAAGAAGAAGAACAGAATAAATTACAAGATGCTTACAATCAACTTTACATCCATAGCATCAACATTGTTAGAAGACTAGGAATATCTTAAAACAAAAAGGAATTGTTGCAAAAAGATTTGGATAAAACTCTGGAAATTAATACACATCTAATCAATGATCTACAGCAATATCATTCAGATAATGATAGACTTGAGAGAATTAACATCTTCCTTAAATCCGAATCTGAAAAAATAAACAAGCAGGTTGAGCTCTTAAAAGACAAAAATATGCTCCTTCAAAATGAAAATCATACACTCCTGTTTGATTTAGAGGAATCCAGAAAAATTTCTAAGTTAAACTATAAGTTTTTCCAAAGTGGTGAGAAGTTAGAAAAACTTTTAGTTATGGGAAGACCTGGAAAGGATAAGAGTGGCTTAGGATATGATAAATTTAAATCAAAATATGGAAATACAGCACAAATGGCTGAAAAATCTGCTACCTCAGGAAGTAATACAAAAACTACTCCTGTTTGTCATTTGTGTGGTGATTCTGGTCATTATAAGTTCGAATGCATGTCTCCTAAGAGGACTCAACATAGCTCTGGTTAAAATCATGTTGAAAAATTCAAACCAACTAGAGAAATGCAAAATGTCTGGAGTCAACCCAGGAATATGGATAAAAGAGCTTTACATCCACCACCACCTAAAATGACTAACAAGGAGCTATCAAATCAAATGGTTGAATTAAACAAGAAAACAAAATCTACCACAGCCAAAAATCCTGTCACGAAATGGGTAATGAAAGATAAGAAAAATTGCATTGTCACTCACTCAAATCATATAACAGGCAATGATACTAAATGGTACCTGAATAGCGGATGCTCAGAGACGGAAGCACCGTTAAGGTAATTGGACAGGGAACAATTAAAGGAATAAACTTGCTTAAAAATGAGAATGCTTTTTGCATAAAGGGATTAACTCACAATCTTCTAAGTATTTCTCAAATATGTGATAATGAGCATGTGGTAACATTCAACAAAGAAAAATATGAAATCCTAGACCTCTCAGGAAAATCAGTAATGAAGGGTTCTCGCACAAATAATTACTGCTATGTCATCAAAGGTAAAGGAAAGGATGTCCCCTATGCCTAGAAATGTTGAGCATAAAGAACAAGTCTAGGTCATGTATCGAGATCCGGATATTTGTTGAAATGATGCAATTTTGCTGAGCTCTTAATGTTATATCTGAGGTTCCTCTCCTCAATTTTTTGTATATAAACATCTTAATGTTTATAATTTTGAGTTGTACAATGCCTGTATAAAATTTTACTGTGTATACTGTTGATTTGTAGATATATTAAAAGTATAAATGAAGGGTTGCCTGGATGTTACGGATTGAAAATACTCATCTTTGATATGTCTATCGATAAGTCATGAGCATTGTCGATCAAATCGATAACTAGTCGATATCATCGACATCACTTCAGAATTTGGAAAGTCACATGATTGAGACTGTTATCAAAGCCATTGTCGATAACATCAAATGAGGATAATCAATATAATCAAAACTAAGTTCGATGATATCGAAAGATGTAGCCTGATAAAAGGCAGTTGAACAAAAAAAAATCATTTTTTCCTCTGAAAAAGCATTTCACTTTTTTTTTTGTTCATCCCCTCAGCCGTAAGTACATCGTGGGTCCCGGAAGCTCCTCAAAACTGGTATTACCCTTCCATTCCTTCCATTTCAGATTCTATCTTACTTTTGGTAAGGTATTTTCAGTTTTTTTTTTAAAGAGGAATTTTGTCTGTTCTTCCCAAATCTGTCTTTATGGGTAAGGACAAAGAAAAGGTGTCTGGTTCTGGGGAGTCCTCTAGAGTCTCTCGACGAAAAACCCTTGCTTCAAAAGAGAACGCAAGAGCTCCTGAACGGGGGAGCCCCACTCGTCAGAGGACACGACAAACTTCACATGGCGGGTCCCAATCCGACATACCAGTCCCTCCTCCGGCTAGAATAAATCTGGTCCCGGCTAAATATACCGGTTGGAAGCTTATCCATGAAAGAAAGGTTTACAAGGATTGTTTAAAACCGTACAATCTAGAATCCCTATTTGTTGCAATCGATTGGTTGCCTGTTCTTGATTTCGGTAGGGCATGTCATCTTGAATGAACATGCAACTTTCTCGCTGCTTGTCACTCACCCGTGTCTGATCCTCCTTCCATCATGGTATCTGTCGATGGTGATGATGTACTGATCACTCCTGCTACAATTGCAAACATCCTAGGGCTGGAAATGTCACCCGATGGTCTCCCTGAAATGGACCTCGAAAATGTTGAAATTCAGTCCATGGTTACTAAATACCTCTGTCATGGTAGAGATATTCCTTGGTACCAAGGAAATGCATTGAAATCTAAGTTCATGGAACCACAATTTCAGATCCTGCAAGGTATCTTCACCACAAATATATATATCCTAGAAGTACCAACCGGACCGATCTCACGGGATTCATGACCATGATAGTGTATTCAATAGCCAACGGGATAAAAATCTACCTCCCAACTTTGATTGTACATCAGTTGGTCTACACCATTCATACATCCAGGGATCTTCACCTGCCCTATCCCTGGATCATAAACATGGTATGCAATGCCATCGGCTTCCCAACGACCAGTGATCCAGAACTTCCCCTCCAAGTCTTCAATAAGAACAACATTCAAAGGATGGACTTAAAGTTCCATAAGTATCGCGAGGATCTAGAGGAAGGCATACAAGAAGAAGGAGCAGGAGGTGAAGGTGATGCTCCCGGTGAAGGAGGTGAGGCGGCTGGGCATGAACCCTTTGTGTCCCATCAAGCACCATCCACATCAGGGCCTGGGCATACAAAGAGATTTAAGCTCCATCAGGACAGGATTGGAGCCATACAACGAGACGTCTCCCAGCTCAAGGAAGCGATGAATGAAAGGCTTACCGTCTTGGAATGCGTAGTGAACAGAGTGTAACAGACCATGCAACAGTTGGTCAATCTGTTCACCTGCCGTCGAGACGACACGGCGCCATCTTCCTCTGCTCCATAGTGCTGGTCTTTGGACGCTATCACATACACCTCACTCTTATTTCCATGTATGAACATTAGTATCTTTTTGGATGTTCTACGCTCTCATGGGTGTATGTGATAACTCACTAATCTGTACAATCTAGCGTTTTTTGTGTTGTATATGCCTAGGGTTGGGTTAAATACTGATGGTTGTTTTTGGGTGCTCATAAATGGGCTTGGTAATGTTGTTGGGATAACTATTAATCTACTACCAATCTTAGGCAGTATAGATATTTTTTTTGGATAATTTTTTTTTTAAAAATGGCTGATTATAATTCCCTCCTATTTACTTCCATACTTATACTTTAAGATCTCCTGGTTTATTCAGTTTATGATATGTAGAATGCATGTGATGGTTTGATCATTAGTCTATATGCTTATATCACTACTCTATTTGGTCCGCTATGCATACAGAGTTTCCGAGAATGATGTTTGATTAATCAATTATTTGACCTTTATACATCAATCTTTTATATCTGTACGCTCTCTGAATGATGGTTCTCTAAATTGCTTAAACTTTAGTCAATATCAACTGCTATATTTATCCTTGTCAATGACTGACAAAAAGGGTGAGACCAATTCAAACACCCCGATAGAAAAATTGTGTATATCTGCCTGAATGGTGATACAGGTGTTAGGGGGAGCAGCTGCACCAAGAAAGGGGGAGAATGCAGTTAGGGGGAGCAGCTTCTGATTTTGTGTATGGTTTCATTAGGCAGTGAAAAATTGTGTAAATTATATGTACACACAATTTAGGATGTGTTTGTCTAGATGTTGTTCTAGGGTGTTTTAGTATTTTGTCACGTAATTAACAAAGGGGGAGATTGAAAGTGTCCTGGTTTGTCAATTAGCATGTGTGTTAAGTTGGCTAGACAGAGAAGCTCCATAGGAAGATCAATCAACCATCTGCCTCAACCGGATGTGGGCTCGAATTTGCCACAAGTAAATCTAAGCCTCATATCCCATGTCCCAAAACACCAAGTAAATAAACCCTTAAAATTGGTTAGAATATCATAGGGTTTTTGGGTTAGAAATTTTTTTTATAAATTCAGAAAATATCTAAGTTTTCTACCTCTGTCGATTTATCGATAGACTGATTGATAAAATTGGGTAGTGCTCTCGATGTCCTCAATGATCAATCGATACCATCAAAGTGAGGACAAAAGATGTCCACCAACCACATATTCATCTGGATGGAATTATCGATATATCGATACCCCTATCGATATCATCGATATTTGAAACTCGAGTCTATCGAAGTTGACTCGATAAAATCGACAGCAAAGCATTTGTGTCCCTATTTTTTATAGAAAAATCATAAAGACCTTCAATATATCGAAGTACCCCTCGATATCCTCAGAATTCAAATATCGATGATATCGAAAGGCCTTTAATGATATCGGTCTTGGACACAGTTTTTCAGCAGATATTTTCAGGTAGTTTTTATCTTGTATCGAGGGTCACTCAATAGAATCGATATTCAAATATCGATGATATCGAGGCTGTATCGATTGCATCAAGAAAGGAAATAGACTGTCCATGAAGCTCACTGATAAAATCTTTGGATTTATCGATGCATCGACATGACCTTCGATATCATCGACATTCAAATTCCGATGATATCGAGTGTACCTCGATCATATCTGTTAACCTGAAATATTTCAAAGCAAGTCTCTCTCATTTTCAAATGTCGAGGAATTGAACTTCGTATCGATACTATCGGAGTTCGAAATCCAATGATATCGACACCTGTCTCGATTTCCTCGACCAGCTGGCAAAAGGTTTTAAAAGCGTATGACATTGAGTTTATGTCATCGAACGGCCAGTCGATGCAATTGAGAGCATACGCTTGATGATATCAAACTCTGTCATAAATGTGACTGTTTTATATCTGTTGAAACTTTTTACCTATATATAGAGAGCTTGTCTTTAGTTGTTGGTAGAGAAAGAAGAGAGTGCTTTTGAGTGTTTAACCTTAGATCATATACCCAAAGCCCTTTCTCTCAAGGGAGTTCATCCTCCAATCCACCCTCATCATTGATATTCAATAGAGTGGATTGGGGAATGAACTTCTGCATTCAAGGATCCTCCAGCTACCATCTTAATGACAAATCATTAAGCTGGGATACCTTGAATGCATAGATGATTGGAATCACTCTATCTCCTTTATAGGAAAATATTTGAGAGTAGGATTCCATCATAACCTTGACCCAACCCGTCGCCATGCATTGATACATCTTCTAAGTTACGGTTTAAGGAAGTAGAAGACTTTTCATCAACAAAGGAGGAGGTCTTCGACAATGAGCTAAAAGGGACTCATCTGCTTATATGTAAGTTATCAGAGTCCAAAGGACCCTTGTGATCATTCCTTTGTAGGATTGGGTCTAAGGTATTTCTCACCCCTTGCAAGTCCTCTAGGAGGCCTCTGGCGGGAGTGTACTTGGTGGGTGCGTTATGTTAAACCTTGCTTTATAGAGAGCATAAATAGTTAGGGTCTTATGGAAGATCCTTGACTAGTGTGCCTAAAAGTGGGTGCGTTGTGTTGACCTTTGCTCATGAGAACATAAACAGTTAGGGTCCTGTGGAAGATCCTTGGCAAATGTGCCTAAAAGTGGGTGTTATGTGTTGACCCTTACTCGTGAGAGCATAAACAGTTAGCCTAGGTATACGTTGTAAAGGTTAAAGGTGAACCTGATTTAAAACCTTGGGTTTGGGGTGAACCGTGTGAAACCTCCTTAGTGAAATCCGGCACACTCAAGGGTTGAGTGCGTCTGTCGGGAGTGGAGTAGACAAGTAGTTAAACCACTATAAAAATGATTATGTTTGAGATTGTTATTGTCTTATATTCTATGTGATTTCCTTTAATGCTTTCATATTTGATTATCTGAGATCACATCTCACACACACCCACAATCATATCCATCATAAACTAATTTGCATATTGTTCATCTCTCAAATAGGTTGTGATTGGATCATCTACCGGGCTTGGAAGCTAGTAGAGTTACTCTTGAGTAATCCTAAATGTATGCTTGTTGATAGGATTATAGTGATAGGATTTTAATTTGTTATAAAATTATTAAAAAGTCCTACCCCCCCCCCCCCCCCCCCCCTTCTCTAGGAATATTGGCATATTCCTACTTCAACTAAAGCGATCTTTACCGCAATTTCATTAGGAACTTGGAAAAGGCTTCTATTTTCCTTCTTCAGGTATTATCTTCCCATCACTTCCCATTTCTTTTCGTTGTCTCATGTGCATTGCATGCTCATATCTTTTACATTGAGGATAATGTAGGTTTTAGGTTGGGGTGTGGATTAGGTAAACTAATCAGTTTTTCTCACTTTTGAGCAAAAATTGTGTAAATTTTTAAATTTTCAAGCTAAAAACATGTTTGAAAAATGATAATTTATGGAATTAAGAATGCTTTGAGTATGATGATAAGATAAGAGATTGAATTTAAAATTGTTGGAGTTTGATCAACTGAGTAAGATTATCCCTTAAATTCTTTCATTCAATCAATTAAGAGGAAGTTTGAATATCATGATAATCTAAATCACAAAACATGTTCAATTTGTTTTTTGTGAATAATACTAAAATTTCTAATTGTTAGTATGTAAATCATTGAAAGATATTGAGAATTGAGTTTGGAGAATTTTATCCACCTTTAAAAAAATGAAAAGAACCGGTTAAAAAAACCGAGAGATCGACAAAAAGGTCATGTATGATGAAAAGACTATAAATAAATAAGAATTCTGAAAAGAATGAATAAATAAAAGAGACAGTCGATATAAAATTAAAAACTGAAAAAAGAAAAAAAATGTGATAAGTTCAGAATCAGTACTTGATTATTCAATAAAACTTGAGGTGATGAGCATGACTAACATTATGAAATAGTAGTATATTATGGAAAGTAAGTAGAATTCACTAAGCACATTGGAAAAACTTGATATATGAACTTGTGCTCTTAAATGATTGATAAAGAAACTTTTTTATTGATTGCTCGTGTGATTCGTCTCTAAGTTTTTAAAATTACACTCTTGCTTCTTTAGATTGTACTCATTCATACTTGATTGCACAAAAGATTGTTTTTTAAAAGTGATTTGAACATTAAAGATTGAAGATCACTTTATGCATGTTTTGCTCGGGACTAGCAAAATATTGGCTGGTGGGTGTGTTGAGTATGAAATATTGCATATTTTCCCTATTTATACTTTGGTTTTATAAACATGATAGTGTTTAATCTATCTAATTATGTATATTTTTATTTGTGAGGTGATTTCGAGAGCTTAAGGTGAAATTGATGCTAAAAAGAAGATTTATGCTTAAAAGATTACTAAATGAAGATTTAGAGATTTGGAAGTCATTAATGAAGAATTCACATGCAAAAGATCCAAGGAAACTAAGTTGGGAATGAAGAGAATCGAAGATTTGAAGTGAAGAAAACAAATCTTGAAAATTGTCATAAAAAAATATTTTTTGGAAAATTGTCTTTAAAAAACATATTCTGAAACACTGAGTCTAAAAAATGAAAGTTCTGAAAGTCTATTTTAGGAACTCACAGAGTGTGTAAAGTTGAGGAGGTTTGCGAACTTTTTCGAAGTTTGTGCGAAAGTTTGAATTGCAAAACTATTTAAAGGAGTCACCGGGCTATTCCAAACCATCTTCTAGGGTATTGAAAGGGAGAGAATGCCTAGGCAGAGCACTAACAATGTTCTTCCACTTTGATTTCTTCATAGATTCAAGTATATCTTTTATTTTTTCTTTTGTTTTTGAGTTAGCTATGACTAGTTAATCTCTTCTTATCTAGGGCTAAGAGGTGAAGTTGTAGTTTATTTTGATGTTTCCTTTACTTTGATTCTTGTTTGTGTTGAACGACATTGATTTCTAGTTTGAATTTAAGGAATATTTTTAGTTTTTTATAATTTATTGTGACTCAAATTACATTAGATGTTGTGATAGCTTTGAATATCTTCTTTTCTTATTTTGAGATTGTGAGATTGGTAAAACTCGTGATTCACCATCGTCTCCTGGGCATGGTGGATACATAAATTTCCTTCCAATAATCACAATACTCCTTCATTGAGGATTAGGTCAATGAGAAGTTCAGAGGTTTGATTTAATTACTTTATCTTCCAATTAGATAGGATAGGACTTCGATTCTAGTTGTGTTTATTGAATCAAGTAAGGTAACATCCTGATAGCTATAAATGGATCCTTAGCACTCTAGTTTCCTTTTGATTATTGATACTTTATTTACAATTCCTCTCAACTATTCTAGTTCTAGTTATTTTCAGATTACGTACAAGTTTAGTCCCTGTGGATTTGACCTTGGTCTCACCAAGTTATTACTACATCTCGACCCTGCACTTGGGGTTGTGAACACTCAACACTAGGGAACGGTTTCTTAATCATTTTTTACCGTATGTATACTTCATCTTTATTGTTCTCACTTTCATTATATGAGATTAAGTCATTCTTATCCATAAATCTTATGGTACTATAACGTACATGTGTTAATCTACCAAGCCACAAGAATACAAACTCAACCATATAACCATAAGAATTATTTTCATTCAGTTACTTAATTATCCCATTACAAGCATACCCTTTCCTAACAAATTTCACATTCTTGGACAAGATCAACTTGCCAGATTAATATACAACCCTAATCCTGAGTTTACCTAGAAGAACCCCTGAAACTAAGTTTCTTCTCGTGTCAGTAATATGCAACACATTGGTTAGGATTACCTTCTTTCTACAGGTAAACACAAGTTCCACGGTTCCTTTGTCGATGACCTTTGATCGACATTCGTTTCCTATTTGGACCTCTTGGCCATTGGTCATGTCTTCATAGGTCTTGAAGGCAGATCTTTCGTATCATACATGGACTATGGCAGTTGGATCATACCACCATCGGAGACTTTCCCTTGAACCATGTTCACTTCAGTGATCACTGTAACTATGTTATCTTATATTGCACTAGCCTCTTCTTAGGCCTCTTACGGTCCCTACAGAAATGCCCAATCTTTTCACAAGCATAGCAAGACCCTTTGGGTTTTCCGTTCTTTTTCTTTTGGAATTTTTTGAATTTACCATTTTCTTTATTAGGTTTTAAGGATTCGTTCTTCTTAGGGTTATTGTTATTATGGGATGGCCTTTCTATTGGGATGAGGATGTACTATTTGCATAATCTTTCTTGTCTTGGTTACGAGATCCTTCCTCAATTTGGAGATATTTTTAAATTTCTTATAAGGTGAATTCTTCGAATTTGTGCAATAGTTTCTTCCTATAATCTTTCCAACTTTGAAGCAGTTTAGCTATTATGACTCCAACATGGAAGGATTCAGAGAGGTCAATTTTTAAGGCCTTTATTTTATTAACGATCAATTGCAATTCTTGAATTTGGGCTAGTAGAGGCTTATCCACCATGGTGAAGTTGAAGTACCTAGCAATTAGGAACTTCTTTATTCCTTCTTCTTCAGCCTTATACTTGAATTCCAACTTGTTCTAGATTTTTTTGGCTGAGATTGTTCTGCATACAAGTCATATAGATGGTCAGATTAGGCATTTAGGATGTTACCACAACACAAAAACTTGTCTTCTTGTCTCTTGGTTCTTACAACAATCTATTCTGCAAATTCATTGTCAATCGCCTCTGAAAGTCGTGGCGGATTTGGGTCTATAATGTAGTAGATCATTAGAGTGATGAGAAGTAACTTCAGCTTGTCTTGCCACTTGGCAAAGTTGGTGTCGTCAAACCGGTAAAGCCTAATTATGTCTTGGTTCATCAGTTTGATTGATCAACACTTTCAGTATACATGCAAATCATGCTTTAATATTTTTGGAAAATTTTCCAAAATAGATAATTTGGATATTGAAAATAAATTAGAAAATTGTTTTGAATCAAGCCAAAGCACTTATTAGATATATTGTCCTTAAAGCATGATTCACCCCCTCCTCTCAAATAAGAGATCATTCACAGATTGTTAGCAAATTGCTTTCAGGATATGATCAGGCTTGTTTGGTCCTACATACAACAATCATGAAGGGACTACCTTAGGAACTCGACTAATGCAATCACAGTCTTTGACAGACTCGGTAAGTAATCTAACTCAGAACTCAATGAGTTTAAGTACTCAGCATGTTACTGAATTGTTAAAAGAAAGGAGAGATCTTATGTTCTTATAGAGGATCGATGGGATTTTTTCATGATGATATGAACCTGAGAGGTTCGGTTTATATAGATGGAGTGAATGGACCATTGCACTTGAGGCCATTAATGATCAGAACATTGCAAAAACATTTTTGACCGTTAGATATTAATCCAAATGTTTTAGACATTTTAGATCATTGGATTAATTATTCGATTGTTTGGATCACTGAATGGTTGTCCGTTTTTGAATCATTGTCATTAATTAGCGTCAATTTCTACCCATTCTCTGCAACGTATGGATCTGACCATTTATATAAAATCATATAAGTTGGCCCTTCTCTTGCACCATCTCGAGATAGAGTGACTAATTATGACATGATGCGCATGTTCGAAGTGCACCACTGGCGCCTCTACAGCCACTGAGCCATGCCCATGCCCACGTGAACACATATGGACGTGTGTTCCAGTGCAGACACAACCCCAAGCTCTCTCTCTCTCTCTCTATTTCCCTCTTCTTATGCATGTAAAGTGCTTAAAAATGGATAATCTTAGAGTTCAAATAAGATGTTTAAAGATGAGGGTGGTATATATTTCTTAACACCCCACCAGGGCAGATAAGCTAATTGAGTTTGAACTAATGGATTGTCAACTAAAACCTTAACTCTGGAGAAGTAAACCCTAGGAACCCGAAACTCGACCCAACTCACCTAGTCAACTCATTGAGTCAACTCATCCGGTCACCCTACCAAGTCCAACAAAATAGTCAACTCACCTAGTTAATCCCAAAACTAAGCCCAAAATCAAACCCAATCAGAGTACAATGCACAACCTTGATATAACATCCTTCACAACAGAGCCTCCACACGAGTGAGGGAGGTGGCCTGCCGAAGGAGGAGTTTTAAGTGTGGATCAACAACAATTAGGTTGCTGCTAGCTACGTAGCCCCCCCTCCCCCGCCGCACTTCAGGAATGCGCCTCTCAAGCATGTGGAGTTTCCATTTTACAACCCCTAAGTGTGTGGTTGGTGTGTATTTACTTTGATGCCCACCTCCTTTCCAAATTTACCCTTTTACCACCTCATCCAACCCATGAGATGATGCCATGTGAAAATCTTCAATCTTAGCCCTTCAACCACCATTTGCCTTGGACTTTGGAGGAATTGCAAGAAAATTAGGTTTGGGGGCTATAAATAGCTCCATTCCCTTCCAATTTCAGGCATCCACTCCCATTTCAAAGCCTCCTCATCCCTTAGGGATTTAGCCATATAGTCACCCCATCCCTCCACCGAGGAGAGTGAGAGTAAGAGAAAGAGAGTTTAAACTTGTTCTAGCTTAGCCTAGCCAAATTCTAAGTCTCTTGAGCCACCTAAGTCCTAATCTGAGTCACTTGATCTAGCATTTGCAAAAGTACCGTCCATCCAACCATCCAAGCTTCAATTAGCTACATTTAAGTCTGAGCATTAGCATTATGCAATACTCATTCTTTTATCAACCCCTATGCTCCTTAAATATATCATCACTACATTGCATTTCATCATTTTTCTCGTATCTAATTAGCGGGTGTATGATCTATGACTTGCCGATATAATCATAGACTACCCACCAGAAACCAGCCAATTAGCCGTTATTTTGTCATAAGCATCAACACAGCATTGAGCGTCCCACATTAACAACCTTAAATTTTCATGCACTTAAGATTACAATTAATAAGTTAAATTTTTTATTTTAAAATTAAGAATAAAAATAAGTAATATATGAATTGGTAAAAACACTCTTAGTTGAGAGAAAGGTCGAGGGATTAACTCTTACTACCACGACTCTCGGTTGCGAGTGAGGCCAGAGTATTGATTTTTAGGTCAATAATAATATCTTTTTGCTAAATGCCCCAAAGATTTCAAATTATGGATAAAGGAAGATGTACTCATCCTATCTTATCTAGAAAAGTCATCTTTAAAAAGGGATATGGAGAGGTTTCTTGCATAAAATCAAAGAAGAATACCTAGAGAAAGGGAGAGGAGATTTTAGGAGAGGCTTAATCAGGTAAGTTTCAGCTATTAGATTTTTTATTTTTCATGTTATCTTGTTTATTTATGCCCAATCTGTGCAATAGATGGTGTGGATCGGCCACATGATCATTGCATGGATGCATAGAGAAATCTTAAGAAATAGATTATTTACAATTCTTAAATCTCACAATGATATTTTAGGAGCAGATTAAAATGTTTACATCCGCACTACCAAAAAAATGAGCAAAGGCTACGGTCCATACTAGCTTTTGGCTACGGATATAAACCGTAGCTAAATTACTACGGCTTAAAATCGTAGTTAAAAATAATAAAACCGTAGCTAAAAGCTATTTCCACCACTCGTAACTCCACCATGTGGCAGCCCCATAAAAGACTTTACAAGGCCCATTAAGATGTGTGTGTGCTCCATCTAATACGTCTATCCATTTTTAAAGATCATTTTAGGCAAGAGCCTAAAAAAGGAAGTAGATTGAAGGCTCAAGTGGACCACACAGTAGGAAACAATGGAGATTAAATTCATCCATTGATCAATGGTGTGGTTTAATTGGACCTTCGATTTGCCTATTTCTTGGGGTCATTCTCTATAAAATAATTACAAAATTAATTGACGAAGTGGATATAGCAAATACATCATGATGGACCCCACGAAGCAGTTGACAGGACCGTCCGCCCCCTACTCGTTAAAAGCGTGTGAACACTGAGGTGAAGTGAGGAATGGCACAAAGGCTATGGTCTAAAGGCTTTTAGCTACGGTCGAAAGCCGTAGAAGCTAAAAATGCAAAAATACTCAGCCTGCGTGTCCATTTCTCTCATTCCCCCTCAAACTGAAATTTTCATCTCCCTCCCACTCGTGAGATAAAAAACCTAAACCATCCCCTCTCTCTCAATCTCCCGCACGTCCCTTTCTCTCTCTCGATCTCTTAAACCCTCTCTCACGAATACGCCCCTCTCACGAACCCATCTTCTCTCCCCAGCCACCCCCTCTTCTTAATCTCATGAAGACTCCCCTCTCACAACATAATCCGCGTCCATTTTAGGCACACAAGACAGATTATCTTCTTTTTTTCTCTTTTGAATATTCAGATTTCTCTCTTTTTTTCTTTTTTTTTGTATTTTTCTTTTTTATGGAATTAGATTGGGGGTTTGAGGGGGTATTGATTAGATTGATTAGGGGTTTGAGGGGGTTCAGAGATTTGGGTATACGCTGACTTATGTTTCTGATTTTTGTTCTTTATAGTTTGGATTGGAAAAATAATGACCTATTTTTCAATCCTTGTATGTAACTATTAGTTTCTATCCATTTGTACATTCATCCCTTAGGAAAACAAATCTTAAGTATATATAATGAAAAGGGTGTTTAATCACATGGTCGAAAGTGGGTTCGAACCGGATCAGTATTTGAGGAACAAAATGTTGTTGATGCATGTGAAGTGTGGGATGATGATTGATGCCCACCGGCTGTTCGATAAAATGCCTAAAAGGTACTTGATGTCTTGGAACACCATTATAGGAGGGCTGGTTGACTGAGATGATTTTGTTTTTAAGGTTATACTCGCTCTCTCAGATGATTTTGTTTTTAAATTTTTAGTAGATTCATCGATTCATAGGTATGATTTCTTCGAACCGATAATCAGTAGTTCTTGAGGTCTGCTAGCTTCGGTGATTTTTCTACTCGAAATTTTCAATGAATAGTTTTAGTAATTTCATAACCTTGAATACTGAATGGTTGAGTTGTCTATCAGGTGGGCCCCACTATGGGATCTCTTTTGCCTGAAAATCATGTTTTTCCATCTATCAGGTGGATGAAAGTAAACTGAAGAAATAGGCTAAAGTAGTTTTGAACGAGTTTCTTTTTCGTGGTTGATTTGTTCCATTTGATCTGGCCCTCTGGATGATTAGGCCAGATTATCTTTTTGCCAAAGCATCCACATGGTGGAGTCCAGCTGATGGATATCTTGTATGTTCTACAATCTTGCCACATGGCACATTTGACAGTGTGGTTCGTGTTCAGGCTATTCATTTTGTAGAATTGACAAATCACTTCAATGTGATTTAGAGTAATTTGAGTTGATTCTGATGGTGTAGAAGTTGTAATTTGTTGATAGTTGCATAAAAGGATTCATAGAAGTTGTAATTTGTTGATTCGAGCATCCTCTCTTAACATATTAACTAAACTAATTTGATGCCGGTACAAGTGCTAGCATATTCACCTGTTACCTGTAGCCGCATGTAGGCACACAAAACAAAGATTACCAGGTGGGCATCAGCTCTATCACTTTTGTAAGGTGTTGAGGTTATTTGCTCCAATGCAAACTAATAAATATGTAGAATTCCACTTGTCATTTTGTTTTTTTGCAGATGCCAAACAGCTTTATGAATTGTCAATTACATTATTTACTAATCACTAGAATGCATGATTTTCATTTATTTTGGTAATGGTTAAGTGAGATGAAATTCCTATTCCTAATCACACTCTTGGATAAATTCCAATATGAAAATCATAATATAAACATGATTTTCTCTTTTCATTCCATGTTATTTCCTCTCTCTCTCTCTCTCTCTCTCTCTCTCTCTCTCTCTCTCTCTGTTTTTTTTGTTTTTTTTAAACAATGTCATTTACCTCTTTGCAGCATGTTATGTTAAAACCCTTTGAACCGTCACCTTTCATGCCTCCTGTTACCAAGGGGTTCGATAACAACTTTGATGCAACGACTAGCAGGCAACAAAGAAGCTAAGCTACTGCCATAGTTAGATCATCAACTAGTGAAAAAGAGGCCGGTTCGAAGGAGAGCAACCTGGTGAAGATTAGATAAAAGTTGTGGTATGTTGCTTCCATTCTTTACTACCAGCCACTCACCATCTAAGACGTTTGTCTGCTAAGCATGGTAAATGTTTTGATCCAGAAAAACGTGGTGGTGCTCATATGCTACCTACTTGCTAAATTTTTATTGGGATCTATTGTATTGACACTTAACATCATGGTTTCATACAAGAAAGCAGTCTTGATTTTGAATTAACTCTTAAAATCATGGATTTTTTAATTCTGCATCATAGATTTTATCTGCACTGCATCCATCACAAACTGTAATGCCAACTCATTGGTGGTTTTTTATGTTTTGAATATTTGAGAGTGCATGCCAAATTTATTGAAATTGTCATTTGTGAGCAAAAACTAATCTGTTGTGCATGCAACTATTCCACTGATGCAAGCTGAAGTTGTTGCTGCTCCTGCTTATTTAGAATCCCAATGATTTCTGTATGTTGTTCCAGTTTGCATGCCAAGTTCGAAAAAGGCCTTTGAACAAGGAGCTATCTTGAAAAGAAGAGGATATTGTAACCGTCTATGATAATGCATACTTAACTGTTCATGAGCCAAAGCTAAAGGTTTGATTGTTTATCCACTGCTTCATAATGCTGTGTTGAATTATTTATGCCTCTCCTTTTTACGGTCTCTGATAAATCCTGTTTGTACTTGCAGTGTTCTACTTAGCATGTTGTATTTATAAAGAGGTGCACACTTTTTTCCTTATGTTTGGAAGTGTAATCAATGCTCACTCTCAGCCAGTATTCATGACATATTGCATAGATCTGATATGCTTAAATCTATATATTTACATGTTGACAATAATATTGCTTTTTGGCTTCATTTGTAGAGACTTTATTTATCTATAGAAATATTCCATGCTATGTCTTTTCTTCTCCTGTTTCTAGATATCTTCCTAAGCAACTTAGCAAACCCAAGTTCAATCCTCGCTGCTTTATGTGATGTGGTCTATTTGAGCACTTGATGTGCCAATTTTCAAGAATCTATAGGTGTAAATGATCCCCTACAACTAGTTGTAGTTTAGCTAATGAAATCCGTCGCTTGTGCCAATGTGGTGTTTGATAAAGGCGCTCAATATTTATGATTTCATTAATCGATGAAGAACAATTTTGATGACGATAAAGAGCATTTTTTTCATCCGTGTATGAAGTAAATTTGATGTATAAATTATAGGTTTTTTTTTTGTTTTTTTTTTTTTTATGTTTGATTTTTTATTGCATGGAAATTAAGCTGAAAATCGAGAATGGGTTTGGTTTTTGGGTTGCACCTGTGATATAAATCATTTTTTAATATTATATTATAAGCTTTTAATTTGAATTTAATGCTAAAATCTTGGGTTTGTTCTTTCTTTTATTTAATTTTGTTTGCCAGGAATTGAAGTTTTAA
Organism: Magnolia sinica; assembly: GCF_029962835.1. NCBI lineage: Eukaryota > Viridiplantae > Streptophyta > Magnoliopsida > Magnoliales > Magnoliaceae > Magnolia > Magnolia sinica. The sequence goes on along the minus strand of NC_080583.1, from coordinate 64,839,290 downwards.
ACCAAGAAAAGGTTTGATTTTCAGATTGAATGTGTCAGAGCTTGTGGTTTTATTTATTTATTTTTCTTTCTATGGTTTGGGTCTGATATTGGAATCAATGTTTTTTTTTCCCAGTTGTTTTATTGAAAATGAGATCGATAAACTATTAATGGAGTTCGGATCTTTGAGTGCTGGTAGAATTGCAAATGCATCCAATTCTGTGACTAGCAGATTTAAATAGGATGGAGGCCATGTTCTGATAATCTGTTACAAAGCCAGGATGGTGCTGACTATGATATGTACATTTTCAAAGATGAATATGGTGATAATGTCTAGATTATAATTGGAGATGACTTGATACATGCGAATGCACGCTGTTGTGTCAAAAGGTCGAAGTGGCTTGCCTATGCTATCTTCGGCTTTGTGAGTTGAAGAGATCTATTGTTTCTAGCAGCAAGGCAGAAATTTTGAGATGCAGATCGCAGTCTGGTATAATCCTCTATTTTTATGCTGGGGCCCTGATAAATATGCTTGCTTTATAGGCGATCTATGAGATGGAGATTGGTGGCTTTCCAAATAAATTGTTAGGCCAGTGCTACTAATTGGCAGGGATTGGCAAGCAATCAATTTATCATGAAACTTACTTTCTTTCTTGTTTACAATTTTTGCACTACTAATTACTTACCTTTCTTAATATAATTCCAAATGATAACTATTACAAGTTCTGAGAGAGTAGTACAATTTTTTCTCTTTGAAATGAACAACAGAAAAAAAAGGTTCACTTGTTTGGTAACTGTCCAACATGGAATGGTGATATTTTTAGAGAAGTGAAAAAAAAAAAAAAAAAGAGGAAAGAAAAAATAGGTTCTCTCTTTCCTTCTACTATATCATCATAAGATTACCAATAACATAAATGGCCACTCTACTTATTTTGGAATTTGGGCAGAGTTTTCATAGGATGAAGTTCATTATCAGGCAAGAGTATTTATGATAGTCCACCTCATACTAGGGAAAATTTTCTAAGTTAACAACCAATGTTGTGTACATGACAATTTTTTACTGTACCAGTTTTTTTTTTAAGATTTTATTCTGATATGCTTAATTTTGATTGTTTCAGGTTTCCTTTTTGCTTGCATTACTCCTATCCTTATTGCATGGATATATTCAGAGATTCTGGAGTATAATATATCTTCATCTCCTCCCAAAGTGTAAGTTGTTTAATTGAAATGAAGACTAAATGACTTTTTCAGTTGTACTTCGAGTGATTTGACATTTACCAAATGAGTTGAGGTATAATTGAAGTGTCATTCCTTCTGTAATGATATAAACTCGTTATACATTATGCTTCTGTAAGTTATTGGGAGGTATTGAGTCTTTACTTACCAGTAAGAACTGGTGTTGGTGTATCTGACCATAATATGACTAGCGTGAAGAGTAAACCATCTCATGACTTGAGATTGTAGCTGAAAAACTAGAGACGAGGAACTCTTTTGTTCTCTGCTCTCTACAAAATGATGGCTTTGAATGAATGATGGGGGAGATTGACTTTAGGTAAAGTAACTCTAAAATTCAAATGTAGTAACATCCATATGCATCCAAATCAGAGACATCCCACCTTCCACCACAAATTTGAAGATCATTGGAAGGCCAAGCCTTCCTTTTGGATTTTTGTTTTGAGTTGATGATACATCTTAAGATGTAGTGGCATGATTAGTGATTTAGGGCAGGCTTGTGTCTGCCAAAGATGTTAGAGCATTTTTCCATGTTCCAAGTTTTTTTCATCAATGCATGTGTGTGTAACTCATAAAATAAACATGCGTGTGTATGTGAAGGTGTTGTTTCTTACTATCTTGTGGTGGATGATAGTGTCCATGGCCGATAGAAGATCATGAGCTCAAGGTGAAGGACTCGAAGACGCTTCTATTTGGTGAGAAACCAATTACTATCTTCAGTGTTAGGTATTTGAACTTCACATCTCGTGTGTTTCAGGGCATAGCTTTTTCATATGACTACATTGTTTGTATGGTGAAATTGATTTTCAGCCATGTACAGTAAGCTTTCAAAGCGAAGCTGAGAATAGGGTGTTAGTTGATGGTAAATTGATAACAAGTAAAGGCACATCCATGGAGTTCTCTCTTGCAATTGTCGATAAGCTATTTGGCTGCGAGAAGGCATTGTATCTTACTGTCAATGAGAACTTTAAATAGACATATAACTATTATGTTGGTATTGTACTTTTGTAAATGGATTAAAATGAATGATTTAACAACTATTTATCTGTATTAGCTTATATGAGTTGATCTATCAGGGCATGTACTACAATGGTAAGAGATACCATTATTATATATTTTTTATAAAAAAAATAGGTAGTAGCTACGGCTATTAACCGTAGACCTTTATCTAGAAACCGTAGTTGTTGCTAATTTCAGCCTGTTGCTACAGTTCTCATTGTACTTATAGCTACAGATATAATCCGTAGTTGTATGTCCTTTAGAGCTACGGAAAGTATGGCTACGGATTTAATTCGTAGCTATTACCTCTATGGTTACGGATTAAATCCGTAGCCATAGCTTTAAGACCTATGGTTATGATACCAATGGCTACGATCGTGCTACGGACTTTAACCGTAGCCATATGTCTTTAGCTACGGCTTTTATCCGTAGCCTTTGCCCAATTTTCTGGTAGTGCCAACTGTGTTGGGATGGATCTAAATGGATCATTTGATGTTAAGGGCCAAAAGATATCAGTGCCCTAATTTTCAAATCGATCTGATCAATGTATGGGCCATGTTAATCCGATCTAATCATAGACATGAAATTTTATAATAAGTTATTGTGTGGACCATCAGTGGGGTTAGATCTGATCTGGATCGTTTATATATTGGTTAGATCTTATGATGGTTACGTCAATCAGATCTAACCATGGGAATCATTTTATAAGTTAAATTCCAAAATGGTGATCGAACGGATCGGATCTAATTCCCACCATTTATGCTTAATTTGGATACATTTAACTTGTTATTCAAAAAGTATGGATAGATATGACCGTTTGATGATAATAGGAATTAAATGTTAGGATCGTACCTATTAAACTTTGAATTAAATTTTAAAAGCATGAATGGTCTACATCTAAGTGATCTATTGGCCCATTCCCAATATGGGATTTTGTGGTGTCAATCGATGACTCATATCTGTCATATATGATCAATGGATTATTTAAAATAAGAGAAATAGGAAAATAAAGAAAATCAAAAAGTTATAAATTTCGGATCATCTAGACAATTCAAGTAGGGTCAGTTCGATCAGTCGAGGGATCGTTTCAACCACTCAAAAACAGCCCAAATGGAACAACAACTTAATTTAAAAAATCAGAATGTGTTCGACCGGTCAACAAGGCATTTCGACCAATCGAAAAGTATTTCGACCGATCAAAATAAACAAATAGTATCCAGTGAATTTTGTTAAAAATTATATTTAATTCAAGTAATCGAAGTATGTTTCTATCGAACCTCGATCGGTCGAAGGTAGTGTCGACCAATCGGTTCGACAATACGTTGTAATCCTCTGTTTATTAACAACTTTAATATTTTAATTTTGTGATGTAAATTAGTGATAATCCCAGATCATCTAAAGATAACGAGATGATTAAAACACTTTGGTTGATAAAGCAAACCACACATGAAAAGATGATTAACTATAAGTATTGTGAGTGAGATCTATAAAAATTCAGAATCTGATGGTTGAATTCTCCATGTGAGGGATCCCGAGTTTAGGAAATTGATTAACTAGAAGTGAACTGATCAGATAAGTTTAGATAGATGCAATTAGTGAGATAATTGAACTATATAATTAGGTATTTGCCAGCCAATTGATCTTAAGGTAATATATCAGAATCCGCATCACCAGATTTTAGGTGAGTGAACCCAACATATTTCCTCTCAGTTCTGATTAAAATAGCTAGTCATCTCGTTATTTTGTTGTTTGTAATTCTTTGTATTATGTGTTTTGTTAAATTAATTAGAATTGAAATGTTGTATGCTGTTATATATATTACCATTATTAAATATCATGCATCAGTCATTTTCATCTATCCATCGCCATGCATCGCATATCTACGATAAATACTTGGGGGCACTCCCTCTATGACCTATAAGTACTTACAGTATTGGGTGACCTAGGGGCCCATCTTTGAATGCCCACAATATGTGGAAGTCTACCAAGATGGTAGAATCCTACCCCAGAAGAGGAGATGTGGGTTAATAGAATCTACGTCAAGCAAGTGGACTGATAAACCTACCTGATACATTCATTCATACATGCATCTCATGACATTCATGCATTTGTATCTTATTTATTATGTGCATGAATCATTATGGGTTCACTCATTGGGCCCAGCCAGCTGATATATATTGATGAAAAACCCATACAGATTTAGTGGATGATGAAACAGTTGCTCAAGTTTCAGGGAAAAAAGGTGTATCAGTGAATGATTCACAAGGGCAATGGCCCTATCTTGATGAAGACGAGCTAAATGTGTTAAATCAGTAGCATATCTAGTTGAATTATTATTAATTATACTTCTGAATCGATTTTAGCTGAATAATTGGAAAATCTTGAATATTTTATAATATTGTTAGTCAATGGTTTAATAAAGCCCTAACTGGGTGGGCTGTAGTAAAATGCTTATTTTTTTGTAAATAACATAGATATATGGACTAAATGTTTATAAATTCTTGGGGATTGATATAGATATATGATTAGAATGATTGAATGGAAGATATCTTGCTGGATGTTTGAGATTTTGAACTTAGTGTACATTTTAACTTAGCCTCTGAAAAACAGTGTGAAGAAATGGTTTAGTACACTAGGTGTACTAGTCATGTGCCATAACTTAGGTCTCAGGGTGCACACTTTGTATCTAAATTTCAGGGTGAGATAGAATGATATCAAAGCGAGGTTTTCCTATGTAGGCTTTGTATCCCACTAAAGTTAATAAATTATAAACTATTGGAATTAGAAACATGACATTTATGATTTTCCCATTTGATTGATATATGGAATGATGAACATAAAACCTAAACAAAACCCCCTTATAAATTGTTGTGGAACATAGAAATAAAAAATTAGGTTCCTTGTACTCTAAATAAAAATATTTTAGATTGAAACTTGTTAGTCTGACCCAAAATAAATTTTAAGAATATTTTGTCCACAAAGTGCTACATGGCCAACAATGGACAACAAGAATCATTCAACTTGTAAAATTCATAACTATAAAAATATTATTCCGATTGAGGTGATTTAAAAGCTTGATCAAAGAATGATAAATCTAAATTAAAATTAAAATATTTGAAAATTTTGAATCTGATAGTCACTATACTGATATAGGGAATTAATGCAGGCTAGTCAGAAATTTACAAGTTATAGGCAAACCTAATTACAAGAATTCTTGAAATTTCTATAGTTGGTGAAACTTGCTAAAGTTTTACAACGATATTATACACTTAAAAATTACCCATAAAATTTTTAAGCAAGAACCGAAATTTATTAGTAGGTAAACTATTAATTAGAACAATGACCAACGACAAAGATCTGATCTGTTTAGTCCGAACTTTACAAAAAGTCAATTAAGTGGAATCCTTTCACTGAATTTTTCTAATCAAAATGTAAATATTCAAATCCTATTACATAATCTTACCAAGTGTTAAACAAACCTCCTTATAGGGAAATTATGGTACCTAAGAAGATGAACAGCCTTCGAGATATAATATAATCTGCTACTGCCACCATTCCTTGTGAACCAGTAGAAAACATCCCTGTTCTAGTTGAAGAAGAGTCGACAGAATGGGAACAAGATTGCAATATAATAGATGATGATGAGGAAGAAGAAGATATGCCTCAGTTTCCTATACCTCCTCTTACAGCAGACCAAGGTGGAGCTAGACCAAGTATCCAATTGCCTTTATTCCCGAACGTTATGCGTGCCAATTTCGCTGGATCTAACTCACATCCTTGGGATGTCACATTTGGATTAGTGAATCAGATGGTGTTTATGATGAAACAACAACAACAAGATGAATTCACAATTCAATGGAACTTGTTAATAAATCATAACCAAGCATCACAAGATTATCCATAGGCATAATCAACTAAGATCGAACAGATGAATGAAGTGGAGTTACCTGAAAAGTTCATGAAGCTTCGTCCTTCTATATTTAAGGGTGCCACAGATCCTACAATTGTTGAGGAATGGATGAAACAGGTCAAAAAGATATTAGAAACTATGAGTTATCCTGAGAACCAGAAGGTTCAGTTAGCATTGTTTATATTATAAGGTGAAGCAGATGTTTGGTGGAGCTTGGCCAAATGAATTGTTGCAACGGGTCATGTATGGACTTGGAAAGAATTTCAAGACAAATTTAATGAAAAATATTTCTCTAGAGCCTACCGTAGTCAAAAGATGGCTGAGTTTTCAAGGCTATAATATTGTATGATGATAGTAGCCCAATAGAAAGCAAAATTTGTTGAGTTGTCAAGATATATACCGAAAATGATGGATGATGAAGAATATAAAATCTCAAAGTTTAATGAAGGTCTTCGTCAAAACATTATAACTAAGTTTTGTTGCGATGGCATATAGAAATATTCTTAAATTGTTGATAAAGCTCTTTGGGCCGAAAGAGATAATGAACGATTCTTGAAATCTAGAGCTTAGATAAGGGAGACGAGAAGTCATATTGGACTACCCCAAATCAACAACAGTCATTGGAGAAGAGGCAACAGATGAATATTCAAATTACAGTACCTAATAGTCATGACCAAATTTTCACCGGGAACTACACGTACTATGGGAAGTAAGGATATAAAGCTCAAAGATGTAGAACCCAACTCAGAGATATTGGCTATATTCCGCCACTAAAAGAGATTCCTCCTAAGATACAATTTCACTCATCGTCTTAACAATCTGGTCAGTCTTCACAAGCATCTAGACTATTGATTACATATCCATGGGCATTACGATCTCTATTTCCTAAGCCACTGCATTATCCAAAGAGCCAACCTCAGCCATTAGCGCAACCTGTGGTATCTCAGAACTAAGGAGGGAAAGTCTTCAGGATGCAACCTCCTCAAGCTAAAGTATATGCCATTACAACTACCAAAGAACCAGAAATTGATAACAAATCATTAAAGGTACAATCAATGTACATAAGAAACCTATTGTTATTTTATTTGATTCTGAAGCTACTATATCATTTATTGCAAGCTTCATGGTGAAACGACTAAGGTTGAACTCTGTGAACCGTAGTAAAGCAATCATCATAGAGTCATCAGTGGGGAAAGTGGTTACTCCAACTGAAATATGTAAATCTTGTGAAGTAAATATCCGCGGTAATATAATGCCAATTAACGTAATGGTGATGGATATGAAGGGTCATGACATAATCCTTGGAATGAATTGGCCTACAGCTAATCATGACAAGATTGATTGTCATGTAAAGACTATTATATTTCTATCCCTGTGAAGGAACCTTTATAAATTTTGGGGGTACTGAAAGATATGAAGGTGAAGCGCATCTTGGTACTGAAGGAAAATGAATTGACAAAATTATATATGAAGTAGATTCCGGTCATGAAAGAGTATCCTAAAATTTTTTAAGACATACCTAGTCTATCACCTCAATGAGAAGTGAATTTTAATATCGATCTATTACCAGGTACTACAATTTCTATGCAGTCATATCAGATGCCTCTAGTTAAGCTAAAGGAGTTAAAGGAATAGTTGGAATAACTGAAGAACCGGTGTTTCATCGACCTAATATTTTACCGTGGGGAGCACCACTACTCTTTATAAAGAAGAAGGATGGAAGCATGCAGTTACGTATAGATTACCATCGTGTTTCGACAAGAAAACAAATGCGTTTCGATTTGGGAGAATTATTAAATGATAACGAAGAATTCAATGAGAGAACGATGATCACATTTATTCTGAGTTCATTTACATCCTCGGATTCCTTTGATTCTGAAAATAAAGTACAATCAATGCAATGCAATGAATGAAATAGAAGATAGTCCGATGACAATTTCAGCAGTATTTCGACGCTTTTTGATCACATCTCTAGGGGAGATGGGTTGTGCGGGCTTGAAACCCTTGATCTGACTGTTGAGATCAATTCTGATCATCCTTTCGTTCATTCTTCCTTAATCGGACCGTTGAGATCAATTCTGATCATCCTTTTGTTCATTCTTCCAGTAAAACCCTTGAAATGTGGAGCGATCATCATCCCTTGAAATATAGAGCGACGATCATCCCTTGAAATGTGGAGATCATCTATCTGAGGGTAGGAGTACACAGGCATAGGCAGGGAATGTAGAGTGCATGGATCTTACTTCGGGGAATATGGAGTGCACGGAGCTTACTTCAGGACAAAAACCATGCATCAGGGGAAGTCTCCTCACAAGGTGGCGCATGGACTTTCCTTTAAGACAACATAAGGCTTCCCTTAAGACAAGCTCCTCTTGATGTGGCGCATGGAACTTTCCTTAAGATAAGAAAATCCTGTCTTTAGGATAAGGCCCTCATGAAGTGGCGCATGAACCTTGTGTTTTGGATATGGGAGAGGAAAAGGTGGCGCAGAAGGCTTTTTCTCTAGGAGGTTGCACAGTTCACGCAACCCTATCTTTAGGACAAAGTCCCCTTGAAATATGGCGCAAGGAGTTTTACTCTAAGAGGTTGCGCGGGTCATGTAAGCCTAACTTTAGGACAAACTTCCCTTCAAGGTGTCGCTCCAAGAATGTCTTCGGGACATCCTTCCTCCAGAAGTGGTGCACCCCCTTTCTTCTCTTGTTTCAATTGCGCGACCCGCGCAAGCCATCCTTCTTTTGGACAATAGTCCATAAGAAGTGGTGCAGAGAGCTTTGCTCTCCTTCTGTTGCACGAACTGCGCAAGCCATTTCACTCTTTCCTTTTGTTGTGCGAACCGCGCTACACTTTCTTTCCTCTCTCCTTCTGTTGCGCCAACTGCGCAACACTCTCTTTGGATGTGGAGTATGCAACCTCCTCTCATCCATCCTGTCTTCCAACCTACCAACCTCTCACATGTGGCATGGGGAGAGGTATTTATAGGCATCCTGATCCCCTCCCTTCTTAAATTGTGGTGATCACCACCACTTCTTCCTTCACACAATATCCAATCTCCTCTCTTAAATAATGGTGTCCACCAAGCTCTCCTTTAAATGGTGGTGTACAACCACTTCTTCCTCCATACAAGGCAATACTCATCCACCCCTTTTTACCAAATACCATCGGATGCTGATTTTTACCAAAATACCCCTGCATGCTGACTTTTACCAAAATACCCCTGGATGCTGAGTTTTACCAAAATACCGAAATTACCCCCGGATACTAATTTTTACCAAAATACCCCCAGATGCTAATTTTTACCAAAATACGGAGCGAGTGGCCCTGGGAAAGATCCGCACCATAGAATTCTCTTACCAATGCAATTGAATATTTTTTGTGTCTCAATAAATGCCCCCTCGATCCTTCTTTGATTGATTCATGAAAGCAAATGGAGGATCGATCTTCCTCTGACCAAAGAACTAAATGAACTACAACTAAAAGATGACTAGATTATCATACTTGCATGAAAGACTGAATGATCATACTTAAACGGAAAACTTGAATGATCGCGCTTGCTCGAAAGACTTGAATGATTGCACTTGAACTGAAGATTTGAATGATCGCGCTCGAACGGAAGATTTGAATGCCCCCTACCAGCAGCATTGACCAGATGCTTCACTAGAGAAGATAAAATTCTCTTTTCATCGAAACTTACCACTGTAATAGCTGTGACGAATTCGTCCCTAAGTATCTTGGTCAGAGAACTATCTTTTAATGTTACTGCTACTGCAGCGGTTTCTTTGATCAACTCTGGCGACTCTTTCTTTGAACTTTATATCTAGGGGTTGTTCTTTAATGTTGCTCCTACTACAACAACTCTTTTAATTGTCTCCTTTATTCATGATCTGCATAACTCAAGCTTTCGAATGATAGTCTTTCCTGCCAAATTAATCAGAATTAGTATCTCAATACATTATAATTTTAACTTCATGGAGCATTGATAATTTTTTGAAATATATTAAAAATTTCTCCTCTTTTTAAGCTAATTGTGATATTCACAATATGATAATGATTTAATCATTTCATCTTTACGCTTGTCATCATGCTTCACATTACATTCTTCGCTCATTCGCGCTTTTGGAGATGTCATCTCTAGCTCCAAAGGTTCAACTGTTGAGTCTTTTTGCTGAGTCTTTTCTATCTTGTGCTCCTTGGCATAGACTTTTCATTAGATATTTGCTGATTCTAAAAAATAAATAAGACTTTTTTCAATTTTCTTTTAATAACTTTCCGAAGGCCATAGAAGTTACTAATGATGATTCTGTTTGCTCTTTGTCTCCATCAGATCTGGTACTCGGAGACTTGCGATATCATTATTAGAACAATGAGAAGTTACATCATTGGACCATATAACCAGGCTTTAATATAAAAGCATGCTTCATAATTCTCGATATATGAATTCCTCCACTGTGCATAAGAAATTATCAGAAAGACCAAGACATGGATTACTTTAGAGAAATATATTATGCCCCTCTCCAGGTAAATTTTCGCATAAAGATTTCTTCAAAAGATAATATTTTTGAAGTAAAGCCTACTAATACCCTTAAAGGATGGATAATCTTTGCTACTCCTTTTAAAGAATCTCGATTCTTGTCAGAAGAATACGTATATTGCAATTGAAGGCTAGTAGTTGATCTTGAAGATTTGAACTTTCGAATGGAGAACTGCCAATATTTTGAAGGCATTCACTGTTACTGTAATCGGAACCTGATTCAAGAGAAACAAATTTTTATATATTGTTTAATCAGTGTTTGAGATTTTCACCAAGCAATTGTATACTTAAGCATATCTTTATTTGCAGCATTTTGATGCTACACATAGTTTAATCTCTTTAAGCAATGGAGCTAGTATACTTTTAACTGGACATGACTTGACTGAACTAAACTTGACTGAACTTGACTTTACTAGACTAGACTTGACTTGACTAGACACTTCACATAGTTTAGGCTCTTTGATCAGTGGAGCAACACACAGTTTAAACTCATGAGTAGTTGGAGCAATCATGGCCGTGAATGAGATTTACACATAGGGATGGCCACAGTAACTCTCTAAAGTTCTCGAGGCTTTACCAGGCTACCTTAGGTACCATATCCAAGGTCGCGGGTCCATTAATGAGTAGGTTTAAGCCCTTCCTCATGAGTTAATACCGAAATCAAACCAGGGATCTGGGTTTTCTTTGTCTGTGAGTTCAGACCCATTCCTGGGAGGGTATTTCATCCTCGTCCATGACACTATCGAAGAGCTCACAGATGGCATTGGTCTCAAGCGTGACTGCCTATTGAGGACTTTTTAACCTTTTAGGGCTTTTAGTCACTGGCTCTATCCGATACCGCATGGGTATGTATGTGATATGGCCTATATGTGCTTTTCAGGGCCACTGGCTCCACACTGCTATCCTGAATAATATAGGTCTCATGCGTAGTTGGTCGTATAGGGCTTGGCTAAGCTGCCTTAAATGATAAACTATTATCGCTGACGTGATAGTTGATCATACAGGCTTTGCTGAAGATAATAGATCAATAATTAAAGATAACAGATCGATGATTGATATATCGCCCCTGCTGCTATTGATGATATTATAAAATTTGGTCTGAAGAGCTTCAGCTTTAGCTTGAAAATAGTATCAATTTCAATAAACTTCAGTAATAGAATAATCTTCATGTCAGCAATATGGCAATGGCAATGGTAGTTTTGCTAATCTTCACATCAACAACAAACTTAGCATTGCCCCCTTTTGATTTGGAAGTATTGTGCTAATAATCTTCGAAATCAAAACTGTAATTTATCTTCAAAGATAATGTATTTTGTATACTTTTATCTGTCCCCTGAATAATTATGTCATGAATCTTTTGAGTTAAAACGCAGTGAATCTTCTTGGTATTTAGAGACGATATATTTTGTTGAACTGGTAGGTATATTGATGAAAGTTTGCCCCCATGATAAATATACTTATCTTGGTTTCTTCTTGTCTGTTCTTCTATGGAGCGAATATTTTCAATCAGGACCATATATCGTTACTTTTTCGCTTATTTCATGTCTTCTTTATGACAATTTCTACTATCATAGATCATCTTCGGTAGAATACCTTTTTCTTCTTTGCTTCATTTCCTTTGATTTTCTCTACAACTAGCCATTGATTCCTCATAGGAAGTATATCGTTCTTCTTTGACTGTATGTTTCCCATAGTCCTTGAATTGTCTGAACCCTTTCTTTACTTTCTTAATTGTAGAATCACCCATGTTTTCTCTATCGAAATTTCAATCTTTACTTTTAACGATCCTTCATTTTTCTTTTCATTCTTCGGCAATATCTGTTGTTGTTCTCTTAAGACTTTAAATTAGCCGATTCATATGAGAGTTGAGCAGCTTCACTTTAACTCCTTTCAAATTACAGATTTAACTTGTTCTTCTACTCTGTCAAGTTGTGACGATGCCCCTAGGGTTCTCTAGTGACTGATGAATTCGTTAATTGATTCGTAACATGTTCATCTGGTGAAGGCTGATTAACATCTGCTAGCAAATTTTCTATTTTTTGCACACTTCGAATGTACTGATATCAAAAGAGAATGTGAAAACTGCGTTGTTGGCGCCATCAAAGAGGATGAACTGAGGTAAAACTGTGCCTCATAGTATTGCGTATGATCGACCTGTTATCCCTACTCGGTAAGACGATATTCTTTATGAGAGAAGATTGAACCCTTCGTCTTTTGGATGTTACCATCATCCGTCCTTTATCATCTTACTGTGCTACCAATGAAGCAGAAACTATTCTGAACATTACTTGGCATTGTCTATCCCTGATTTGATCTTCTCTAATACTTTCTGGTGGAAATCATTAGATGTGAAGTAGACAACCACATTAGTTAGGAGAAAAGCCGTTGCGGTATACCTGTTATTAAGAACAAAGTGTTAGTTATTTTATTTAAATAAAATTGCACTTTATTTTTAGAGATGAAGGGGAGGATGTTCTCATTGAGAGTCACCATTTTGGCATTTATACAATACCAAAAAGTGATAAATGTTCTATGAATATTTTCTAAGTTACCATCGAATAATAAGTCCCTAACAAAGTTGCCATTTTGTTTCGACAAGAAAACAATGCGTTTCAATTTGGGAGAATTATTCAATGATAACGAAGAATTCGATGAGAGAATAATGATCACATTTATTTTGAGTTCATTTACATCCTCGGATTCCCTTGATTTTGAAAATAAAGTACAATCAGTACAATACAATGAATGAAATAGAAGATAGTCCGATGACAATTTCAGTAGCATTTCGACACTTTTTGATCACATCTCCAAGGGAGATGGGTTGTGTGGGCATGAAAACCTTGATCTGACCATTGAGATCAATTCTGATCATCCTTTCGTTCATTCTTCCTTGATCGGACCATTGAGATCAATTCTGATCATCCTTCCGTTCATTCTTGCTTAATCTGACCGTTGAGATCAATTCTGATCATCTTTCCATTCATTCTTCCAGTGAAACCCTTGAAATGCAGAGCGATCATCATCCCTTAAAATGTGGAGCAACGATCATCTCTTGAAATGTGGAGATCATCTGTCTGAGGGTAGGAGTACACAAGCGTAGGTAGGGAATGTAGAGTGCATGGATCTTACTTCGGGGAATATGGAGTGCATGAAGCTTACTTCGGGACAAAAACCAGGCATTAGGGCAAGTCTCCTCACAAGGTGGCGCATGGATTTTCCTTTAAGACAACATAAGGCTTCCCTTAGGACAAGCTCCTCTTGATGTGGCACATGGAGTATTCGTTAAGACAACATAAGGCTGGCGTCTGGACAAGCTCCTCTTGATGTGGTGCATGGAACTTTCCTTAAGACAAGAAAAGTCTGTCTTTAGGATAAGGCCCTCATGAAGTGGCACATGAGCCTAGTGTTTAGGATATGGGAGAGGAAAAGGTGGCGCAGAAGGCTTTTTCTCTAGGAGGTTGCACGAATCTTTAGGACAAAGTCCCCTTGAAGTATAGCGCAAGGAGTTTTACTCCAAGAGGTTGCACAGGTCGCGCAAGCCTGGCTTTAGGACAAACTTCCCTTCAAGGTGTCACTCTAGGAATGTCTTCCAGACATCCTTCCTCCAGAAGTGGCACACCCCCTTTCTTCTCTTGTTTCAATTGTGCGACCCACGCAAGCCATCCTTCTTTTGGACAATAGTCCATAAGAAGTGGCGCAGAGAGCTTTGCTCTCCTTCTGTTGCGCAAATCGCACAAGCCATTTCACTCTTTCCTTCTGTTGCGCGAACCGCGCAACACTCTCTTTCCTCTCTCCTTCTATTGCGCCAACCGTGCAACACTCTCTTTGGATGTGGAGTATGCAACCTCCTCTCATCCATCCTGTCTTCCAACCTACCAACCACTCAAATGTGGCATGGGGAGGGGTATTTATAGGCATCCCAGTCCCCTCCCTTCTTAAATTGTGGTGATCACTACCACTTCTTCCTTCACACAATATCTAACCTCCTCTTAAACAATGGTGTCCACCAAGCTCTCCTTTAAATGGTGGTATACAACCACTTCTTCCTCCATACAAGGCAATACTCATCCACTCCTTTTTACCAAAGTACCCAAAATACACCGGGATGCTAATTTTTACCAAAATACCCCGAATGCAGATCTTTACCAAAATACCCCTGGATGCTGATTTTTACCAAAATACAGAGTGAGTGACCTTGGAAAGATCCGCACCATGGAATTCTCTGACCAATGCAATTGAATATTTTTTGTGCCTCAGCACATCGACTGAATAAAGTAACAATTAAGAATAAGTATCATCTGTCGCAAATTGACAATTTGTTTGATCAGTTGAAAGGAGCGTGTTACTTCTCTAATATCGATTTAAGATCAGGATATCATCAATTGTGCATTAAGGAGCCGGATATTTACAAGACAACCTTTAGGACACGCAATGGGTACTATGAAATTTTTGTTTTGCCATTTGGACTAACCAATGACCCAGCTGTGTTCATGGATTTAATAAACATGATATTTCAGCCATATCTTGATCAATTTATTATCATATTTATTGATGATATATTGATTTGTTCAAGAACTTGTGGGGACCATGAAGTGCATTTGAGAAGGGCATTGCAAAGTTTGAAGGAAAATCAACTATACACAAAATTTTCCAAGTGTGAATTTTGGAAACATTGTAAAATTCCTAGGGTATGTGATAAACAAATATGGTGTTACAGTCAGCCTAGCCAAGATTGAAGCAATTTAAATTAAGAACAACCCAATAATGTAACTAAAATCAAGAGTTTCCTTAGACTCGCTAGGTACTACAGAAAACTTATTAAGGACTTCTCAAAGATTTCAGGTCCATTAACCAATCTGACTCGAAAAGGTGTATAATTTACATGAAATGATAAGTGTGAATAGACATTCTTTAAGTTGAAGAGTCTCCTAACTTCTTCTCCTATTCTTACTCTTCCCAAGGAGAGAGTGAAGTTAGTTTTGTATACCTACGCATCGATCTTAAGCCTAGATTGTGTACTTATGCAAGAAGATAAGGTGGTTGCATATGCATCAAGGCAGCTGAAGAATCATGGACACAACTATTCGATGCATGATTTGGAATTGGCCGCTATCGTATTCACTTTAAAGATTTAGTGACATTATTTGTATGGCAAACGATTTAACCTCTTCACAGATCATAAGAGCCTCAAATATCTATTCTCTCATAATCTTTCAAATATAAGACAACGAAGATGGGTCAAATTCTTAAAGGATTATGACTTTGAATTGTTGTATCACCCAGGCAAGGCAAACCTAGTAGCAGATGCTCTTAGCAAGAAGCAACATAAACAAGTTGTGGCAACATTAATGGTCCAAATAGAGAATGTTGGATTATATGTAGGACTTCAATGTTGAGCTATAGTGTCAAGAGCGACGTGTTCGCTTATGTAACTTAATTGTGAAACGAACGTTGAAGGAATGAATCATAGAAACACAAGAAAGTGATGAATGGTTATCAAAATTGTTGATTAAGCACCAAGGTAAAGATGCATCGGAATGGGAAGTATGGAAAGACAAAGGGATTCAATATCGCAATCGTCTTTACATACTAGATATCCCAAAATTAAAGGAATAAATTTTGGAACAAGTACATAGGACTAAATTTACTGTTCATCTAGAGGTACCACGATGTATCAAGATGTGAAGCGTTCATTTTAGTGGCTAAATATGAAGAGAGATATTGCTAACTATGTTGCACAGTGTTTCATTTATCGGTAAGTAAAAGCCGATCACCAGAACCCATCAGAATTGTTAAAGCCTCTGAAGATTCCTGCATAGAAGTGGGATTGTATTCCTATGGACTTCATAGTTGGACTTCCCCTGACGTAGAAGAAGCATGACTCTATATGGGTAATTGTGGATCGATTAACAAAGTCAGTGCATTTCGTTTCCATCCGCATAAATTATTCAATGGACGTTCTAGCCAAGTTGTACATCAAAGAAGTAGTAAGACTACATGGAGTACCTAGCTCTATTGTATCAGATCATGACCCTCGTTTTACCTTATGATTTTGGACAAGTTTGCAAGAAGTGATGGGCACAACATTGGATTTTAGTACAACATATCATTTGTAGTCTAATGGTCAAACTGAAAGGGTGAACCAGATTCTTAAGAACTTATTATGGGGCCCGTGTTCTCAATTTCAAGGGAAGTTGGGACGATAGTTTGCACTTTGTAGAATTTTCTTATAACAACAGTTATTGGGCGAGCATTGGGATGGCTCTGTATGAAGTATTATATGGTCGTCAGTGCCATGCACCAAACTGTTTAACTGAAATAGGAGAAAATGGATTAATTAGGCCAAATGTTGTTCAAGAAGCGACTGAGAAGGTAGAACTTATCCAAAAGCGACTTCAAACAACTCAAAGTTAGTAGAAAAGTTATGTAGATAACCTTAGGTGCAATTTAGAATTTTCAGTAAGAGATAATGTATTTCAAAAGATTTCAGCAATGAAATGGTTGATGCGATTTGGTATAAAAGGGAAGCGTGCTCCTCAATTTATCAAACCTTTTAAGTTATTGGATCGAGTGGGAGCTATTGCATACCGACTGGTGTTGCCACCAAAATTAGCAACTGTTCATGATGTCTTCCATATTTCCATGCTATGAAAGTACGAAAGGGATGCTTCGCATATGGTCGATTAGCAAGATCTGGAGCTTCAAGAATATGTCTCTTACTTCGAGAAACCATTGCGCATTTTGGACTAGAAGGAACATGTGTACGAAACAAGATAGTACTATTGCTCAACATATTATGGAATCATCATGGTGTAGATGAAGCCTTATGGGAACAAGAAGCTGAGCTTTGAGAGAAGTATCCATACCTGTTCGAGGAATAATTTAGGTAAATTTCGAGGACGAATTTTTTATTTAAGGGGGTTAGAATGTAACAACCTTAAATTTTCATGCACTTAGGATTACAATTAATAAGTTAAAATTTTTATTTTTAAATTAAGAATAAAAACAAGTTAATAGCTGAGTTGGTAAAAACATTCTTCGTTAAGAGAAAGGTCGAGGGATCAACTCTGGTTGCGAGTGAAGTCAGAGTGTTAATTCCTGGGTCACGGGAGCGGTTTCCTGCATAAAATCAAAGCAAAGAAAAAAAAAACTTAGAAAGTGAGGGAGAGATGAGATTTTGGAAGAGGCTTAATCAGGTAAGTTCCGGCCATTAGATTTTTTATTTTTCATGTTATCTTATTTATTTTTGCACGATCTATGCAATGGACGGTGTGGATCGTCGACACGATCATTGCATAGATGCGTAGAGAATTTTTAAGAAATAAATGATTTTAAATTCTCAGATCTGGGCAATGAAATTTTAGGAGCGAGTTAAAATGTTTGCATTCGACTATCTTAGGATGAATCCGAACGTATCATTTGATCCTAAGGGCCGAAAGATATCAGAACCATAATTTTCATATCAATCTGATCAATGGATGGGCCATGTTAATCCGATCTAATCATAGACATGAAATTTTATAATAAGTTGTGTGGACCATCAATGGTGTTAGATCTGATTTGAATCGTTTATATATTGATCAGATCTTATGATGGTTATGTCAATTAGATCTAACCGTGGGAATCATTCTATAGCTTAGATTTTAAGATGGTGATCGAACGGAATAGATCTGATTTTTCACAATTTATACTTAATCTAGATATATTTAACTTTTTATCCAAAAAGTATAGGTAGATGTGACCGTTTGATGACCATAAGGATTAAAGGTTATGATCGTACCTTATAAACTTTTAATTAGATTTTGAAAGCATGAATGGTTTGGATCTAAACGATTTATTGGCCCATTCCCAAATTGAGATTTTGTGGTGTTAATGGATGGCTCAGATCTGTCTTATGTGATCAATGAATCATTTAAAATAAGAAAAAAAAAAGAAAAAAAAAAGGAAAAACAAAAGATTATAAATTTCAGATCGTCTGGACAATTCAAGCAAGGTTAGTTCGATCGATCAAGAGATCGTTTTGAACAGTAAAAAATAACCCAAGTGGTACAACAACTTAATTCCAAAAAATCAAAATGTGTTTGACTGGTCAACAAGGCATTTTGACCGATCGAATGGCATTTCGATCGATCAAAGTAGTTTCGACCAATCGAAATGGACAAAAAGTGTCCAGTAAATTTTGCTAAAAATTGGATTTAATTTGAACGATCGAAGTAGGTTTCGATCGAATCTCGACCAGTCGAATGTAGTGTCGACCAATTGGTTCGACCAATCGACAATACGCTAGAATTTTCTGTTTGTTTACAACTTTAATATTTTAATTTTGTGATGTAGATTAGTGATAACCCTAGATCATCTAAAGATAACAGAATCATCAAAACGCTTTGGTTGGTTGAGTGGACCTCACATGAAAAGATTATTATGAAACATCCTGGATGTTCGCTATTTTGGATTTCCAAAAACTCTTAAAATTTTTCATTATAATTAACTTATATTGTCACTTGTTGACCATTAACACTTGATGTCAGCCTATACGTGACTAGTACCAATAAAGAACTACACAAATTCGATTAATCAACCATAGGAAGCCAACAAATCCGGCCGATCACTTAAACACTGAGTTTAGCCACATGATTTGCTCACACAAGGCCTAAATTTAGCCGACCTATTGTTGATTAGTCATGACAATTACAACAAATAAAGACCTACTAAAATATGAGATAACTAGTGGTCAGATCTTAATTAATAAACCAAACTGACCCTATATCCTTTTAGCCTAAGAACCGACGGTCTATAGTGATTATAATTGAATGGTTATTTTCGCTAGTTGCAAATAGGCCACATTATAAACTAAGATAATCCAAACCCTTATGATTGTGCACGAGAAATCTCGATACTCAATTCATTTTAAAAATGCCTTGAATATCCAAACAAGCTCTAAACTACTCGTTAGTGGTCCGCTAAATCCAAAACTATAGAATAATATCCGTCTCACTGGGCTTAACGCCCATCGCAGGTGGTAAACCAAGATAGTGCCTAGAATTACTCAAATCGGGCTGAAATTTAAGTGTTTCAAATACGTGAATCCCCTACGTTGAAATTTGAAACTTTAGTGAAACTAGTCACTTTTTTCTTTCATGAAGTTGTGACTTTCAGACCGTCGATTCACGGCCAAAGTCGGTATACCGACTAAAGATATTTCTCCAAACATATTCGTATAGTTGTGACCCCGATCGACTATCGGTGACCGTTGAACAGATTTCTAATCATATCTGTCGATCGACACATCCAAATAGCGGGCCGATCACATCCATACGTAGATCATCATTAGGGCTAACTATCCTATGGTGTATGTCAATATGTTCATCCCATAGTGGGCCCTAAAATTTAGAAAAACTCTCACATAGGGCTAGTATAGTAAAAACCCAGCCCTTGGGGCCATTTACATAAAATCTGGCACGATATAAGGGCTTCATTTGGGCACCCCATCTCTCCATACGAATTTACATTTTCCAAAGGAAAGAAAAAGAGAAAGAGAAAGAAGAAGAGAAGAAGAGTGAGAGTAGGAGTTGGAGGTTTTGGTGCTTCCTTTCATCGGTCTCCTCCAACAAGGCCATGATCTTGATCATTTTCTTCCACCGAATCCACCTTACTTGCGATTTGGAGGTAAAAAACAAACCTACTTCTCAACTTAGGTTTTTCTATGATAAATTGCATAAATCTTACATAGTTCTTGGTATGTGTATAGGAATTTACGATTTTTCCTAAATCCATAACCCTAGGAGCTCAAAATTGAAGATTCCTTCTTAAAGGTGCAGACAATTATTTCTAGGTTTTCATTTATCGACCCTTAATGGTCTCAGTTAATGATGTCTTATGTTGAATGTGTTGTATTAGTTAACATGTTTATATTTTATGTTTGATTGTATTATATGTTATTGGCTGGATGTGGATGCTCACATGTTCGATGAAATGTCTAAGTGGTAGAATGTATTGATTTGTCAATGTTCAGATGTTTGATTTATTATGTAAGTGATTGTATTACTTTATGCATGCCCACATGTTTGATTTAATGGTTTAGTGAATGTAATACCCTATGGATGCTCATGCATTCGATGAAATGCCTAAGTGGTTGCGTAGAGAAATTTACGCTATAATTGTTTAATAAAGTTAAGTCCATAGAAACACTTAAGATTACTAAGATATTGGGTCAGTTGGTAAATCACCCAAATCAAGGAGTGGCCCAAGTTAAGGCGACTACCCTAGGCTTATTCGATCGACCCGAGTAGAACACAGATGACCAATAGTAGATGGACTATACGGGCTGCTTGCACCCAATACCGGTTGTGTCGTGGTTCTCCCAGGTCAATCAAATTAGTCCACTACCCTACTGATCATGTATGTTCACAATGTATGGCATAACTGAATGGAATCTAGGATACTCCGTTTCTAATGGATGTATTCATTCCTAACCGTTAATGCGATACGATCCCATTAAGACTCATGAGCAGAGCATGGTGGTATGAGACACCGTGTCCGAGCTGTCGGCCTATGCTGGGGTGACAAGCCTCCCCATAGTGACAAATGAACATTGATAGAAGTGATAAATCATTGTTTGAACAATCCTCGTTAAATTACCTAGCCGATGTTCCGTACCAGAGTACCGTTCGAACAACTCGGGCGTGAATGAAATTGGGTAACGAGCCATTTCGTTTATGCATTTTGGTTTTATATGACAAGCCCGCACTTAAGAACTGAGTGATATATACTTGGTTTGGGTGACGACCCATCTCGGGTTGATCCTCATATATTTAAGTATCATACCATACTTCTGGAATTGTTGATTTATGAGATAAACATGTGACACCTAAATTTAGATCAATGGACACTGGTAGGAGTCGCTACGTGCGGCAACGAGCCACGTGATCTGGATAAGGACTTGTAATATAACGTTAGTATCCTATCTTCGCCAATATGCTGAATGAATTGAACTTAATAATTACTCGACTAACATGATCATTCATTGCATCGCATTAGATTAGAATGTGGCGAAACAGGCGTTGAAGTCGCATGTTGAGGAAGTGTTATCATTTGTGAACCAGGTGGTTGGAGTCACGTGTGAGGGAATGTTGTTTGGAAAGGGCATGCATCATGTCATATCTTCATATGCACATTTAACAAGAGTATTTAAGAATTATTTGATTTCTTGTTTATCATTAGCTGCGCTGATTATGTCGATAGCATATCTAACTTAGAACTAATGGAACTACTGAGTTAGCTATTCACTCCTACCTGGGACAGTGTTTTAAAAACCAACCAGGCATATCATTGATGGAGGTACTAGTGAAACCTCAAACTGGTAAGCTTATATCGGTTGTGCTAACGCCATTATGTTTTGGAGAATTAGGCGTAAACTGAAAGTTTTATACTTTAATTATCTTGGGTATGCATATTGTGGCTTATATAATCCCATTTTGGACGATCATCACTACTGAAATTGTATTTTTGACTCTTAGCCCTATATTTATGAATCTTTCATTATCTCTACCTTGCCTGGGATCCGCTAAGTGAATTGCGTTACTCTGATTATCCGTGTGCGGAATGAGGTCACATGTGCATTCTCATTTGGTTAACACCCAGGAACTCAGGATCGGGTCTTTGTATTCGGGTGCCAATTTTCAGGGCGTTACATACCAACTATAAGTATTACAAAAATTTAAAATTCAATAATTAAATTCTCCTTGTGTGCTGTCCCGAGTTAAGGAAATTGATTAATTAGAAATGAACGATCAAATAAGTTTA
Organism: Magnolia sinica; assembly: GCF_029962835.1. Classification (NCBI taxonomy): domain Eukaryota; kingdom Viridiplantae; phylum Streptophyta; class Magnoliopsida; order Magnoliales; family Magnoliaceae; genus Magnolia; species Magnolia sinica. The sequence goes on along the minus strand of NC_080583.1, from coordinate 64,816,840 downwards.
GATAAATGCAGTTAGTAAGCTAATTGAACTATGTAATTAGGTATTTGCCAACCGATTGATCTTGAGGTAACATATCGAAATCCACATCACCAGATTTCAGATGAGTGATCCCAATATGTTTCCTCTCCATTCTAATTAAAATAATCATATCATTTTTTGTTATTTGTGATTCTTTTTATTGGGTATTTTGTTATATTGCCTAGAATTGAAATGCCATATATTGCTATGTGTGTGTGTGTGTGTGTGACCATTTTTAAATATCATGCATCAGTCATTTTCATCTATCCATTGCCATGCATCGCATAAGTACGTTGAATACATGGGGGCATTCCCTAGATGACCTGTAGGTACTTACAGTACTGGGTGACCTAAGGGGCCATCCTTGGATGCCCACAATATATGGAAGCCTACCCCAATAGGGGAGATGTGAGTTGATGGAATTCAACTCAAGTTAGTGAATTGATAAACCTACTTGATGCATTCATGCATCCATGCATCTTATGACATTCATACATTTCTATTTTATTTATGATGTACATGAACTATGATGGATTCACTCACTGGACTTGACTAATTGACATATATTGATGAAAAAAACCATATAGATTTAGTGGCGATGAAACAGTTGCTCAAGTTTCAAGACAGAAAGGTGAACCAGTGGATGATTTACAAGGGCAACAACCCTATCTTGATGAAGACAAGTTGAATGTGTTAAATTAGTAGCATATCTAGTTGAATTATTATTAGTTATACCTCTGAATCGATTTTAGGCGAATAATTGGGAAATCTTAAATATTTTACAGTATTGTTAGTCAATGGTTTAATAAAGCTCCAAATGGGTGGGCTATATTAAAATACTTTTATTTTATTTTTTATAAATAACATAGATACGTGGACTGAATGTTTATAAATTCTTAGGGATTGGTATAGATGTATGATTGGAATGATTGAATAAAAGATATCTTGCTAAATATTTGAGATTTTGAACTTTCTGTACATTTTAACTTAGCCTTTGGAGAAACTGTGTGAAGAAATGGTTTTAGTACACTTGGTGTATAAGTCATGTGTCGCAACTCAGATCTAGGGGTGCACACTTTGTATCCGAATTTTGGGGTGTGACATCAAACATCACATTTCCACACACATTGCACTCAATACTCGTTTAATTCAAGCATAAGCTTTGCGGCTTGCCGATATAATTGCACCATGCCCATCAGAAATTCAGATTGATTGATCATTATTATCATTGCATTACATTTCAATATTTTGTATTTGATAACTAACCACATTCCTTAGAAATTGGTCAGATTTTGTGAAATAGAAATTATATATCTAAACGGGCAGAGTGGGTGCCTTTCCTCTTTGTAATTATGGTCCCTTACTCAGAATTTTTGAAACATAAACTCAAGAGTCATCTTAGGACTAAAGATCTTTACATTATCAATCTTAAGCATTTTATATGGTATAACCATTGTAGGTTCGAAGTAATTGATTAGTGGCGACTTTAGTCAAACATAATAATATCTTTTTAACTCCTAAAGCCCTCAAGAGAGGCAATTCATGGAAAACAAGTTGATTCCCACAATCGGAATCCAACATCCATGATATTACACATGGAACATTGGGGTGTGGGCACATTCAAATGTGGGTCACTAAAATTGAGGGAACGACACATGCTATGTATGTGACACGACGGCACACATGTGGTGATATAAGATGGATGGTGGTACATGCTTCATAAGTAGCATATTGGCGCATGTGGGGTGTTTGAAGATAAACACTACTACAAATGTGGCACTTTAAAGATGGAAGTACCACAAGTGACAACTATTTGAAGTACTTTGTAAAAGATGAGTAATTTTCTTTCATTTTTCTCATTTTTAAAAATAATATTTTCTAGTTTAAGGCACTAAAAAAAAAGAAGAAAAAAAAAAGAGGATAGTTTTAAGAGAATAAGAGGAAAATAAAAATGTCATTTGCAAGCCATTTATAAATATAGACAATAATACCACAAGTTCATTATGTTTTGATCAATCCAAGCATACTCTTAAGTACATTTATATGTTTCCATTTCTATCCTCAAGGCCTCGCTTGGATCACTGATTGTGGGTAGCGGGGATCATTGATTGTGGGGCCACCTTGATGTATTTGTCTGACATCCATACCATCTAACCATCTTAAATGATTATTTTAAGGCGTGGGACCAAAAATGCACATCCAAATCTCATGTGGACTGCATCACAAGAAACAATTGTGATTGCCATTAAAAACTTCATAACGCCATGAAAGTTTTGGATCAAGCTGATATTTGTGTGGTCCCTTCATCCAAGTTGGATGGCAAATAAACATTCCATTGACCCCAAATGGTTTTTAATGGTGGGAATTAAATCACCATTATTTCATGTGGAGTGGTTCACCTGAGATTTGGATCTACTACATTTTTGGGCTTATACCCTCAAATAATCTAAAGAAACAGATGAACGGCATAGATGTAAGACAAATGTACTAAGATGAGCCCCATGGTGAGGGATATCGAAGCCGCCCCTACTGCAGTGGTGAATCGCTTGATGGTTGGATCAGCCAAGTGACCACACCAGGTCATTCATCATTACATATCCCAAATGAATCATAGTACAGGAAATAGGAAATAGTGGTAACTGACCATTAGAAACTTCTTGTAAGCTTAAAAAACGCTTTGAATCAAGCTGATATTTGTGAAGCATCTTTGTCTAAACGTTTGTGACATTACCAATAGGTTGGATGGCAAATTAATATTCCGGTGGAATATATGAAGTTTTTAATGGTGGGGATTCAATTACGACTTTTGCCTGTGGTGTAATCTACCTAAGATTTGATTCAGCTTCATTTTTGGGATCACGCGACCTTTCAAAACGGTTGGACGGTGTGGATTTAATGCACATACATCACTAGAAGCCCCACAGTCAAGGGTCCCACCGACCTTGGTGGATCCGGGTCTCACCTAATCCGTTACCGAAAATAATGATGGCCATGTGTGTCTGATAAGTGTGATTGGCGAAACACAAAGCCATCTCTGACGAGACCCACTTCATGGACTGTTGCTATTGACGCAAGTTGCCACGTGTCGTGTAGAGATAGCTTTACTGGATCTCCTGATTCTCCATTTTCCGGAACACACGCTTCCATACAGAACACAAGAACCCTATAAATATCATCCCATCTCTCCCTTCCAAACCCTAACCCGCTCGCCGAGAGAGAGAGAGAGGAACCGTAACCCTAGCCGCAGCATCTGCATCTTCAGATGCAGATCTTCGTGAAAACCCTAACGGGGAAGACGATCACCCTTGAGGTGGAGTCCTCCGATTCGATTGACACCGTCAAATCCAAGATCCAGGACAAGGAGGGCATCCCACCCGACCAGCAGCGCCTCATCTTCGCCGGCAAGCAGCTTGAGGATGGCCGTACGCTGGCAGACTACAACATCCAGAAGGAATCGACACTCCATCTCGTTCTCCGTCTCCGGGGCGGGGCGAAGAAGCGGAAGAAGAAGACCTACACCAAACCCAAGAAGATCAAGCACAAGAAGAAGAAGGTGAAGCTCGCCGTCCTCCAGTTCTACAAGGTCGACGACTCGGGTAAGGTCCAGAGGCTCCGCAAGGAGTGCCCTAATGCCGAGTGCGGTGCCGGCACTTTCATGGCTAACCACTTCGATCGCCACTACTGTGGTAAGTGCGGCCTCACCTATGTCTATCAGAAGGCCGGCGGTGAGTAGGCGGTCTGTCTGTCTAGGCTTTGGATTCTTTGAATTTTGAATTTTAGCATTTCGATGAGGATACTGTCGACGCCGAATTTGATGCCTTTTTCGTTTCTATTATGAGGTTGAACTTGGTTATGGTTATAAAGTGAAGTAGGATTTTGGATGCTTCTTTTAAAGTATTTGATTTGATGTTTCTTAATTTTAGGGTTTATGTGGTTTTATTTGGTGCTGACCCCAAATTAGATGGGTCAAGGCTATGATATAATACTGCTGCTGCTGATAATGATAATGATGGTTTTGATAGATGATATGTGGATGTCTGTTTATAGGGTTTATTTTGGTTTTAATCATTTTGAGGTATCATCTGAATGCGTATATGAGTTATTGTGTGCGATACCATCTGTCGACCTTGGTTTGATGTTGAATTCCACTGACATTACCTGAGGAGGAATGTATCAGTCATGCAATCTGCTGCTATGCATTTGCGTTGAGGGTTACAAAGCATGGTTTTCAATACATTAGGGGAATTGGCATGTGCAACTCATGTGTAGTAAGGAAGGGAGAGAGAATGGGGGGAGAGAGAAGGAGAGGAAAACAGAAGTAAAGGATGCGGCTGCACACCCACAGTGAAAGAGAAGGTTGTCAACGGCGTCCATCGCATCTGCACATTTTCCTGATTTGTGGCCAACTCGAGTTGAAGATCTGCCTCTTTTTTGGGCTGATGTCCTGACATGAGGTGGCAAGACAAATGTACAGATGCATGTTACACAATCATCACAGTGGGCCCCACATGGCCTTTGTTGGATGGGCTCAACATGCGGGCTACACTCCTTTGAATGCTCTTTCCCTCATCGTCTAGTTCCTTTCTCTGTTCAAACACTTGCCAGCGGCAGATTAAAGAAGAAATGGGAGGCACTTGTAGTTGATCTAATTTCATGAGAAGGGAACCTGGGTGAAGTCATTCCAAGTCAATTTTGTGGAATTTGATTGATGACTTATGGAATGACCATGTAGATTTATATATTATAGAGATCTTGTGGTTAAATCCTAAGAGAGACGATTTATGGAAGGCCAATCCCAACTCTTATGGAGCAGGCATATCAGGACCCAGGTTCAGCTGGAATAGATAAAATCCATGCTATCCGTTTATAATCACGCATATTTTCAAATTTTGAAAAATACCTTTGATCTATTTGAAAAATATCTCATTTTATGTGCAGTAGAATCTCAAAGGCCGCCTCTCCTAAAATTGATTGTATGGGCAACAATGTCCTTGGCTCATTGTGTTGTATACAAGGTGTTCGGTATCGGTATCGGTGGGCGTAACGGTGCCCACCGTTACCAATACGGATACGGCCCGTATCGGCCGATGCGGGTCCCGTAATGGTGCATTTTTTTTTGCCATTTTTTTAAAAATATGGATTAAATCTGGAATATTTCAAATATTTCAAATATGCATTTATAATTTGAAACATGTTTATGGTGGTGTAACGGTCCACTCTTTGGTGAGAAGTTGTATTGGTCTGCCTGATGAATTTATGAACCTGACAACCTAGTATTGGCTATATAGATCTTTTTACATTTAATTATCTAACTATATAATATCAATATAAATTAATTAGAATGAATCTAATACCAAAATATCTCATATTTGTAGGTATTGGTATATTACATACCTTGTGACTTGTGTACGTTTTATTTCAACATACAATCTAGGGACTTTTATGTCCAATTATGTAATTCATATATCTAACAAATTAATATAATTCTTCACAATAAATCTTAAGAAAAAATTTGAAATTATATTCAAGTAAATAGTGTTGTCGATTTAGAGCTGATTTGGTGGACCATTCGATACCCCAAATCAACGTTAAATTCATATAATCTATTGGCACTTATCTCACTAATGGATTGGTAGATATTTATTGAACGGTGAAGAATGAAAAATATCAAATGATCATATTTCAAAAAAACAAGTGTTTGCAAATTAACGATGAAAATCATTTAAACAATTTAATTTTGGAATTGTGACTTGGCAACAATAGTGCCATAATTTGATTTATTAATTTTGAGTTAATGTATGCCTCATGGATAATTTTTACGGCCATATACATAGGGCCCACCGTGATGTATGTATTGTATATCAATGACATCCATTTGTTTTATCAAATCATTTTAAGGCATGGTCCAAAAATGAGGTAGATCCAGATCTAAGGTGGAACACTAGTGGGTGATGCCTTGAAATTGGGGTCCACCTTGATGTATTTATATATCTGTGCCGTCAATCTATTTTGCCAACTCATTTTAAAGCATGATCCAAAAAATTAGGCAGATTTAAATCTTAGGTGGACCACTAGTGAATGATGCCCTAAACATAGGACCCACCTTGATGCATTTGTTGTATATCCATGCTGTCCATCCTTTTTGCCAACTCATTTTAGGGCATGGTCCAAAAAATGAGGCAAATCCAAATCTTTGGTGGACCACACAATAGGGATTGAATTCCCACAATTAAAACTTTTATTATTATTATTATTATTATTATTATTATTATTATTATTATTATTATTTATTAATATTATTTTTTAAGTCGCAACTTGTGTTTTCCTTGATCCAAGTCCATGCAACCTTATCAATAGTTTTGATGGTAAATAAACATTACAGTGGGCCATAATAAGTTTTTAACAGTGGGCATTCAATCCTATTGTGCAGTCCACTTGAGATCCGGATCTGCTTCATTTTAGGGATCATGCCTTGAAATGATCAAAGAAAACTGATGGGTGGCATGGATATATAATATAACACATAAATCAAGGTGGGCCACATGCATAAAACAATGCAAGTGCACGATGGACATTCAATTCTACTGTGCGGTCCACTTGAGATCTGGATTTGCCTCCTTTTAGGGATTGTGCCTTGAAACGATCAGGAAAAACTGATGGGTGGCATGGATATATAATACAACACAAATCAAGGTGGGCCGCATGCACTAAAACAGTGCAAGTGCACTAAGCGGCATGCACCACAGACTACCGGATAAAATAAGGTGCGTGGCTGTTTTACGGCCACGCCCCCCATTCATTTTTGTCGAGACTGCGAGAGAGGGAGAGAGAAATGAGAGGGAAATTTTTTTTAAAAAAATGAGAGGGAAAGAAAGGGAAAAAGAGAGGGTGGAGAGGGAGTTGCTTTAGAGGGGAAAGAAGAAGAAGAAGAAGAAGCAGCAGGAGGAGGAGCTACAGCATGCCGCGAGGAGTTGCAGCAGCACTGCGGAGAAGAAGAAGAGGAAGAAGAAGAAGAAGAAGAAGAAGAAGAAGCGAGAATTAGGTTAGTTTTTTTTTTTTTCCTTTTAAGGTTAGTGCCCGTAACAACTGTTACGGGCCCGTAACGGCTGTTATGCCTTGTAACGGCTATTTCGGTTTCATTTTCTGCACCTCTCCGTTTCAGCCCCGTATTGTGTAACGGTAACCGCCGTTACGTATAGGCCGTTACAGCCAATACGTAACTGATTTGGGATACCCTGGTTGTATATATCACAGATCAAGATTGTTATATGACTGGATGAGTTTATCGTGATACATTTGTGATACATTCTAATTCCTTGGTTGTAATTGGATGATGTGCTGTGTAGGTGGAACACCACCAAGAAGCAATGGGCTGGCTAGTCCCGAGCCAGCCTATTGCCTCTTTTTTTTCTCTCTTAGTTCACAACTCAATATCGGTTTGCTATATTTACTAAGGGACGTTTGGATCTAAGCAAAGTTGTGTTGGGATAGACAACCTGTCTGTGTTTTGTCAAACCCAATTGCACAAAGGAACCTAGGATAGTAAGGACAATGTGTCCATTATATATATATATATATATATATATATATATATATATATATATATATATATATATATATATATATATATATAGGGAAAAGGTGCTATGCGCTCGACCTCACGATTAGCTCCCGTGAGGTCGAGCTGTGTGGGCCCCATCGTGATGCGTGTCGACCATCAACACCGTGCATTTGATGGGTACCCTCTAAATTATGGGATATCCCAAAAATTAGCCGTATACGGAACTCAGGTGGGCCATACCATCTAAAATCATGTGAAACACCATTAAAACATATAAAAGCACTTGGTGGGGCCCACTTGAGTTTTGAATGCTGCTGAAACTTGGTCTGAACCCTCATGCAAGTGGTACACACATAATGGATGGGCTGGATTTGCAAACCACATCTCCGTGGGCCCCAAAAACGGATTATGAATGTTTTAATGGTGCACGGCCCCTCCCCACTTCTGTATGTGGTGTGGCCCACACAAGTCACGGATTGACTTGATTTTTGAGACCTAGGCCCACGATGGAATGGTGCATCTGACTGATGGGTTAGATGTTCGAAACGCATCACGGTGGGGCCCACACAGCTTGACCTCATGGGACGGACTTGTGAGGTCGAGCGCATAGTACCTTTTCTATATATATATATATACATATTTCTATTAGCAAGGATTGCTTATCTTTGCAAGAAGGTGGAATAACTGTCCCTAGTTCAGTGGACATAGGAAATATTATGTTCCATGCACATGCATGAATGTTTGATTGTTCAAGTGTCTGACATGTGCGATTGTGACCCCATCAATGTTCAAGCCAAATATGTGGCGCAAGCATCAAGGTGCATGTGCTGATAATACTTTGTATGCCTCTACAACAAATTCTCATTAATTAGCTCCCCGCTAGAGTTTGCATGGAATATCTTTTTATTAGGGACTACATGGGAACACTTCTTACGATAAACTTCATCCATTCGTTTGCCTTATTTTGTGCATGTTCCTATGCTTGAAAGACATGAATTTTATTAAAATTTGTAGCCAATGACCTTAACGGTTATCGGTGCTTCTCTATCAAACATAGATTCCTACATCTTGACAAGGCAATTTAGACGGATTTACATTTTTTATATTGTAGACACCCCAACATGTTGAAGTCGAGCGCATGAAACTGAACCAAAATCAATGTCAACCTAAACCTGCAACCTTTAGGAAACTAGTAACAAGGAAATCTTGTCCAGTCATCCGTTCACCCTCAAAAGTCCATAAAGCAACCTCATAACCGAACCCAAAGTGAGTTAGGGCCCTCATAGGACCATCCAAGTTGAAGTACTTGGCCAAAATGACCACCGTGTGGTCAGTTGAAATTGGATTTCCATTGACACTTTTTGAGCAATCAAGAGCCGCCAAAGGATACTCAAGATCATAATAGAACGAGCGGTGAGTATGGAAGCGAGGGTAGCTAGGTATTGGAAATTAGATTTTTGTTATCCTTAGCAAAAGTAACTGATGTTGTAGAAAGTTGTGCACGGATCCTTAGTTTAGGTGCATCAAAATTCGAGCAACTTCGAGCACCGATAGAAATTCAATTTCTGCTGGGTGATTGGATTACTTTTTGCCTCTTATTTTTAATGGGTGTCAAATATCTAACAATCAATCAAACCATGCCATATGGTGTTTGTACCTCCCTTTTTTTAAAGGTTGCCTTTATGCTACTTAACTTCCCACTATTTGCAACAATGCCATTAGTTCATCCATAAATACCTCCACACCCTCTCATTCCAAGCATTCCACATCTTTATAAAAATTGATCCTTTTCCTAGATAGAGAGAGAGGGGTACATCCATTCAGTCTAAATCAATCATTCTATTTCAACCATCGATTGTAGCCTTTACATCTATTCAAACCATCCACTGAGCTTTATTAGTGCTTCTTTTCCATTTTTTAACAACCATCGTCTCCTCAATCTATTGAAGTTAAGCATTGATAAAGCTTAACTCTGGTTATGATCATGGAGACGGCTTGCTCACTTTAACCTTAACTAAGGAGATGATTATTGAAATACAAGATCGGATGACCCTAGGTTTATGATTTGTTAGGATCCTAGAACTTGGTAAGACAAAGATCAAATGTATGTAGGGGATAAGCAAATATGTAAGCAAAGAGGTGTATGAGAAAGAGATTGTTGCAATATTCAAACAAATAAACTAAATGACAATAGAAGAGCCACTCGTGTGCATGAGAGATTTGAGAGGCGAGATCAAAGCTGCTACACTCCTTTTTAGAGAAGATGATCGTAGATCTCAAACTCCTACCCTACTTTGAACAAGTTGAACCATTTTGATGGCTTGAATGGATGTATAGACTAGACTTTGATGGTTGAGATGGAATGGATGGATGTACACTCCTCTCTTGATCTCTCTCTAGTGGGGAATTCCCCTTTTGCAGAGAGATGTGAAATGTTTGAAATAATTGGTTGATGGTATTTATAGATGGCTGGGCTAATTGTATTATTGTAAATAGTGGGAAGTTAATGGGTAAAAATGCCACATGGCATGGTTTGATTGGCTATTGGACATGTGACACACCCATTGTTGGCTAGGGGTGTGGTATAATAGGACTTCTAATTTCATTAGAAATAAGGGGTAAACAATAATCCGAGCACCCAACGGAAATTGGATTTCTGCTGGTGTTCAAAGTTAGCCGAATTTCGATGTACCTAGCCTAAGGATTTGTGCACAATTTTCTAAAAGATCAATCGACTTTTTTCTAGGGTAGCAAAAATTCAATTTTCGCTACCTAGCTACTCTTATTTTTGTACTTGTGGCTTGCATTGTTGTGATCCTAGGTGTCCTTTGGTGGCCCTTGATTGGTTAAAAGATGCTAGCGGAAATCTAATTTCCACTGGTAGGCAGAGGACATTTTGGCCCAATTGTTGAGGCTCTATGTCACTTTTGGTTTGGGTTATGGGGTTGCTCTGTAGACGGGTGAACAAATGCTTAAATAGGGTATTCTGGTTGCTGGTTTCTTAAGGGTTGTAGGTTTGGATTGTCATTGGTTTCAGTTCAACTTCACTTGCTTGGTTTCATCAGAGTGTGGAGTCTACAGTGATCCTCTAGCTCATACTCCAACAGCGAATACTTGGTGCTTACATTCATTTGGCTCATCGGTCCATTTCTATTAGGTATCCACTGAATGGTTATGATGCCCAACCATATACCACTCCCAACCATGCCACTTGCTGTTCTATCTATCCTGCTGCAACCTCTCTATTTGCATTTTCAACTGGGATTCATGTAGGGACTGTTATTCTCGCTCTAAATATCTTTGCTTTCAAATCCTAAGAACCATTTTTCCTATTTTTTACATTCTTGGATGCGAACATGTTACTGATTTTTTACATTATTGGGTGGGAACCATGTTTCCTTTCTTTAAAAAAAAGTTCTGGGTCGGATATTGCTATGCATCTTTTATATAAATGTGAGTGACTATTTTGTCTTATAATGCATGCAGATATTTACTTGATGTTCCAGTTGCCTATTTGATCTCCAACATCCAAATTTTTGTCCCAAAAACTGTAAATGTGGTTGTTGTTTATTGCTATTATATACTAAATGGATCTTCCAACATCAAGATTCCAAGACATTGCCATTTCCAGATACAAATTGAAGAGAAATGGAAAAGAAAATAAAAATATGAGAAAGTACAAAAGCAAGAGAAGGAAAACTTTGTATTTTAATAATGGCCAATTCTGACACTCTTTGAGCTTCTAATTTCCCCCAAACAGGTGATTCTAAACTGCTCTCCTTTTAATGACTAACAACAACTCTAATCCTGAGTTCACCCTTGCAGCCTTCTCACACTGTATATCAATCTAAACAAAGGCACAAGTCAAATGTATTCAGCTATGATGGGATTTCTTTAGTTTTCAGGAGGAAAATTATGGAACCTACATTTTGCTTGGAAGCCAAGAAACATTTGAATTACAAATCACAGAAATGACAGCCTTATACAAAAAAAAAAGAAGAAGAAAAAAGTAAATGGTATATTGCTCCTTCGCCAGCTATAGTTCGAAAGTCAAGTCGATGTCTAGTCAGGTCTCTTCAACTCTAGGACTTGGGTCTTTAAGGGCCTGTGTGAATGTTGGACAATTTTCATTCTCCGGTTTTTATGTTTCCTGGAGAATGCTTAGATAATGATTGGTTGATACAGTGGGTTTCCTGGGGACAGTTGGCAGAAGTCCGAAATTCTGCTTTAATCACCCAGGTTTTACCATTTCCTAGCTAAATGCTGAGAAGTTTGAAAAGGCTGGGGAATGGAAATCTTGGGGGAATGTGAAGACCTTTAGGGAGTGTTTCGCTGCTTGTTTTTGTATTTCTCAACTTAGCAATTCCGTGATTTTTATAAAAATTAAGTTTGGTTCACACTCTTTGGTTTTTTACATTCCCCATGAATTTCATTCCCCAGCTTCTCCTAAAAAAACTTGCCCTAGCTTTTGTGTGGGGAGTGGAGAGCCTAGGGAATCAAAACAGAAAACCTGGTGCATCAACAAAACATTCCCCCGAAAAATATTAGGTTAACATTTCCGAGAAAACAAAGAATCATTTGTTGCAGGGGTATAATCAATAATATGAATTTTGATATTTTGGATTAATAAAAAAAGGGAAGAAACAGAGTATGGAATTGACTATGATGGAAGAAGTAATATTGGCCTCTTCATAAGTTCATATGTATAAAACCATTTCTTACATTGGCGGTTAAAGAAGTAGACATGAAATAAAAGCACGGCCCACTGCAAGAGATCAACTAATACCTGGAAACTCAAGCATGCTTCTTATGGGCTCAGTAGCTCTTCTTGCCTGGCTTGAGTGTTCTCATACGACCCTTATTGCCGAGTCTCCCAAAAGTGTTGGAGATAACTCTCTGATTGTATTTTTTTTTTCGATTCGTATAATTGTCCTAGTTTGTGTTGATGCTAACATCAACGTGGGAGTGATTATACCTCTATTGTTGATCTTGAAAATTAAACCTCCATTAGCAAAGCTTTGATAGGAAAGATGTTGGGCAGCTCCATGATTTCTCAGTCATTAAGATTAATCAATTTGATGAGGGGATGCAACAAAATGTGAGAGGATAATCTTGAGCTTCTTGGAAGATTTTAGTAGGCTTCATGTAAATCTACTACTGGTATAGACTTTGACCGTTCTCAACGAGAAACTCATCACTGAAGATGATCTTTCAAACAACTGTTAACTTACTAAGTGCATAAGTTCTGCATTGTCCAAAAATCATCGTGCTTGCTTCAATCAGTATCTTAAGGGTACAGTTTACTCTGGTAATTTGAAGTGTGAGTGATCTTGATACCCCCGCAGGTCTTATAATATTACTGCCTTTTCTTTGGTGTGGTGTCTCATTTCTTGGTGCAATAGCAAAAGTAGGACAATGAGCTCGTTCTTTGGTATAAGTTGCATATTGATCTGTCTGGTGGTCTACCACTGTTGAGATTGCGTAGTTCCTGTGTATTTTAGACCAACACAATTAGTATCATTGAATTATTTTTAATGCGTGGAGGAAGCACTCAAATTATACTATGAAATCGTTCCGGATAATGTTCCCCTTGAATGATATGTAGCTTAGGCTCTTTAAAGTTCTTTATATACAAGTAAGCCTGTTGCTATTTGTCATTTTAAGAGCTGCATGCAACAAACAAAAATGCTGAGAATGCATTCAAGGTATGGGAGTTCTTGTTATTCATATTAAAAAAAAAAAAAACAAAAAACAGAAAAAAAACAAAAACAAAAACAAAAACAAAAACAAACAAACAAACAAACAAACAAACCGTATAGGAATTGTTGATGAATTAGTTTTAGTACTATGTTGTGTTCTTAAATCCCTTTATTTTTTTGGCGACTTTTGATGCCTTATCAATTTCCAAAAAATAATCTTTGACAACTAAGGCATTCATCATCATCATCGTCATCAACGAAGCCTTATCCCAATCTTATTATCCATTGGTGCTATTCCCAGTTTCCCTTGAATGTATTGGCTTCTAGTTCTATCATTTCTCGACTTGGAATCATCTGTCTCAACATTCTCATTTCATGTGCACTCGTCCTATGAACATGCTATTCCTCAGCTACCCAATGGTTAGTCTCATTGTCATCCTATAAAATTTCCATTTAGTTTGTATGGTAGACAATAATCACATGGAACTCCAGAGGTACATCTTCATTTGTTCTATCCTGCACGAATTTTATGGGCAACATCATTCTCAATCTCTCCACTAATGAATTATCAACCCAAGATATTGAGAGTGGTCATATTGAAAAACCTATATTAGTCAACATGGCTAGTCTTATGGCCATCCTATAAAATTTCCCTTTTAATTTGAGTGAAATTTCCCTTTTAATTTGAGTGGCAATCCATGATCACATGGAGCTCCAGAGGCACATCTCCAATTCTTCCACCTAGCGTGAATTCAATGGGCAACATTATTTGGAATCTCTTCACTCTTGAATTATCAATTCAAGATTTCAGAAGTCATTTTGGGCATCTTTGTCAGCATGGATTGTCTTACAGGCATCTTATAAATTTTCCCATCCAGTTTGAGTGGTACACAACCATCATATAAAAGTACAGAGTCACATCTCCACCTAGCTTGATTTCTATGGGCAACATTGCCAGTCTTTATAATTATCCTATAAAAATTTCCTTTTTAGTTTGAGTGGTGCATGATTATCATGCAAAACAAACTCCAGAGTAAGGTTGGCAGCGGGATGGACCTGAGGTTGGCTTCGGCTCAGATTTTGAACTATTCTGGTTGGCCTCCTGGACCAGTCCTGTTCAAAATTTCAATTTTGCCAGGCTTGAAACCAACCCATTAATAGCCCTATTCCAGAGGCACATCTTCATTTCTTAAACCCAAATTGAATTGTATGGGTAACATCCCTCTCAATCTCTTGACTAATGAATTATTGACCTAAGACATCGGAAGTGGTCATATTGGAAAACTTCAAAGATAACAATAAATCTTAAGTGAAGCTACTAGGCTCATTCAGTTGACCTAAATAAATGGTTTGCCCCCAAATTGTCTAATGGACTAGGCTTGACTGACATGAATTGTTTGGCCTGCTAATTAACCCATGGACTCTAACATTCCCTGCCTTTTAAGAAAACATTCATGTTCTCAAGGTTGGCATTGGAAAATTACCGTTAAAAATCATTTTAGTTGATCCATGAAGCATTTGCCTTTTCCTCTATGAAAATGGCTTTGGTCTTGCAAAAAATAATTGTTGTGTTTTATTGGTGTCCTAGTGTAAATGTTTTATCATAATTAGAACACAAGCCCTTTTGGCTCTTAGCTTGCATTTTGAGTCTATTGAGGTGCCTCGTGAAAAGTCCCCCTCTTGAATGGATGGTTGCCGAAGATAGTGGTCAGGCTGCACCTGGATCATAGGGTTTGGAATTGTGGTGCAACTTTTATCATCAGTCTTGGATGTAAGCCAAACCCACTTGAACGCTTAAGCATAATTTATAATCTCCTTTTTCAAACCAGCGATAAAAACACCCTACCAATATACTTTTGTAGGCCATTTTTCTATGCAATTTGTCGACTTTTCAAACTGCATTTGATACCAGCAAATCGTGTACATTTGGCTCAGCTTCGACAAAGTCTCATCAAAGTTTTCATAATATGGGTTGAATTGTATAAGCAAGGCCTTGACAAATGTGGCATGTGTTATTGGAACAAATGGTTCCCTTCGCCATCTAAGTGAAGGGTTAAAATATTTGAAACTTCCGATTTTTCATAAAGCCTCTATGGATTCTTTGAATTCCCGCATGGTGGATTTCAAATCTCCCATATTCTTTTTTTATGACTGAGACTGTCTTCCATCTTGTGCTTGAGCATTAACCAAGCCTATCTTTGCTAATAAACAGTATGATTGTATTCGGATGATTTTTTTTTAAAAAAAAAACAACTATTCTAAATTTGAGGATGGACTGTCCCTCACAGTAAAGCAAAGGATTGTTTTGGGGAAATTTCTAATTGTTGCCTTCCACAGTTTAAATTCAAACTCAGGGCTAATCTACTCTCACAACCAAGGCCAATTAATAATATATTTTGGGTCAGTCGACACAAATGGTTTGGCTATTTAATTTGCTCATGGACCTTAATATATTAATGTGTCCTTATCAGGTTATCAAGGTTTGGATCTTGAGCTAAGATAGGGGTACAACCCGACCCATTTAAGAATTGTGTAAGAATTTTGGACCTAGACCCAACCCATTAGATTTTGTTTAGTTCGGGGTGAGCTCCAATTTAATTTAATGGGTAGGATCAAAACCTTGCCTGTTATAACATGGGCAGGATTCTGTGGGGCCCACTGTGATGTATTTGCTTTATCCAAGCGGGTGTGGATTAGCTCAGGACAGCTGGGCTCTGAGGGGCCGTCCATTCATTTTTCCATATCATTTAAGATTATAATCCCCAAAATAAGGAAAATCCAAGGCTCAAGTGGACCACACAGTGGGGATTAAATTCGTACCGTTGAAAATTTCTTGGGGACCATAGAAGTTTTGGATCAAGACGATATTTGTTTTTATTTTTTTCACTTCATCCAGGTGTATGTATATGGACTCTATCAACACGTTGGATGTAAAATAAACAACACTGGTTCGTAAAAAGGTTTTAATGGTGGGTGTCCTCATCACCACTGTTTCCCGCGGTGTCAGGGTTACCACACAATTATTCATACAATTAGTGCAAGCCATGGTGTAAAAAGTCAAACCAACCGGATGATCCTAAACATCCAAACAATAGCATATGGAAAATGGACAAAGAAGATTGAGTGGACAATTAAAATAGGTCCAATCATCATCACCATCTATTAATATTTGACAGATCTTACTTTGTATTTTTTATTATTCTAAAGCAACGCTTTGGTTTAATGATTCTAATTATGTGATCTGTGTTTCTTCAACATTGAATGGTTAGGATCATCAGGCGGCGCCATTCTTACATCACTTTTCCCAATGGCATTATTGAATGAACCGTCCAAATTGATGATTGGGTGTCCCATTGTATTTCATTCATTTTTCTAACAAGTCAAAAACTATATATATATATATATATATATATATATATATATATATATATATATATATATATATATATATATATATATATATCATAACAGCCATGCCTCACATGCTACGGGAAAATAGAAAACCTGCTCTCCACTCAATCAGAAGGAATCTCTCATCCTTGGTCCCCCCCTTAAGGTGCGACCGGGTTTTGAGTCGACTCGTCCGAGTCTTAAAAGCATGGGTACCTAGCATTCACTCATAAACTCATGTTGGGTGGCAACCCCTCCAATACCGAGATCTTGATACTGGTCGGTGTTGTGGGTCCCACCATGATGTATTTTCATTCATTTTACTAGCTCATTTTAGGGTATGAGCCCAAAAATAAGCATATCTAAATATCTGCTGCACCGCACTACAGGAAATAATAGTGATTGACCATTAAAAGCTTCGTTAGGGTTCACTGAAATGTATTTAACATCCAAGCCATTAATTAGATCATATAGACCTGGATGAAGGGAAAACACAAATATCAGCTTGATTCAAAACTTCTGTGGCCCCCAAATAACATTTTAATGGTGGGCGTTCAATCACCACTGTTTGGTTGGTATGGTCCACCTGAGATTTGGATATGCCTCATTTTTGGACTCTGAGAAAATGGATGGGCGGCATGGATAAAACACACGCACCATTGTGGGGCCCACAGATCTTTGCCAGTACTGACCTGGGTACTTGAGGGGTCACTACCGAGTTCTTTAAAATGGTATAAGTTGTGGGATCTGATGCAGTGATCCGAAAATCTGATTGGTTGCAAAAATCTACCTCAATCATTTCATCCTGGACGCGGATTAGATACTGACAAGTTGAGTAGCGAGTCCGCTACTGAGGTGACGTCACCAAGTTCTGTGGGCCCCACTATGATGTATGTGTTCTATCCACATCGAATCCATCCATTTTGAGATATCATTTTAGGGCATGAGCCAAAGAAGGAGGGAGATAAAAATCTGTAGTGGACCCCACCGTAGAAAAAAGTGGGGAGAATGATTCCCACCGTTGAAACTATCCCAAGGCCCATAATAGTGTTTATTTGAAATCCAAGTTGTTGAAAAGTTAAAAAAGACATGAAAGAAGGAGAAAAACAAATATCAGCTGATCTAAAACTTTTGTAGCCACTGGAAGTTTTAAATGGGGGGCGTCACTGTCCCACTATTTTCTTGTTAGAAAAACTTCTTTTGGATACACCGAAAAATAAATAATAAAATAAATAAAATTATCACTAGGCTGAATCACGTATAAAATACGCTGTCCTTAAAGCGTGATTCGTCCCCTTATCAACTGCTGATGGGTTACAGGCGAATTGCTTCCAGGATAAGACAAGCCTTATCTGGATCCAGCGTGCAGCAATCACGATAGGTCCACTATGGAACAATTTTAACGCAGTAGATTTATTCTGACAAACTTATAATATGGAGATAACAACAGTATTCTAGTATGAAGCTATGGACTATATCTGATTTGATGGGGAGATGGTGTGTTGAGATGATGAAATCGGACTGGAATGGTCCAGTTTATATAGGCCTCAGGTTTAGACCCGTTGCTGTGTGGTATTCAATGGTTCAGAACGTTTGAAAAACGTTTCTGGCCGTTGTCCATTAATCTCAGACGTTTCTGGTCATTAGATCTGTAGATCTGACCGTTGGATCATCCTGGCCTGTCCGTTTTCAGACCGTTGTGGCTTTTAAGGTAGCTATTCGTTTAAGAGACGGCTGTACGTTTCGGATTTAAGATCCGACCGTTCTCAGTCACCTATAAAACCCAGACTCATTTCCAACATTTCAGATCTACACCGCCCTAAGGCTCTGACCAGACCCATCGCACCGCGATCGCACCGAGTTCGCGCCGGTTCGCGTAAGTGCAAAGTGCGCCATCTAGCGCCACTACAGCCACACTGCCTCACTGCCCACGCCCTCGCCCACGCCCGTGCCCGTGCCCGAGCCGAGCCCGCGCGCGCGTGCGTGTGTTCCAGTGCTTCGCACTGAAACACGTAACCCGTGTTTCATCTCTTCCAAAAAGCTCCAAGTAAGAATACCATTCTCAACATCTCATATAAACCACAAAACTTTTCTTTGCATTTCCGATGTGGGACAAAGCACACACACCGCACTTTTTAATTTAAAAAATTCAAAAAGGTATTTTGGCCGGAAAATCTCAAAATTTTGAAAATTTTGAATTTTCATTTTTTAATTATTTTTTTAAACCACTGATTTTCAACAATCCCCCACTGGTTTTTAAAATAATGAAAACTCTGCCAGAATAATAACAGTTATTATGCATAAAGAAAGATATCTTGCGATTTGAATCTTTCCTTAGTGTAAGCATTTTAAAGTATTTCGAAATTTCTGGTTGCCGCAGCATTGAACCAGTTATTTCTTTATGATATAACCGAAAATACTACACACATAATAACTTATACGTTAGGTGTTCCTTTATAATCTCGCTTAGCACTTTTAATGGCCATGTGCTTATCCTGTTTCATGAACAATCCCGAGATAACTCTAAGTCTCATGAGAAGCGGCACCACTTCTAGGTTCACATAGGTGAAATCCTTCCAGTGTTTCCGTTTAAAACACTTGTCTTGTTTGACTGGATTTCATTAAGAGTTCAATACTCATCCCTCTTTATAACGGCCAGTACTATCATCCTGGATGAGGTTATTAATTTATTTAGTGCTGAAACTTTTCACTTATCAGTGAATTGTTGTTACCCATTAAACTCAATATTTAGAGATTTTCTAATTTAGAGTTGAGTTTCTTTCACTGGTGAAACTTTAAATAAAGAGCTTCAACCCCATCCCTATATATGTTGTCCTTACTACCTCTCTCGTTAGAGGTTTAGAAAAAGGATCAGCCAAGTTTTTACTTGATTTTACATATGAGATCGCAATGATTCCATCTTGAATCAATTGTCTTACATAGTCATGTCGCAAACTTATGTGCCTGGACTTCCCATTATAGGTACCACTATAGGCTCTTGCTAGAATAGCTTCACTATCACAATGAAGTGAAACAGCCGATATAGGCTTCGCATAAAATGGGATTTCTAAAAGAAGATCCCTTAACCACTCAGCCTCTTTGTCTGTAGCAGCTAAAGCTATGAACTCAGATTCCATAGTTGAGTGCGTTATGCAAGTTTGTTTTTTGGATCCCCAAGATACAGCTGCACCTCCTAGGGTGAATATCCACCCTGTAGTGGACTTGTTATCCCCTGCACTCGATATCCAACTTGCATCAGTATATCCTTCCAACATTGCTGGAAATTCTGAGTAAAATAGCCCTAGTTCTTTGGTTTCTTTAAGATAACCTAGAACTCTACTAATTGCTTTCCAGTGTTCAACACTTGGATTACTTGTAAACCTACTTAGTTTACTCACAGCGTATGTTATATCCGGTCTTGTGCATTGCATCGCATACATAAGACTACCTATAGCACTAGCATACTCTAGTTGTGCAACTGCTCTTCCACTGTTTTCTTTTTACTTGATACTTGGATCAAACAGGGTCTTTGCCTCTTTAATTTTCAAGTGATTAAACTTGTTTATTATTTTCTTAATATAATGAGACTGACATAATGCAAAACTCCCACTATGTTTTTTAACTTTGATACAATTATGGTATCCACTTGTCCAAGATCTTTCATTTTGAAAACTGAAGAGAGAAACTTTTTTGTTTCAGTTACACCTTCCATTTTATTACTGATTATTAACATATCATCTACATACAAGCATATGATTACAACATAATCATTACATACTTTTGAATATATGCGTTTATCAGCAATATTATGTTCAAAACCATAAGACAGAACTTTAGAATCAAATTTATCATGCCACTGTTTTGATGCTTGTTTTAATCCATATAAAGACTTAACAAGTCTATATTCTTTCATTTCCTAATAGAACAAACCCTTCTGGTTACTCTATGTAAACTTCCTCATCGAGATCACCATTCAGGAATGCTGTCTCTACGTCCATTTGATGGATATGAAGATGATGTATGGAAGCAAGAGCGAATAAGATCCTAATCGATGTTATTCGAGCTACTAGTGAATAAGTGTCAAAATAATCAATTCCTTCTTTCTGTCGAAAACCCTTAGCAACTAATCTTGCTTTAAAAGTTTGAATTGTACCATCTGTGTGCTATTTTTTCTTAAATACCCACTTACAACCCATTGGTTTAGAATCCGGAGGTAGATCTACCAATTCTCATGTTTGGTTAGATATTATAGAATCCATTTCATAATTAATGGCTTCTTTCCAAAAAGCGGAATCTCTTGAAGACATACCTTCACTAAAGGTTTTAGGTTCATCTTCTATAGTCAAAACAATAGGTATTTTCCTAATCACCTTCTCTCCATCACCCTCAACTAGATGAAAAGAGAGTCGTTGAGAGTCTATTTGATCAAGATCAAGACTCTTTTCTACTCTTGCTCTTTGACTCCTACAAGGTTCACTAGGAGTTTTCTCTTCTATTTGTGTTTCTTTTATATTTTCATTAGGAGATTGAATCTCAGCATTCTTTTCCTCCGTGAATATAGAATTCTCAAAGAACTCTACATCTCTAGACTCTATGATTATATTGGAGTCTAAGTCTAGAAGTCTATAGGCCTTACTATGTTGTGCATATCCTACAAGGATGCATTTGATGGCTCTTGGTCCTAATTTAGTTCTTTTAGGTTCTGGAGTTTTGCAATATGCAAGACACCCCTACACTCTAAGATACCTTATGTTTGGTTTTCTTCCTTCCCATATTTCATATGGAGAGGTCTTAGTTTTCTTAGATGGAATTCGGTTTAAAACATGACATGCAGCTAACAGTGCTTCTCCCCATAGGTTTAATGGCAACTGTGCTTGTATTAGCATTGAGTTGACCATTTCTATTAACGTCCTATTTTTTCTCTTTGCTACACCATTTTATTGTAGTGTATAAGGTACTGTGCACTGATGTATTATGTCGTGTTCTTCACAATAGTTAGAAAATTCATTAGAGAAATATTCTCCTCCTCGGTCACTACGAAGGATTTTAATATTTTTATCTAATTGACTTTCTACTTCAACTTTATAGATCTTAAATGCATTAAATGCTTCATCTTTCGATTTTAACAGATATATATATATATATATATACATATCTCGAACAATCATCTATAAATGTTATAAAGTACCTTTTACCTCTACGGGTAAGAACGCCATTTAGTTCACATATGTCAGTATGCACTAGGTCTAATATTTGAGATGATCTCTCAACGCTAGGGAATGGTTTCTTTATTATTTTAGACCGTATGCATACTTCACATTTATCTTTGTCACTATCATTGTATGATATTAGGTCGTTCTTAGCCATGAGTTTTATGGTACTGTGGCCAATATGGGCTAGTCTACCATACCATAGCGTTACAGACTCAATCATGTAAGCAGAAGAATTCTTTTCATTTAAAGAGAGTTTGATCATCCCATTACAAGCATATCCCTTACCCACAAAGTTTCCATTCTTAGACAAGATCAGTTTGCCTGATTCAAACACAACCCTAATCCCAGGCTTGCTTATGAGATCCCCTGAGACAAGATTCCTTCTTATGTCTGGGACATGCAGTACGTTGGTTAGGATTACCTTCTTTCCAGAGGTAAAGAGTAATTTCACGGTTCCTTTGCCTACAACTTTCGATCGTCCTTCATTTCCCATTTGAACCTCTTGACCATTGGTCTCATTTTCATAGGTTTTGAAAGCAGATCGATCATTGCATACATGGACTGTGGCACCTGTATCATACCACTAACCAGGAATTTTCTCTTGAACTAGGTTTACTTCTATGACCATGGCTATGATTTCATCGTCTACTGCATTAGCCTCTTTCTTAGGCTTTTTTCGGTCCCTACAGACTCGGGCGAAATGCCCGGTCTTGTCGCAGACATAGCAAGCTCTCTTAGGTTTGCCGTTTTTCTTCTTTTGGATTTTCTTGAATTTCCCTTGATCTTTGTTAGGTTTAAGGGAATCAGCTTTCTCATAGGTATTATTTTAGGATGTATTTTCTACTGCGTTCACCTTGGATGAGGATGCACCATTAGCGTCATCCTTTTTGTCTCGGTTACGAGATTCTTCTTCAATACGAAGATGCTTCTGGATTTGTTCTAGGGTGAGCTCTTCGGATTTATGCAGTAGTTTCTTCCTGTAGTCTTTTCAGCTCAGAGGCAACTTTGCGATTATAGCTCCGACTTGAAAGGATTCAGGAAGATCGATTTTTATGGCTTTTATTTTATTTACAATAAGCTGCAGTTCTTGGATTTGGGCAAGCAGCGGTAGATTGTCTACCATCGTGAAGTCGAAATACCTGGCAATTAGAAATTTTTGTGTACCTTCGTCTTCAGCCTTGTATTTGTATTCCACTGCGCTCCAAATTTCTTTCGCTGATGTGGTCCTCGTGTACAAATCGTACAATCGATCAGAGAGAGCATTGAGGATGTGGCCACGACACAGCAGTTCATCTTCTTGTCGCTTGATCCTAGCAGCGATCTGTTCTGGAGTGTCAGTGTCCTTTACTTCAGGCAAAGGCTGGAGAGTCGGGTCCAAGATATAGAAGATCTTCAGCGCGGTCAGCAGGAATTTCAGCTTGTCCTGCCATCTAGTGAAATTTGAACCATCGAATCGGTCCAATCGGATCAGATCCTGGTTCATCAGTTTGATTGATGCAACACTTTCGGTGTCCATAATCACGCTTTAAGATTGTTAGAAAAACTTCTTTTAGATACACCGAAAAATAAATAATAAAATAAATAAAATTATCACTAGGCTGAATCACGTATAAAATACGCTGTCCTTAAAGCGTGATTCGCCCCCTTATCAACTGCTGATGGGTTATAGGCGAATTGCTTCCAAGATAAAACAAGCCTTATCTGGATCCAGCGTGCAGCAATCACGATAGGTCAACTATGAAACAATTTTAACGCAGTAGATTTATTCTGGCAGACTTAGACTATGGAGATGATAACAGTATTCTAGTATGAAGCTATGGACTGTATCTGATTTAATGGGGAGATGGTGTGTTGAAATGATGAAATCGGACTGGAATGGTCCAGTTTATATAGGCCTCAGGTTTAGACCCGTTGCTTTGTGGTATTCAATGGTCCAGAACGTTTAAAAAACGTTTCTGGCCGTTGTCTATTAATCTCAGACGTTTCTGGTCATTAGATCTGAAGATCTGACCGTTAGATCATCCTGGCCCGTCCGTTTTCGGACCGTTGTGGCTTTTAAGGTAGCTATCCGTTTAAGAAACGGCTGTACGTTTCGGATTTAAGATCCGACCGTTTTTAGTCACCTATAAAACCCAGGCTCATTTCCAACATTTCAGATCCACACCGCCCTAAGGCTCTAACCAGACCCATCGCACCGAGGTCGCACCGAGTTCGCGGCGGTTCGCTTAAGGTCGCAAGGAACGACTACTCCGCGACACGATGTGCACGTGCGAAGTGCAAAGTACGCCATCTAGCGCCACTACAGCCACACTGCCTCACTGCCCACGCTCGAGCCCGAGCCCGAGCGCGAGCGTGCGTGCGTGCGTGTGTTCCAGTGCGAACGCGTGCGTGCGTGTGTTCCAGTGCTTCGCACTGGAACACGCAACCCGTGTTTCATCTCTTCCAAAAAGCTCCAAGTAAGAATACCCTTCTCAACATCTCATATAAACCACAAAACTTTTCTTTGCATTTCCGATGTAGGACAAAGCACACACACCGCACTTTTTAATTTAAAAAATTCAAAAAGGTATTTTGGTGGGAAAATCCCGAAATTTTGAAAATTTTGAATTTTCATTTTTTTATTATTTTTTTAAACCACTGATTTTCAACATTTCTGTGCTGGGGTCTACTGGAGCTTTGGATTTAACTCATTCTCCGGGTATTTCCCTAAAATGATCTATCCAAATGGATAGAAGGCGTGGATACGGAACATACATAATGGTGGGGCCTATGGAACTTGGTGACGTCACTTCAGTAGCGAGTTCGGCTACTCAACCTGTCAGTAGCTAATCCGCGCCCTTGCATCCTAACCTTCCGTCTTCTTGCTGAATTGGACCCATTGGCTCCTTTCTTCCGGACCCGATCCTGACCAAAGGCATGAACTTAATCAGAACTTGATATAGGTACCCGTTTCCAAGCATTTCAATTATCGGGTCAGACCCTGGCCAAGCAAAATCAAAATTTTGAATAAACCCAGCTTGAACAGAGTGGTTTCTACCAAGTGAGCTAGACGAGAGGGAAATTTGGGAAAAGAAATTCCTACCATTGAAACCTTCGTGAACTTCACCTTGATGTTTATATGCCATCCAAACCGTTTATAAGGTCATAACTGCTAGGATGAAGTGAAAATACTAAAAAAAAAAAAATTGCCTGACACAAAATTTTTATGCCCCAGGAATGTTTCAATGATTCACATTGAATCCCCACTGTTTCCACTCGTGTGACCCACTTACGTTTTGGATACACATCATTTTTTGTCACATGTTCTAAAATTATCTCTTAAAGCGGATGAACGGGGTGGATTTTTCACAAACATCTCGTTGGGCCCCACCCAGCATCTTGCACAGGAACTTCATGTGAAAGTCTTTAGGAGGAAATCCACGTTCATTTCATTTTTTCAGGGACACTGAAATTTTCCAGGGACTCTGAAACTTCTTTTATTTGAAACCTCCAGTTACTTTATACTGCCGAACGTACCAAAGGATTTGAAATCCCCTCAAAACCCTCCAAATCTATGGCGTCAAATAACTCATTATCTATGTATAATTGCCCATCAAGCAGTGTCAACGTGCTGGATTTGGGTCAGCATAAGGTTACCCATACTCCATACCTGCAAGTGGGCTCTCATTGCGTACCATTACCTGAACCATGTGGCTTTATTGGACATGCATGTGGGCTTCAGTCAAATAATTTAAAATATAATTTATATGATACTCGGGCTGTCTGACACTTGATCTGCAGGCAAATTTTTACAACGGGCAGGTTTTACCTCAAATGAAGCTGACTAGATTCCCAAGGATAGATTGGTTGAACAATTGTAGCCTTTGATTCATGGATGCTTGTTTGTGGAAACATGGACTGTCTCATATGATTCATTTTCAACCGTCCAATAAGTTCTTGATACATCTACACTAGATACCATAATCTAGACGATTTAGTTTAAATACTTGTATGCCACATGTGCAAATTTTAAGTGCCTGTGTATCATCGATCACGCTCTGCTAGAGTATCAAAGTTTTTGTAAATTTAAAAGAGTGCAAGGCATCTGAGAAAACGACAACACTTCATGTAACCAAGCGTGCTAATATGCTATGCCACCATAAACCCATTGACACCCTTTTTTTACATCATAGCAGCCCAGTGGATGGACGCTTTCCATCCATTGACCCTTTTGCATGTGTACAATGGCAGAGTGAAGTATTATAGTCCTTGTGAGCCTATATTTTACTAGCTGGCAGGATTACGTGCATTGGTGGATGATCCATCATGGACCATTGTGGATGTGTGGGGGCCATGATGTGGTGATCCAGGCAGTGGATCCATTTATTTATACCCGACTTGTCACGGTTAACTCTAACAAGAGGATGCCATCATGTGTCGATACACTTGTATGGAAGTCAGAAAAGGTACACATGGGGATTACAAGAGAGATCCTAAGAATTCGAAATACACTTATGTCACGCTCCAAACTCGGAAACCGGGTTCACAAAATTTTCGATCGCCGAATCCGGCGCCGATAGCCTCCGTAGTACCCCACTTTTGGCTCCCAGCGCCCATACGCCAGGTTCCGATCCTGGGATCCTATAAGGAAGATTTTCAACATAAATTTGATTCGTAATAAGCATAACCAAGCAACCCATAAACAACAACCGACAACTCCATCACATTTTCACTATAATAAAAAACTTATAAGTATAATACAGAAAGGGAAATACAAAGATATACAAAAATTCCAAGATGATCTATTATGCGCTCCTACCTCAGCGCAACTGCGATCCAACGTCACCTGCATGCAACGATCATGTATAAACTTACAGAAAGCTTCGAGGGTGGTGAAAGTGTGTGCGAAATGTAGTGATACAATTATGCAATGTCAGAGGAATACAGAATATGCTGATGAATCCATGAATACTATTGGCCGTACCAAGGCGATGCGATGCAAGGCATGAATGATGTCGGCCATACCAAGGTCATGCAATACGAGATACAACTCAAGCATACCAATCCTTATCTGAGTCCACATATCAATACAACTCAACTCCGTAATATCATCGTGGTCTAGTACATTCCAAACCAGATTGTTGCCCCATCGCGTCCAACAAGGTGAGTGGAAGAGACCTCACTATCCGCCTGCCAATTCAGGCTCAGCTCATCGATAGCTGACCCATTCCTCGAGCTGGTCAAACTCAGCCTAGCAGTGCCCCCTCCTCTCGGGCGGGTAAGGCCGCACCCCCTTCCAACCGACCACGACACAGTAGAAAGCACGACCTTCTGGTAATCGGCACTTGAAGCTCATGCATCCACTCGGTCTAGATGTTGGAGCAACCTCCTGGTGCCATAAGGGTTTAAGAAAATTTACCCAGGGACATCTATAACACCCCATGTAGAACAAGATTTTCGATGTTCAATCCTGCCAACCATGATACCCTGATGTCTCTAGGGCGTACAGTAGTCATGTTACACAATGCGAGATGCATGAATCACACTATCCAGTCATGTAGCAATCCTACGCGTATCGCGCGCTCATGTGGGCAACTCCCCTATCAGGGAGTACCATAATAATCTGCCTAATGGCATGTGCTATGATCAATCACTCCTCATATTAAGCATACATATGATGCGCATGGGCATGGATCGTGGAGCTATACTAAGCATATTATATGATTATCATGCATTCCCCCTTATATCAAGGTTAGGCCTAAGTGGCCTACCCATAATCCTAGGGATTTGAAAAGGGTTCCTTCACCATATTATTGCATGGCCCGCTAGATGCCCTAGGGGGCCCAAATGAGTCCTAGATGGACTCCAAAATAAAAGAAGTAATCCTACTAACAACTAATAGGGGCCCAACATCTTGGGATAACCCAATGAGAATAGATAGATCATGCAAATGGGGTCCAATGACTAGGGTCAACCCACTTAGAGAATGATGTGAATGGGCCTAACAAGGCCTAAGGGAAGGTCACAATGAGGACTTTCAACCATCATTGCCCATCAATGTGGACATTTAACCAACATTGCTCCCAAGGAGTGGCCCACATAGAGCCTGACATATAGTGGGCCCATAGCCTCATGCAAGGGATTCATACACAGCGTAACGGGTCTCACGTACATCGTATTGGGCCTCACTCATGGGCCTCACATATAACATAATGGCCATGACCTATGGGCCTCAAATACATCACAATGGGCCTCACCCTTAGGCCTCGAATACATCACAATGGGCCTTGCCCATGGGTCTCGAATACATCACATTGGGCCTCGCCCATGGGCCTCAGATACATCACAATGGGCCTCATCATATGGGCCAGAATATATATCACAATGGGCCATGTCCCACAGCCTAATACATACCACAATGGACCTCAACACATGGGCCGCAATTGCATCAAGTTGGGCCATAATGGATGGGCCACAAAAACATTAAGATGGGCCTTATGGATGGGCCACACCAACAGGCCTCAAGTGAGAGCTTGGATTACACTAAAAATCATTTCAGTAGTTGCAGGTGTAACATGTGTATCATTGTACACAATCATTTTACAGGGCACATGGCTCACTAATGTAAATTAGCACTGTCCAAACATGGTCCATGTAAATCAGCACTGTCCAAACATTGGACATGTAAATCAGCATTGTCCCAAACATTGTCCAACAGCTCTTTGCTGATGTGGGGCCCACCGTTTGGACGGTGTTAATGAAATACATACAGCATGGTGGAGTCCACACGTGTGTGGGTCCCACGGTTGTAATGTAGTTGGGATAAAATGCATCTATCATATGTGGCCCACGGATGCATGGTGATGATACAAAACAGGTGGACGGCGTGGGTGAGTTCCATGCATCATGCAGGACCCACATAACTTGCTAACGTCATCAGCAGGGTCCCCACCGTCCAGATGGACGGTTGGGATTCCATCAGAGTTAGGTCCCACCTGATGGACGGACGGTGTGGATGTAACCCACATACATCATGTGGGGCCCACTGAAATTGCCGCGTACAACAGCTATATAACTGGCTGCTGACTAGCGTACACCAGCCAATCTACTTCCATTCAGCAGGTGGGTCCCACCAGATATATATACTATATATATACCATATATATATATAATTTTATTATTATATATTTATATATTATTATATTATTTCTTTCTTTTTTTTATACCCCCAACGTCTAGCCCACCATCCAGCAAGTTGGACAGTGCTGGATGGCGCACATACATCACGGTGGTCCAACGTAGTAGGCCACCAGATTTAAATCAAGCAAATATTTATTTTTCCCTTTTATCCGGGCCTGTGTAACTGTCCGATCATGCAGGCCCCAAATCGGGATCAAGGTGGCCCACTTGTTGGACGGCATGGATAAAATACACACATCATAGGTGGACCATCGTTGATAGGGAAAGAGAGAGAGAGAGATCGGCAATGACGGAGGGGCCCCGCCACTATGGGCCCCTCTTGATACAAAGCGTACATCAAGATGGGTCCCACCATATGTGGGCCCTTAAATCTCAAAAAAAAGATGTAGATCCAAGATCACTCATCGTTGATCTTCTAGGTCCGATGGAATGCCTAACTCCTTAGCTTCGACTTGATGGAAGATGATGAAATATGAAGGGTTGAGATGGGAGATGAGAGGGTTAAGAAGTGGGCCACACAGAAAACTCTCTTGGAGGTTAGAAAAGCTTAGACGTTGAATTTTTTCTTTGGGTTGCTTGGAAGAGAATGAAGAAATTAGAGAGAGAGAAGATGGGATGGAGTGATGGATGGGAGAGAGAGAGGAGATGGGATGGAAATGTTGACTTTTGAGGTTGTTGTGTAAGAGAGGTATGAGTTGTGATGGGGTGAGTGATGTGTTGGGTGATGTGTTGAGTGATGTGTGTACTTGATTTGTACTTGACCCTTGATGAGATTGATGGGATATTTTGTAGAGATTCCTCCCTTGAACTACGCAAATGCGCAACATTTTCTCGAGATATGCGCGGGCCCACGGCTCCTAGCCTAAGTATCGCCTTGGTACGTGAGACATGGCGTTGAAACCACGGCGACGACGCGGTCGCTAGGATACACGTCTCGGGTTGAATCAACTCAGGTTGACAGGGTGCGACTTAGGGTCACGCGCAAACACTGATTACAGGTCGCGGGTCGCCGAAATTCAACAGGGAGGATCATAGGAATCTACAGAATGGTACGGTCCAGGATATGGGTCATACAACTTATGTCATAGACACGTGTCACAACAAAAATGTTATAGCACCCAAAGACACATGTATGATCGAAATCTTAGAGGCGGTAATTCTTCTGGTGAACGTAATAAGAACACAGGTTACAGATACGCAAAGCGCCAATAAAGTATGTGTAATTTTTGGTAATGCTAAGGTGATAACATCCAATGACATACAATCATATTTAATCCACCACATGCAGCTGTAGACATCTAAACAATGCATTGAGAAGAGAAAACTATTTGAAAATGGAAACACAAGTACACATGGCAACGTGATAATTGGCTAGCTCATTCTCAAAATAAATGCGTATTGAGCTAAAACTGCTAACTAATCGGACTATCAATCCCAAAAGCCAAGGAATCATATGCAAGGCCACTACTTAACATAAGTCTATAAAAGCAGTAAAATGGAGAGCTCTAGTTTCTTGCCAATCTAAACACAACGAACTTCTTTTCAATTCAACATTGCGTATTAAATCTTTCATTAAACATGGACGCCTATCTTGTCTAAGCTTAGCCTGGTTTAACATCTGCACTTTTATTTAAGAACATGCTGAAGCAAGTTCGAAATGATTAGCGTAGCTTTAGTTTAGTTTCTCCACTTTTGTCTAATGCATCACTGAAGTTAGTTGGATTTAATTTAGTTTCATCCACGACCTGGTTGTAGGAACCCCCAAATATCAAAATCTTTACTGAGTGAATTTCTCGACTATAATTGTTTAGGTATAAAAGACTGTCAATTGTCCACGACCATTTAGCTTGCTCAAACTGCCATCGGTAATTTCTTCTGCTTTATTTAATGCTCTGACGATTGTACCGTATTCATATTCAGTTTAATAAAATCGGTACTTTGCCTTGTATTTCTTATTTTCTTTCTAAACATCTATTTTGTTGATGAACATGACGAAGCTATCACTATTGTAATAAAAGTCCTTATTTTCAAGGAAAAAAGTGGTCATTTTAAGGACTAACTCTCCCATTCACAAATCACTTGATTCCTTATCAACCGATGGCTAAGTAGTAGTTCGGGGCTGAGAGCCAAATATTGCACATTTATCCCCAAGTATGTGTTGTTTTCCCTAGCATTCAAGTGCTAAATTGATCTAATTAGAGTTATTTTCAATATGCAGGATGATTCCAACGTCAAAGAAGATATTGTGGTAAAATCGTCAAATTAAAGCCCAAAAGAAATTGAATTTGAAGAATTGAAGATTAAATGATCGAATTGAAGACTTGAAGTTCCAAAGAACTAAGGAGATCAAGTACCAAAGTGAACGAATCAACTAAAGATCATGTGTACATTTATTGAAGAAAAACAATAAGTTTCGAGCGATCAAGTAGTCTTTGATCGATCAACCAACCTTCGAGTGATCTTAATTGATTGAGAATTATATTGAGAAAATCTAAATTTCTAGTGGAACTCACTGGACATATTTTGCCACTTTTGATCGATCAAAAGTGCAGGGTTCGATCGATCGACAAAGTAACTGATTTTTTAATTTACTCGCTGAACGCTTTTGGGTATCTTCAATCGATCAATCGATTGATCGAGGACATTGATTGACGATGCATATAAGTGCAAAAGTTCATAACTCCTTAAGTCTGTGCAGAATTTTCCTATATGAACAAGTGTTTCTAAGCTATTTTAGACACAAATTAAGGCTTGGGAGAGAGAGCAAGTGAAGGTGAAGCTTCTTCGATGCCGTTCTTCTTTTCTAATCCTTCGTTCATAGTTCATTTTTCTTTATTTTTTGAGATAGCTATATCTAGCTAATCTATTAGCTAAGGCTAAGAGGTGAAGCATGTAGTTAATTTCAATATTCTAGTATGTTGATTCATTCATGATTATTATTTAATTGAATTATATTTGAATTCAACTTTATAAGCTTTTGAGTTGTTAATTTATTGGTCTGTTGTAAACTCTGGTTACATTGGATGCTTTGAATTTACAATTACTTAGTTTGATTAGAGAAGGAATTGATCTGTAAAATCCCAGATCTATTGTAGGCTCCGAGCACAATAGACGATGGAATTTCCTGTGATCGATGTTAGAGTGCTCATAAGAGAATCGTTCAATAAAATTCATATCTTGTTGGATGTTTGTGAATGCATTAATTGTTTGATCTTTCAATTAGATCGAATTGGAATTCGATTCTAGTTGAGTTATCGAAGTGAGTTAATGAACTTGACATTTTGATTACTATAAGTGGATCCCTGGATCTTTAATGCTTTTTAAAATATTGTTTAGACCCTTTTAATATCATTGGAAACCATAATATTAATTTCCGTTTAATTTTATTTACGTTCTCATCCACAAGTATATGTGGAATGATCTCGGTCTCATCGAGTTATTTCTATAATGCAACCCTATACTTGAGGTTGGCGAGCACGTTTTTGCCGCCTTTGCCAGGGACTTTTATTGCACTGAGAATACCTTAAGCTAGGTTAGATTAGGGTTTTGTTTTCTAAATTCTCTAACATAGGGTTTCATTTTAAGGTTTTTAAATTCACAATTTTTCTTTAGGGTTAATTTTATTTTTAATTCAGTTTAACAGTACTAAAATTGTTCTTTTGTATTTCTGTTTTATAGGTTTTTTTACTTCTAATTCTTCTCTATGGGTAATATCTTATCCCCACTCCTCAGTTGCTTTCTCAGACCATTGAATTGTTGTGGGATTTATGTTTCTAAGTTAGCTTTAAAATTAGTTCTTTGGTGTATGGTTCATGCCCAACTAGGTTCGTGATCACACATTGCGACTTATAAGTGAAGGGGGTTTAGTCGAAGAGCTCTCCATTTACCAATGAGTGAGAAAAAATCTAGGTACTACCGAACCTTTCAAAAACATGGCTGAGAATGAGTCGAATTATGATGAGAATGTTGAACATAACACACCACCAAAGGTACATTATAAGAAAGAGGCGCACCTTGTTCTACTAGTTAGAACTCTACGAGATTATCTACAACTGGCAAGAACAACCACATCATCGTGCATAATTTTTTCGGTAAACATAAATAACCTTGAGTTTAAACTAGGTGTGATTCAATTACTCCATAAGTTTCATGGACTTGATTCTGAGAATCCATACATGCACCTAAATGAATTTGATGAGATAATTGCGATCTTGCACTACAACAACATCTCCCAAGACGTAATCATCCTTCAGTTTCTCCCCTTCTCTCTAAAGGAGAAGACCAAATCATGGTTCCACTCCCTAAGGCCGCGGTCAATTGGGACATGGGGCGAGATGATCCAGGAGTTAAAAGTTCTTCCTAGTTCACAAGACTGACACGCTAAAGCGTACTATTATAAACTTCTCCTAAAAGGAGGATGATATATTCTTTCAGTATTGGGAGAGGTTTAAAAATCTTTTACTCGCCTGCCTCCATCATGGTTACGAGACATGGCCCATGATTAGCTTCTTTTATGACAAATTAAGCTCAAACATGTGTCAGTTTATAGAGATGATGTGCAACGACGAATTCATGAGCAAGGTTCCCGATGAGGCATGAGATTATTTCGATATGTTGAGTGATAGGGAAACTTCTAAAAAATCGAATAGCATTGATCTGAAGACAAATGGGGAATATATATTCTTAAAGAGGAAGATGATGTGAATGCAAGGATCGCAGGTCTTGAGAGAAAGGTTGAGGTTATAGAACTAAGGAAAGTGGAGGCAGTCCAACAACCTAGTGAGGCCGTTAATAACGTTTGCGGCATTTGTGAGACCAATGCACACCTAACTAAGGATTGTCTTACAATCCCCACATTTCAGGAGGTGTTGCAGGTTCAAGCTAATGCCATGAATGCTTATCAACGTCCATTCAGTGCATCCAATTCTAATATGTGCAATCCAAGTTATCGGAATCATACCAACTTCAGTTGGAGAACCGGACCTACCACTAATGCTAGCACTCATCCCCAAGGGCCTCTTCCTGCTCCTCAAAGTATGCCTTATGTGCCCCTACTAAGAAGACACTTGAGGACACTTTGCAAGCATTCATGCAGGGGCAAACACAAATTAATCAAACAATTATGCAAACCCACAAATTAATCAAACAATTATGCAAACCCTGCAAGAGCTTAAAACCTCAATGAAAAGAATTGAATCACACCTCAACATGAGGGAGAAGGACACTTTTCCCACCCAACCCCAACCAAATCCAAAAGGCCAATACGAGGTGGTCAATTCTAATTTTCTAACCCTCATGTGGAACATGCTAAGTCCATCACCACTCTTAGAAGTGGTAAAGTGATGATAGAGAAATTCCTAAGAAGGTTGAAAAACTAGAGGAATATGAAAAATCTAAGGGAGATGGTGAACCTAGCAGTACTCCATAAGAGAAAGAGTTTGAGCCGAGTCATAAACTAGTGGCTCCATTTCCCCAACGCCTTCTCTTGTCAAAGCGCCCAATTTATAATCAAGACATCTTATAAGTTTTCCAACAAGTCAAAATCAACATTCCCTTATTGGATACCATTAAACAAATTCTATGCTATGCTAAATTTTTAAAGGACTTATGTACATTAAAGAAAAAGTTGAACGTACAAAAGAAATCATTTTTGATAGAGTAGGTGAGTGCAATCATAAAAATAAAACATTTTCCCAAAATACAAGTATCCCGGAAGTCCTACTATCTCTTGCATTATAGGAAATTTTCAGATCAAACAAGCATTTCTCGATTTATGAATAAGTGTTAATTTAATACCTTACTCGGTATAAGATCAACTGGGCCTTGGTGAATTAAAACCCACCAAGACAACTCTACAACTTGATAACTACTCAGTTAGGATTCTAAGAGGGTTGGTGGAAGATGTGTAGGTCCAAATCGACAAATTCAATTTTTTGGTGGACTTTATAATTCTGAATCTATAACCAGTCTAGCACTCAAATTCCCGTCATCTCGGGTCGTCAATTTCTAACCACTTCAAATGCCTTAATCAATTGCTGGAATGGAGTCATAAATTTATCCTTCAGAAATATTAGATTGAAATTAAACGTGTTTAATTGGTGTAAACAGCAAGGGGACGGGGATGACATCCACGAGGTGAACATGATTGTTACACTTGTGGAAGACAAGCTTCTTCTAACTACTATCTCTGATCCCTTAGAGACATGCCTGACTCACTTCATGGAATTTGATGATCACACAATTTTAGATGTAGTGAATGCCTTATTATATTCCACATTAGTACTAGAAACTAATTGGTAGAGGCCTTGTTATGAAAAATTGTCCCTTGCCGATTCTTAGCCTCCACTGTTAAGTATTTAAGCATTGAAGCTTGACCTAAAACTCTTACCAACTGAACTGAAATATGTATATTTTGGTCAAAATGTTACATATCCGATATTGATTTCTTTCCACATTGATGAAGAATAAGAGAGTAAGTTGATTGATACTCTCAAAGGCAAGTCGACAGAGAAATCCAAAAGGAAGTCCAGGGGAACCAGTTGGTATCTCTTCCAACTAAGAACAAGAGAAGGAATAGAATTATCATTAAGGCGATAGGAAACACATAGTTAGGGGACTGGTATGGGAGACTCAGAAGGCTTAAGAGTAGGGCTGTGAATACGAGCTATATCACAGATGGATAACATTCTTATTTGGAATGCCCGAGGAGTGAGAAATAGCCCCACTTTAAGGACAACCTCAAGAATCATAAGAAGGCATCATCCTTGGATCATAACAATTATGGAACCTATGCTCAGAGAGGAGAGGAGAGTGCAGGTTGGTCTCAAACTAGGCTTCCAGTCCTCTTTATCCAATGCAAACTCTGGAGGCAAAATTTGGGTATTTTTCAAAAATGCCTTTTCTATTTCTGCTATTTCTATTTCAAATAAGATGTTATCAATGTCAATTAGTGTACAAAACTCTATAGTTCCCATTAGGCTGTCCATAGTGTATGCACGGTGACAGGTTCCAAAGAAGATCTCTCTGGCAGGAAATTTTAACGATCTTCAACACGTCTTAGGGGCCATGGGCTGTTTGTGGCGACTTTAATGTGGTCACTGAAGTATCAGAGAGAAGGGGTAGCATAAATCCAGATACAGCTAGCTCGAGGAAGTTTGTGGAGGCTATTAACACCGCAGCTCTCATGGACATAGGCTTTTCAGGTAGTAGGTTTACATGGAGCAATAATCAGTAAGGCAATGCCAGGGTTTGGGCGAGACTAGACAGAGTTCTGATCAATGTCAATTATGCCTCATCTTTCCCCAAATTCAGGGTAGAGCACCTCCCTATAATCACTTTAGACCATGCTCCGCTACTCCTGTCTTTCCCTCGTGCACTTCTAGCTTCAGCAAGGTCATTCAGGTTCCAAAGAATGTGGACTCTCCATGAGTCCTTCCTCCAGCTAGTTACGAATGCCTGGATGGGGGATGAAGATAACTAGCCAATGATCAATGTGCTGCTCAAGCTTAAAAAAGTTAAATGTCTCCTCAAGATTTGGAACAAGGATACTGTAAGTGCTATGGTTGATTGCTCCTTTCTGTGTCTTGTGTAGCATGAGAATATTTATATGTTCAAGGCACTGCATCACAATGCTTCAAGTTGAGAATAAAGCTCTACTTCAAGACATGCAAGGTCAAGTACATTGTCCACTCCTGTAAGCTTCAAAGTCCAGAGTATTTCAAGAGCTACAAGAGCTACATCAAAAGATAAGTTCTTGTTCAAGACTCAAGTACAACTCAAGACTAAAGTACAAATAAAGTACAAGATGAAGTATAATTAAAATCCAAGCTTTAAAAGATCTTATATTCAAGCTACATCAAGTATAGAGATCTCAAGTTTCATAATCTTCAAAGCTCAATCATCATATGAAGAAATGAAGACTCAATGTCCATACTTCACATTTAAGGTATGAATGACCTTAGATTGACCTTAGGGTAGGTCATTTTATATACATAAGTCAATTGAATCTTTTTTTATAAGTGTTTGGTCTATTCTAAGACTAGTCCTAGAACTGGCTTGACCAGTCCAACAAATTCCAAGACCAGTCCTAAGTTGTTGCAAATTTTCAGAATTTTTTGGTTGAACTACGACCAGTCTTAGAGTCTGCTCGACCGGTTGTGTGAACAGTGCCGACTCGTTCATGACCAATCCTGCAGCTACGACTCAGACTCCAGCAACGAATTCTAGTTTCTCACGACCAGTTGTGTGCTGGTCATGACCAGTCGTGCAAGGCCTACGACTAGTCGTGGAATGGTTTTATTTGATCGCGCTCAAAATTTTAAAATGTTGTTAGTCCTATGACTAGTCGTAGTGTCCACAGGACCAGTCATAGATGTGATTTCTGCAACTATAAATAGAGCACAAATTTTAGAGTTTTATATCAAATTCAAGTAA
Organism: Magnolia sinica; assembly: GCF_029962835.1. NCBI lineage: Eukaryota > Viridiplantae > Streptophyta > Magnoliopsida > Magnoliales > Magnoliaceae > Magnolia > Magnolia sinica. The sequence continues at coordinate 64,779,347 of NC_080583.1, read as the reverse complement.
AATCAATGCACACTCTGAGAGATAAGTTTGTGTTCTTTTTAAGCTACATTGTGCATATTTAAAATTCTCTTTTGTTAGATTTTTATATTTGATTTTGTTTCTGCATTCCAATCTGATTTGAAAGAGGAATTGGGATATTCCACTTCTTGGAATCAAAATCAAATAGAGCTAGCCCAACTTGATTTAATTTAAAATCAATTAGAACTTAGAACCATTTCTTAAGTGAGTATTAGACATTGAACTTCTATATTCAAACTTCTACTCCGATTTGGTTCTTTCGAGCTGCTACAAAAGGAGAAATTCAGGTATTTTACATTTGTGTAAATCTTATATGATTTTTATTTTTTTTGAGATTATGCCAGAAAAATCTTATTGTGTTGGTTATCTGAGGAGAGCCAAAAAACTCAGAGTGTGGGGTTTTTAAATTGTGTAAGCCCATTTGAAAGACACAATTGTGAGGGTTTTAGGTGAACCTGAGAAACCTATTTTCATAGTGAACGCTAATATCCCCTATGTGAGGATATTAGGAGTGGAGTAGCAAGCTGTGTGGCTGTTGTTTAATAGTTGGTGAACACACATGCAAACCACTATAACTCTTTGTGTTTTGTGGATGTGTGAATTATTTTCTATATCTTTTATCATTCAAGTTTGTGGGATATATGTGTGTATATGAATGTTGTAATATTTTCATTTCAAGCATTGTGGGGAATGTTGTAATAGTTTAGACTTCCATTCTTGCTATTTACTTTTATTCCTCTTCAGTTTGAGATATTGACACTTAAACCGTTCTAGTAAGGTTGTCCTGCCATAAACCCTTGGTTTTTATGGTGCAAGGTTATCCTTAGAACAACATTTGTATCAACCTCTCAAGACTAGAATTTTGAGGTTGCTTTACATTTCGGTATTGTGATTTGTTTAAAATGCTATCTTTCCTTTATTCAATTAAATTCTGCTGGTAAAGTTTTAATTTGGCATACTCCTATTCACCCCCCCTCCCCCTCCCCCCTCTAGGACATATAACTTGGCCTTTTCAGATACCTTTGAGAACATTCATCGCCAAATCAAAGAAGCTAAAACTTGCTGAATAACATTGAGTAAAAGATGCAGTCTTCCTTAGATACGGATCTCTAGGCCCAACTATCTCAAGCAAAACAACATTTACAGAATATGGAATTGAGGGAAGAAATATTCTGGAAACAGAAGTCGAGAAATGCTTGGCTGGAGGAGGGTGACTGGAACACGCGGTTCTTCGACGCCTTGGTTGCAGACAGGATTAGGAAAGAAGAAATTAAATCCATTCTTTCCTGTAGGAGGGGGGGGGGGGGGGAATCTAATTCAGGACCCCGCCTTAATCAAGTTGGAAGCGGTCAAACATTTTGAGGCAACCTTCAGGTCTGAAGGCACGTCCTACTTCTCTTCAATCCTGCATTTCATCCCTTCTATGGTTTCAGTCCCAGATAACGAAGCCCTCCTTGCCAGCCCCTCCCTGCAGGAAGTCCACCAAGCTATCAACTCCCTTCCAAAAGACGGGGCTCTTGGCCCCGACGAATTTTTTGGTGTATTCTTCTCCCACTGCTAGAATATTATGGGTACAAACATCCATAAAGCAGTGCAATTTCTTTTCTAATGAGGAGATATTCCCAGGGCATTCTCTTCCTCCCTAATCTGCCTCATTCCCAAGGTGGCAGCTCCTTCCTCTTTCTCAGACTTTCGGCCCATCATCCTGTACAACTGTATCTACAAGATCTTCTCCAAGATAATTGCCTCCAGTTTAAACAATCTGCTTCCTTTGCTTATTTCTCCTAAGCAAGGAGCTTTTGTTAAAGGTAGATCCATCGTAGAGAACATTGCCCTGGCACAGGAGATGTTCGTAGATATTAATAGGAAGGTGAGAGGATGAAACTTGGTATTGAAGCTTGACTTAGAAAAGGCCTATGACAGAATCGACTGGAACTTCCTCAAGCAGGTCCTTAGTCAATTTAGTTTATGCGACAATTGGATTGCTCTAGTGGAAAAATGTTGGGCGAATAGCTAGTTTTCAATCTAATCAACGGGGAAGTTGCGAGGTTCTTCAAATCCTTTAGAGGGCTCCGTCAGGGAGATCCGCTCTCTCCCAGTCCTTTTATTCTAGCAGCTAAAGTGTTAAGCAGGGGATTCAAATCTTTAATGGAGAGGGGTGAATGCCTCCCATATAAACTCAAACAAGGCTGCCCAATTGTTTCCCATCTTCTTTTTGCTGACGATACCTTGTTGTTCCTTAACGGCGGTACCTCGTCGCTTAGAGTGGTGAATAAGTTTCTTGAGGACTTCCAATATGCTTCGGGGCAGCTAATAAACTGCGGCAAGAGCTCTTTCTTCTTCTCTGAAAAAGTTCCTATCACCGGGATTCGTTTGATTGAACACAAGATGGGGATCCTCAAATCTACGGCTGGCTATACATATCTAGGTGTTCCAATAGCTAGAGGAAGGGTGAAGAGAGCAGATTTTTAGCTCCTCCTGAACAAGATTGAGTCCCGTATTAATGGTTGGAAGGCAAAATGCCTCTCCCAGACAGGGAGAGCCACGCTAATTTGCCATGTGCTATCTATCATTCCAATCCACTCCTTAGTAGCCACGTAGGTGCCGCTCTAAGTTATTGCTGATATGGAAAGCAATTTTGCCAAGTTCTTCTGGGGTTGGTCAGGCGGATCAAGAAAGATGCAGTGGATCAATTGGAAGTTATTATCCAAGCCCAAAAGCGAGGGAGGTCTAGGAATTCACCCCCTCAAAGAGATTATGAAAGCTTACAGGATAAAGCTCGCGTGACAATCAGGTATGGGCAAGGGAACGACCCTTGGGTGGCCCTGATGAGATCCAAATATATTCATCACCTCCGAACCTGAAGCGGTAGCCCTCTGATCTCAGCTGCACCCTCACTAATCTGGAAGAGCATTCGCTCAAACTTTCAGTTTGTGGACAGCCTCATGCAATGCCAAGTGGGGTAAGGTGAATGCAGTCAGTCTATGGAGAGATAATTGGTCAAGCCTAGGCTAACTCGCCCAACTTTCTATCAAGCCCATCCTAGAGCCTCTGCATCAGCTGAAAGTTAAAGATTTTTTGGGCCCAAGTGGCCCTCTCCCCCCCTCCTCTGCCTTCTCCTGTATTCCTCAGGAAGTTGTGGACAATGTTTCCCAGGGGGGTTTCTACACGTTAGATTCCAAAGATTCCTTCTTCTGGCTGCTAGAACTGTTAGGTGCTTTCTCTGTCAAAACAGCGTGGAGGGCTAGTCATGCAGGGACATAGAAAAAGTGCTAGGCTGATTGGGTCTGGCACTTGAAGCCGCCTCCAAAAATCTCATGTTTTGCTTGGCAAGTTCTGCATGATGCAATCCCAACTAAATGTAGAGTGCAGTCCAGGGCATTGCGTTAGCTCCAATGTGTGTTTGCTACAGGTTAGCAGATGGTCAACGTCTAATTGAGGAGTCCTTGCTGCACCTATTCCTTAAGGGTTACCTAGAAAATAAGGTATGAAATCATTTTAGATCAATTTTTGGGATTGTCTTATTAGATAATTCCTCAGTGGAAGACATATTATCATGTTGGTGGCAAGCCTCTTCTCCCACTAGTGGTATAGGTGTCCTACGTGGCCTGGCCCCTATTCTCATCCTGTGGGAGATTTGGAAATCCAAGAACGAGATCAAGTTTGAAGAAGCAGAAATCCCTCCCTCCGTTACGATTAGGCGTGTGGCCTGATGGCTCAAATTGCTCAACCGTGGATTTCCCAACCCCAGGACATCCTCTCTTTCAACGAATCTCACTCTCCAAGCCATTGAGATCAATGTTCCTCCCCCTCCCAAGATGGCAACAACTATTATCAAATGGCTTCCTCCATCTGCTGGCTGCTACAAGATGAACGTAGATAGTTCGTCTAAAGGTAATCCGGGGATGGTAGGTGGTGGAGGGATCTGTGGAGATGAGAATGGCGGTTTCTTATTCACTTTTGATATGGGATATGGAATGGGCTCCAACAATATTGCTGAGTTTCGGGCAGTCTGGGATGGTTTAATCTTATGCTTGGATAAGGGGCTTAAAAGAGTTATAGTTGAATCTGACTCCAAAATGGTCATGGACCTGATTAATGGGCCAAATATTGGGGACCTCTGCTGGGAATACTGGTTAATTCGGATTCATAAGCTTAAAAACAGTGAAAATTTCTGCTTCCACCATATCCTGAGGGAAGGTAATACCACGGTTGACGTCTTAGCGAAGCTTGGGAGTGACCGTCAATCAAATTCCACGTTTGTACATTCTGTAGATCTTCCCCCTCATATAAGGGGATTACCCCTACTAGACAAAGCAGGGCTGTGGTCGATTAGGCAGTAGCTCGTGAGCTAGTAGAGGCTGGCTGATGGTTGTGTTGCAAGCTTTAATCCGGGGTGCTGTAGTTTGTTCCTTTTCTTTTCTTTGTTGTCCCTTACGATAGGCTGCCTCTTGGTCCTTTTTTTCGAAAGGGAGGCCCGAATTTAGTCCTGATGTAAATTCCTTCCCATATATGGAAATATCATTTTCACCTAAAAAAAACCTCTCAGAGAACATAAGTGTCATTGGATGGACTATTGTAGATATCATGAGAAATTATCCCATGATTTGCACTCATCGAATACACCTTAAGGATAATGTTAAAGCATCAAGACAACCACAACGTTGATTAAATCAAAACATGAAGGATGTGGTTAAAATTGAGGTGTTAAGCTGTTGGATGTGGGTATTATCCACCTCATCTCAGATACTTAGTGGGTGAGTCTAACTTAGGTAGTTCCTAAGAAATCCAAAATTACCATCATAGCCAATGCCAGTAACAAACTCGTGCTAACTAGAGTCACTAATAGTTGGAGAATGTGCATTGATTATAAGAAGTTGAACATGGTTACAAGGAAATACCATTTCCACTTGTCCTTTGTTGATCAGATTTTGGAAAGGTTGGGCGATCATTCCTACTATTGTGTCCTTGACGGTTACTCCAGTTACAATCAAATAGAGATTGCTCTTGAAGATCAGGAAAATACCACTTTTACATGCCCCTTTGGCACATTTGCTTACAAAAGGATGCCATTTGGTCTATGTGACGCTCTTACCACATTCCAGAGATGCATGCTCAGTATTTTTTGTTCCTGACATGCGTAATTTTGAAAGTCTTCATGGACGATTTCCCCATCTTTGGTTGTACGTTTGATGAGTGTCTTGAGCACTTGTGATTGGTTTTGATGATGTGTGAAGAAAAGAACCTCATTTTGAATTGGAAAAAATGTCATTTCATGATTCAAAAAGGAATTGTCTTTAGACATGTGATCTTGTCCAATGGAATCAAGGTAGGTAAGGGCAAAATAGATCTAATTACAAATTTGCTTGCTCCCAAAAGCATACGTGGTATTCGATCCTTTCTAGGTCACGACAGATTTTATAGGAAATTTATTAAGAATTTTAGTCAAATTTCTAGACTTTTAATTAATCTCCTTCAAAAGGATGTCCCATTTGAGTGGACCAATGAATGGCATGAGGCTTTTACAAAGCTTAAAGGCAGGTTGACAACTGCACCCATCATGTAACCACTTGATTAGAGTGTTTCTTTTGAAATTATGTGTGACGCTAGTGATTATGTTGTTAGGTAGGTATTAGGCTAAAGAAAGGACAAAAAGCCTTACATCATCTATTATGCAAGTAGAACGCCGAACGGTGCTTAGATTAATTACTCCATTCCGGAAAAGGAATTACTTGCTATGGTATTTGAACTGGATAAGTTCAGGTCATACTTGATTAGATCCAAAATTATAATATTCACCAATCACACGACCCTTAAGTATCTTCTTTCTAAGAAGGATGCTGACGCAAGGATGAACGTGATGAGGTTGATCACCGTCTTCCTCAAGGATAATTACTCCGAATCCACGAAGCTTCTCTGGACTCCTCACAAAGACTTCTCGAATCGACGAGGAAAGAAAATAAGAAAATAGAAAATAGAAATAAATTCTAATAAATTCAAATTTTCATTGATGAATGAAATAAACAAGTTCACAACCCTTTAAATAAGGATAACAATGGGAGAGAAATCAGAAGTAAACTATAACTAAAACTCCCTACAATTCATAATGTATTATAAATAGTAAATTTAATTTTATAGTAAGTGTCATATGTGGCTTAACCACGTTATTCTCCTAATTATTCTAAGCACTTTTCATGTTGGACACAACTCCTAAAGCCCAACAGATGAAGTGTTATAATTAAACTAAAACTTACTATTTATAGTAAAAAAAGAATTAAATATGGAATTCGGCCATCAATATGATGGAATGGTTGGATAAAGTAGCTCGTCCTACCCCAAAATCATAAATGGTACGTCGAGTAACTCATTTTGGTTCGTGAGATATGCCTACTTTAAGGTTCTGACAGTCTTGATGACTTCTGCCTCTGATCAGGCCTTCTTTGATTCATCTTGGACATAAAAGTGTCCACGACCCACTCTACATTAGTCCCCTCCACTTCAAAAGAACTCGTCCTCGAGTTCTCTGCTGCTTCAGTTCATGATACTCGGTCTGGTGCACTAAAACGATTCTCAGATCAAACGTTTTGATCAATTTACTGTCCACCTTCTTTTAGTCTAACCATGTTAGGAATATATCTGTGACATGTTCTACATTTGACCCCTCCGCTTAGAAAAAACTCATCCTCGAGTTACTCAAGGGACTTGGTTAATGATTTTGAGACAACTTTTAATGAAGATGTTTATTAGCCATTTTCTTATACTTGACATTAGGCTCTTGAGTTGACACAATACATATACTCATGCTCTCCTTTACTTGGCTAGTATGGATCAGTTCCTTCACTTCTGCCTTCAAGATCTCACATTCCTTCTGATAATATGGGCAATCGGCAGACTTATCTTTGTGATAATATTAATGTGGTTTTATATATCTCGTATGGTAGGAAATTTATTAGGGAGTTCATCGAGCACAATCGCCTTGAACTCCTGCAACACTGGTTTCAAATCCCCTCGGATGTTCATAGGCTCCATATATTCTTTCTTTTCAAGTGATGTATATATAACTCTTGTTTCCTCAGATTGTTTAACAAAAGTCTATTCAGTTGTGAGAGATTGTCCCTCCACTTTAGAAGTCTTGGGTTGGTTCTCCCTTCCTATAGGGAGAAGGCTAATCTTTCTACCATCTTTAATAAATGTAAATACGTTATCCTGACCTCTATGCGTAGCAATAGCATCAATATTATTTTGCCATGGTGACCAAGTAACATATGACAAACTTCTATGTCGACTACGACACAAAGTACTTGATCCTTATAATTTCTACCAATTGAAAATAGATAGTGCATTGTTTGGTTACCACTGTTTTGTTGACTTCCTTGATCCCTCCAATCTTATATGGAGATGGATTCTTTTTTATTTTCAGTTGCATCTTTTCCACCATTATTTTCGATACGAGATTCTCACTGTTCCTGACATCGATGATCACATTACAGACTTTTTGGCTTACAGTGCACCTCATTCGAAAGATGTTGTCTCATTGTAAATATATTTCTACCTTTGACATATATAACAGCTTCCTCGTGAGCAAAGTGGTGGCCTGCGATTTACCATAATCTGATAGTGCTCTGTAGAAATCAGGATTGTGTCATGCAGCGACCATGGGTGGTTGAGCATCTCTTTGAGCTCGGGACGGAATTAGCGCATCCACAATATAGTTGAGGGTTGCCTGCAGCCCTTGCATGGTCAACCGACTCTCCCGGTGGAAAGCTTCCATTCTTTCCGAAAGAAAACAAATCCTTGGATTACCGTCCATAGGATTTTTGTTCATACCTTTGTTGTTTGCCATCGGCCCAAGGGGGAGTCCTTGGTCTGATACTAATTGACGTAGGGATGAACGTGAGAGGTCGATCACCGTCTTGCTCAAGGATAATTACTCCGAATCCATAGTGCTTCTCTGGACTCCTCACAGAGACTTCTCGAATCCACGAGGAAAGAAAATAAGAAAATAGAAATAAATTCTAATAAATTCAAATTTTAATTGATGAATGAAATAAACAAGTTCACAACCCTTTAAATAGGGATACTAAACAATGGGAGAGAAATCAAAAGCAAAATATAATTAAAACTCCCTAAAATTCATAACTTACTATAAATAGTAAATTTACTTTTATAGTAAGTGTCCTATGTAGCTTAACCACGTCATTCTCCTAATTATTCTAAGCACTTTTCATGTTGGACACAACTCCTAAAGCCCAACAGATGAAGAGTTATAATCAAACTAAAACTTACTACTTATAGTAAAAATAGAATTAAATATGGAATTTGGCCATGATATGATAGAATAGTTGGATAAAGTAGCCCGTCCTACCTTAAAATCATATATGGTACGTCGAGTAACTCATTCCGGTTTGCGAGATATGCCTGTTTTAAGGTTCTGACAGTCTTGATGACTTCTGCCTCTGATCGGGCCTTCTCTGATCCATCTTAGATATAAAAATGTCCGCAACCCGCTCTACACTAGATGCCAAGCACCTTCTATTGAGATGGATCCTTCTACTCCAAGAATTCGATTTAGAACTACGCGATAAGAAATGAGTAGTGAACGTAGTGGCCACCAATTTGTATCGACTTGTACTTTCAGATTCCATTGAGACAATATCGATTAAGGATACATCCTGAATAAGCAACTATCTCTTAGAGCTTTAAAATGTCTCCAATGAAAAAGGATTTGGTTCTGCTTACTCAAAAATGTGCATACTTAATGAGAAGCAGAAACAAACTTTATGTGAGAATCATTAAAACACTATAAATGAGATCTTTATACATGTCTATGCAAAATTAATTATGATCAAGTCCCACTAACTAAATACATTTGTAGGATTAATAACTCCTATAGATGTCACGTGTTCCTGAAATAACATGATGGGGATCCCTTCAGTGAGTGGATCCATAATCATCTTCTCAGTGCCGATGAACTTCACAAACATAAGACGATTCTAAACTCTTTCTGTCACAACAAGATACTTGATGTCGATATGCTTCGACCTTGATGAATGCTTGATGTTACTTAAGATGGAAATCATATCTAAGTTATTATAAAAGATTGTCAATGGTTTCGGGATATACTCTAATACCCACAAACCTAAGAAAAAACGTTGTAACCATAGTTCCTGACTTGATGCTTCATGACAAACAATAAACTCAACTTCCATGGTAGATGAGGTTATCATCGACTATTTCACACTTTTCTAAGACAACCCACTGTGTCACGCCCCAGACTCGGTAACTGGACTCACAAGGAACCCAATAGCCTTCGTAGTACCCCACTCTTGGCTCCTGAGACAGGTTCCGATCTTGGGATCCTACAAGGAGGATTTTCATAACTAGAAATCCACTTCCAATACGAGCATACCCAAGATTATAGCAAGTACATCTTAGAAATAACAAAGACACACATCACAAAATCCGCTATAAATTTGAACTTTAGATATAATGTTGAAAAGAAATACATCAGGTAACAAAATAAGAAGGAAGGAGAACTGCAACACTGGGGTCCTCGGCTCAACTCCTATCCAAGCTCAGCTACTACGACACCGACCTAGGATCTCCTGCACGCATCAATCATGCATAAGCTTATAAAAGCTTAGAGGGTGGTGAAGGTGTGTGACAATGGTGCGCAGAAAAATAATAGGAGATACAGAAGGGAAACATGATCGATCTCAATGTCACAAGCCTAACCAAGGCTAAGTCATGAATGTAGGAAGCCATACCAAGGCTATGCAATGCAACAAGGCCTATACAACCGATATCAATGCAATGTGAAGTGATGCTAATGCTTATAACCAGTCCATCATAAGGAATATCATCGAGATTTGATGCACTACAGGATGATTACCGCTATCAAGACCGCACAGTCAACGAGCCTAAGAGACCACATTACCTGCTTGTGGAAAACTAACCACCAGCAAGGCTCGACGGTAGTGGACCCATTCACAAGCTGGTCAGACTCAGCTTAGTCATGCCCTCTCACTCAGGCGGATAGGGCCATATCCCATCTCAACCGACTACACCACAGTGGGAGACGTGCCCTAACGGTGTAAGGCACTCGAGTGCTTATGACTTCTACTCAGTCACGGCGTTGAGGCATCTTCTAGGTACCTTGAAGGTTTAGGGGCTTTCACCTAGGGATATCTTATGCACCCTAAATGCTCAAATACTATATTTTCGGTGTCCATACATACAACCATCCATGAATGTCCCTGTGGAGGCAAGGCCCTGATGAAGCAAGGGCAGTATTATCATGAAATGCGATGTAAAGTTATGAGTCACGCATACAGATCATGCACTAGCTCTAAGCACTCGATGTACACAAGGGGAGAAACTTCATCCCTCTATCATATTAATCCAATGACCACACAAATGCAATCCATTCACGCAAATGATGCATATGGGTCATAAGGGTGTAAGTGCGCCACTCGGTGATGATGAGATGGAACATACTCCTCCTTCCTAAGGAGGGACTAAGTCTAGATACATAGACAGGTACTTTAAGGATCAATCCTCTAGTGGGGGCCCAATACTTTGGGGTAGCCCACAAGTTAAGATGGCCATAAAAGCCCACGGAAGAAGTGGTCCTAACAAGGGTCCAAGGTGGGCCTTCAACCACCTATACAACCCTATGGGCCTACCTTAGGGCTACCAAAGAGGACATCCAACCTCAACTAGGTCCCACAAGGTAGCCCACTACTACTTAAGCAAATCGAGGCCTAAGGTAAAAAACAATTCATGGGCCTGGGGGGCAATACACATGGCCCAATTTAGTTGGAAACATAATGGGCCCCTAAGAAAGGGTCGGGCCCAACCATAAAGATCACAAACCCATACATTGTGGTGGGCCTAATGGGTAGCCCGATATTCCAACCATATGGGTAAATTCTTATGTTTGAAACAAGTGAGTTGGGACTCACATCTTGGCCTAAGTATCGGGTTAATTTAGTGGGCAACCAAGGGCCCAACTACTTGAGTATTTTGGCCCATAAACCCGTCATAATAGTATGGTAAATATAGGCCCAAAGGTCCAAGGGGCCTATCTAGAAAGTTTCAGCCCAAAAAGGGCTAAATAGTCCAACAATTAGTTAGAAATATGGACCCAATAAAACCCAACTAGGGTGGGCATCAAATGTGTACTAATTAAGCCTAAAGCATGATAGAAAATTGGCTAATATGTGTGTGTAAACAACCCCAAATCTGGTGGGCCATGCTGCCCCAAAATAAATACTTATGAGCAGCAAGTTTGGGCCTATTGCAGAAATTCCAGCCCACCCACTTTCAGGGCCTGCTGGAGTCCAGGAATAATTTATTTTAAGGGAAATTCTTACTGCATGGTGACCCATACATGTCACAATGAGTCCCAACAAAGGAAGGGGGTGGATACAACACATATATCAAGTAGGTCATGCTGCTGGACGGGACATCCAGCGGCAACCCAATAGGCTAACTCCCTAGGGTGGATGGTCATGGGGGCCTGGACAGCTACCCCTAAAGACATCAAAGTGGGCCCCACTTATGGACGTCCACTAGGGAATGGACCATGTCCAAAGGGGGCCACACGTAATGCCCTGAAAATCAGGGGTCAAGCAGAAGCTCAACTCCTGAGTTCCAACGTATCACTTATGCAATGTAGATAATAATGATTAAATGTTGTCTGTGTTAGTGCATTAAACATGAATGGGGTTACACTAAATCAGCATATCATACTCCGGAGATAATTAGATTATGCAAGCGGAAGACTATGATAACTATATAAAGCATATAAGTGGTTGTAAGTCCCCAGAGTATGAACATGTCACCAGGTTAAATAATTACATGTATAGTTCCAAAATTTACAAAATGATACAATGTAATGGCATCTAATCCGTATCCCTGTGACCCCGTTAACGCAACTCCAGGTCTACATAGACCTGCCAGAGAGTTGCATGTAGGAGAACTCCTCCTCGTCATCATAAAAGTCAGGCTCCACCTCGTAAGCATCGCCATCACCTGTAGCTACAACAGAGTCTGGTTGTGTTTTAAAACACCGTCCCAGAGTGGGAGTGAGTGATCAACTCAGTGGAGCTATAAGACAAAGGTTAACATGCTATCAATTCAGTCAAGTAGTAATGATAAAGCAATACAACAATCATATCCTTAGTACTCTTATTAATGTAAGAATGGTATATGATAATGATGCATGCCCTCACCTGCACTCCCTCAGTGACATCATCTCACGATCGCGGCATGCACCACTCTGGACACGTGCACTTCCTTGCCAAAGCACATGCAATGCGGTGCATGATTGTGTTAGCCAATACTTAATTAGGTTTATTCATAGAACAGGTTCGGGAAGCTAAGGTACCTCCCTTTATATCATTTATCCAATGATGATCCATATAGGGTCGTCAATCCTAGTTAATCACATATGATATGCAAGTTATAGGGCAACGTCACCCCTGATTTAAAAACAGTGGACAGGCAAGTTCAGGTCGCTACGAGAGGGCCTAGTTTATACTCGAGGTCACTACGGGAAAGGCTCGTGACCTTAGCGTAGGCCGACAGCTCGAATACAGTGTCTCATACCACCATATTCGGATCACGAGTTTGGATTGCTCACTGGTCACTACGGGGAGGCTCGTCACCCCAGCATAGGCCGGCAGCTCGACCACAGTGTCCCATACCACTATGCCTAGCTCATGAGTCTTAGCGGATCGTGCTACCAAGGTTAAACATGCTTTTCACTAGTAAGTGGTACCTTAGATTCAAGCAGTAGCGTCCATACATGGTGAACATACATTAGGTCAATCGGGTTACTTGACAAGCTGGACTGGTACGAGCGCACGTTAAATTAATTGACATGGAGTGCATACACACTCCTCGTGGCCTAACCACCGTCGATAATCACCGTAAGACTTGGATTCATCAAACATATCCGTTGTGGCGAACTAGTTCAGCCACTGATCGTAAACCGTTACCGATTGCCTGGACTACGTATTAGTCCCAATCATACTCAAACACAATAGGCATTCATATGTGATAGTCAAACATCATGTGACAATCAATTCAAATATAAATCTCATTTTAGGATTTTAACAAACACATAGTACACATGTTGTCATACATAGGCATTTTATCCATAACTCATGTAGTAGTAAGATAGGTTACCTGAAGGAAACTGTAACTATAGATAAGGTGATTGAGAATTCTATCTTAACACTCTTATTAAATACATTTCAACAAGCAGCTTCTCATTCAGGCATTTTACCAAACACTTAGACTACACATATCAACATACATGTAATAATTTAGTTATTACATGTATTATGGCAAATCCCCTCGTAAGGGAGTTGTTATACATATAACAATCATGTATTCTCAATTAGAAAACATGGCAAGCACAAATCATAATTTTATATTCATTCAAACATTTCAACAAACACATAGAATGCATTATATTCAACATAGTTCATATATATGTGCAATACACGGAAAACATCGCATCTAAGTACATGTGACAGCAAGCAAGTCAGTCATGAATCATTAACTGATATTGAAAGCCTTGAAAACCATAACCTAAACGTTTATAGTCCACACCTTTCGTCGATACGCTGATTACAAACTCGGTTCGTACACTAAGCTTTTAGTTACGGCACAACGGCTACCTAAATCATGAAATAGGTTAGCTATTTCACTGTATCCTCTATTCGGATTCCTAAAACAGATTAGGGTTAGGATTTCTTACCCAAAAATATATTCGGATTCGATGGTATAGCAACAAGGGAGAGATGATTTGGCACGTGGAGTGGTGGGAATGAATCCCAGCAACTCTCTCTCTCTCTCTCTCTCTCTCTCTCTCTTCTCTTCACTCTTTCCTCCTCTTTTCTCTCTTCTCTCTTCTAGGGTTAGGAAATTCGTATGGAATGAGAGATGGGTGGGTTAAGGCCCTTATATAGGCCCAGAACTGATGCCAATGGCCCCAGGGCCATGGTATACTTAGGTTATAGCCAAAAGTCGTCTGTTTCGGGCTAACGGAGCTCAACTGGAGGTCCATACCTCGCATACGGTCTGGAGAAAGTTCCCTGACCATGGATCCACGCCAAGTTAAGGTTTTGGTCCGATCAAATTTGTAGATCGACCATGGAGGACCAGTTTTAGTTCAACGGCTATTGTCACTCGATCAGGGCCACAAGCACACTAACATGTGTAGGGAATTTTCCTGATCCGAGGGTGTAGTTGGGTCAGAATCTTATGGTCTAAAACCTTAGATTTGGCCTGCAAGCAAATGACCCAAATCACTTAAGTTTGAGTTCATTTTCTAAAGATATTCGCGTTTCTCATACACTTTGCTACAGGCTTAATTTCTGCATTTCTGGATACTATTTGGACTTGATTCTTGAGATGGTTGTCAAGCCCAGTAAGGTGGTCATAATCGTATAGTTTCGCGGTAATCAGACTTTCGACGTGTGGTCTAGGTCCAATACAGAATTTCAATGTGCTCCCGAGAGCAACTGGGTTCTGAGATTAATTCTAGGTTTCTAAGAAATGTTGGGTCAGCGAATCTAATGGTTTTAGGTCTTGCAGTTCGTATAGAAAGTGGTTTAAGCTAATTCCACTAGTGATTGAGTTTAGTACTTAATTAATTTTTGTCTAATTACTAAAGGACTTGCTCATTAAGGATTTCTACCTATGGTGGTACTCGGGTCTTTGCACAGATTTTTCTGAGACGTTACATCACATGAGAGGGAGACGGCTTGGATAAAACCATACATTAAGGTGGGCTGAATGGGGTGGACGGCTGGCCCATGGCTGGACGTCAGCCCAGCTAGAACGTCCAGCTGTGGGCTGCCAGTCTAGCTGTAAACACCCCAATTTGGGTGGAAAAATGGTGGCCCACACACCTGAGATGGGTCTCAACATGATGGGCCACAAAATAGGCCAAGAAGGAAACCACAAATCCAAGCAAAATATGAAGCAAACACATGGACAGCAAGGTTGGAAAATAAAATCTGCTGCATAACAATGTTGCTGTCCATACAATGTTCACCCATTAAAGTGGTCCCAATCTTATCCAAAAAGGGGAGGGATGAGTCCATAATTTTTATTTGAAGGTACAGCAAGGTGGGGTCCATAAAAGTGACCCACTAACTCAAAAGATCAAGCTGATATTAGTGTTTCCCCTTCATTGAACAGGGCTGGATGGTCCAACAAGGTGGACCGTCCACCCCTATAGGCCTGCCCTTCTGGGTGCTTTTAGATGGACAGATGGAGGAGGGGTATAGGGTACTTCATGGTGGGGTCCACTACTCCAAAGGATGCCCCACATCAGGGGGAAAAGAACCCATAAACATGGGCAAACTCCATCCCAAAAATCAGATACAACATTCCATGCAAACAGTCTAGAATTTCTAGACAACCATATATGGCTAGATATACCAGCCCATATCTGGATAAATACATCAAATAAAGAGAGGTGTGGCCTTCCTTAGTGGGCCCCACAATTGTCCAGATCATAAACTCAAGTCTACACACCTTGAATGCATCATTTGGGTAGCAAATGGGACACCCAAAATCAGGGAAATAGTTGGCATGGGCGTCCCACCATTGTTGAATTTTCTAGACGTCCCAAGGCGCACCAAATGGGCCATACACACATCAGGGAAAATCAAGAAAAAAAGGAGAGAGAGAGAGAGAGGGAAACAATCCGCCATAGGGAAAGGGCTCCGCCACTAATGAGCCCTCCCAAGGACAATCACACCCACACATCTTCATTGATTTATAATTACAACATAAAACTAGCACATGCATGGCCTATAATCACAATGGATAGTTGGGATGCCATCCCCACCATGATGCTAAGGTCTAGATGACCTTAGAATGATTTGGATCATGAGATACATCATGATGGGGTCCATGGAGAATGGCCCCATCATGAAATAATGCATGCATGTAGGATGGGCCAAGGGCCACATCCAAGGGATCAAATGGGATCACCATCATGGATTGGTGGGTCCCACATGAAAAGAAAAGAGAGGATCAAAGAAGAAAGGAGAAATCAACAACTTGAAAGCACCCACATTAAGATCACTATAAAAACTCCACTCCAAGCTTCTAAGGGTCCAAGGAAGCAAGATGAAGGGGTGAGATGTGTTTTTGATGGATGGATGGGGAGAGAAATGGTAGATGACAGGCTGGAATGTTGCAAGGGGGTGGGACGTTGGAAGCTTGTAAGAGGGAGAGGAGAGGGAGAGACAGAGAGAATGAGAAGAAAGAGAGAGGGAGAGAGAGTTGTAGGAAATGATAGTAATCATTTCTTTTCTAGAAAAGGGAAAGAAATCTTGCTTAGATAAGAGAATGCCATGATTAGTTAGGGAGGAGAAACCAAAGTTGCTTGGGTAGGATAGGTTTGGGTGGTGTGGGTGGTGTTGGTAGTGTAAGATATGGAGGTTTAGGTGGTATGTGCAGTGTGTGTGTTGGAACTTGTGCAAAAAGGGAGTGGGGGCCACATGATCATGATCAAGGGCCATAAAATAAAACATACATAACTTATGATCTATACATCGGATGGATGCACAAGACGCATCATCGGAACCACAACGACGATGCGAAAAAGATGGCATAAGTTTCGGGCCGATCCGAGTCGGGTCAACGTGACCGGACTTAAGGATGACCGCAAACACTATCTGAGGGTCTTAGGTCACCGAGATTCGGCCGGTAGGACCGCGGGACCAAGAGAGATGAAATGCATACCTACACATACATGCACACACAAGAACTCGGGTCGGGTCTTACACACTGACCATCATAAAGATATGACTTGAGGTGGACTTCTTTGTATCAACACAACCAGCATAATTTGCAACTGGGTATCCTACCAACTCCAAATGGTTAGACCTTTTGTATGTGAGTCTGAAGTCTTTTATCCTTTGCAAGTAGTGTAACACTTTTTTTGCAACTATCCAATGTTGTATTCCTTGAATTGGAGAGATATCTGCTTAATATTCCAACTGCAAAAGTAATGTTTGGTTGCATATAGATTTAAGCATACATGATGCTCCCTATTACTAATGCGTAAGTAAAATCCTTCATACAATTCTTTATCAAATCATTTTTAGGACATTAGAACTGGCTAGATTTATCACCCTTAACAATGAGTGATTTACAGGAATATAATTTTGCATGCCATTCCTTTCGAGTACCCTATTAGTATAGACCCTTTGTGACAGGCTAAGTAGTCCACATGATCTATCTTGATGTATCTCAATGCCAATGACTAAGGAAGCGTTACTAAGACCCTTTATCTCAAATCTTTGATATTGGAATTTCTTAGTATCGCACACCATCCTAATGTCACTGCTTGCCAATAGAATGTCATCAACATACAAAACTAATATGACAAACTTACTCCCATTAATCTTAACACAGATACACTCATCTGCAGTGTTTTCTATAAATCTATATATATGACAAAATTTCTTCATAAAACTTTAGGTACCACTATCGTGATGCATGTCTCAACCTATAAATGAGTTTCTGGAGTTTGCACACCATATGTCCAACACCGATGATTTTAAAATTAAATAAAAAATGCCCTTTTTAACCCCCAATTCCCAAATAACGAGATATCCGTCATCTCTCCTCTTCTCTCTCAAAACTGACCGACCATCCCTCCTTTCCACATCTCTCCCAAAACCAACCACTCTCGGCCATCCCTCCTCTCCTCTTCTCTCCCAAAACTAACCACTCTCCTCTTCTCTCCCAAAATCGACCGAAACTCCCCCCCTCTCTCTCTCTCCAACATCTCTAAATCTGTCTTTCCCTCTCCAACGTCTCTCGATCTCTCTTCCCCACTCTGGCCTCTCTTGAAGACGTTGATTGAAGACGCTGATCTCTCAACTGTTGCCCTCCTTCTCGCTGGAACAAGCCAATGCCAGTATTAACTCTCTTTCTCTCTCGTGTTGTTGCATGGATTCTGTTAAACCCATATGCTCTTCACCACATTGTGGCTACATATCTTCGCATTTGGGTTTTGTGATGTTAGTGGTGGGGGTTTTTGGAAGTAATGTTTATAATTGTGTTTTGAGATTATTGCTTTTCTAGGGTTATAATTGTTGGATTTGGGATCTAACAATTAATTGGGCTGAACTGAGTTTCCATCTGTCGAAATCCCTAACAAATAACCAAATCCCAACCACTTGAGTAGCCCTAGTAGGACCTAAACAAAACCCGTGTTTGATTCCTCCTTACAGGCTTGCTGGGTAGGGTCCTCATGCTTCGCTAATGAGCTGGACTTCAAATATTCTTTAGTGCAACTTGACCCATTTTCAGGACTAATTGTAAGTGTGGTTGGCTAAGGTGGTGGTGGAAAACCACTCATGCTATCCATCCACACTACACATACCACATAATGTACAATCTAGAATAAAATGCTAATGGACATCAAATGGACGATTAACAGTCTATGTTAAAAGTCATGTTTTCACTAGCCATCTGTTTATTTGGGCAAATATTTTGTACCAAGGGCCATGTCTCACTAGCTATCTAGGTCATTATCTAATTAGCCCATGACTTAGAAACAGTCACCATGAAGTACATTGGATTTTTATTAACCCTGTCCATGCCATGTGTCACCATCCATCTTCAAGGGCCCCATGTGTAGGTGTGTGCCCCATTCATCTTCAAACATGCCACATGCCTCCGTAAATCTTCAAGCATACCACTATCATCCACACCCATCTCACATGTGCATGTGTCCATCTGTCAAATGGGTGTTTATCTATCCATTCCAATTCTAAAGTGTTTGACAAACAATTGTCACAAAAGCAAAAGCAAAATAGCCTATTGATACAAACCTATCTAAACATGCCCTAATTGGCTAAATGTGTCCAAAATAGCTTATTTGGAAGTTTGTCGTAATTAGGCAGCCTATTTGAATCCTTACATAGGTAAATCCGGCCAATATATGCAATGGCCAATCCTGGATTAACAAATACGAAGATCCAAATGGGTCCTTATTTTTAAAATTCATTGCCCTTTCAATAGGGGTTCCTTTTCAACATAACAACAAGCATGTTTTCCAGTTGATGTAATACTTCAACTTGAATTTGGTTGGAGATAAAGCATCAACTTGTGGGTTCTATTTAGTTTGTAAGCAATTGTCCAACCACAACGAAACTAAATTGGTGTACTGACCTTTGGTTAGATCTCCCTGAACAGTTCTGTCCTAAAAAATCAATGGATTGGTTTACATGGTGTAAGACCCCGTCCATTCCGTACCATTCCTATGCTTATGTGCACGATGATCCACGCCCTTATCCAAACCTGGAACCGTTCATAGTGCACACCTAACTGACTGGAACCTCAAGACCTCGAAACCGATTTCATATCGACCGCCCTATCCCCATGATCACGTAGTTACAACCCGTGCGTTTGTACGACACTCTGTTAGTGAGATATGCCGTAAAGAATCATTAACATATCATGTGCGCATGGCGCCATGTACTCCATTCCACACATGTGCACAACATGCCATGCACACATGTACATGCCACACATAGGTGAGAGAGTCTCTACCCATGTGTGTGATGTCACACACCCATACCTCCCCTCTCTCATGTGCATGCAAGGTCAACTCTTCTCCATACCATACCCTATGCATGACATCATCACACCATGCCATCCCATGTCCCTTTAATCCACCATTAATTACAAATCATGAATTAATTGCCATAATCCTAGTCTAAGCTAACCAAGATCACATTAATTGAATTTAAACACATTTTAACAATTTCTATACAAATAGTCCTTCATCCCTTAGCATTTCACCATTTTTCTACACAAGGGGAGAGAGAGAGAGAGAGAGAGAGAGAGAGAGAGAGAGAGAAGTGATCTTAATGGGCCATCAACTCCATCAATTTCATCCCTTCCATCCATCTCAACCATCCATCTAATCCATCAAGTTGAGTACACCCCCTCCACTCTTATGGTTTGTTTTCTCTCTTGATTACTCGGATGATTAATTGTGGTGATGATGTGATGATAATGATAATGATGATGTAGGACCCATTGATGGTAGGGCCCATTACACACATATAGATGGTGAGATGAAATAAATATTAGCTTGATCTAAAGCTTGTGTGGGACCCACTAGCCGTGGGCCCACCGTGATGTAAACTAACCACCATACATGGGTATATGGTCATAAGGATGTGGATGAAGAGAAAACATAAATATCAGCTTGGTCAGCAAAACATGGCCCCACTATGACCCTTATAGTTATCTAACCATCCAAGCATGGCCCATTGGGCTAACCAAATTCACACACACCCATGCACGCACGTGCACACTTCAAAATAAAAATAAAAATAAAAATTTAAAAAAAGAAAAAGAAAGAGAGAGGAGAGTGGACGCTATTGCTACCAGCAACTAGAGGACGCTGCAGCAAGCAGCGTCCCTGTTGCATGTTATAAGGGGGAGAGTGTGGGACCCACAACAGGCCTCACCCATAATGTATGTATTTAATCCACACTGTCCATCCAATTTACTAGATCATTTTAGGTGTTGAGCCGAAAAATGAAGCCAATCCAAATCTCTGGTAGGCCACACCATCAAAAAGACTATTTTAATAGTGTTAAACTGTTAGGGCCCGCTGTGATGTTTCTGTACGTCAAAACATGCTGCATATTAGACTCGTTGGATGTGTCATGAGCTAGAGAATGCAACAGACGGACTTGATTATCTTGATGTGTACCCCACCTATGAAAAACCACACTAATACAAAAAAATGGATAGGCAAGGAGCGTCAGCCCCTTGTTGTTGACGTCCAGCGTCCAAGGATGGTGCAACTATTGCTGCTTAGAACGGGCAGGGATAGTGGGCCCCACCATGATGTATGTTAACCATCTACACCGTGCATTTGATGGGTCCCCTTTAGAAAGTGGGATACCCCAAAAATCAGCCGTAGACGAAACTTAGGTGGCTCATACCACAATAATAATAATAATAATAATAATAATAATAATAATAATAATAATAATAAAATATATATAAATAGGAAGCTGGATAAACCAGCAATATATGTGGGTCTGATCATGAGGTATGTAATATATCCAAACCGTCCATCCATTTGGCAGCTTGTCTTAAGGCTCAAGAAGGAAAATAAGACAGATCTAACTATCAAGTGGTCCACACTACAAAAAGCAGTGGGGGATTGAACGCCTACCATTAGAACCCTTTTTGGGTCACAAAAGTTTTGGATCAATATGAAACTTATTTTTCCTCTTAATTCAAGTCTTTGTGACCTTATGAACAGATTGGATGGAAAATAAACGTTATGGTAGGCCCTGTGAATTGTTTAATGGTAAAATCATTATCTTCACTGCTATTTGTGGTGAGGTCCAGATAATCTTCGGATATGATTCATTTTTGGATAATTCTTTAAAATGATCTCTAAATATAGATAAACAGTGTAGATATAATAAATACATCACTTTGGGACCCATGTAACTTTGATCTCCTTGAACCGTTTGTACAACTCGGAGCTCGAGCATATAAAAACACTTGCTAGGGTCCACTTGAAATTTTGATGCATCTGAAACTTGGTTTGAACCCTTAACTAAGTGGGACACACATAACGGATGGGCTGAATTTATGAACCACATCTCTGTAGGCCCAACAAATGATTATGAATATTTAATGGAGGGTAACCCTCTCAACTTGTGTGTGGTATGGCCCATTTTAATGTAGGGGTTATGCCACTTAATCCACCATTGCCATGACATGATGTATATTTAAGATCCTCACCGTTTATCTATTTTAGCAACCCTTTTGACGGTATGATACCAAGAATTAGGCCCATCCAATGATTAGATAGTCGTACGTTCTGAAATAATGCAAATTGAACTCTCATCACTGAAAATTTATTATGGGCTATCCTGATGATGTATTAGATATTCAACCCATCCAGCCCATGTACCGGGTCCCCTTTAGGCCATTGTCCCAAAGTCAGTCAATCTGACCTGAAATGGACCATACAATACAAGGTTGTGAGAATTAATGACTAACCATTGAATCCAACCTAAGAACACCATGTTGTATCTATTTAATCCATGCGGACCATCCACTTCCTCATATCATTTTAGGATTTGGACTAAAATCAAAGCAGACCTAAGTCTTAAGTGGGTCACACACAACTTAACCTCATGGGAAAGCCCCATGAGCTCCACCACATAGAACCCATTGTAAATTCCATTGATGCATGGGCCTAAGAATGTTAAGGCCCATTTTGAGTGACTGTCATTGGGCCCATTAGTGGTAGCCTTGTTTGGGCCAACCATTGGCCCTCATCAACAAGAGTTTGTGATTTTCATGTGTTGAATATATGCTATCTTGAATCATGTGAAATTGTGTTGTGTGTATAGTCCTTTACCACTTGGCATGTGATATAGGTTGTATTGTGTTGCTACTTTAGATTACCTAATTATATAACAAGTGCACAGCCCTTCACCGCTTGACACTTTGGTTAGAGTGCGGCTAAGTAGTAGGATCATATGACATGTGTTTAAACCTATAAATATGTTCAATTATAATAAATATGTAGACTCTAGTGGTGTGAGGATGTGATATATGTGTTTGGCTCCTTAATCATGTGGGCATGTGACATATGTATGGCCACCTAAGCATATGCAATTGTGGAGTATATGTAGTCGTTTAACCATATGATTATGAAATGCACACAAGGCCAACCAACTACATGAAATTAGGTGGCATTGGTGACCACCTAATGACATGACCACTCGCTTATGGGCATAGCCATAGTCACCTAAACCATGAACAATCGGGTTGTACGTACAGATTTTCTTAGTCATGAGAATTATGATATGGGTTGGATTATACAACTTGATAATGGAGTGGCCCTCAATTCAGTGTCATGCGACATAAATACAACCCTTACATTATACTCAAGGTGAGGCAAATGCGGAGACCACTAAACTATATCTGATGTGATGGAAGCTAGTTCTTAGCCCCTTGATCATGTGACACCGAATCTGAGTCATTCTCCATATGAAGTATTGGGTGGTTATAGTTTAAGAGTTAGTGTAACTAGGAATGGTGGGTATGCTTGTGATTGTGCCTTGGATACTCTGAGATGTGGTTACTAAACCATGATACTAATTGTATGTCCACTCAACCAAGTGAAATTATGGCATCGACAACCTGACAATGTGGGAGCTTAATAAAGTGGTTGCCCATAGATGTATGAGTTATGATAAGTAGCCATGTGACCTTAAATCCTTTATTATGCAAGTAGAATGACATTTGTGTGGCCATTCAACCATATGGACTTCTGATAATGGAGTGGCCATAAGACCACGTGGGCATATAAGAATTGTATGATTACTCAGACTCGTTAACTATGTTGATGGTGTAACCTCCTAGGTATGTGAACTTAGGATGTGTGCCAGATTAATTATGGACCCTACCTTAATGTAAGTATTGCATATTTCACCATTTATCCATTAGGCTAGCTAATTCTAGAACATGATTCCAAAATGACCTAGATTCAATTCCTAAATAAGTCAGACGATATGAAATAGTATTAATTGAATGTATAACTTTTGAACACTTGTGAACCCATTCAATGTACGTATTTTATCTGTACTGTTCAATTATTTTGCCAACCAAACAGTTCGATCATGGAGCCCGCTGACGTGTGCCTTGTACATCTGAACTGTTCTTCCTTGTACTACCTCAATGTATGTGATTTACGTATACTATCTACTTGTTGGGACCTACCGTAATGTTTGTGTGTGGACCCATCTTCTTATAATACACTTGGAAGTAGGACCCACTACGTTGTATGAGACAAACCCACATCATCCAACCGTGACTAACCCTTATGTGTATATTATATACCAAGTCGTTCTACTTAGGGATCATTGTATCTTGTGAGGTTTATCTGTGCCTTCTAAACCATTATATAACTACTACGAAATTATTTGCAAATCCAACCTACTAACAACCCACTTAAAGGTGAAGCCCACTACATTATATGAGTTTCACCAGCACCATCCATCCTATGGCTCATTTACAATATGTTATATCTATGCCTTTCATCTCATAACCATTTGGTACATGTACTTTACGTCATCACCACTCATTAATCATAAGGCCCAGTTAGGGTATAACCATGTGGTTCCAATAGAAGAAAATCATGTTGGGCCAAATCTGCTAGTGGAATATCTATCTTGCGAAGGATATGGTGTAACTCTGAATACAATTAATGCTCGTGATTATGATAGCTATGGATGATATTAGTGATGTTAGTGATTATGGTTAATAGCAGCATGTGATTTAATATCTTGATTAATGTTGTTCCACTCCCTAGCATACTAAATTCATCTACTTAACCATGTTGATATTGGTCATACTCATGCACCATGGAATGATGGTATGTGCAAGTGTACTTCAATACATTTGTTCATGTGTAAGATATGTCCTCTTCAGTTTAGTTACATGACTATGGATTGATATAGTTGATAGTGGCATATGATGATTATATGTCATTTTTGCCTTAAAGGTTAAGCAGACCCTAAACTCATGGCATTATATGCATACCACATGCACTTGAACATATGCCTTATCATAATTGCTTGAATTCATGCATAATTATGACATAAATGATGATCAAAATACCACAGTCGTGCCATATAACATGAGTTGAATCTTGACGATGAACTGTGCATCTACGATGATAACTTGGGTTATCCCTGAAAATGAACGGGACACCGGAAGTGTGGAAATAGTAGGGGATGATGTGCTCCTTGAGTTAAAAGTCCCTAAACCCCAATGCTAGCTAGGGAGACCTCACCGTCGAGCTGAGTGGATACATGGGTCATGGATTTAACTCCTACTGATGAGGTTGGGTTGAGAAGAGGTGGGTCCAGCCTGCTTAAGGGCTGAGGTGCAAACAGGGACCGGTCTGACTGGCTGATGAGGAGAAGCGTGAATGAGGTCCACTACTGGCATACTGGGTGAAATTTCACCGCAAGGCGGGTATGCGAGGTCAATTATTGGTGTTTGGTGCACGGGTGTCAACTACGGTGTTTCCCATGATATACAGTTGGTGGAAGTCCACCGCAGGGCGGGTATGCGAGGTCGATTACTGGCGTCCGGTGCATGGGTGTCGACCACGGTGTTTTCCAAGATATACAATTATAATATTACATGACAATATGATGATGATGATGTGATTACAGATGCATGTAATACGGTTATGGCTGTGGTATAGGAGTGAAAATGTGACTTGGTGATGCTGGTAGCATTGACTTAGAGTATTACTATGATGTATATGCATTGCATTGGCATTGACATCATACCTTACATGCTACACGCCTTTCACCATACATGATTTCCTTGTGGCATATTTACCTTGCTTGTATGTAGGACACACTGCACACACGTGTGTACTCACTAGGCTTTTTGCCTAAGCTTCCTTTTTTTCAATTTTTTAAAGAGCAGGAGTAGCTTGGAAGACTTAGCTTTCTCGATGCATTGTATCTATTTTTCGATTTGGCAATGTAGATGTTGTGTACCTTTTGGAAAGCATTGTACTTGTAACCATCAGGATTTATAATGGAGAGTGTTGCTTGGTATTTTGATCATGGATCTTCATGCTCAGGTATTATTATATATAAAAAAAAAATTCAATAAAAAATCTTCCTTGTGGTGCGCCGAACTTAGGACTTGGTGTATGGAAGTCGAGTGCCGGATTCGGGGCATCACGGAAGCTATCCGTCCCCAGATTTGGGGCGTGACACATGGTCATGAATCCAGAGCTTGCAATAAGTGAGAAAACTCTTGGATGAGCCATAGCCTATTACTCTACAAGTAGCTACAACTGGAAGTTCATAAATAGTTGATCCATTGTTGTTTTTGGACAGTCAGAAAAGGCTTACAGCAACGGTCCAAAAAGATAGCCTATAGATAAATGGTAAGGCCATGTTTGAAAGACACCTAAAAAGAGTTCATCCCTTTTTAATTAACAGTAATTCTGTAATAGAGATAGTGATCTTTAATACATAATTACTGGTAACATGAACTTATTTTATATTAGAGATTAAGATCTCTAATACATGAGTAATGTTAATTGTTAACTAAAATGAGATGAACTCATTTTTTGGTGTCCACCAAATGGACCTTAGAAACATCCACATATTGCATTTCTTTTTGGTATCCACCAACCCATGAGAAAGCCATGAATTGGCTAGCTTGGGTCAATCAACATTTATGTGCCATGTTTGGTCTCATTTACTAAAAAATACTAGTAATACACAGAATCCAGCTGTTTTCACTTGAAGATCTACTCCAGTAATTACCATGATTGTTGTTAATTAATGATTTATATACATCTTTAAATAAGGTATCATATCTTTTCCTAATGGCTCATTCCTTTGTTGGAATTATTTCCTTTTGCTCCTTTGATCTTAATGCATTTTCTAGAAATTGTTGCTTGTATCTTGTTTATTTGCGCATTTATTTGGTGGATGCATTTTGTTATGTGTAATCGATGAATTTGTTTGTTTTTAATATGGTGAGATTAGTACAAGACAAGGCATGTCTGAAGTTCTATTCTAGATATCGATTTATGTCTTATCGTACCAAAATTAATTTACCATCATAAACTTTCAACACCATGGAAACCAAAAAGACCCTAAGGATAATTGGCTAAGTGGGTTTGCTCATCGATGCCATTATTTCTTCTGTTTATATCAAATGCATATGGTTTGCTCAAGCTTATACAACACATAAGAACATGCCACATAGCTTGATATGTTAGAGAAGCCAATCAACAATTTTACTCATGCAAATAGTCTTTGAAGAGTTATGAGCTTTGGTCAATCCTTGCCATTTGATTTTTGGCCTGTAAATGAATGGTGGGAGGAAAAAAATGAAAAATAAAAAAGAAAAGAACCATACAACAATACATGCAATGGGAGCATCGTTGGGAATGTCCTATGGAGGATAAATTTAAGGCCTTGTTTAGTTAAAGAAAAAGTACTGTAAAAAGGGCTTTTCTCTTTTATTTATTATATGAATAATAATGATTCTTGTGTAGTGGAACCCAAGCCACATTTAGAAGTCATGTTTCAAAAATATAGTTGTTAATTAATCTTAGTTAATTATATCTTTATCACTTCATTTATAGTTAGGTGGATGATGAATATACTTGCGATTAAGAATGGAAATAAACAACTTACGATACACACACACACATATGTTATCCCTGGAGGATTTATTTTTTAGGGGGACATGTTATTCTTGTAGCTTATGGTATAATGCCTCGATATTACTTGTATGTTACTAGTATGTAGTAGATAATACTAGGTTAATTATTTCAATTTTACTTGTGCAAATTTTGAAATTTATTTATTCAGTTTAAACACATTATGTTATTAGTTAGGTAGACGATGAATGTTTATTGCGATTGATTATGGAATTGTTTAAGTATAGGATAATCGATTGCCCATTTGAGTATTTTTATGTGGCCAAGCATAGATATAGTTTGCTTTTGGATGCATAGAAATTTTTAAATTGTCCCACGTTTGGACAATTCAAGATAGATTAAAATGCTTTCAGTTCCTTGATTTAAATGCACGTACTTGTTCTGCATTATATCTTTTCATTTCTCTCTGGTTACGTTTCCTACATTTATTTCTAATGTCAAATATCCTCACATTGTGCAGATAATTGGCGTGGGAATCTAGAGAGACATGGGGAGATGTTGCCAAAATTTTAGCGTGGGCATTTAAATGGGAATATGAAAGCATTACAATCTATCCAGTCTTGAATGGGTGACTGATTTAGTCAGTTAGTTAGAAATACCATTAGTGATTCTATAAGATGCCTAAATCATTGTCGCTTGGGGGGTAGGCCTGTCATTGATTAGTATAGAGGTAGGTTTCTCGTTGGTTACATAGAGTCCTGTTGTAAAAAAAAAAATTGTCATGTAACTTGCATTCTTTTATTGAAGGAACAGATGATAATGGTGCTTGTTTCATTCTAATTTGTCTCTTTCTTTAATTTATATTAGGAAGTTTTGTCGAGCCCACAATGTATTTTCACTAACCTGTTGGAGTGGATAAGGAAGATAGTCATGGATAAGAGTTGGATTCATCTGTCAAGGTATCCCAATTATAAACTTTTCATTTCAATTGTTGTGGCTCAGTGGTTAAGATGCACTCTTTTAACATGTCCTCCAATTTCATTGAATGATTTAGGGTGAGTTATGCATACTTAAATAAAGATGCAAAATTCTTAGATTTTGCATTTGTAATAGAGGGATGATCCATTGTCCATGTAATAACTGTAATAATAACTTTTAGGTATTTCAAGAAGAAGCATATGATCATATTGTGTATGATGGATTTAATATGAGTTACACCTACTGGTGTTTCCATAGAAAAGTTACGTCTTCTTATATGCATATTACCACAAATGTCGCGGGTGATGATCCCGATCCACATGATGATATGCACAGATTGTTACACGATGTATTTAGTTTTTCAAATCCGGAATATCCGTTGGAACCTTTTGCCTATTTAATGAGAACTTGCCCTTGGTTGTTGGACAGAGAAAAACAGAGAGAGCTTTTGTGTATTTAACCCTAAATCTTATACCCTAAGCCTTTTTTCTCTCATGGGAGTTCATCCTCCAATCCACCCTCAACATTGACATTCAATAGAGTGGATTGAGGAATGAACTTCCGCATTCAAGGATCCTGTAGCTACCACCTTAATGGCAAATCATTAAGTTGGGATGCCTTGAATGCATAGATGATTGGAATCGCTCTATCTCCCTTATAAGAAAACATTTAATAGAGTAGGATTCCATTATAACCTTGACCCAACCCTTCACCATGTATTGGTACATCTTCTGAGTTGCGGATCAAGGAAGCTAAAGATTCTTCATCATCAAAGGAGGAGATCTTTGACGATGCGCTGAATGGGGCTCATCTACTTATCTATAAGTCATTAGAGTCCAGAGGACCCTTGTGATCATTCCTTCTGTAGGATTGGGTCTAAGGTGTTTCTCACCCCTTGCAAGCCCCCATAAGAGGACTCTGTTGGGAGTGTACATGGTGGGTACTTTGTGTTGACCCTTGCTCTGTGGAGAGCATAAACTCTTAGGTCCTTTGTGTAGGTCCTTGACCAGAGTGGTCTAAAAGTTGGGTACTTTGTGTTGACCCTTGCTCATGGGAGTATAAACTTGTGAGGTTCCTTAAATGGATCCTTAGCCAGTGTGCCTAAAAACGAGTGCTATGTGTTGACCCTTGCTCGTGGGAGCATAAACTATGTCATGTGGACACGGTATGTCAGCCTAGGTGTAGGTTGTGCTAGTTAGAGGTGAACCTAATTTATAACCCTCGGTTTGAGGTGAACCTGTTGTGAAACCTCCTCAGTGAAATCCGGTATACTCAAGGGTTGAGTGCATCCACTGGGAGTGGAGTAGACAAGTAGTCGAACCACTATAAAAATGACTTTGTTTGTGATTGATATTTGTCTTTGATTACTTGTGTGATTTCTATAAATGCTTTCATAATTGAATATCTAAGATCACACCTCACACACACAATCACATCCATCATAATCTACAAAAATGTATCTTATTCATCTGTCAAATAGCATTATGATTGGATCCTCTATTTGGCTTGGAAGCCATTAGTGTTATTTTGAAGAAATCCTAATTCATGCATATTTTCTCGGGATAGGTTTGATAGGATTTTAAATAACCATAAAATTTTTAAAAATAACCATAAATATTGGCATATTCCTACTTCAACTAAAGTTGTCACTACCACAATTTCAATTGGTATCAGAGCGGGTCTCTCTTAAGGGCTTTATCACCTAAAGAGTGATCTTGACTGAAGTTGGTAATATGGCCAAGGGAGAAGGCTCATTGGTCCTAGACCTCCAGTATTTGATGGATCAAACTATGCATACTGGAAGGCTAGAATGCACTACTTTCTGAGATCATTGGACCATGATGTTTGGGATATAGTTGAAAGAGGATATGTGCCACCATATGAACAAATAGTACTTGAAAATGGCACAACTGTCACCAAACTAAAATCTAAAGAAAAGTGGACAACATTCGATAAAGAAAACCGAACTGCTGAGGCTAAAGCTATGAATGTTATCTACTGTGCTGTGTCCCAAGATATTTTCAATCAAATCAGTATGTGTGGGACAACCAAAGAAGCATGGGATTTGTTGGAAACAACCCATGAAGGAACAAACATTGTGAAGAGATCCAAACTGCAACTCCTAATATCATAGTTTGAAAGTCTCAGAATGGAAGAGCATGAGACCTTCATAGAGTTTTTCACAAAACTGAATATCATTTATAACTCCATGGGTGGATTAGGTGAGAAAGTTTCAGTTCCAAAAATCTATAGGAAAATACTAAGATCATTATTAGAACGGTTCAACCCTAAAGTAACAACCATTGAAGAGTGCAGAAACATAGATGAAATGAAAGTAGAAGAACTCGTAGGTTCCCTACAAACATTTGAACTACACTTCAAACAAACTCGTAAATCCAAAACTACTGTCCTCAAAACCTCAAGGAATACTGCAAATGAGGACTTTGAAAGTGAAAGAGAAAACGAAGATGAAGAAGTAGCCTTGCTGGCACAACGGTTCAGAAAATTCTTTCAGAAAAAATCATGGCCATCCATTTAAAGGAAGAAAGGTGGACAACAAACATTCTACAGGTAAATTTGGTAAAAAGACCAAAGAACCGCAATGTAAGGTATGGGAAGACCTGGTAAGGACGAGTGGCTTAAGATATGATAAATTTAAAACAAAATCTAAAAATGCAGCACCAATGGCTGAAAAATTTGCTGCTTCAGGAAGTAACACAAGAACTACTCCAGTTTGTCATTTATGTGGTGATTCGGGTCATTATAAGTTTGAATTCT